>NC_000079.6:113000046-113600046 GCF_000001635.26 Mus musculus
AAATAGCAAAGAAACAAAACCAAGCAAAGCTACACAATTAGGCAAATGCTGATGCAGGATAGGTGCTAAACACAGTTGTTTGAAATAATCATCCTATGATTTTGTAAGAGTTGGTTTGCGTGCTTGCTGCTTTTGGAGAGGGCTTGGACTTCAGAACCCAGCCAGCATCCATATCAATGGCTCAAATGGGAAAGAAACTCCAGTCCTGGGGTGGGGGTGTGGTTATCTGACATCATCCTCTTCTGGTTTCTGTGGGCATCTGTATACTCCGGAGCTACACACACACACACACACACACACACACACACGCACAGGCACAGTCACATAAGTAAAATTCTTTACAAAAGGATTTATGGTAATGTCTCAATGTATTCAGCTTTATCAGTGCAAACAGAACCACCTCCAAACCAACTTAGTTAAGAAGAAAGGCTGGTTGTTTTAAGCAAGTGGTCTGTACTCCGCAAACTGGGGGCCCCTCACCATATTTCACATTACATGACTAGTTCTTGTAAGCAAAATGTAGTGACCTTCCCTCAATTTTTCTCTCCCTATTGTTTGTGGTTCTCTTCCCACCCCACACTCTGTTCTGAAATCACACAAATGGAGGACGTCCTGTGCGATTTCTCTCAACCTCCACATGCTCGTTCTGAGGGTTCTTCCTGCTCCTGGGGCTGGGCTGGGCAGGCCTCCAGATGTACTGCACCACAGTGCATAGCTGGCTCTTCAGGCTGAGTGCACAGATCAGGTAGCAGGTGGGTTGGTTAAGGCAGCAAGACCTGCTCCTCCAGTTTGCCGTGTGTACTGTTATCTGTACTTAAATAGCCATTTCGAAACAAAAAAAATTGATAAAATAGACCATGTTTCCTCATATTTTGCCTAACAAATGGACTGAAAACGTGGGTTGTTCAGCTCCCCCCCCCCCATAGGCTCAAATATGCAGTTAGCACAGGTCAAGATCAAACAAAACAAGCTTCAAAATAAAAAACAAATCCTTTTAAATCTGTCACAACGAACAATGGCTCTCCTGCTCTCTGATACTCGTAATGCATTACCTTCAGTGGCCATAAACTACAGACAGTGTATGTAAGTTTCTTTTATGCCCTGTGCGTAGATTTTAAATAATCACCTTGCTATCACCTTTCACTTTACAGTTCTATAACTGCCATGCTAGTGGCCAGCAGCTCCATTTCCTGCTATTTTAAAAAGTACATATTTTATTTGTTTTTAGAAATTGATATTTATACAATGTATTTTTTATCAAATTCACTTCCTATTCCTCCCTAACTCCACTGAGATCCACCCCCACTCCTTACCCCATTTTAACTCTGTCTTCCTCCTCCTCTTCTATAAAACCCATCAAGTCCAATTATCTTTCATTCTTGTGGGAAAAAAAAGCTCTCTTTGGAACAATTGGCACCAGGGACCAACTTATCATCAGTTAACAGTAGAATCTAGAAACTAGTCTTCTAACATATTTATTGAAAACTGATGGCAATCTCTTTATCTCACATTCTAAGAAAACAATCAAAGAGCAGAATATGTAATTTCTTTTCTAGGCAGAGATACATATGTGACAAACAATTCAAGTGCTGGCAAGGACATGAAAAAGGACAAGGGGGTGGTCTCAGCTCAGGCTGCAGTACAGGATAGGCGGGGAGCACGAGCAACAAATGTTTCTGTTTTATTTTGTTAGATTGTTTTTTTTTAAGATTTATTTATTACTATATCTAAGTACACTATAGCTCTCTTCAGACACATCAGAAGAGGGCATCAGGTCTCATTACGGATGGTTGTGAGCCATCATGTGGTTGCTGGGATTTGAACTCAGGACCTTAGAAAGAGCAGTCAGTGCTCTTAACCGCTGAGCCATCTAAACAGATATTTCACAGTTCTGGGTCTGAAAGTTCAAGATCAAGGTGGTTCCACAGGCTCCCTTTCTTGGTTTGAAGATCATCATTTGCTCACTGGAAAGATCACAGGGCTGCGAGAGTTCCAGTCTTTTCCTAGAAGAGCTCTAACCCCACTACTGATGTTACACCACACCGCTCCCTCCTCCCAATCTCCAAATACAATCACACTGGGAACTAAGACTTACTTAAACATAGGAATTTGGGGGAGGCCTAGGTATTGAGTCCACAGCAGATGGCGATTTGGGGAAGACTGGGATGGTGCTATTTTAGATGAGGTGGTCTGGTCATAAAAGATTCCTCTAATAAGGTAATATTGGAGGGCTTCTGTTATGGATCAGTCTGTACAGTGTTTGTCTGGCAAGCTTGGTTGGGGTCAGCGATTTGGTTCCCAGATCTGCCATCAAATCGTAACAAGAGACAACTTCAGCAGAGACCGGAGTAAGCTTGCGAGTGAACGGTATGCATATCTGGGTGGAGAGTATTCTAAGCAGAGGGAAAAGGATATGTAACCGTCTGGTTTGGTGAGCAGTAGGCTGCTAGTGGGACTCGGGCTGAGAGAACACAGGGCTAGGCTCTGAGTGGAGGATTAGCACGGCCTCTCAGGACCTTGAGAAGACTTTGGGATCATCCTGAGTCAATTCATTAGGGGCATCCTCCTGCTGAAGAGTCACATGACCACCTTAACTTTACCTCAGTGGTGGAGGTCGAGGCCTTCCCTGCATGTTAGGCAAGGATTCACTAAACTATGTAGTTTTTTGTTTTTGTTTTGTTTTGTTTGTTTGTCTGTTTGTTTGTTTAGATAGTCTTATTGAATATCCCTGGCCAGCTTGGAACTCCCTGTGTAGACATGCCTGGCCTCAACTCCCTGTGTAGACGTGCCTGGCCTGAACTCACACAGCTCCACTTTTCTCTGCCCCCCTACCCAGCTGAGGGCTGGGATTTAAGACACACACCACCACACCCAGTTATAGTTACATTTTAATAACAATAAGTGAAAATTTAAAGTTAGCTTGCAAACTGATGGGTTTTATTATGGCATTTTCATACAGGTTGTTGTGTCCTGTTTTTATTCGTCCCCCACACATCTCCCACCCTCTTCTCTTACTGGTTTCCTTCCGACCTGCAAATAATCCTAGGTTCTGCTTTCCTATCACATGCACTCCTCTGCCCGCTTCCTTATCTAAGATCTCCTCCCTCCCTCCTGTGGCCCTTCATCATCATATGTGAACACACATGAACGAACCTGCACACATGTGCATTTACTTCTGCATCTTTGGTTTTGTTTGTTTGTTTGGTTGGTTGGTTTTGTTTTTCTCGAGACAGGGTTTTCTCTGTGTAGTCCTGGCTGTCCTGGAACTCACTTTGTACACCAGGCTGACCTCAAACTCAGAAATCCACCTGCCTCTGCCTCCTGAGTGCTGGGATTAAAGGTGTGCGCCACCAAGCCCGGCATCTGTTTTTTTTTTTTTTTTTTTTGATTGTTTGTTTTTTAAACGTTTATGTTTATTCATGTCTTTTCTGGTAATTCCACCAGAGGTTCCTTTATTGTTGAGAATAGTCTTTGCTATCCTAGGTTTTTTTAATTTTTCCAGATGAATTTGCAAATTGCCCTTTCCATCTCAGTGAAGAATTGGGTTGGAATTTTGATGGGGATTGCATTGAATCTGTAGATTGCTTTTGGCAAGGTAGCCATTTTTACTATATTGATCCTGCCAATCCATGAGCATGGGAGATCTTTCCTACTTCTGAGATCTTCTTCAATTTCTTTCTTCAGAGACTTGAAGTTCTTATCATACAGATCTTTCACTTCCTTAGTTAGAGTCACACCAAGGTATTTTATATTATTTGTGACTATTGTGAAGGGTGTTGTTTCTCTAATTTCTTTCTCAGCCTGTTTATCCTTTGTGTAGATAAAGGCCATTGAGTTTTTTGAGTTAATTTTATATCCAGCAACTGCGCTGAAGCTGTTTATCAGGTTTAGGTGTTCTCTGGTGGAAGTTTTGGGGTCACTTATATATACTATCATATCATCTGCAAATAGTGTTATTTTGACTTCTTCCTTTCCAATTTGTATCCCCTTGATCTCCTTTTGCTGTCGAATAGCTCTGGCTAGAACTTCAAGTACTATATTGAATAGGTAGGGAGAAAGTGAGAAGCCTTGTCTAGTCCCTGATTTTAGTGGCATTGCTTCGAGTTTCTCTCCATTTAGTCTGATGTTGGCTACTGGTTTGCTGTAGATTGCTTTTATTATGTTTAGGTATGGGCCTTGAATTCCTGATCTTTCCAAAACTTTTATCATGAAGGGGTGTTGGATTTTGTCAAATGGTTTCTCAGCATCTAATGAGATGATCATGTGGTTTTTTTTTTGTCTTTGAGTTTGTTTATATAGTGGATTACGTTGATGGATTTCCGCATATTAAACTATCCCTGCATCTCTGAGATGAAACCTGCTTGGTCAGGATGGATGATTGTTTTGATGTGTTCTTGGATTCGGTTTGCGAGGATTTTATTGAGTATTTTTACCTCGATATTCATAAGGGAAGTTGGTCTGAAGTTCTCTTTCTTTTTTGGGTTTTTGTGTGCTTTAGTTATCAGAGTAATTGTGGCTTCATAGAATGAATTGGGTAGACAGAGTACCTTCTGTTTCTATTTTGTGGAATAGTTTGAGGAGAGTTGGAATTAGGTCTTCTCTGAAGGTCAGATAGAACTCTGCACTAAATCCATCTGGTCCTGGGCTTTTTTTGGTTGGGAAATTATTGATGACTGCTTCTATTTATTTAGGGGAAATGGGACTGTTTAGATCATTAATCTGATCCTGATTTAGCTTTGGTACCTGGTATCTGTCTAGGAAGTTGCCCATTTCATCCAGGTTTTCTAGTTTTATTGAGTATAGCCTTTTGTAGTAGGATCTGACGATGTTTTGGATTTCCTCAGGTTCTGTTATGTCTCCTTTTTCATTTTTGATTTTGTTAATTAGGATACTGTCCCTGTGCCCTCTAGTTAATCTGGCTAAAGGTTTATCTATCTTGTTGATTTTCTCAAAGAACCAGCTCCTGGTTTGGTTGATTCTTTGAATATTTCTTTTTGTTTCCACTTGGTTGATTTTAGCCCTGAGTTTGATTATTTCCTGCTGTCTACTCCTCTTGGGTGAATTTGCTTCCTTTAGTTCTAGAGCTTCTAGGTGTGCTGTCAAGCTGCTAATGTGTGCTCTCTCTAGTTTCTTTTTGGAGGCACTCAGGGCTATGAGCTTTCCTCTTAGGACTGCCTTCATTGTGACCCATAAGTTTGGATATGTTGTGGCTTCATTTTTCATTAAACTCTAAAAAGACTTTAATTTATTTCTTTATTTCATCCTTGACCAAGGAATCATTGAGTAGAGTGTTGTTTAGTTTCCACATGGATGTTGGCTTTCTATTATTTATGTTGTTATTGAAGATCAGCCTTAGTCCGTGGTGATCAGATAGGATGCATGGGATAATTTCAATATTTTTGTATCTGTTGAGGCATGTTTTGTGACCAATTACATGGTCAATTTTGGAGGAGGCGCCATGTGGCGCTGAGAAGAAGGTATATCCTTTTGTTTTAGGATAAAATGTTCTGTAGATATCAATTAAATCCATTTGTTTCATAGCTTCTGTTAGTGTCCATGTGTCTCTGTTTAGTTTCTGTTTCCAGGATCTGTCCATTGGTGAGAGTGGGGTGTTGAAGTCTCCCACTATTATTGTATGAGGTGCAATGTGTGCTTTGAGCTTTACTAAAGTTTCTTTAATGAATGTGGCTGCCCTTGCATTTGGAGCATAGATATTCAGAATTGAGAGTTCCTCTTGGAGGATTTTACCTTTGATGAGTATGAAGTCCCCTCCTTGTCTTTTTTGATAACTTTGGGTTGGAAGTCGATTTTATCCGATATTAGAATGGCTACTCCAGCTTGTTTCTTTGGACCATTTGCTTGGAAAATTGTTTCCCAGCCTTTCACTCTGAGGTAGTGTCTGTCCTTTTCCCTGAGATGGGTTTCCTGTAAGGAGCAAAATGTTGGGTCCTGTTTGTGTAGCCAGTCTGTTAGTCTATGTCTTTTTATTGGAGAATTGAGTCCATTGATGTTAAGAGAAATTAAAGAAAAGTAATTGTTGCTTCCTGTTATTTTTGTTGTTAAAGTTGGGATTCTGTTCTTATGGCTGTCTTCTTTTAGGTTTGTTGAAGGATTACTTTCTTGCTTTTTCTAGGGTGTAGTTTCCGTCCTTGTGTTGGTGTTTTCCCTTTATTATCCTTTGAAGAGCTGGATTTGTGGAAAGATATTGTGTGAATTTGGTTTTATCATGGAATACTTTGGTTTCTCCATCTATGGTAATTGAAAGTTTGGCTGGGTATAGTAGCCTGGGCTGGCATTTGTGTTCTCTTAGTGTCTGTATAACATCTGTCCAGGATCTTCTGGCTTTCATAGTCTCTGGTGAGAAGTCTGATGTAACTCTGATAGGCTTGCCTTTATATGTTACTTGGCCTTTTTCCCTTACTGCTTTTAAATATTCTATCTTTATTTCATGCATTTGTTGTTCTGATTATTATGTGTCGGGAAGAATTTCTTTTCTGGTCCAATCTATTTGGAGTTCTGTAGGCTTCTTGTATGTTCATGGGCATCTCTTTCTTTAGGTTTGGGAAGTTTTCTTCTATAATTTTGTTGAAGATGTTTGCTGGTCCTTTGAGTTGAAAATCTTCATTCTCATCCACTCCTATTATCCGTAGGTTTGGTCTTCTCATTGTGTCCTGGATTTCCTGGATGTTTTGAGTTAGGATCTTTTTGATTTTGCATTTTCTTTGGTTGTTGTGCCCATGTTCTCTATGGAATCTTCTGCACCTGAGATTCTTTCTTCCATCTCTTGTATTCTGTTGCTGATGCTCACATCTATGGTTCCAGATTTCTTTTCTAGGGTTTCTATCTCCAGCGTTGTCTCACTTTGGGTTTTCTTTATTGTTTTTACTTCACTTTTTAGATCTTTTATGGTTTTGTTCAATTCCATCACCTGTTTAGTTGTGTTTTCCTGTATTTCTTTAAGGACTTCTACCTCTTTAGCAGTGTTCTCCTGTATTTCTTTAAGTGAGTTATTAAAGTCCTTCTTGATGTCCTCTACCAGCATCATTAGATATGATTTTAAATCCGAGTCTTGTTTTTCGGTGTGTTGGGGTATCCAGGACTGGCTGAGGTGGGAGTGCTGGGTTCTGATGATGGTGAGTGGTCTTGGTTTCTGTTAGTAAGATTCTTATGTTTGCCTTTCGCCATCTGGTAATCTCTGGAGTTAGTAGTTATAGTTGTCTCTGGTTGGAGCTTGTTCCTTCTGTGATTCTGTTAGCCTCTGTCAGCAGATCTGGGAGTCTAGCTCTCTCCTGAGTCTCAGTGGTCAGAGTACTCTCTGTATGCAAACTCTCCTCTTTCAGGGAAGGTGCACAGATATCTGGCGTTCGGACCTGCCTCCTGGCTGAAGATGAAGGCCCAAAATGGGGTCTGTCCCAGAAGCTGTGTAGCTTCTGTAGCACTCTCACCTGTGCAGACTAGTCTCTGAGGGATCCGTGACCCAAGATGGCTCCCCCAGGAGCTTCAGCAGAGTCCTCCCGGGCAGGGTGGACACCTCTCCTCTGGCAGGGACGGTGCCCAGATGTGTGGAGCCCAAAACAGGGTCTGTCCCAGAAACTGTGTAGCTTCTGTAGTCCGCATTCTCACCTGTGCAGACTAGTCTCTGAGGGATCCGGGACCCAATACCCTGTCTCTGCTTCTTGAGTGCTGGGGTCATAGGCCTCTGCCACCACACTCAGCTCACTCTATAGTCTCTCTCTCTCTCTCTCTCTCTCTAACATAACATCTTGATTGATTCTCTGGGAATTTCCCATCATGCACCCTGATCACATTTACTTCCCAGTCCTTCTATGTCTACCCCCTAACCCTCGCCACCCCTGCAAAGTAAAAATAAAAATCAGGAAAACAAACAAAAAGTCCAATTTGTGTTATTTATCTACTTACCGGAACATGGTCAAACTCTCAGTGGCCTGCCCTTGAAATAGAGCTGAGTCCTTCCCCTCTGCCCCCCACCTCCGGAAGCTGTCAGTTGTGGAGAGCCACTCTTCAGCGTCTCAGTCACTCAGTCACTCAGTCACTCATCAACAGTTCTCCTTGGTGGCTTCCTGTCTAGGTTGTTACTTTGGCCGGGTGTGTTGTGAGAGGGTAGGGGTGGTCACAGTAGCCTTCCATGTCCCTCCCTCAAATTGTGTATCTGCAGTCAGCAATATCACAGCAAAAGTAGTCTCTTGGCCCTTCACAGTCATAGCATGGATGTTGAGCTTCCACTGGTGACAGTCCAGACCACAAGCCCATCTCCTGGCGGCTGTAGGGTAACAGACCCAGACAAGGCCCTTGGAGGCAGCCTGGAACCCAGATATCAGCATGACTTCAGGCTGCACCACAGACCATGCACTTCTGCACTGCCTTCAGTGGTAGCATGGGCCACGGACATCAACATAGACCCTGGCTGCAGGAAGACCATGGGACCCAGCCATGGTCCTCAGTGGCAAATGGACTTGGACATGACCAGAGCCTCAGGTGGCAGTGTAGGCCAATAACTCACATCACTGTGGATGGCCTCAGTCGGTAGCACAGACCATGGGCTTCCGAATGGCCTTTGGTGGTAACACAGGCCATGGACTCCTGCTGCTTAGGATGCTTCCCATCTCTTCAAACTCCTCCTCTCTCCTGTCCCCTCCCCTCTGCTCTTACTGCTTCATCTCTGCATCTCACACGCTCTTGAAGTTCATTTCCCATGCTGCAGTGAGACACCCGAGGCTGGCAACTTGAAACGCTTATTTAGTTCACAGTTTGGGAGGTCTAAGAGCTTAATACCAGCATCTGCTGGCTCTAGTGGAATTCTGCCTTAAAGGGCACAGGTTAGGGGCATCACAATGGGAGTGGGAAGGGGAGAGGTCTCAGGTAAGCAGCAATCTGAAGAGTGAGGAGGAGGCAACCTTGTTCTCACAGAAGCCAGTTGAGGGCCTCAAAGAACTATTGTAAGTCTTTCTAATGACCCAGGGACTGAGTAATTACCCTGAAATAAGCAATGACCTCTTTAAAAAGAGATTTATTTATTTACATGTATGAGTGTTCTATTTACATGTATGCCTGCATGACAGAAGAGAGCATCAGATTCTATTATAGATGGTTATGAACTACCATGTGGTTGCTGGAAATTGAACTCAGGACCCCTGGAGGAGCAGCCAGTGCTCTTAATTGTTGAGCCATCTCTCTAGCCCAAGCAGTGATGTCTTAAAGGTTTTGCTGCCGCAACATTGTCACATTGGGGTTCAGTCCTCTGACATATGAACTTTTGGGGACAACCTTAGTGAGTAGCTCTAAGTTCTGGAAGGCATTCACAGCAGCCCCTTGGCACTTCGAGGTGATTGTGAGCTGAGTCTCAGAGGTC
This sequence comes from Mus musculus, assembly GCF_000001635.26. Lineage (NCBI taxonomy): Eukaryota > Metazoa > Chordata > Mammalia > Rodentia > Muridae > Mus > Mus musculus. Next base: position 113,009,417 of record NC_000079.6, read on the forward strand.
ATCTTGGACTTGATGCTGGTCAAAAGTTTTATCTTGGGAAAGATTGACCCAATTGAAAGAGAGTCTTTCACACACACCCCAATGTCTTGGGACTACAGACAAGCTTAAAATGGTGTCCCTTTGATGGTTCTAATGCTCTGTTTGGCTTAATTAGCAGTTTCATTTCCATCTTGTGTCTCACAAGCCAACTTCATCTAGTGTCTACTATATCAGGGCCGAACTCATTAGGCAATTGTTTATTGGAATCTTTTAATTATTATCACCTTGTTGTGTATACTTTATTGATATATTTACACAATTAATCTGGGATAATTTGTAATGAAAATTTACCAAAACCCAAGTACTGTGAGACGTAAGGAATCAGTGTAATGGGGCAGGCAGTACCCTGCTTTGAGTCCATCAACCTTAAAATGATTTGCCTCCATCCTTTACACAGACACCTGTTCAAACTTGAGCAGGCAACAATTTCCAATATTTACTTTTAGCTGCTTAACAAGATACTAGGTAAATCAGAGATGACAATTACTTGAGATTATTTGTGTCCTGGGAAAAGAAGTCCATAGATTTGCTCAGGATTTATATAAGCAGCCAAGTAAGAATTAGAAACTGCACTTAGTTATAGGATGTGGACATTTCAATTATTTCTAGGACATTCCATGGCTAAAAGTAAATACAGATGAATACCAAGTTCCGTAAGAGGTAAGAAGAGCTTTGGACGCTTGTGTAAAACCATGCCTAACTCGCAAGGCTTCAGGAGTTATGGCGCTTTTATTTCTTCAGAATACAGACTCCTGCTGTTGAAGACACCCTAGGGTCTCTTTCTTTTCTGGAAACAGACTCGATTGCACAGAGCTAGGTGTGTTTGGTCTGGCCTGCTCTCTACTCCTTCCTCTCCCATCCATCCCCACCGTAATCACGCATGTCCCCAACAAGAGCTGACAGAGACCCGTGACTGCTTTGAGCAGGTTCTTTGTGGCATAATTCACACGTTACCCATTTCACTTATTTAGAGTATACTGTTCACAGTTCTCAGTATACTCAGGGTTTTTTTTAAATTTATATATTTTTATGAGTACACTGTAGCTGTCTTCTTACATGCCAGAAGAGGGCATCAGATCCCATTACAGATGGTTGTGAGCCACCATGTGGTTGCAGGGAATTGAACTCAGGACCTCTGGAAGAGAAGTCGGTGCTCTTAACTGCTGAGCCATCTCTCCAGCCCTCTACTCACAGTTTTACAACCATCCTTACCATCTATTCCCCAGACTGTTCTCCCAGATGCAATTGTAATGTTATTTAGCAACCATTCATCCCAATCTTTTAGTCCTGGAAAGCCAGGAGTCTATTTTCTGTCTCTACAGATTTGCCTATTTTTAGCATGTAGTAGAGATCGTGTCATGCAAATGGGTGGCCTTGTGGCTTACTTCCTTCATGTACCATGTTTTCAAGCTCTATCCATGTTGTAACATGCACCAATACTTAATTCCTTATTTGTGTGTGTGTGTTGTGAGTGTGTCTGTTCCCATGTTTGTGGATACATGTGTGTTGTGAGTGTGTCTTTCCCATGTTTGTGGATACATGTGTGTTGTGAATGTGTCTGTTCCCATGTTTGTGGATACATGTGTGTTGTGAGTGTGTCTGTTCCCATGTTTGTGGATACATGTGTGTGTGTGCATGCGCGTGTGTGTGTGTGTGAGTAGGCCCAAGGTTGGTGTTAGGTGTCCTCCTTGGTACCTCTCCACTTAATACACTGAGGCAGAGTCTCTCACTTGAGTATAGAGGTTGCCAATCCTACTAGCCCAGAGCCAGCTTGCTCCAGAGATCCCATGTCTTTGTCTCTGGATTCATCCCAATCTTTTAGTCCTGGAAAGCCAGGAGTCTATTTTCTGTCTCTACAGATTTGCCTATTTTTAGCATGTAGTAGAGATCGTGTCATGCAAATGGGTGGCCTTGTGGCTTACTTCCTTCATGTACCATGTTTTCAAGCTCTATCCATGTTGTAACATGCACCAATACTTAATTCCTTATTTGTGTGTGTGTGTTGTGAGTGTGTCTGTTCCCATGTTTGTGGATACATGTGTGTTGTGAGTGTGTCTTTCCCATGTTTGTTTACAGGGGATTATACCTGCCTGGCATTTTTGTACGTGCAAAGGAGCTGAAGTCCAGTCCTCACATCTGTGAGGTTGCCCACAGAACCACCTGGCCAGCTTCATTTTTTCCTTCCTAACACCTAATAATAATATGATGAAAACGTTTTAGATTCTTGTCAAAAGTGCATCTATGAGACAATGTACATTTTTACAAGAAGATTTTATTTATTTTTATGTACATGGGTGTTTTGTCTGTATGTTTGTGTATGCCATGCCCAGGGAGGCCAGAAGGAATCCCTTGGAACTGAAGTTACAGAAGGTTGGAAACCACCTCGTAGGTGCTGAGAATTGAACCTAGGTCCTCTGGAAGATCAGCAGGCGCTCTTAACCGCCGAGCCATCCCTTCAGCATCTTTTCTGTTGTTGCTGCCTTGTCAGATTCCAGAGATTCTGGGTGCAAGCCAAGCCCATCACAGAGTCTATTGTTTTTTGGGTTTTTGTTTTTTTCTTTTCTTTTTTTTTTTTTTTTTTTTTTTTTTTGAGAAAACTACACTTAGGACTGAGGGGCTGAAAGATTTTGATGAGTAGCAATTTTGATGAGTCTCAGAGGAGATCCACAACTTGGTAAAATAAAACTTTGGCGATGAGTAATATCTGTGTTCCAGCTAGTGACTCCAGTGAACTGAGCCCTCAAGCTTAGAAGAACTGAACTTGCCTGAGAGAAGCAAGTAAGATCCTTCACACAAATGCACAGTTGGTTTGTGGGCTGTGGAAGGACGTAGGACGGACACTGGCAGGACAGACATCGGCAACTAGTTGACACACAGCCCTTCCTCCTTCTCCTGTGCAAAATGTAGGAGCTGTTTTACCGACTGAGTGGCAAAGTGTTGGTGCTTCACTGAAATATTGTTTTTCCTCAGTGACTTCAAAGCCCTAGAGACAATCAACAGTAGTTCCCATCTATACCAACACAGTGGCCCTTGCTATACAAAGTCATCTTAAAAGGAAAAATTTAAGAGTCAGAGACTTTATGATATTAATTACACTGTTTATATAGCTTTAAAAAAATCAAATTCTCTTTTCCTGGTGTGTGTGTGTCAGAGAGAGAGAGAGAGAGGGAGAGGGAGAGAGAGAGAGAGAGAGAGAGAGAGAGAGAGAGAGATTAAAAAGTGTGTGAGCTTTATAGTAATTTTGAATTCATAGTAAAAGTCAGTGGAAGGTATAGGCAGAGCAGCGCCGTGTATCTCCGCACTCCAGACATGTGTGCAGCCTCTCCCATTGTCTGGTTCTCCCATCAGAGAGACACATTTGCTGCAACTGGCAAATCCCTGTTACCATCTCAAGTTCTTGCTCAGCACTGTGCACGGGTTTGGAGCAAATGCATTCTGACAGCTCTCTCCAAGTACCGTAGTATACAGAGTGGTTCAGAGCCCTGGCCAAGCTCTTGTGAGGTATTTACTAATCCCTCCGCCCCTCCAATCTTCAATAATCTCTGTTTCTCCACTGTCTTCATGGTTGTACATATTCCATAACTTTATGAAATTGAAGTCATACAGCCTAGCCTCACACATTCAGCTCCTTTCCCTTAGTAATATGCATTTATGTCTCTTCTGGAACTTTTCATGTACTGATAACTCATTTAACCCTACTGGATGGGAATGATGTAAATGTCTACAATACCGAGTTTCTGGCATGGTAGAAATAGATGCCTTGTTGCTAAGAGCTAAAAATAACACCCAATCTGTTAAGTCTCGCACTAGCGTGACGTCAGCTGACTGCAAACGGCTGCCTATTGAGAATGTCTGTTTTGGTTGTATTTTGAAGTGATTTGGGGGACGGGATAGACCATGAAGCGAGCAATTGATGAGCTGAGCGCTTCAGCAGGCAAATGGTCAACTCGCTACTCAGTTCAACAAGTGACAGATATCTTACAGAATTCTGCGTCTGATGAGGGAGCATTTAGCAAGGAGTTCCTTTCTCTTTCTGATTTAAGTGACAACTTCCTTGATGAAGCACTGAGTAAAAGTGAAAGTGGTGATTCTGAAAATGAAAGACAGGGTGTTGGAAGCCAGGGGTGGGGGTGGGGGTGGGGGTGGGTGGGGACTGCCCGTGGCCCTCAACCAAGTGAGAGGGAGATTCTGGTGCCATCGAGGAGGGGTGGACTAGTGTAGTCTCCCCTCCCCCAGCCTGAAACCTGCTTGCTCAGGGGTGGAGCTTCCTGCTCATTCGGTCTGCCACGCCCACTGCTGGAACCTGCGGAGCCACACGTGCACCTTTTTACTGGACCAGAGATTATTTGGCGGGAATCGGGTCCCCTCCCCCTTCCTTCATAACTAGTGTCGCAACAATAAAATTTGAGCCTTGATCAGAGTAACTGTCTTGGCTACATTCCTTTCTCTCGCCACCTAGCCCCTCTTCTCTTCCAGGTTTCCAAAATGCCTTTCCAGGCTAGAACCCAGGTTGTGGTCTGCTGGCCGGACACAACAGACTAGGAACTTTGTGGCACCAACTGTGGATCTAAGCTTCAGTGTGGATGATAAAGGGCCAGTGAACATTCTAGGTCATTATCACTGAAGAAAGCAGGAGCATAGTTGGCCTTCTGTGCTGGGACAGTGTAGCACGCATGCTATGGAAGGATAACAAGCCCATCACCTTTATTTCCAGCTTCCACGATCCTACCAGAAATGGTGTTGTCAGTAGGAAGAAGGAAGGCACTGTTATTGAAGTAACCACACCAGAACCACAACAGGACCATGAAGCTTGCTACAACAAGCACACGGCGGTTTGGACAAGGATGACCAGATGATGGATACACCTTCGTCACTCATGTCCTCACTGCCGCTGGCCCCATCACTGCCAATGGCCACGTGTGTTCATCAGGTTCCTCATGTGGGCTTGTTGTAACTTCTGCACAACAAGGAGCTGCCAGACAGGGCTGGAGAGGTGGCTCAGCAGTTAAGAGCACTGTCTGCTCTTCCAGAGCACCCGAGTTCAATTCCCAGCAACCACATGATGGCTCACAACCATATGTAATGAGATCTGTCCTCAGATGTCTAAATACAGCTACAGTGCACTCATATACATACATAAATAAATAAATCAATCTTTTTTTTTTTTTTAAAGGAGCCACCAGACAACCTGTTTACATCACACGGTATGTTCAGAGAGTCTGCCTTGTGGAAACTTCCATACAACAACCCATCCCGAGGATAATTGGAACCTTGCCTCAGGGCATGACCCCAGGAAACCACTTCCCTGAAACTCTGCCTGGCGCTTAGAGTGACCATGTGTATGCTGTGTGCATGGAGATGCATCTCAGATACAACCATCACTCTCATTCAGATATCCATACAAAATCTCCACACAGATATTTAGTGTCTGGATTCATAGTTGCCACCGTTTAGAAGCTGCCAAGATGTCTGTTGGGGGAGAATACATAAAGTGAAAATAATGGAAATAATGGGGTATGTGGAAATAATGGGGTGTTAATGACAGCTGTTGGCTAGTGGGGCAGGGAGAGTTGGTGTTCTTTAAGGGTGGCTCCTAGTAGGTCTACATGTTCCACATCTCCAAGCATATGGATAGCACAAATTAGACTCGGTGAATTATTTAAGAAGGAGAGAGGATATGAGTGGGAGGGGTGGAGGATGGGAGGCAGGGGGCAAGGGACGGGTCTGGGAGGAACTAAGGGGAAGAGTCATAAGTGAATATGATTAAAATACATTGCAATAATTTTCAAATAATTATATACATTCATATATACATGATGTCTTAGTTAGGGTTTTACTGCTGTGAACAGACACCATGACCAAGGCAAGTCTTTTTTTTTTTTTTTTTCGAGACAGGGTTTCTCTGTATAGCTCTGGCTGTCCTAGAACTCACTTTGTAGACCAGGCTGGCCTCGAACTCTGAAATCCGCCTGCCTCTGCTTCCCAAGTGCTGGGATTAAAGGTGTGCGCCACCACACCCGGCTAAGGCAAGTCTTAATAAAACAACATTTAATTGGGGCTGGCTTACAGATTCAGAGGTTCAGTCCATTATCATCAAGGTGGGTGCATGGAAGTCAGTATCCAGGCAGGCATGGCCCAGGTAAAGCTGAGAGTTCTACATCTTCATCCAAAGGCTGCTAGTGGAAGACTGACTTCCAGGCAACTAGGGTGAGGATCTTATACCCACACCCACAGTGACACACCCATTCCAACAAGGTCACACTTATTCCAACAAGGCCACACCTTCAGATGGTGCCACTCCCTGGTCCAAGGATACACAAACCATCACATTCCACTCCCTGGTCCCCATAGACTTGTTCAAAAACATGAGTCTATGGGGGGCATACTTAAACATAGCATAATGCAAAATGCATTTAGTCCAACTTTCAAAGTCCTCATAGTCTATAGCAGTCGTAACAATGTTAAAAGTCCAAAATTCAAGGTTTCTTCTGAGATTCATTCAACTTAACTGTAATCCCCAAAGCAAGGCAGGAAACCAGCTGGGCAAACTCCAAACTCTGCATCTCCATGGCTGATGTCAAAGCAGTCTTCAGATCTCCATTCCTTTTTCATCTTTGTTGATTGCAACAAACTGCTTTCTCCTGGGCTAGTTCCACTCCCTGTTAGCAGCTTTCCTCAGCATGTATCCCATGGCTCTGGCATCTTTAACATCTTTGAGTCTCCAAGGCAATTTCAATGTTACTACTTCTTGTTTCAGTGTCTGGGATTCCACTTGATCTTTTAGACTCCTCCTAAGGGCTGGCATCACTTCTCCAGCTCTGCTCTCTGTAGCACTCTAAGCTCAGGTTGATCCACTCCACTACAGCTGCTGTTCTTGGTGATCATCCTATGGTACTGACATCTCCAATACACTGGGGTGTTCCACTCCAACTAGGCTTCACCCATAGCCTCTCATAGGCTCTCTTCAGGGTGCCAAGCCTCAAATCCTTTGCATGACACCTATTCCAACAAGGCCACACCTTCAGATGGTGCCACTCCCTGGTCCAAGGATATACAAACCATCACACATGATAATATATGTATGTACATATACATATGTATATATGTGTGTATATACATACATATACATATAGTATATATATATGAAATTCTCAAAGCATTATCTTCTAAATAAAAGAGTTTTTGCAAAGATACAAAAGTCTTACTGGCTTTATACTGGAGAGAAGTTTTTCACAGCCAGGTTTGTTGTTATGTATTGTAACGCTAAATTCTACACCAGAAGGTCTGGGCCTGCGAGTAACTTCTTATGTTTATGAACTTTTGTTGTGCAAACTTTGTTCCTTGATTTAAAACTATTAGCTAAATAAAATTGGCTACAGCCGGCTACTGGAGGGATTAGAGGTAGGTGGGCTTGTAGTGACCTGATTTGGAGAGACAAGAAAGGGAGAAGGAAGAAGGTAAGAGGGGAGGAAGCTGCCATGAGGGGTGATGGACCATGACCACATGGCCAGGAGAAACAGCAAGTATCTGGGGTACACCACTGGGGAGGGAGCCAGGCCCAAGAGTTAGAAGAGTAAATTAGTGGTTCCCCCCCCAACAGTATTTGTTAAAGCCAAATAAGATAACCATAGTTTGAGTCTTATTGATTTGTAAACTAGTGGGGGATAAGCTTCAAGTGGTTGTACCACATACACTCAACTGTACCACACTGTCATGTGACAGTGTAAACTACCCTCCAATCAATAGACGATAATGCTCCCATTCTATTACATGTTTCCTATTTAATCAGTCTGACATAGAGAGTACACAGCAGGCTAAGTTACGGGTAGTCTTCAGTTAAACGGGTAACTAACAGTTTGTCAGGAAGTCGAACAGTCTGTGACCTTAAGTTGTATTAATTTGGGGATGTGTATGGTGTTTGGGAAGGAACCCCAGGCCTTGTGTATGCTAGATGAACACTCTACTGGTAAACTGTATCCCCAGGTCTTAAAGGGTTAAAACTTTCCATTTCTTCACAGTGCCAGCCTATCCTCTAGAAAGAATTCTGTGTCGGTTACTTTTAGTTTACTGTATTAGTGTCTGCATTAGAGGCTGCGATAAAATACCACGACTCAAGCACCACACTGAAGAGGTTATTTGGGCTTAAGGCATAAAAAAAGAGTCCATCATGGCAGAGTCACACCAGCAAGCTGCAGGCCTGGTGGCAGGAGCAGGAGACCAAGGCTCAGAACCTCAATCACAAATGTGAAACAGAGTGAAGTGGAAATAACTGAGACTTTCACACTCAAAGTTCACCCTTAGTGGTGTACTTTCTCCAGTAAGGTTACACCACCTAAACCTGCCCAAATAATGCCATCAACTTGGGACCAAGTTCCAGAAACCATGATGGAGTTCTCTCATTTAAACCCTCTCTCTCTCTCTCTCTCTCTCTCTCTCTCTCTCTCTCTCTCACACACACACACACACACACACACATTGTGCGTCTGGAGGCCAAAGGACAGTGTGCAGCGATTGGTTCTCTTCCACCATTTTGAGTCCCTGAGCTCCAACTAAGATAGCTAGGGTTGGTGGCAAATGCACTCGCCCTCTGACCCATCTTGCCAGCCCTCTAAGATATTTTATAATGGACTTCGATTCTAATTTTAGCTCTCGAATAAAACTATTGTGTTTACTCGTACAGTTTGTGGAATCTTCAATTAGTAAAGTGCTTTTATGCATGGAAACAGCCAGAAAATTAGGGGAACATTTTCCGATTCAGAAATGGCATTTCAGAAAGACCTCTGACAAAACAGTTTCTTTAGGAGAGCTGACATCAAGATGCTTCTGTTATTTCCGTGGTTGAGTACTTGACAAGATGCAACCTACGTGGGGAAGGGTTTGTTTGGTATCAATGCTTGGAGCTATACAGAGTGTCAGGCTGGGGAAGCATGGTGCAGGTCGCTCCATGGTGAGAAATTTCCTTTAGTCACTACTCTAATTTCAGCAGAACAAAGAGAGGTGGGAAAGAGAGAGAGAGAGAAAGAGAAAGGGGAGGAAGAAGAGGGGGGAGGAAAGAGAGTTGAAGGGAGGAAGAGGAGAGGAAGGAAGGAGAAGAGAGGGAAGAGAGGAGAGGAGGGGAAGGGAAAGAGAGGGGAGGGGAGTGCAGGAGAGGGAAGAGCAGGGAAGAAGGTGTGCTCTTAGGCCCAGAGACAGTGCTGGACATTTATACATCTTAAGCAACCTCCTTCCCTTGTCAAGGATGCACCTCATAATGGTGCTTCAATAGCATTGAAAGTCCATAAAGAGAAAGTTGTTACCTCCTAGGAGAAAGAATGAACTCTGGCCAGGCAGTGGTGGTGCACACCTTTAATCCCAGCACTTGGGAGACAGAGACAGGCGGATTTCTGAGTTCAAGGCCAGCCTGGTCTACAGAGTGAGTTCCAGGACAGCCAGGGCTACAGAGAGAAACCCTGTCTCCAAAACAAAACAAAACAAAACAAGCACATGAACCTATAGGTAGCATTTCTTATTCAAACAAACATTAAGGATATACCCTAGTATCTTTTTATTTATATCCACTGTCAGACTTTGAGTTTAACGACATCAAAAAAGATTTCTCCCAATTATGACATTATGGTTTACTCTTTAATATAGCTTCGGAAAGTAAAGCATTAGAAAGTTTCTCTGTTTTCACCTCTAAGCCAGGATATGAATTATGATTCATTGTTTTAGTTTTGAGACCACATGGTTTTATTTTTATCATAGTTGTGATTGTCCCTTATATAGCATTCATGGCTTCATTCCACTTTCTAAAACATCACACCCTCTTCGCCATGAATAAGAAGTTTCTTTCGCTCTTTCTGGAAGAATCTGAGACTGTGTAGTCCGGCATCTGCTTTCATTTCCTGGGCTTGTTTCCCATCTACCTACCTGAGACAGTGCTTGCTTGACAGGTAGGGGAAGGAATGTAGATCTCTAGTTCTGAGTTCAGAAGAACGGTTTTTTACTTAAGGGAATGAAGACAGAGGTCACTTGGACCACAGCAAATATTGGGAGACAGAACAGGAGCTGTACAGTGTGAAAAACCTGAGAATTATACTTTACAGTGTCACCCGAGAAAGGTGACAGAAGTGAAGGTGGCAGGACTTAAGACACAGAGTAATGTGTGTATATATATATATATATATATATATATATATATATATATATACACATTATATATACATACACATACACATACACATATATATACATACATACATACATACATACACATGCATATATACATATATATGTGTTATATGTGTGGATATGTGGATATATAATACTATATACATGTATGTACATATATATAGTATTATATATCCACATATCCACAAATCCACACTATATACGCTATATACTATACACACACATATATATACACGAATATATGTATATACATGTATACATACCCAAACACATGCACAAAAACATACTACATACATACATACATACATACATACATTCAGTGGAGTGAGGAGTGTTACCACTGATGGATGGAAAGAAGCAATGCCAAGTTGTCCTCTGAACTCCGTGCATGGACTGTAGTACACATACCATTTCACTACACACATACTGAAGGATAATTTTTTTTCCATTTTTTATTAGGTATTTAGCTCATTTACATTTCCAATGCTATACCAAAAGTCCCCCATATCCACCCACCCCCACTCCCCTGCCCACCCACTCCCCCTTTTTGGCCCTGGTGTTCCCCTGTACTGGGGCATATAAAGTTTGCAAGTCCAATGGGCCTCTCTTTCCAGTGATGGCCGACTAGGCCATCTTTTGATATATATGCAGCTAGAGTCAAGAGCTCCGGGGTACTGGTTAGTTCATAATGTTGTTCCACCTATAGGGTTGCAGATCCCTTTAGCTCCTTGGCTACTTTCTCTAGCTCCTCCATTGGGAGCCCTATGATCCATCCATTAGCTGACTGTGAGCATCCACTTCTGTATTTGCTAGGCCCCGGCATAGTCTCACAAGAGACAGCTACATCTGGGTCCTTTCAATAAAATCTTGCTAGTGTATGCAATGGTGTCAGCGTTTGGATGCTGGTTATGGGGTGGATCCCTGGATATGGCAGTCTCTACATGGTCCATCCTTTCATCTCAGCTCCAAACTTTGTCTCTGAAACTCCTTCCATGGGTGTTTTGTTCCCAAATCTAAGGAGGGGCATAGTGTCCACACTTCAGTCTTCATTCTTCTTGAGTTTCATGTGTTTAGCAAATTATATCTTATATCTTGGGTATCCTAGGTTTGGGGCTAATATCCACTTATCAGTGAGTACATATTGTGTGAGTTTCTTTGTGAATGTGTTACCTCACTCAGGATGATGCCCTCCAGGTCCATCCATTTGGCTAGGAATTTCATAAATTCATTCTTTTTAATAGCTGAGTAGTACTCCATTGTGTAGATGTACCACATTTTCTGTATCCATTCCTCTGTTGAGGGGCATCTAGGTTCTTTCCAGCTTCTGGCTATTATAAATAAGGCTGCTATGAACATAGTGGAGCATGTGTCCTTCTTACCAGTTGGGGCATCTTCTGGATATATGCCCATGAAGGATAATTTTTTAAAAAGACAACAGGTCCTATGAATTTGGACTGAATGTGATTTGCACTGTGAGACTTCTGTGAGCTCACACGGTCAAACGGATGTTGACGTGTGGGTGGGAGTTGCCCTCCATAAGCTCATATGTTTAAACACTTGTTTCCCACGGGGTTTCTATGTTGTAAAACTATATATGAGATGGAGCCTAGCTGGAGGAAGAGGGACAGGAAGAGGCGTAGCCTGGCCCCATGTCTGTGCTTGTCTGACTGATATAGTGGTATACGTATAGCGAGCAGCTGCAGTACATTTGCACTGTCTTACAAATAACCACGGCCCTGCCTCCCCCACCACAGTTGACTATATCCCCCAAACTCTGAATTCAAGTAGACACTTTGTTAAAAAGCAAAGCAAAGTAAGCAATCCCCCCCCCCCACCCGGACCCCAGTCCCTAGTATTTTTAAAGAAAGTAACAAGAAAAATGAACAGCAGCATTGAGTTTAAACTCTCAGGGCAGTAATGAGGTCTTGTAGAGATCAGCTGAATATCTAGACAGCCTGTGAGCTGAGGGGTTGTGGACATATGATTTAGTCTGTGACTCTAGGCTAACTGGGCCATGCAGATACAGTGTGGTCTAGTCTTTCTCTTGCTTATCTGTGTCTTGTGCGTATCTATGTGTGGTGGTACTGAGCCCATGTGCATGCCCATGGCAGAGCTTAATCCATGCCAACTGTTCATCTGTAGAGTGCGCTGACAGTGTGGAAGCACTCTCACATACATTTGCTCTTTGGGATGCTTGGTAGGGTTTCCATTCCTTCTCAGTGAGCAGGGAGGGAGCTTTTGGCACTTGAACCTCTGCCCATGAGTGCTGTGCCCTCACCTTCCCAATGCTGTGTTGCGGCCGCCAGCAGCTCGCAACATGAACGGTTCGACTGAGAAGGCTACTCGAGCTGTAAGAGAGGAATCTAGACGGGGCAAAAGAAGAAACGGAGCCAAGACAAATTCATTCTGATCAAAGCTCAAATTTTATTGTTGGGACACTAGTTATAAAGGAAGGGGGAGGGGACCCGATTCCCGCCGAATAATCTCTGGTCCAGTAGAAAGGTGCACGTGTGTGGCTCCGCAGGTTCTAGCAGTGGGCGTGGCAGAGCAAATGAGCGGGAAGCTCCACCCCTGAGCAAGCAGGTTTCAGGCTGGGGGAGGGGAGACTACAATGCTGTTCTGAGTTTTTATCACCATTCCATTCTTTCACCTACTTTCTGCTAAGACAAAAAACAAAAACAAAACAACAAAAAACAAAAACCCCAAAACCCCAAACCCCCGAAAAATGTGAAGAAATTCAAATTTCTTCTGGTAAATGTTTGAGTAGATACAGTCATCCTGAACATTACACGGAGTGCACATGTACCAAAACACCCGTGGCATTTCAGAAGTCAGGTGCCAGTTAAAGAAAAGAATATAAATAACATGGGGTCTGAGGGCGTGGCTTAATGGGTCAAGTGCTTGCAGGGTAAGCACGACGACCCAAGTTCAGATCCTCAATCCTCATATAAAAGCCAGGAGTAGGGGCATGTTCATATGACCCCATTGCTCAGTGGGAGGAGACAAGGACTCTGGAGCCTGCTGCCCATCCAGCCGAGTCAGCACAATGAGTTCCAGGTTCAGGGGAAATCCCTGTCTCAAAAATTCGAAAGAGGATGAGTAAGGCACCTAATGCCAACCTCACTTCCAAAATTGCGCACGCGTACACACACACACACACACACACACACACACACACACAATCAGCCAGATACATTTCCATGTTAAGAGAAAAATCTTAAAAACCAAAGAAGTTTCTGGCAATCAAAAGCCATCCAGATTCCTGACTGCATTAAGAAGCAACTGGTAGTGGGCATTCAAATGTGTAAAAGCACTTATGTGCACATGTGGGGGGCATGTAGTGGGTGGAGCCTCGATGCTGATATTGGAAAGCCTTCCGTGAACTTTGCCCAGCTCATTTACTGAGGCAGAGTATCTTCTTGAACCTGGACCTTCCTAGATGATAGAACCAGTCTAGCTAAGTCTAGAGAGGCAGCTTGCTCCAGGGATCCTGTCTCTGCAGTTTGAGTGCTGGAATTACAGGCAGGCTGCTGTGCCTACTGGGTATTTTCATGGGCCCTGGGGATCAGAACTTAATTCTTCTGCTTGTACAACAAACACTTCACCTGCTAAACCATTTCCACAGCCCCAGAGCAACGTATTTAACCAATAGTATGTGGTTGAGCCTTTTAACAAATACGAATTGAATCATTAATGGTTTCTATAGCTATTTTTTTCCCAAAGGGAATAAAAATTCGAGGAAATAAAAATCAGGTCTTTCTTTCAAAATCTGGCCATTTGTACCTTTAGAATGGCGGTACAGTTTTGAATTATGTAATCTAAGATAAATATTGAAACCTGAGGATCTGAAAAAGGGCAGTAAACAAAGAATTGTGAAATTGGAATGGAAATTCTTTAACTTGAAGGGGAAGCTTAAAAATGGCTTTATATTAAAGGCTGTCCCTGTGCCTCTGTGTCTCATCCTGTGACTCACAGTCTGTTGGTGTTGGAGGTGTGACAGTAAACATCTTTCCCTTCCCTCCTCCCTTCAATGCTCCCAGAGGGAAGCTGATCTTGTCCAGTGCTAGGAGTCAATCCCAGAACCTTGCCAAGTGCTCTACCACAGAGCTGGATTCCAAGCCTAGCAAATCCTTGTGGCTTTTACTATCTCCTCTGTAGTGTGTGTGTGTGTGTGTGTGTGTGTGTGTGTGTGTGTTCGTGCTTAAACTGAAGTGTTGTGTGTGTGTGTGTGTGCGCGCGCGCGCGCTTAAACTGGAGTGTGTAACATCTGAAAGGAAGAGAGAGCAGAGGTGGCGTCTACAGTCACTATTTTATCTTTATGAACTTGGGAAGGGATTGGCAGGTGGGCGACCGCAAATTTCTCTAGTGCGCCGCTGCTGTTTCCTGTTCCCATGAAGGGGAATTTCAGGGCTGTTCTCCCCTAGTAAACCAGGTCCTCGTGTCTAATGTCACTGAAATGTAAACATGATTGTGCTGCAATTGTGGCCCACTTGTTAACTTCAACTGCGTGGAAAATGTTAACGCAGGGCTGCTGTGTTTCCACAGGTACGTGTACTTACTGCAGCAGTCAAGTTGGAAGTGTTTCCTTTAAGAGTGAGGATCAGATATCCCGTGGGGCAGCTAAGGGGCACGTTTTCAGTCCTTCAGTGTAGAGAAAGCTGCAAGAATCTCTGTAGTAAAGCTAAGAGCGCCAGCATCCCTAAGGTACTGGATACATGTATTCAAATTACATTGTCTAGAAGTTTGAGGACTGTTGCAAAATTCAGTAAAATGTTTAAGTCCAGTGATTTA
The DNA here is from genome assembly GCF_000001635.26 of Mus musculus. Taxonomy (NCBI): domain Eukaryota; kingdom Metazoa; phylum Chordata; class Mammalia; order Rodentia; family Muridae; genus Mus; species Mus musculus. The sequence continues at coordinate 113,024,417 of NC_000079.6, forward strand.
AAGATTTTTTTTCTTTTTGGTTTTTCAAGACAGGGTTTCTCTGTATAGCCCTAGCTGTCCTGGAACTCACTCTGTAGACTAGGCTGGCCTCGAACTCAGAAATCTGCCTGCCTCTGCCTCCCGAGTGCTGGGATTAAAGGCGTGCGCCATCCCTGGCTAAACATTTTTTCTTTGGAGCAGGAGGATCTCTCAAGTTACCCTAGGCTAGCCTAATTCACTCTGTTTTAAATTTTTTTTTTTCGTTTTTGAGACAAGGTTTCTCTGTGTATCTCTGGCTGTCCCGAAACTCTCCCTGTAGACCAGCCTGGCCTGGAACTCAGTGATCTGCCTGCCTCTGCCTCCAGAGTGCTAGGACCAAAGGTGTGCGCCACCACTGCTCCGCTGGCCTGAAACTCTTTATATAGCCTGGGCTGGCCTTAAACTTGCTATCCTCTTGTCTCTGTCTCCTAAAGGGTGGGATTACTGGTGCAAGGTTGGTTTTAGCCTCTTGAGCCGTGCGATAATTGCAGACATTTAGGTTGTTTGAATCATCCTTCCATGGTTGATGATGAAGCATCTCAGCTCATTTACACGATGCTCAATTCAGCCTGAGTCAAGGGAGTTCCAAAAGAAAAGGGGAAACGTAACTAAGATGATCCAAAGCACCCCCACCCACATAGATCTGCTATATATCAGATGCGACTCTGATGCTTAAAGGGATATATATATATATATATATAACCTGTTAAGAGTCTTAGAATTCCTGAATAAACTATTAATGGAGCTGGCTGCTTCTTTGAGTTCATAGCACCACTTTCAGGGACAATGCATGCTCATTTGATTTACTGCCAAGGCGTCCTTTTTGGGTCAAGTACCTAAAGAACAGGTGGACTAATGACAATATTTGTTTTCATTGTCGTGACAATGTCTGCTGTCTCTCAGCCTGGCTGTGTTCTTTTCAGGAGACCAATCTCTGAGCCTTTATTTTTTAAAGGATAATATTGAAAACTGAAATTACAAATGAAATGCATACAATCCCTAATTGGTTTTGGAATACCATACTTTGAAAATCATCTCTAAGTAATGGGATCTATGTATCACCAAAAGATTTGACAGCCTTCCTACATTGTTTATCCTTTTAAAAAATATTTATTTTATGTATATGAGTACACTGTCACTGTCTTCAGACACACCAGAAGAGGACATTGGACCCCATTACAGATGGTTGTGAACCACCATGTGGTTGCTAGGAACTGAACTCAGGACCTCTGGAAGAGCAGTCATCCACTGAGCCGTCTCTCCAGCCCCCATTGTTTATCATTTTAAACAAGCTTACTAAAGACCTGTCTTATCATTTCAGATTAATAACAGGGTTGAAAAGTTACTCTCTTCTTGGTGTCTGAACCCAAGGATGAACAGCAGAGGAGCAAGGCTGGGCCAGATTAAACAACCAGGGAGAAGGAGCCACTGGCACTCTAGGGGCCTGTGCTGGTCTGCAGCACCCCTGCCTACAACCTAGATGTGGCTTCTAATCGATGACATGCAGATGGCAGGATCTGAGATGTGCTACAGGTATAGAGACAACAGGACTCTGAGGGTCTAAAACAAAAAGTTGTGCAATATCTCAATAGGATTTTTTTTTCTTTTCGAGACAGGGTTTCTCTGTGTAGCTTTGGCTGTCCTGGAACTCACTCTGTAGATCAGGCTGGCCTTGAACTCAGAAATCCACCTGCCTCCGCCTCCCAAGCTCAATAGTTTTAAATTGATCACATGTATGGATATATATATTATATATATTTCAATTTCTTACTACAAAGTTGAAAATTATATTAATGTACCTAACATTTTCTCTTGTCTCCATGCCATTATATTACAAATTAAAAGAGTAAAAAAGATCAGGCTGTAATCTTTCAAAAGGTCTTAATTTTCCACAAAAGGTGATGCGGAATTCAAAATAAAAACCAAGGAATGCTTTCTCGAGTGTGACCTACTTCATTAATAACAAGGAAAATGTGAGATTATAAAGCATTATCATCCAATTTTGGTTTTTTTTTAGAAAATACATTATTGTGTATGCTATGTGTGAGCACGATGTGTATGTGTGTGATATGTATGATGTTCATATGTGCATGACACATGCACATGTGTATTGTGTGCATGTGACTGTGTATGATGCGTCTATGAGTATGCATGCTGTATTTATGATGTGTGTTTGTGTATGATATGGGCATGATGTATGTTAATGTATGATGTACATGTGTGTATGGTATGTGTGTATGATGTGCATGTGGGTATGTATGATGTGTTTGTGATGTATATATGACTGTGATATGTGTATGATGTGTTTGATGTGCGTGTATATGATGTATGTATGTATTATGTTGTGCATGTGATGTGTATATATGATGCTTGTATCATGTGTATGTGAGTGTGTATGATGTGTGCGTACATGTATGTGCACGTGCTGGAACATACCACGTGGGCGTCAGAGGTTTCATTAGTTGCTTCTCTCCTTCTACTGCGGGTTCTGGCAGCCACACTCTGGTTGCCAGGTTTGCACGGCCAAGTGCTCTCACACTGAGTGAGCTCACCAAGCTGATTTTGTTCATTGAGGTAAGAGACTCGACAGGTAAAGTACTTCAGCTCTTGACTAATTTTATCTTTTTAGCATATGATTTTTGATACACTTTTTGAGTTTTTTCTCTTTTCTTTCCTTTCCTTTTCTTTTCTCTTCTCTTCTTTTCTTTTTTCTTTTTTCTTTTGGGTTTTCAAGACAAAGTTTTTCTGTGTGGCCCTGGCTGTCCTGGAACTCACTCTGTAGATCAGACTGATCTCAAACTCAGAAATCCTCCTGCCTCTGCCTCCTGAGTGCTGGGATTAAAGGTGTGTGCCTGGCTCTCACTGGGCTCTTTGATTCTGACATCATATATTATTTTTAATGAAGTCAAACAAATACATTAAAAATTTGAAATACATCTAATTTTGCTCAATTTATAGCAGTATAGGACACTAATAAGTGCTTGTGTCTTAGTGTTTAATTGCTGTAAAGACAGTGCAGGTGCAACCAATAAAACAATTTCTTTGCTTTACTGCTGTGTTTTCAGCTGAGTACGGTGATACACGGTTGTAATCCCAGCACATGGGAGGCAGAGCCAGGAGGACCCTTGTAAGTTTGGGGACAGCCTAGTCAACATAATGGACAGCCAGGGCTACATAGTGAGACTCAAAACAAACAAACACCAAAACAAAAACAAAAACAAAACCCAAAAAGCAACAGTAAAAAACTACAAGGACAACGAGAACTCCCCCCCCCCCAAGTGTCCATGTTCTCTTTATAAAGGCGTCCTCCTGTGCTCCTCAGAAGTGATTCAGGGCCACACACCACAAACCCCTTATTGCTATGACAAGAAGAAACACCACCACTTTGGTCAGCTGCAGAAGCTGTCTCCATTATTATAAACCACCTGTAGACATTCCCAATAGTTCTTTAATTTTTAAAAATTAAAAATGATTCCCCCTTCAATTCCTCCCATGTGGACTGGTCTGTGGGAGATTATCTTAGTTTCTTTGGGAAGACTCAGCCCAACATGGATGGCACAGTGCTCTGTGCTGAACATCCTGAACTGTGCCAAAGCGAAATGAGCGGAGAGCACAAAGCATCGAGCAGGTGAGCACGCTCATTTCTTCCTGCTCTCGGCAGTGGGCGGGATGCCACTGGCTGTTTGAAGTACCTGTCTTGGCTTCATCACAATGATGAACTGTAACCTGGAATTCGATGGTAAAATAACTCTCTTTCCTCCAAGTGGCTTTTTATCACAGCAATAGAAATGCTTGTTACGTTTTCTCCCTTCATCTGGACGTTGGTGAACCAAAAGGACGGGACCATAAGCAGCACTGTGTCTTTGAACTGCAGAGGGAACTCATTTCTGCGCACAGCCCTATGCACATCTTGAAACTTTCTACGTACTAGACAAAACGCATGTGGAAAACAAATCTCCGAAATGTGTCCTGTTTAAACTGGACGTCACACACTGACACATTATCAGCTTGAAGCAAAGTCTCTACATGATGGAGGACAGGTCTCACCCAGGACAGTGCTGGCAGCTGACTGTTCACTGCAGCGTATAAATGGTGGGCTTATAGAATGTGTGTGTATACCTGGGGCTGCCTAAAGACCTTAGTCCTGCCCTGTGCTCCTGGTTGCCTTTTGATGCACCTGAAAATCACGAGCAGGGCATGATCTAATGGCAGACCGAGACAAAGCGCACCAACAGCATTTGAAATTCTAACATGAAAAGCACCATGTCTTATGTACCACAGAGGGAACTCATTTCTGTGCACAGCCCTATACACATCTTGACGCTTTCTAGTACAGCTATGGAAACAGGCCAAAGCAATAAGCCGTGTTTAGCAGTTAGTACAGACATCTCTCCAGCATTCTTCTTAGGCACATACAGCTTGTTTGTTAGTATTTAATGTGGAAGGAAATGCCACAAGACACTGCAGCAGCACAGCTGACTGACGTCTGGGAGGCACTCGTAGCTCTGGCCTGTTCCCACCCACTGTACTGGATGGTATACCACAGCTACCTGGGTTCCAGACCATTTCTCAGAACTGAGTTGTGGCAAATCATCTTTTGGGGTTCTTTCTTTTTTTTGAGACAGAATTTCATGCAGTGTGAGTTGGCCTTGAATATTTTGAATTTGCTGCTATGTAGTTGAGGGTGATCTTGATTCAACAACCCTCTTGCGTCTGAGGTCAGGGGGCTTGGACTACAGATTTTGGACCATTGTGCTCAATTCCAGCGGGCCATTTGGAAGGCTGACTCATCCTTGCTTCTGCTGGTTGTGAAAGTCATGGTTTCTTCATGCTAAGGCCCTCTCTCTTCCTCTGCTACCCATAGCAGTGCAGGCATCTATGTGGGGCCCCTGCTCTGCCTCATCCCTGTGAGATTTAGGTTAAAGGACATCCGATGGCTATGGCACTTGTTTTGTCTCTGACCCTTGAGTCTTGTGTCTCCTGCTAGCACATTAGGCTAATTAATTAGACTATAAGTGGGATAGTATTGAATACCAGAACCTCAGATCTGTATTTAAAACTCAGCAGTCCCTGGAAAACTTGGAAAAACAAATGTACAAGAGGGAATAGTCATAATAAAGGTAAGAAAAGCCAAGTATGCCTTTTTGAATTAGTCATCTTTTTACATGGTTTACCCAAACTGCCCCTCAACTCTACCCCTAAACTTTGTGGAAATAAACCTGAGATTAGGGCTTCAGGGTTCAGATTGTCTCTTGGGAATTCTGCTCCCCTGTGTCAAGTTCTGAAAATTAATGCTTTGCATGCTCTTGGTTACAAGGGGGTCTTGGTGTTCATGGTCAGAACATGCTAGAGGGCGACTCTCTGTGATGCCAGACAAAGCTTTGTAGTTGTGTCGTGTCATGTTGCCAGTCATTCTAGTTGGTCATTTGTGGCTGTAACTGAAGCAGTAGATTAACACCCCCTCTGTCGCAGGAGCCAGGCTTGTGAGGGGAGAAATCAGACCTGCAGAGTCTGTCTGGTCTGGTCTTTACATCACATGGTTCCATTATATTTCCCCAGAGCTGTTCTCAACCCATAGTAGCTATGGGGTGCTGGCGCGAACCAAGCTTAGATCTGACGGACAAGCCAGAACCCACTTGCAATTGGAGATGTGTCACTGTCCTCTGTGGGGTCTTTCCTTTTCCTGGTAAATCTTCTTGGCATCAGCTTAAGACACCAACCAGAAGCCTCTTGGTGAGCAGAGAGCTGGGACATATTTAAATGTGTGTGGGCTCCCCCAGTGACACCAACATTATCATGCTAACACAGCCAGCCAGCCAGGTTCCTCTACCTTAGTGTATGTCTACTTAGAGTTGAGCTGGAAGTTTAAAATTCACTCAGATGGTCTGTTGGCTACCTACTATGCGTTAGACATCTTCTGTACATAGGTGCTGAATATGAGGATGGCGACTTCTGCACAAGCATGTTATAAAGACATATTACGGCGGGTTTCTGAGTTCGAGGCCAGCCTGGTCTACAAAGTGAGTTCCAGGACAGCCGGGTCTACACAGAGAAAGCCTGTCTCGAAAAACCAAAAAAAAAAAAAAAAAAAAAAAAAAGACATATTACTAAAGCTGGGTCATGATGACATATAACTTTAATCCCAGCACTTGGAAAGCAGAGGCAGATGAATCTCTGAATTCGAGGCCACCCTGGTCTACAGAGTGAGTTTCTGGATGGCCAGGGCTACGTAGAGAAACCCTGTCTAGAAAAACAAACAGACAAACAAACAAACACATATTACTTAAACATTTTTTTGAATTAGACATCTAAGTACTGTCACTTCATCTCAAAGAAATAAATTTATACCTTTAGGGCTTTTATAATTTTTATTTTTTAAAATAATTATTGTGGGGAGTGGTGTGTGTGCGACAGAGATATAGACAGAGAAAAGGATGTGTCTTGGATACCTGGATTCGGGCATCCAGGGAGTTAAAGGCTGACTTTGCCCTGTCACGTGTTATATGGTAGCATCAGTATGGGGCACACAGGAGGACAGAAGGCTTGAGCACAGTAAGAAAAACCATCCCTCCGTTTCAGCTTCCGCGGCATTTGGAGTGCTAACAGAAAATGAACTTTTTTGTTTTTGGACCAGGTCTCCCAATGTAGCCCAGTGAACTAACTGTGTAGACCAGGCTGGCCTCAAACTTACAAAAATCTGTCTGCCTCTGCCCCCCCTCCCCCAATAGAGTGAAAGACATGTTCCAATCTAGAGCATTCTGGACCCAGCTGTTCTTGGGGGGGGGGGGAGTGTGCAGTGCCATCATCATAAACTTGATTTTATCCATTATCTTTATACAGTGTTATATTTATTTTTAGTTAATATTTGCCTCACATCACCTTGAAACTAGGCGAACTATGGTATCAGGTAGTATTTTATACATGAACCACTCTAAAAATATATGTAAGGAAACAGTGGGAGGTGTGAGCTCACTTTTATGTTTTACAAGCTAGACAAACCAGGGATCCCCGGAGATAACACGTTGACCACGCAGTCTTGAACACATGGGTCCCTCTCCCAGCCACCCACATGAAAAGCAGAGATTGGCTGTTTTGTAATCCCAGCGTTGAAGGAGCCAGAGGAGCATTCCGGGAATTAACCAGCCTGACCTAAGAAGATCAGAGCCCTAGGTGTCTGTGAGAGAGCCTCCCCCAACCCATTCCCGTTCCCCTCCAGGGGACAGTTCCTGAGAAACGCCATGAAGATTGACCTCTGACTTCTATACACACACACACACCACACACACACACACACACACACACACACACACACACACACACGCGGAAACTCGACTTTCCATCGTCTTTAGTTGGGGCTATAAAAGACCGGTCGTATCCTTAGATCTTAGGTAGTGACTGAAGAATAAACCTGTAAGCTGCTTGCACATGGTGGGTGGGGGTGGGGAAGCCATACACCGCAGGCGGCAGGCTGTGTTTTCAGACTTGTCTCCCGAGATCATAGTCACTGCAGGAAGCTCAGCTGGTGGTTGCTGGAGCACTCTGAGCTGAGTTCTGGGGAGTATTGGTGCTCAAGAGAGGGGACTTGATTCCTTTCTCTCCCCCCCCCCCTGCAGTGAGGCTAGCCTCAGCCCTACCTCATTAGCTTGTCCACTGCACCCCGCCACCCGAGTGATCCAACCCCACCCCCAGCTCAGCTCTCCCTGCCCCGCCTGAAGGGGCACGTGCCAAACAGATCGTTAAAAGCGAGCTCCAACCGTTTCTTTTGTCCAGTAGGCGCGGGACAGGCTGGCGGGAGCTGGGGGCGGGAGCGGCCGCGAGCGGAGCGGGAGGCTAGCCGGCGGGCGCGGGACCTGCTCGGCGGGAGGAATTGGGGCCGGGGTTGGCGGCGGTTGCAGTTGGGGATGGGGTAATTCTCTGGTTTTCATTTCTGGAAAAGTGGTTGGATACAGCAGGAGAGGCAAAAAAGGATAATATAACGATATCTTATTTGATGCAGGGAGATGCCTAGGACCTAAGTACGCGTGCGCACTCGTGAGCTTGGAGAATGCGTTGGGGGGAAGTCTGGCGAAGCTTTGTGGGAAGGAAGAGGTTGAGAGTCCGAGGAAGAGGTTTATGTGGCGCATCGTATATTTCTGAGACATCTACGTTATGGGGAATCAAAGTATAATTTTGTGGTTGAGAAAAGATGGGCATTTGGGAAGTTTGGGTATCCCCTGGCTGTCACTTGGTAGGAAACAGACTCAGCAAGGGCAGATTTGAGGCTCACACGCGTCCAAATCAGATACTGTCCTTCAACCATATTTAATAGAAATTACGATAAGACATTTCCTTTTTCTCACTAAAGAGTTGTACTATAGAGTTTTTTTTAAAATTAGAATGACCATATGATTAAACAATTAAAAAAGATGAAATTTAGAAGCTAAGCTGGCTGTGGTGGCTGTCTCTTTAATACCAGTACTTTAGGCAGAGGGAGAAACAGAGGCAGAGGCATAGGGAGAGAGGGTGAGGCAGAGGCAGAAGTAGAGGCAGGCTGATTGGTATTTTCAGGTTTGAAACTGGTCCACATAGGAGGGTTCCAGACCATTCAAACACTGCTAAAAGCTACCACCACCACCACCACCACCCATCAACCACCCACCAACCAACCAACCAACAACCACCACCACCACCCACCACCACCATGTTTCAAATTTATGAAAACAGAATTGGTATATGTGATATCCATGAAGGCCTCCCCTTCTCTGAGGAGAAAAGGAGGGAGGAATGGGAGAAAGGGTAAGAGAGGGAAGGACTGGGTGAAGAGGCAGGAATACTTCAGAATTGAAGTTATGCCCCAGCAGATACGCCGCACCAGTAGATCTTCTGAAAGTGATTTTAGATTATGCGACCTAAGTGGTGGTTGCCAGATTTTTTTTTTTGAGCGAAATTGTGGGGTTTTCTTTTTTTGGATTTAGTTACTGAGGGCACATAGCCCTCCTTATATGCACAATATGCCAAGCGCTCTGGATCCCCGAGTGTAATAGTTATTACTGAGGCACGTACTAAACGATGAACTAAACCCATTTCTCTGTTGTAAACTTTAATCAGAATATTCAATTGTACACTATTACTGTTTTGCAGTGGTACTGGGGGTTGAACCTAGGGTCTCCTGGATGCAGGGTTAACAGAAATTCTATTAGTAGGCTATAATTCTCAGCCCTGAAATGCACACACAATAACATTTTAAAGGAAGATCCTTGGCTAATATTTCCCTGCTTCACATAAGAAGGAAAAGTGCATTTGGGAGTTGTGTATCTGTGAATGAGTGTCTAAAATGTACTTTAAAAATGTGTGACTGATGGCTGTGAGCAGATAATCCAGGGAGTCCTAGACCCTAGATTCTAAAAGTTGTCTTTAAAATTACTTCCTTGTTCTGACAAAATGGGTAAATGCACACACACACACACACACACACAAACAGATAAAAATAATCTCATGTTTTTAATACATTGCTTGTTTTGGTTGACATTCTCCAACTGGCCATTAAACAATATACCTGACTCATGCAAAGATGGTTCACTTTGAGTCTTAATGCTTGCAGAAGGGATTTCCTGGGGCTTGGAATGAGTAAGCATTTGATCACACTGCAAGAAAAGTAGCATTCTTGTGGGGTAAGAAAGATATTCTAATACAAGCATTCTGACAAATCTCATGTGGGGTTACCAGCACACATTTTCAACCGTTGTCATTGGAACACTGGGAGCTGGGTTGCTACGAAGCCGGTATTTCTTGAATTTTCAGACGTACTAGAGTGGGCTTAAGTTATTGAGCAGTTTGAATCTCCTAGCCCCAGCATGCACAAAACAACTTATTAGAGTTAAAATGCAATCTGCTGTCACTTTGGGATGGGGACCTGGGAGCAGAGAACCTGGCTGCTGGACCTCCTAGGTTGCTCAGACAGTTTAGTCTCCTGCCATATGGCCCAGCTTGCCTTGGCAGCTCAGATGGGCAGGCAAGGCTGAGCAGCCCATCTGGCTCCCTGTCTGTCAGTCGTCTCCAGGTCCCTCCAGACCCTCGAGCAATTTCATGATCGATCCAGTCCTAGGCCTGGTCAGCTGTCTCACTGGCTTTCCTTGGCTCTTTCCCTCTCTCACAAACTTCCTGCTTATGAAGTAGCTCCCAAGATCCAGCAAGAGAACTTGGCCAGTTCCCCAATTCCCCAAGTGGACAGTGCGGATAATTTATTAATTGGAAATGTCAACGCATTTCTCGGCAGCCTAGACACCCCCCCCCCCTTTTTTGAGTTTGAGTTTGAAGACAGAGGAGTTAACATGCTCATTGAGAGACATGTTTACGTTCAGGAATTTTCACAAGCGATTATCACTAAGCAGTAAACAGAAGGGTGAGAATTACTGCACGCGTCCAAATTTGATAATCAGGGTGGGGTTGAAGAAAAGGAGAGGGGAACGGAAAAAAAGGATTAGAGTCAGTTAGGACGAAACGTTTTTGCTTTTGAAAACAACAGTGAACTCCAAAAACCCCGCTTCTCTACCCGCCGACTCCGCACCTCCTGCGGGCTCGGGCAGGAGGCTCAGGCCCGCCACTGCTCGCGGCAAAGCTTGGCGCTGCGGCGCGCGCCGCTCGGGAGGCCCAGTGCGGGGGCGCGGGTAGGAGGGCGGGACCCGAGCGAGCACCCCGACACCCCAGACTTGACGTCATCGAGGCGCTGGCCTGTGGCGGGACCGACGGAAGGAGGTTCCCGCTTTGATTGCCGCCCCGCGGGCTTTTTAAAGGTTACCCTGGGGAATACGCTCCAGGAGCTGTGGGAGGAGCGAGGGTCTCGGGGGTAGGAGGGCAGGTTTGATGGGTTTAGGGGGACGAGGCTAGCGGTTTGGGAAGTCGTGGTCCTGCTTAGCCCCTGAGGGGGAGAGGCAAGGCGTCCAGGAACAGCGCACTCACTCGGAGATGGAGTGGAAACTGCAACGCACCGCCCGGAGGAAGATCCGGACGGAAGAAGAGATGTTGTGGGTGCGTACCATCCTTTTCTTTCTTGACCCAACCCTCCCATGGGGCTTCTTGCAGAAGGTACGGTTTGTAATACCCAGTAAGGACCAAAAGATGCCATGAAATTCTACAGCCTAGTTTAAATTTTGAACGGTGTGAAATTTAAGTTCTGGAGATACCTGGTTGCTTTAGAAAGAATGAGTGAATCAGCAAACCCAGGATTCAAAACAATTCCCCACTCTCCGTGACGATTTTCCTAGAGTTTTCTCCCTTCTTATGTTAATCTATTTCCAAAGGAGAACATCATGCGGGTGCTCGCCAACGGCATGAAGCAGCAGCGAAATCAAGGTTCCCCCAAGGTGAGTTTTCTGGGCTTGCCCTTCTGTCTTCATTCTGATCTCGAGCAAATTAATTCTTGCTATAGAAGGCATTTGCAGGAATTATGGGAGAATTAATACAAATTAAAAACCTTTACAGAATCTGAAGACTTAAGAAATGGATTCTCACAACTGATGTAGCTACTTATACCTGCTTAGCGGGCGCTTCCCAGTGTCCGGCTCCACAGAGGATGAAGTGTGGGTGTGTCAGGCAGGCAGTGCATTGCTAGCTGGCTGTTAGAACTTTATCCCAACAGTTGCTAGCTGCACTACCCTCTGCTGCACTCAGAAGCATGCAAAGACGTGGAAATAGTGCCATCTGGTGGATAAGGAGGTGTCTTCAAGACAGCTACTAAAAGCTGGATCCAATATAGTATTTCTGCCCCTTAAAGCTCTAACCCAAAGCTTGCAGTTCTTTTTAAAAGAGTGTTCTTTTGAAACTCATTTTTATTACCTTGTGTTTATTTACCTGCACTTATATCTGTGCATCACGTGTGTGCGTGGTGTCCGCGGAGCTCAGAAGAGGGCTTCTGATCGCCTGGAACTGGAGTTTCAGGCTTTTGGGGGCCGCCCTGTTGGTGTTGAGAATCTAATCTGTGTTCTCTGGAGGAGCAGCCAGTGCTCTTTTCAGCCGCTGAGCCATCTCTCCAGCTCCTGTACTTTCTTTAATGGATGAAAAAGTTAAATCCTCATCTGACTCACATCTCTAGCACCACTTACTTCTCTTTACACCAAATAGCCCACATGCTTTTAAATTTAGATTATTAGCTAAAATCTCACCATTTGAATATTTTTCTAGATAACATACATTTTTCTATATTCAATCAGTGACGCTTGAAATCAAATATATAGCTGGCCTTTTAAAATGCAGTGACTAATGTCACCTATAGAGAAATAACATTTAAAAGCCTTTACATTGTGTCTTTAGTTATGTTTCCTGCCCAAATTATTTTATCTTCTAGATACTTTACTGCCTAATTCAATTGAACTTTTGTTAATTCATTTTTACTTTGCTAACATCTTTAACTTAACATTAAATTTGGAAAACCCAAGTATAAGAATACAGAGTTCTTAGTCAAGCACTTAATGCCAGCACTTGGGAGGCAGAGGCAGGTGGATCTCCCGGCTCCAGGCCAGCCTGGTCTACACAGCAGTTCCACATCAGCCAGGGCTACAAAAAAAAAAAAAAAAAAAAAAAAAAACACAAAAACAACCTGTCTAGAAAAAAATTAGCCAATCAACCCCCCACCCCCAAGGGGGAAAAACAAACAAAACATCAAAAACCACATTTAAAGTTCTTAAAAGTTTTTTTTTTTAAAACATGGGTATAGCTTGGTAATATAAATTTTGTTTCTTATAGTTTAGGAGACATTAAACAAGGTTTCTCTATAAATCCTCTTCAGTTACTAAGATTAGAGTTCTGGGGTTGGCAAGAAGGTTCAGTAAAGGCACTTACTGCCATGCTATCCCAGGAATTCACATGGTGGAAGGAGAAAACTGGCTCCCTCAGAGTTCCCTTGCTCTCCGTATCCACGCCACCACACTCCAGCAGCTCTGCAGCAGTGTCTTTCTGTTAGAAACTTAGCCTCAGCCACTCCACAGACTGTGAAAATCCGAACTTGCCAGACTCGGGTAGGCAGTGTTGTTAGCTGGCTGCGTTGGGTCAGGCCAGCAGCCACAGCTACCCTGCCACTTCCTTCTGGCTGGGTTCTTCTTGTTAATGAGGTGCGCTGTCTTGCCTGTGTGTGATGGCTTGGCAGTGTATTGTTAGCTGGTTGAGTATGTGAGCGGCACCAGCTAACATGCGACTGCTCTCCTATTGCACACACAATCACCACCAGCATGCATTTACAGCTCATGTATGTGCTTTGCCATGAAGAGGGGTACTATTATGATAACAGCTATTAGTGGCTTGGGGTGACACAAGGACATATTTATAGCAGTGAAAGTACTAACCATTGTTACTTTAAAAACTCAAGTAATATTTTCTGAGTCCTAGCTTGACATTATCAAAGCATTTATAAAGTTATGTGTTTGTTGTTTTAACACAAGATTTAGAATAAAATGGAAAGCCTTGTGTATTTGCCCAAGTTTCCAACTAAATCAGTTTCATGATAGAGTAGAGCAGGTCTCTCCAACTTTATGTATACACCAAGTGGAGGGAGAATTTGTGTTAACTTTCAAAATGACCCACACGTTAAAACATCTTCACTAGAAGTATCTAGACAATTTGGGATATCTTGGGGATGTGGTAGGGATGGGCTTATTTATTTGGGGAGACAACTCAGTTCTTCCATTTTGTATAAAATATTGCAAATATTTTTTACAATAATTGGAAGGACATGAGATCTAGTTTATAAAGAAAGAAGAAGAGCTGGCCATAAATATTATTTAAAATACTTCCTCATTCTTTGGAAGGCCGTTTGATTCACGGAACAGAGTCAGAGGTCATATGGTGACCTCAGGTGGACATCTGCAGGAAATCACCAGAACTCACTGTGGTGTACTGGTGACTACTAGAGACATAGAAGAGAAAAGAAAAAGACTGCACTCTTTAAGTTATTGGGCCAAAATCTCCTGATGAAATAAATTTGCATTAACTATTTAAATGTAAATATATTTCTTAGACATAGGTTAAACAGATGCTATTATCTGATTCCTGTGTATTTTACTATTTTCAAATCTCATCCTTGGTGTTGCTGCTGTTGACCAGTATTATTTTATGATGGTCTTTGTGTTTAAGACAGCTAAGTAAATAGTATTTTCATTTTTTTTTTAGAATTTTTATTTATTCCCTGAGAATTTCACACATGTATACAATGAATTTTGATTCTATTCAACCCAAACTTCCCACTCCCTCTGGACCCTTTCCCAATACCTCCCTTCTACCTCTATGGCTTCTTTTAAAAAATAACACCCTGAGTCCAATTAAAGCTGTCCACATTCCCACGAGCGGGGGGCCATCTATCTGATCCACTACAGCTCCTGCCCGTGAAGAAAAATGACCTCCGTTTCCCATTTGTCATCATTCTCCAGCGGCTCTTCAGCTAGGGTGGAGCCTCCGGGCCCCTCCCCACCCTGCTGGATGGTTAGCAGGCTTCATCTTACACAGGCCTGCTTATCTGTCGTTAGTTGAGGAGTGTAAGGACCATACAGGGCCAGAAGACAGTGTTCCCAGTACTCTTCCTCATTCCCTGGCTTACATTCCTTCTGTCCCCCTCTTCTACAATGTTCCTTGACTTTTGTGGGGTTGATATAAATCAGACACATCAACAGTCACTTACTCTCAGTACTTTGATTTATCATGTTTTCATCTTTTGAGATAGGGTTTCTCTGTGCAGCCTTGGCTGTCCTGGAACTCACTCTGTAGACCAGGCTGGCCTCTAACTCAGAAATCCGCCTGCCTCTGCTTCCCAAGTGCTGGGATTACAGGTGTGCGCCACCACTGCCCAGCCCGATTTCATCTTTTTTTTTTAAGGTTAAATTTCTGCATGTTTTTTTTCTTTAGTTAATGACTTGTCGATAAAAATAAAATCTACTAAACCTAGAAGGCTTTTCTTTGCGTTTTAATTGAAAAGCAAGGCATAAAACACCAACATTTGCACTCAATAAACATGTATATATTTTGGAATGTTGGGATGTAACCTAGGACCTTGTACAAACACCCCCATGCACGCGTATTGAAAACACTTCCTAATTCTATATTACTAAGATGATGAGAAAGGAGGGCGGAGTGGAGTGAAATCAACGTAAGGGCATGAGATCCATTGGTAAGGAGAAAAATGAAGGAAGAAGAATCGGCCAGGCATAGCAGACTACACCTGTAACCCCCAACATCAGGAGTCAGAGGAGTTTAATGCAGCCTTGGCTATAGGACAAATTGTTTGAAGCCAGTCTGGGTTTTGTGAGACTCTCATTCCAAAATAAAACAGCAAAACAAAAAGCAAAGCAAAAACAAAGATGAACTACTACTAAATATAACGTGTCTGTGGGGGTGGGAGAGGAAGGGAGGGAGGGAGAGTTATACACGGGGAAGCCAGGGAAGCAGCAGCCAGGAAAGGATGAGCTGGAGGCAGGAAAACCGCAGTGCTGTCCACAGCACCTGAAAGGGAGCCCTGCCCCTTTGCTACCCCATTCTGAATTCTCTCAAGGGCAGTGCCCCAGCAGAGTCCCGGAGGAGAGACCCAAGAGTGGCAGGGATTCATTTGTAGGCAAAGCGACAGACAGAATTTACTGCAAGTCAACCTGAGGACTCAGTATGGGTCCACGTTATCCAGGCTGGTCGTTTTCTCCCACGGAAACACTATTATGTACAAGGGTCACTCAGCGCTCCCAAGGCTTACTCAGGACAGACTGCTAAAACATAGTCAATATTTGAAAAGAAAACATAGTTTCTCGTTTCCTTCTTGGGTTCCCTCTCCCATTTCCTGTCCTCCTCTTCCTCCCCTTTCTTCCTCCTTTCTGCCTCTCCCTTCCCTCCCCTCTACTCTCCTTACTTCTGCCCTGCCCTCTTCCTCTCCTTTATTTTCTTTTTGACCTGCATATTTTCCTCCTTGAGGCTATCTGTATAGAGAGAGTGTGTAGGCCATCAGACTTCGCTGGGATTAGGCAGCGTTCCATAATTCAGAAACTGCATACATGTCCACATTTGTATGGACCCCGTCAAAATAGTGTATTTACAATAAGAAAAAGGGCATGTTTGATACATTTCACGTTAGCCTTTTCTCTTTGGGGAGCCTTATGACACCTTTATCAATTCTATTTGTAAGGATTTTTTATTTGCTGGAGCCATCTTCGGTTGACTGTGAGAAGCAATGGTTAACGATCTCAGAAAATATACAAGCTAGGTACTAAGCCATTGATACTGACGCTGGTCACATGGGAACATTTAGGCTATGAAATTATACAGCTGCTATACAGGAAAAGTCCTCATATATAAACACATATATATGTTCACATATATAACATAATTTGTGTATATTATATATGTGCATATATGTAATTATAGTGCACCTGTAACATGTATATATGAATACATATATAACACATTATATATGTGTATATAACTTACATATGTTATATTTATGTACACATATATAGATGTACTATCATTTTTATGATTAAGAGGTGCCGCTTTCAGGGCACATTCATATTAATTTCAGTCCCACTGTTCTCTGCTGATGCATCTACCAAGAATAGATGAGTTTGTATGATGAACTTTAGTCAACAAATTATTAACTCAGCGAAGGTACATGCAACCACATCTCTGTTTTGCCTTGAAGATGACACCTTTTCACATACTTCCCACGTCCTGCAGCAGCCTGTATCTGGGAAGCAGTAGCCCAGTTAAGTTGATAAGTGCGACCCCCTGAGTCGTGAGTGGCGGCACACTAGCAAACAGCTCTTCTCCACTATCAGCTGAATGTTAGGGGTCTCTGAAGGGACCGTTGAGTTTCTGCCAGGGCCATTCACAGAACATGCTTTTAGAGCCTTGCCTGCCCGCTCTGCCTTTCCAAGTGCGAGGGGAGACTGGCTATTGTTGAGAGCATGGGTTAGATAAAGCAGCCTGACCTGGAGACACTGGATGGATGGAAGCTCTTGATATGGCCCCGGAGAGAAGTGGTGACTTGAGGACATCAGAATCACATCTACTGGGACAGTCAAGGTCACTCTCTGTTCAGCTTTGTGATCACCCACCTGGTAGGGTGGGTCTGCACAGCCTGTGTGTGTGTGTGTGTGTGGGGGGGTGGGCTGCATTTCTGCTCAAGTGCCTGGAGGGAGCATGCTCAGATGCTGCCTGGGGGGAGCATGCGCAGATGCGTTGACAGAGCTTTTGGTGCTCCGGAAAATCAGGAGTCGGAGGACGTGGCAATAAGAGCCTGGGAAGTAGCACTAGGAGGGGTGGGTTCTGCTCGAAATTGAACTTGGAGACCCAGAATGTAAATTGCTAGTTGGCTTTGTTGGGGTAAAATTACAAAAGACAAGTATTCAATGGCTCCCGTTTCACTGACCACACTCCATTTCTGGTTGCTTCCCTTGTGAGAACGCCATTTGACAGAATTTGGAAGGCCTTTTTGTTCCAATTGACCTCCACCTTACAGGTAAGGGGACTCATGTTAACAGTAGTTAGTGGCTTCCCAGAAGTCATGCAGTTGGTGAGGCGCACAAATCTGGCATTCAGGAGGCTATCCCTGCAAGACTTGCCACCTTTAATGGGCACTGCTCTTCCAGAGAGCTCACTGGACATCCATAGCCCTGAGCTTGGAAACACGTTTGGAAGCAGGTGTCATGGAATGGGTTTTGTTTCTGTGCGAATGTTAGTATAGTGTGGTAGCCTGCCTGAACTCACCCCAAGACCTTCACTTGTCTTCATTGGGTCGAAACGGAGTCAATCACAGGTTACCTACATTGGCTCTTCCTCCTCTGCCCAATTGTAAATGGCTGTATTCCCGCCCACCCCCGACATCCGCCCCAGTAGTTCTTTTATGCAAGGCACTTCACAGGATAATAATTCACCTTTATCATTTGGCAGCTTACTTTCTTAGCTACAAGGCTGACGACACGGAAAGATTATGGCTCTGGGAGAAAAGGTGCAAGCATTTTCAAAGAGGTGCAGGGTTGAATTTGAGAGCTTACGTGACTGCAATGCCTCTCTTTGCATTGAAGGGTGTTTTAATTTTATTTATTTATTTATTTATTTATTTATTTATTTATTTATTTATTGATTGATTGATTGATTGTTTTTTTTGTTGTTGTTGTTGTTGTTGTTTTTCAAGACAGGATTTCTCTGTGTAGCCCTTGCTGTCCTGGAACTCACTCTGTAGACCAGGCTGGCCTCAAATTCAAAAATCTGCCTGCCTCTGCCTCCCAAGTACTGGGATTAAAGGCGTGCTCCAGGATAGCCAGAGCTACACAGAGAAATCCTGGCTCAAAAAACTGAAAAGAAAAAAAAATGCACTTTATATTTTGCAACATTCATTGTATATTTTATTACAGCTAGAGTTAGTTACTCCAAAAATGGCACCCTCACAGTGTTCCGGGTCCCATGTGGTGTGTGCTTTTCCCACAAGGTTAATCCTAGAGAAAGTTAAGTTGGACAACAGTGAAGGGTATTGGTGACTGAACATTCTAGATTTTTCCTTCTGGTCAATAGAAGTAATATACTTCATCATGGGTTGGCCTCCAAGCCTCTTTCTTCCCTCTATAGGTAACATTTCTATCTTGGGGACAGCCATTACATCTGAGTAGTATAGTAAGATGGCCTTAAACATCTTTTTTGTACCGTATGTTTTGGAATCTAAAACCTCTGTCCTGTTGTACTGGCCTGACTCCACGGTGGTTTCATAGATCCTCTTTCTTTTTAAGAATAATTTGCCCAATCATTTGTGATACATGAGGTCTGATGGCTTCAAGGGGTTCTTCTGGCCTCCAGAACTTCACGACTTGTCCCTCAGGGTTGACCAGATACTTCCAAAAATTCCACCTTGGCTCCTTCTTGGAAGAATCTAAAACATTCAGAATATATTTCCATGAGTGTGATTTTATTTTTTGTTGATAAATTTTCAGTTTTCTTAGCATATGCATAAGTGACAATATTATAACCAGGTATTAGGATTGTCCTAATATCATTAATAACAAGAAGAACAAAATAAAACACCACAGAGAGCAGAGGTCAGAGCTTTAATAATCAGACTTCATAGGTAGCTGTCCTGATCTAGAGTTGAGACATGAAACAAAGTTGTATAGTTTAGATGTGTTGATCTAAAGACATTTTCTCTTTTTGTCTGCTATGTAGCCCAAGCTGCATTTGAACTTATGTTCTTCCCGACTCAGCCCCTTGAATGCTGGGACTCACAGGTGAGTGCCACCAGGCCTAGCAAGACCGAACAAATTTAATCTTTAGTTCTTAATGTTCATGTAGCCCAGGCTGGCCTCAAATTCACTACATAGCTCAGGCTAACTCTGAACTCACTATATAGCCAAAGCTAACCTTGAACTCTTAATTCTCCAAGGCTCCACCTATCTAGTAGTGGGATTCTAGGTGTTTGCTACCACATCAGTCTGTTTTTAACATTTTAAATATATAAAATATTCTAAAGTCCTTGGTAATAGGAGTGTATGAACTGATCTTTCATATTTAATGTACTAAGGTTTCAAATATTGCTATGAATGAAATAGCTGAAAATGGTAGGGGACTTGAGATAACCACTGAAAAACAACAATAGTCTTTTGATAAATCTTAATGTAAATGTTTTCATTTATATAATTCGGGATCTGTGTCCCTAATATTGATGAATATGAGAAAAAGAGATGTTAACTAGGGGTTGGAGAGATAGTTCTGTGGTCAAGAGTGAGTGCCGCTCTTGCAGACGACCTGGGTTGGATCCCCAGCACCCATGTGGTGGCCCACAACTGCCTGTGACTCCAGTTTCAGGTGACTGGGTACCCTCTTCTGGCCTCCTTGGAAACCAGGCACACAAGTACAAAGACATACACGCAGGCAAAACACTCATATACATAAAAATAAAAATATCTCTTAAAAAAGATACATCAACTAAAACTAAAATCATTAAGTCCCGATTCTGTGCCTAGCCAAGCACGCTCAGCATTCAGCTTGTTCTCACAGCCCCCAGAGGTGGGCATTGCTATCCTCAATGTTCTGTGTAGGAGACAAGTGAAGGCCTAAAGTTGATGATTTGTAGCTGGTCAGTGGTGGAGGCAGAGTTGATACCTTCTTCCGGAATCTAGACTTTACCTCTAGGTTCTTACTCTCCTGTCTACGGTCAGTGAGATCTCACATACTGTTTGTCGCATTTTTGGTTATATGAGGTGAGTTAGGTTCCACAAGCTCCCCCCCTTCCCCCCCCCCCCCCCCCCCCGCTCCCAGTAAGAGCTGTAGAGCTGTAGAGCTATAGTGTTTGACAGAGTTCTTGTTAGATTTTACTTGGATGCTTTGCTCAAGAAAGAGTTCCTGTCCTACCTTTTCTGTATACCCCAGAAATAAAAGCCACAGGGTTCCTGTTCATTGTCTTACAAGTGCTTTAGCTTGCTTTAAATAGATGGCCGTGGAAATAGATTCCCGTGGCTACTTTAATTATAGAGGAACCCTCACATGACTGGGTTTTGAAAATAAGTTATTTTGCTTTGGATCTCTGCAAAACCCTGGCAAACTGACAGGTCAACCTTGAGGATAATGACTCAGATAAAGAGGCCACCATAAAAGTAAGCATAAAGACATACTCAGTTAATGATGTGCTGCCATCAGGTATCCCTGAAGTGTGCAGCATTAGTACAAGGCAGGGAGACTGCCCCAAAGGGCAGTTAGATTACTGGAGAGTTGAAGTATCTGGGAAAGCAGGCATGGCCACGCTTCACATTAGGCCTTCACCATGATGGTCACAGGAGTAAAAACATATCAAAGTAGAATTCTTTACCATCCCAGAAGTCAGAACATCGAGTTAGAAAGTGGCAAAGGGCGAGGTTCTGGATCCTTGACAGTTTTATGAAAACTTCCCAGTAAAATAAACGAAATATGAGCTCTAGCCCTAAAAGTATCTATTTATCTTTCTCTATATCATTCATATGTAATGTATGAAATGAGAAGAATGAACAACATTGAGGCAGAGTAGATATTTACCAACAATAAATCTAAACGCAGGTTCTGCTTCCGGCCCTAAAATCTTAATCTTGTGGAAGATGGGGAATGTGACTCCGTAGTTCTGTCTCGCAAAAGATTCTACCTCCTTGCTGGACTTGGGCTCCGATTCTCCAAACTGATTGCACGGAAAAGCCAGGACGTTGAAGTGATAGGGCCCGAACTCCTTGTGTAGCTCCCTGAGAGTCTGGTAACTCTTGTCTGTGAAGCGGCAGTCACTAGCCACGTTTACAACCAGGGAAGCCTCCCGGAAAAAGAAAAAAAGAAAAAAAAAAGACCCACCGGAAAGAGAAGCAAAAGATTAAAAAAAAAATCTTCATACAGCTAAAATCCTAAGCCATTTTGGCAGACTACGAAGTCTGATAGATTCCATATTTTTAGACAGATCCAACTTTATTGAAAACCATAACCCAAATGAATGGTCGAAGACTGTGACAAAGTTTTAGTTAGGTTATGTAAAGAACACTCTTAGTAGCGGGTCTCAAAGCATCTCCTAGATAATACAGCATCGTTTCCTCACAAAAGAGAAGACAGCTTTCGAGAAAAACAGTTGCTTTGTGGAGTGGAAGTTTAAAGCTCTTAGAATTCTGATAACTAAAAGGACCACTAACGATATTACTTTGAAGACTACATTCCAACTTATGGCTGTGCCGAACCCCACTCTATGCTGAGAATAAGTGTCAGGGCCAAGGAACAACAGAAATAAAAGCCGGAAGACTTACTTTGCCTTTGAACTTTTCCAGAGACACGGTCCTTCCTTTGGCATCCTTTACTTCAAAGGAGTAGAAGCTGTTGGTTCTCGGCTTCAGGAATTTTAACTGAAGGAGAAAAAGCATCACGGTGCACAGAACCATAGAGAGCAAAACTGCAAATATCTTTGCTTTGGGCCCGGAACATTTTAATGGGTAGGCAGCGAAAGGCTCCATTTTGGACGATCCTGGGAGTCTCAGCAGGCTGGAATGCAAGGCGGGGCTGAAACTTGAAACCCGCCGAGCTTAAGGAGAGCCGGAAGGGGTTACAGACCCTTCGGCTGCTGAAGAGCAGGAGGACCCTTCCCAGAAGAATCAAACGAAGTCAGAAAATCAAAAAAAAAAAAAAATTGTTAACGTGGCTGCACTTTAACTTTTTTTTTTTTTTTGATAGAAGAATTCTATCGTTTTAGTAGATCCTTAAGACGCCCCCTTCTACGAAAACGTTTTACCAGAAGGTGGTGCTCTTGTAACTTGGAAATGAGTGGTCATCGGGCTGCTCAGCATCCCGTGTGTTCACTGAGCAATAGATTGGCTGTGGAGGACTGAATAACACCCAGAAATGGCTTAGAGTGTAGATTAATGTGGTCTGTTAATATGACGTGTGACCACAAAGAACTTAAAGGTTTTATGTATTTATTGACGTACTATATGAATATAGAGAATATTTATAATAGAGCAACGAAGGCTGGAAAAGATCATCCTATTTATTCTGACGTCATCTAGTGAAGGCAACCAGATGCCAGGAGAAGACAGCAAAAATAGAAAGCCATAAAGGCATAACACCCATTCTCTATTAGAAACCATAGCAGCTATTGTCTTCTTCAATTTTGTCTTTGTCACTGGTGAGATAGTTTACAACATAACATGCACACACACACACACACACACACACACTCACACACACAGAGGCACACATTCACAGGCACACAACTCACATACACAGATACACACACACAGACATCCACACACAGGCACACATATGCAGATACACACAGGTATACATATGAACACACAGGCACAGACATAGGCACATACACACAGGTATACACACATATACATAGGCACACACCCAGATACACCCATATACACATATCCCCATACATACACATATATACACACATTCCCCCCACATATGCACCCTCACACACATAGCCCCTCATATACATATACATACACATACATATACATACACATATATACAATACACACTATAGATATGCCCACATGCATACACACGCACATATATCCCACTGATAAATTTCATGAAATGGTTCTTTACCCACTCTGTAGTCCTGACCATTGCACTTCTGAGACAGCATGGTTCTGACCTATGAAAATGACTCATGGATTCCAAACTGTAGATGAAAAAATCCTGGGCTCTGTATTAAAGCACAACCCTTGCAGCAGAATTCAAATATTTAAATAGCAGAATTCAAGCACAAGCCCCAAATGAAATCCGCAAACCCACATCTGTGCGGACACACTCATTAGCTGCTGTATCTTTCATCTCTTTTCTCTTTGGCTATAGCTCACTACCCAGGGCCTTTGCTCTGAAGAGCATAGTTACTGGGGGTGGACACTGGAGGCAGCTGAGGGCTGCATATCCCCAGCCTCCTTAGGATTTGCCCTGTTTACCACACAGGAAATTCTGGACTAACATGACATCCACTTGGTGGCACTGCACATTTCTAGGAGGTCTAGACGCTGGCTTTCTCTTGCTCCTGGTGCTTTTGAGCACCTGTCCCCAGCTTCTGTTGTGTGTGGGGTTGGGTGTAGTTGAGCAAAGGTAGTTTAGGCTTGAAGTTAGGTAAGAGGATTCAATGGTAGTGTGTACTGGTAATCCCAGCACTGTGGCAGCTGAGGTAGGGGGATCATGGTTCTGTCTCCAGTCAGGGTTACACACAGAGAGCCGGTCTCAAAAATAAAAACAAGAAAAACAAAAAATTAGAAAGCAACCAACTAACCACTACCATTTCCACTACCACCATCACCACCACCTCTTCCTCCTCCTCCACCCCCACCACCATCACCACCACCTCTTCCTCCTCCTCCTCTTCCATCACCACCACCACTATCACCACCACCTCTTCCTCTTCCTCCTCCTCCTCCCCCTTTCCCACTACCACCACCACCACCTCCTGTTCAAAGGACCCGCCTTCCACCATGTCCTTTGTTACTCTTTTGTTACTCAGCCACTCTGGCCTCACTCTCCATTGGGCTGGGACCCTTGAACCTCTTACATTACCTTCACCTAGTCCACCCAAGACCTCTGGACTAAGAATTTTCATAGCCTCCCCTTTAAAAAAAAGATTTATTTTATTTATGAGTACACTGTAGCTGTCCTCAGTCATAGCAGAAGAGGTCATGGGATCCCATTACAGATGGTTGTGAGTCACCTTGTGGTTGCTGGGAATTGAACTCAAGACTTCTAGGTAAGGAGTCAGTGCCCTTAACTGCTGAGCCATCTCTCCAGCCCCCAAGAACTTTAATTCTTTGTAGGATCTCCTCATGATGCATGCATACCACAGCCCCAGAGCCTTACGGGAAGGATGTGTGCCTTGTCTCTGTGGATAAAGTCCTTTATCCAGTTCATCAGGCAATCCAAGTAAATGGATGGGGAACTTGGTCTCTAAACAGTTAACCTATAGAAGAGCTGCTAAAATTTGAAAATTTGAACCATGTGATTCATCCCTTTGTGATAGGGAGCTAGAGTGGTTCCCTCTGTGAGGGTTGCTGGTGCACCGCTCCTCAGACAGGGCCTTTGTATATAAGGTAATACTGTTTTGAGAAAATACACTGGCCTGTTTTCTCCTACAGAGATTCACCAAGTGATCCAGAGTAGAGTGGGTTTGAAAAGGCTAGAGTTCTGCTGTTTAAACTTGCAAGCAATCTCAGCACAAGCCAGCATTCTGAATAAGTAAGCAATCATTTGTGTCTGAGGCACATGTTGGTCTTATATGAAAGTTTGCTGTAGATGGACACTTTTAAAACTATTTAGTTAAATGTTACATCTATCATCATCTATGTATGTTTTGGTGTGTGAATGTATGTGTGTGTGTATATGGATGCATGTATGTATGTTTGTGTATGTGTATCTGAGCATCACTGCACATCTGTAGAGGTCAGGTGACAGCTTGTAGGAGTTGGTGTTGTCCTTCTGCCACGTGGGTCTTGGGGACTGAACTTAGGTTTTCAGGTGTGAGGGCAAACCTTCCTGTGGTTTTATTATTATTATTTGAAATGGGAGTTTGCCATATGTCCAGACTGGCTTTGAGATTGTGGTCTCCTCTGGTCCTCCTGACTCAGCCTCCCGAGAGCTGGCACTACAGCTGGATGCCACCACATCGAGTGCTAACACATCATAATAGCAAGTGCGTATTTCTTGTCAAGGATAAACTTAGGGCCAGTGTGTTTATTTAATGCTCCTTAAGGTTTGGGAAGGTCAAATACTGAAAGCATGGGGTATACATTTCTAGGCAGGCCCAGGATGACCACAGACTTGGCAGGGTTTCCCTGTGCACGATCTGATGTCATCTCCCAGATATTGGGATTTGTCACTTATTTATACATTCTACCTACATTAGGCTCTTCTCAGAAATAGCATGTGCCACACTTACATGTCTTTGCAGAGGGATAATGGCCCAGAAAACTCACCAGTCTTCTTTTAACAGGTGAAGGAAGGTTTTTTTAAGTGGGAGGAAGGGTTGCTGAGATGGCTGGTGGGGAAATTAACGAGTCAACGCGGGATGAAGTGATTGGCATGGTTCATTGGCAACCTCAGTCTTCGAAAAACATGTGATTAAAGTTCCAGTGAAGGAGCCAGCTGTGGACAAACCGAGTTCTGGGGACATGCCAGGAGTGGAAACAGAAGGCAGCAAGGGCGACCCTACAGAAATCTCTCTGTCTCTCTCTGTCTCTGTCTGTCTGTGAGTCTGTGTGTCTGTGTGTCTGTCTGTCTGTCTGTCTCTTTTTCTCTGTCTCACACACACACAATAGGAAGGAGTTAACTCAGCTAAGTTTAAAGAAGTAGTGAACACAGCAAACAAGAACAGAGTTTAACACTTTTTAGCTTCATAACCAGAATCCTTTGATCTGCAGAACACCATACCATTTCTTGGTAATAGGTAAACCACGTTGGTGAGAGACAGTATAGGAGGCAAGATTGCCCCAGCAGTCTGGTGAAGGAGTTCTGCTCACCAGGAGACCTTTAGCTTTCTAAGAAGTTCCTATAAAGGTGGAAAGAGTCTGGGAATAGAGAAAAACAAGAAATCAATTCCTCGTGTCCTGAAACCACTTGTAGGGAGTTGCAGAAAGTCTGCAGAGCAGAAAGTCAAGATAAGTCTTCGTGAAAGCAGTGTTTCCAAACGTGTCAGAAGGACCTCAGGGGATGGATGGAGGCTCAGAATGCCCCAGGAGTAGGCATGGGCAATGAGAACAACAGATACTTCTTATTAGAAAATGAGCAGGATAATTTTTATTTAAACCTTTAAAAATTGATACATAAAACATTAAATTGTACACACATATAGGTCATCAAGGAATGTTTTAACACACAAATATATTGTGTGGTGTTTAGTTCATCTTGTGCATGTCTATCTCCTAAATATCATTTGTGGTGAAAAATCCAAAATAATTAAAAAAAATATTTTCTTTATCAATAAAATTATGACAGTTTTAGTTTGGGTTATATTTTTCATTAGAATGTGAAAGGGGTAGGGAGTGTTGAAATGTTATCATTTGAAACATTAGTGTCTGTTCATGATGCATGTTCTGTCCATTTTCCCCATGGCACGATGCATTTGGAGGTCAGAGGACAACTTTGTAGAGTTGTTTCTCTTCCTCCACCTTTATGTGGGTTCTGGGGACTGAACTTAGGTCCCAGGCTTGCCCAGAAAGTGCTTTACCTACTGTGCCATCCCATCAGCTCAGTTTGGTACTTAGGTCCCAATACTAATGCACAGTATTGAGACTCTGATTTCAAAGTATCTTGTTGTTAGAATGCCACATTATTAGGTGGGTCTGGGTGTGTGGCAGGGCTGTGGTCGGGCTAGTGGGGCATGCACTAGAGTCATGGAACCATCTTTGTTTTTGCAGTCTTCGTCATGAGATTTTCTTTCTCTTTTTTCTCTCTTTCCTTCTTCCTTCCTTCCTTTCCTTTTTTCTTTTAAAATTACATCTATCTATCTATCTATCTATCTATCTATCTATCTATCTATCTATCTATCTATCACTTACCTACCTATCTGTGTGTGTGTATATATGTGGGTGCATGTCATGGCATACTTGTGGAGACCAGAGGATGACATGTAGGAATCAGTTATCTCCTTCTACAATGTGGGTCCTGGGGATCAAACTCAAGTTTGTCAGGTTTGGTAGCAAGCATGTTTACCTTCTGAGCCATCTTGTCTGTGCCATCATGAGATTCTTGCAAAAGTCCATCACCAACTTGTGTTGCCTTTTCTGAACCTTACAGGATTTTCTCACCCACCAAATATTTGTGTGTCAGGTCATTTGTCACTAGACCTGTTTGCTTCTGTTTTCTTGGGCACTCCATTCTGTGACTTCCTGGCCTTATTTTTAACCTCTCTAGGTTCCTTTTTATTTATCTTGGGCTCCGGATTCCTCTCTGTGTAATGTCACCACGATGTAGCCACTCAAGGTGGACAAGCTGAGCCGATGGGCTTCATCCCTTTCCTTCCTTTGTCTTATTTTTCTTATCTTCCTCTTCCTCTCTATTAATAAATACTTGAGTCATTTAAAACTATGCGACAGGCATTTCCTTAGCAGGAGATAGGTCCTGGAACAAAAGCTTAAAAACATCAAAGATGAAGCAGTGCAACCCGCAGCCAGGGGTGTCTACGTGCCACCTCTGTGTTTTCTATATTTGCATATCATTTGTTATTGCTGTCATATTTTAATGTAAATAGGTTAATTTACCTTATTTGAATTAATTTTTGCATGGGTAAATTTTATATTAATGCTGAAAGGTTAAAAGATTATGTTGAATACCTAACTCTACTCCCAGTGGAAGAAATGGCTGACAGATTGTACTGTACATTCATTAGGTTAAGGCCAGTTGTGCTCTCTTGGGAAGGCCACTGTATTGAATGAAAATTTGCCTCTTCCTTTCATTGGTCCAGGTTTTGCCAATGGAGCAACTTAAAATCAGCCTTCTTTCTTTCCATAACTTGGATTTATTTAAGTATTTGATAGTTCCTTTTGTGTCTTCTTTCTTCTGGGTTGGCACTCTGGCTTCCCTTCCTGCACACGATGGAGTCTTGCACGAGCTGGTGCACAGCTGCTGTTAGGAGTTCATCTTAGCCTCTCTCATGTGAACCCTGTCCTCCCAGTGGACTTAGCCTCTCTCCTGTGAACCCTGTCCTCCCAGTGGACTTGGCCTCTCTCCTGTGAACCCTGTCCTCCCAGTGGACTTGGCCTCTCTCCTGTGAACCCTGTCCTCCCAGTGGACTTGGCCTCTCTTCTGTGAACCCTGTCCTCCCAGTGGACTTGGCCTCTCTCCTGTGAACCCTGTCCTCCCAGTGGACTTGGCCTCTCTCCTGTGAACCCTGTCCTCCCAGTGGACTTGGCCTTTGAGTACATGTCTTCTCCCCTTTCTTTTTTCTTCCTTCTCCTCATCTTCCTCATCTTGTATTTTTTATTTTGAAATGTCAAAATATTCTGAAAAGTATATACAATGGATATATAGCATAATGAAAACAATTAGGAGAAAAGACGCTGGCCACGTGCTGTGAAGCCCTCCTGTTAGCTCAGCTTTGGGGAGACAAAGGCAGGAGGACCTGGAGTCTGGAGTTCAAGTCTGGCCTAGACCATGTAGTGAGAACCTGCCCACTTTAATCCCCAAAGCAAATATTCTACCAACCATGTCCAAGCGGCAGCCCAGACTGACCATGGAGGTGGCCTAATACAAATTTCTTTATTTAAACCACTATGTGATTGGTTTTTGCCATGCTCCTTCCTCAACTTGATTGGATGCTTCTCAAGAATGAACATTGTAGATGGCAATATTGTGTCACAGTGTCACCCCTGTCAGGTCAAGAAATGGATCATTCCTGCCCAGACCCCAGGTGCAGTGATGCCTCCCTCCTTTCTAAGTTCTGCTGCAGCACCTATGCATATCCTGAAACATGCATTTCCCCTGTCTTTGTACTTTGCTTAAATGAAATGATATTGTCTGTTCCCCATTTTTCCTGCTGTTTTCTAAGCCTCGTGCTGGTCTTTGTGTGGAGGTGCAATTAGTGCCCATTTTCCAGTATTCAATGTTATAAACGTTTCAGTGTATACATTCTCCCGTTGACCAGCTTCCTTCTGAAAGCATAGTTCTGAGCCTGGACATCAGTCTTCAGTTGAGTGCTGACCATTCTGGAAACAGTGAGAGTTTCCTTTCTCAGTCTCAACATGATTTCTCTGTTTTAAAGAACATTCTAGCCAGCTGTCGTGGTGAATGCACTCAGCACCTCCCAGCCCTCAGGAGACAGAGGCAGGTGAATCTCTGTGAGTTTGAGGCCAGCTTGGTCTACAAAGTGAGTACCAGGACAGCCAGAGCTGGTACAAAGAGAAACCCTGTCTCTATAAACTAAAAAGAATTATGTGTACATGTCTGTAATGTATATGCATGCACATGTCTATATTATATATGCATATATATATATGTATATTATGTGCATAGTATTTATCCTTCAAGGTGCCCTTGAAGGCCATCAGATCCTTTAAAGCTGAAGGGATAGGCAGTTGTGAACCCTACCAATATGGGTGCTCAGGACTGGACACTGGTCGTCTGCGAGAGCAGCACTGGCTCTAAACTAAGAACACCTAAGCGATTGTACTGATTTAAAGAAAAACTGCATTGCTTTCAGCCACAGCAGCCATCTTCCAGTAACTCTCTAATAGATGACAAATCAGAGGGCCATTTATGTCCTCTAGGCCTTTTAGCAAATATGGAATTGTTTCTCTGGCCCCACACATGTGAATCTGCAAGAATGATGATATTGTAGACATCAATGGAATTAATGGCCATCATTCAAAAAACAATGCCTTATAGCTAGGGCAAAAAATGGAAGAGTCTACACCATCACCCAGCTTGGTGTGGGCATCACTGTGAACAAACACATTAGGGGCAAGGCCCTTGCAGATAGTTAATGTGCTGCCTGAGCTCTAAGAGCTGAGATAACTTCCTGAAGTGGGTGACAGAGAATGATCAGAAGAAAGAGGAAGCCGCGGAGAAGGGCTCCTGGGTTCCGGAAGTGCCAGCTTAAATGAGGGTCGTGATGAGACACGTTCTCTAACTGGCATGGCTGACTGCTTGGCATATTAGAAGTGTTAGCAATATAGCATGGTCTGTTTGTTGGATACTCTGTGGAAAGCCATCGGAGGCTGCGCATCAGCCTCCTGCGGAAGAAATCAGCCAAAGCACGGTGGCTTAAAACATGGCCTCCTTCTCTTGCAATTATGGAGGTGGGAGGCCAGTTCCGCAGGGCAGAGGACGAATGTCAGTGTGCTTTGCCCCCTCCAGACACTCGCCTGGAGCACCAGTGCCTTATGCTTCTTAGTGCTGGTGAAGGTCAACATTTCTGCCTGTGGATGTTAGTGCTGGAGTCTGCTCTGCGGCCACAGTGCCATTTCCTCTTGGATCATCTCCTTCAACCATCTTATCAGGGCAAGTGATGGTATCCAGGCCTAAATAGGATGGTGGGGGTACTATCCCCAACTCATGTAAGCTAGTCTGAAGCTTTGTCACATTAGTTCCTTGTGTGGGTACTTCACAGGCAAAGCCTCTTTGCTGTGGAAGGTGACATTGATAGGTGGCAGGGATTAGGATCTGCAGTCCTAGGGGACCATTACTTGGACTCAATAGCCTGCTAATCCAGTGTGGAACAGACAGGCAATGTTCCAGGTAGGTCCTTGAAGGAGTTGTAGGTGAATCCAGCTGAGAATGTGAGCCAGTGGTTACCTCAGCAGAGAGTCCTGGACAAGAATCCAAGTGGGAATCATTCAAGATGGACCGAGTGACAGTTGCCAAGTCAGAGGAATGCAGACATGTCACGGCACAGTGTGACTACCAGCGTGAAGCTTATTGATCACTCTCCTCATATGACATCCCAGATTTGCTCCTTTCCCTCCCTCTTTTAAACTCAAGATTATTTTGTCTTGAAAGGTATATTTAGTTTCTAGAAAACCAAGGAGATTTTGAACAAGAGTGTCTGTCTTCCTTCCAATATGGCAGCCCTCCTTGTTTTCGTCCCCACCGGTCTTAAATGACGTGGTTGCGAGTGTAGATGTTGTCTGGATATGGCCCACAGACATGGCTTGCTTAGTCCGCCAAGTTCTAAGCCTTAGAGCCAGCAGGAAAATTGAAGCGAGAGGAGGTTGACAGTGTTCAGCAGAGTCGCTTCACACGCTTCATTTACACGGATCTGTAATGAAGATAAGTCAAATAGAACCACTCTCTAAACTGTTTGGGTATATCTAAAAACCATGGATGGGCAGCTGGGATTATGGAATGATGTTCTAGTGTTTAAAAAAATAATAGAAAAAAAAATCTTCAGGATCACCAAGGTTAAAAATCTATGCTCATATATAGTGGTGTTTTAGATAAACCACATGTGACTCCACTGGACAGAACTTTTACCCTTTGAATCTTTGAGGTCACCAGAACTCACAGCTTTCATTGTTGTCCAACAGGAGTTGGACTCGGTCGCCGTGACATACTCCAGCTTCAAGAGCAACTTCGTGAAGAGGCTGTCTGCGGAGATTCCTGTGGCCAGCAGCCCCATCACCACCAGATGGCAGCTAAGC
This sequence comes from Mus musculus, assembly GCF_000001635.26. Lineage (NCBI taxonomy): Eukaryota > Metazoa > Chordata > Mammalia > Rodentia > Muridae > Mus > Mus musculus. The sequence continues at coordinate 113,056,015 of NC_000079.6, forward strand.
CCAGCCAGGGACCCGGAAAGCTCTTCCTCTGTGGAAGAGGGTCCTCCCTCCCACACCCCTGAATCTCTGGCATCTGGGCTGAAGATAACACCTGCAGCAGACACCCTAACTCTACGTGAGCTCAGTGTTGGGAATTCAGTTAAACAGAAGTTGCAATTCCTTATGTAGGTAGTCCAAGTGCAGGGGTTCCCACAGGCCACATTTAGTCCGACACAGGTTGTGTGTCTGCTTTCTATAGTGTAGTGGTTGTTATGTTTATAATATGTTGTACTGTATGAATGGCTCACAGGACATATATATTTATATATGTGTATATATGTATGCATATATGTATGTATATTATGCACATATATATTTCTGCACTATACAAATATGATTTTGTTTTGAAGACCCTAAAATGTTAATGATTTTGGACAGTTTCCTGGTACATGAGAGTCTGAAAAAAAATATATTTGTAACTATATAATCAAGTTGAGCCAGGCAGTGGTGGCACATGCCTTTAATCCCAGCACTTGGGAGGCGGAGGCAGGCAGATTTCTGAGTTCGAGGCCAGCCTGGTCTACAGAGTGAGTTCCAGGACAGCCAGGGCTACACAGAGAAACCCTGTCTTGAAAAAAAAATCAAGTTGAATAAAAGAAAAGATAAAAGCAGGAGAGATGCGGGGAAGAGAGGGGAAAAGAGAACACGCAAGAGCGCGGCAGAAAGAAGGTACTGAGATGCTTGCCCTGGGCTGGTAGTGGCATGGTGGGGCGTGGTGAGGCGTGGTGGGGCGTGATGGGGCGTGGTGGGGCGTGGTGAGGCGTGGTGGGGCGTGATGGGGCGTGGTGAGGCGTGGTGAGGCGTGGTGAGGCGTGGTGGGGCGTGGTGAGGCGTGGTGAGGCGTGGTGGGGCGTGATGGGGCGTGGTGAGGCGTGGTGGGGCGTGGTGAAGCGTGGTGAGGCGTGGTGGGGCGTGTTGGGGCGTGATGGGGCGTGGTGGGGCGTGGTGGGGCGTGATGGGGAGGGGTGGTAGAGAACACACTTCTTCCCACCTAAGCCTTGATGTGATTAGCAGGATCCTTGATTCACCACTCAGAGCCCTGAAATGGCTCTTTTTGAGATATATGATTCTCATGTGGGTGTATCCTTTGTAATTTTCATTCTTCAGGAGCAAAATTTTCCACATGTGATCTAATGCTTTAATTCCTGTTCTACTCTTTAGAGGTACCATACAACATTACCATGTGACTTTGCATTCTTTCTTGTTTCTATTCTCTCTCCCTTCCCCTCCCTTACTCTCCTTCCTTCCTTCCTTCCTTCCTTGGGTCTCACTATATATCCCTGGCTGGCTGGCATGGAATTCACTATGTAGTTCAGGCCTCAAACTTGCCACAATCCTTCCACCTCAGCCTTCCAAGATGACAGGTGTGAGCCAGTGTGCCAAGCTCAGCGAGCTTCCTAAGACACATGCTCAGTAGTGCCAGCCTCTTCCTGAGGTACTATGGTTCTGAGGACTGAAAAGGGACCCAAATCTTTATAAAACTGAGGAATTTCCCACACAATAACAAGTGTCAACCCCAGAATTACCTGACTGTGGAACGGGGAGACTCAGGAGTGTAGGAAGTCTTTTGTATTCAGTGTAATTGAGGAAATTTGGATATTCATTGTTTTAGAGGAATTTCTTGCTGCAATTAGGAATTCCTGGCTCTTTCTGAGCTCGAAATTGACTTGCCAGTTGTTTCTTAATAAAACAGTGTGTGAAAAATTGAAAATCTCAAGCAACAGATTATTAATCAAATGGAGTTTACAGGAAAAACCCATTCTACTTTCTCCTTTAGCTAATCCTGAGACACAATGACACACGTGGATTCTACCCGCTTGTCTGGACATGGTCCATTTTGTTTCAGAAGAGCAAATCCAGAAGATCCTTCTGTCCGTGTCTGCAGAGACATCTCTTTGCTTCCGTCCCTGTCTGCAGAGACATCTCTTTGCAAAGAGGCTCATTTGCAGCATGCTGTGCTCTGGGCATGAAGCTGTCATCTCCTGCTTTCTGAGGCTGGAGACGCTGACAGCTTCCAAGCATAGCTTTGGGTTTTTGTTTGTTCTATCTATCCACCGATCTATCTATCCATCTATCTATCTATCTCTGTGTGTGGGGGGGGATCACATGCTATGGTGCATATGGAGGTCAAAGGACAACTCTGTGGCGTTGCTTCTCTCCTTGCCCCTTTGTGTGGGTTCTAGGGATTGAACTCAGGTTGTCAGGCTTTCCTGGCAAGAATCTATCCATGGAGCCATCTTGCTGGCATTAAACATTGCTTTTCCTTTGAAGTTCTGAGGCTTAGCCTTTTCTTTATATACTTCTAAAAATAGCACAGTAATAAAATGTTTTAAAAGAAAGAGCCAAATCAAAAACTTTGAGGGACATTTGTTGTGTACCCCCCTCTCTCCTTCCTTAAACGACTGTCTGTCTGTTATAGTTTGAGTCCTGGGCACTGAGTGCCAGACTCTAAGAACACAAATGACAGACCATCAAGCTCATAGTTGCCCAAATGCAGAAAAGATGGTCACACATCCAAAGGTTAAGCTTTTCTGGAGGAGCCTTGGCCCAGATGATATATATATATATATATATATATATATGTATATATATATATATATATATATATATATATATATATATATATATATATATATGATATTAAATAAAAAAGCCTGGTGAAGGGCTTTCTCAGTTTGATAAGAGAGTATATTTTAGTTTCATTTCTGTTGCTTGACAATACTCTGGCAAAAGAGCCACTTAGTGGAGGAGGAGTTTACTTGGCTTACAATTCCAGGATACATGCCATCATTTCAGATGAATGAAGGCAGGGACTTGAGGCATGCAGTGACATCACACCTAAGTTCAGAGAGGGAACAGATGCACACACGCATGCCTACTTGCTTGTTCTCTTGTGCTTGGATCCATTTCTTTACTCATACATAGTTCAGAATCCTCTACCTAGGGAATGGTGTCACCTACAGTGGGCTAGCCATTTCTATGCCAATTAACTTAATTACCATAGCTTTCTATAGGCACACCACAGGCCAACGAATGTAGATAAGCCCCCACTCTCTTCCTGGGTGATTCTAGACTTGACAAATTGACAATTAAAGCTAACCACAGAAAACATGAAAAATATGAATGTAAATAACATTGACTTCTGTTTTCTTACAAAGTGTTTTACTGTTACTATCTCCAACTACCTTTAAGACATCTTTCCGTAACAGGAAGGAGGACAGGCAAAGTGGTACTCTAAGAATCATGTAGCAAAGACCAACGACTGGCAATGCAAACATCCTCTAGTGATGTCTGAGCAGGATGATCTTAGCTTGACAATGCTAAGATCATTAAGCTTCTCACCCATCTTTACCTACTCTGGAATCCATGCAGAAGCGAAGTGTTTCCTCAGCTGCTGGAGATGAGTCAGGCCTGGAACTCTGGCATTTCGTCCTGGCTCTAGAGGCCACTGAGGCAGAGTCTTGCACGAGCCCAGGGCTTTAGCTAACTAAGGCCCTGTCCATCCCCCTTTCTTTTTCTGATAATGTGGCTAGAGAACTTTATCTACTTAATCTACTTAGAAAAGTGCTGTGGCCAGCAGATCAATCATTCAAGTGACTACATTGTTTCAAAAATAGATTCAAAGCTGAATGTCTTTCTTGCAGGATCCCACAACAAAAATTCACCCAAAACCCTCTCTAAAGGAAGTTCTGAAGTGAATAACTCCACTCTCCGTTTTTGCAAGACACCTCTTGCAGGGGACAGAGGCTGGAAGGAAAATCTTGCCACCAAAGGCCAGGTAGGCAGAGAGAGAAGACAGAAAAGCTCGGAAAACCGAGTTTTGAATGTGAGGAAGGGGGTGCCTGTGTGCCCTCTGGAACCAGGAAGAAAGGACAGAACAAACAAGGGATGTGAACAGAGGCACTAAACAAAAGAAAATATTCCCCCATAGGACAAGAGGGCCACTCAGCACACAGCAAAGGACAATAGCCACTGAAGAAGGGATGACTAGAGCTACAGCAAGATCATACCTAGTGTGCTTCCTCCCAGCCAGTGGGTGACTTGATTTGTCTAAAGGGCCATCTAAAAAGTCTCTCAGCATTCATTTGATTGTTCCTATAATTCAGACTTTTTTATTACCCCTTTTCACCTGAGAAGTATTTTTAAAAAAATATTATTTATTTTATTTATATGAGTACACTGTAGTTGTCTTCAGACACACCAGAAGAGGGCATTGGATCCCATTACAAATGGTTGTGAGCCACCATGTGGTTGCTGGGAATTGAACTCAGGGCCTCTGGGAGAATAGTCAGTGCTCTTAACCGCTGAGCCATCTCTCCAGCGCCCACCTGAAAATTTTTTATGTGACCCTGGGGATATAAGTATATGAAAATGGGAATAAAAACCAAGCATTTCCTATTAACAAATCAAATTAAAAACATTTTCTTATTATATACACATGCATATCTATCTATATCTGTGTATCTCCATCATTTGTTAAGACTAAAGCAGATTTGCATGTTAATGATATGAACGTGCTTGTTTATTTTTACATGAAAAATTAAATCTTGGCTGAATGGCCCGTATTACAGGATGCAGAATATTTTAGGGTCTTTCAGATTTGATTGATGTTTTGATTTTATTGAAACTATCAGTGCTGAGAATGCTGCTTTGTGTCAGTATATAGTGCAAAATGGCAGAAGCGTGTTTAGAGCCATTTCGGGAATTGTTAGAAATTCTGCCCTAAACTCAGGCCACAATTCATTCACTGACTATTTTTCTTTATGAAATTCAAGTTGCAAATTCAAACAGCAGTTTTAAAAATAAAATGTTTTAGCATAAAATAATCCAGATATATATTCCTTTGATACTTTCTTGCTGTGGAAGGACAGAGGGAAAACCCTAGAAGTTCTTCATAATGAGATTGTTAGGTTTATGTAAGAGCAAAAAACCTTGTGTGCACAGCCAACTACTACTATTCTAGTGTACAACAGCCTTGAATCTGAGCTGAGGTGTTTGGGGCAGTGTTTGTTGGCATCATGTGGTATGACAGACTTCGCAGTGCAAAGCGCCGTGTTGTTTATGCTGAGCTGAGGCTGTGGTGAAGTTGTGTGAGGCAACATGAGAGAGCACTGAAAGAAATACCTTAGATTCATTATGCATTTAATTTTGAATTAACTTTTGGTCATTGCATGTTCAGAAAGCCTTTAGTTCCACCAGCTACTTCTCAGCCCCGACACAATCTGCAGTTAGAAGCTATGCTCTACACCAGTGTATCTCAGCCTGTGGGGTGTGACTTCTTTGTGGACCGAATGACCCTTTCACAGGGTTGCATATCATATATCCTGCATATCAGATATTGACATTACAGCTCGTAGCAGCAGCTAAATTTTGTTATGAAGTAGCGAAGAAATGATTTTATGGTTGTGGGTCACACAACGTGAGGAACTATATTAAAATGTTTCAGCATTAGGAAGGCTAAGAACCACTGCTCTAGAAGATTTGTAAATGAATATTTTTTGTAAGCCTCTGCAGTTGTTTGTTTGTTGAGTTTCTTCTTTTGGATCTATTCTTATGATTTTAAGATCACTTAGGTCTTTTGGGCACACTACATGTCAGTAACATGCTTTTCGCTTTACCAAGTTCAGTGACTGGCTTCTGAAGGAAACAGTGTTCCATCCCAAATGCTTTAAACTAGGGAAGCCACAAGACTACACCAGTCCAGACTACTCGCCCAGTGTGTGTCTCTTTCTGTGCTTAGTGTACATGCTGTGCAAGGGGAAAGAACATCCTGTGAGTATAACTTCTAATTACTTGAGCTTATATGAAACAGGAAACAAATACACAGTACAGATTCACGCCTTCTTGTTGAGTGTGATCCACCCAAGGGCATGGGTGTTGGTCAAAGTCAGGTAGTTCTATGAAATCCTTAGGGGTGCTGCTGGGCCTCATGCCTGGGCCAACTTGTTAACACAACTGTCTTCTCACATCCTGTTGATGATTGGACCATCGCTGCCGAGCCCCTTAGGACTTTTTTGCCCTCTTATCCGTACTGTCGGCAGTAATGTTGGTGGCTCTGTGGACATGATGGACTTGGAAAAACATCTCTTGAAGCAGTTGTTAAACAGAAGGTGTCAGTGAAGAACCTGGGAGAGGGCCATGGAAATAGTGATACCATATGGTAGTGAGCGTCGGTTGTCATGGTTAGGTGATGGTCAGATAGCGTTCAGAGTGAAGACAGCGCAGCAGGAAGCATGTGTCCTCTTTCTGTGGTCCTCCCTGATCTGCTGGAGGATGTTGCCACAACGAGATCCTGAGTAGTTAAAACTTCTAGAACTCACATTAATTGGGCTGGTCCTAAGTCACTACTTAAAGTATAATATAGGTCGCACACAAGAAGGGAACCCATGGGTGCCTGGAAGAGAAGCATGTGTTAGATTATATGGGTGTTGAAGAAATGGGTCTATAAAGTCTATTACATCTGAGACACCACACTGAGCTCCTGACCGGAAGGCTGTGTTAGGGACGCTGGTTTATCTTAACTGAGGACTGTTTTGTGCCTCACAACATATTGGGTGGTGTTTTCCACTGTCATAGTTCTGGTGAAGGGCACTATAGTGGGTGCAGGCCAGCTATGCTGCTAAACACATCATGCTGCTAAGCACAGGACAGCCCCCAAACAAGATATAACTACCTGCTTTGCAGTTGAGAAACTGATTTGTGGGCACTTGTTCTGTCTTGAATACTCAAGAGCCATGATGCATTGGTTGGCAATGGTTACTTTGATAAACTGATGAGTGAGAGCATTTGATGCACTGTCTTCAATAATGGGCCAATGTCACATTAAGGACGGATGTCAAAGCACCTCCTCTTTGTATTATTTAACCAAGAGCGAACCAAGATTTGAATTCTCCACTCCACTCTCCCTGTGTTTTCCATCTGTCTTGTCTGTCTGTTATGTGACTGGGTTTGTGCCTGTCTGTCTGTCTGTCTGTCTGTCTGTCTGTCTGTCTGTCTTTCTTTATGAATGTCTGAGTGTGTGTCCCTAGCAAAGGTTTTCCTTCTTCCTTATTGAACAGCACAGAGCATGTCCCATGGGGAAGGAATGAATGTAGATCTTTAGCAGAGTTTCACAAGGGATAAGTTATCGACTCCAACTGACCCTGATAACAAACAGTACTACAAAAGTCATTGTTCACTAAACAGTATTTGCTTGTTGCAGCCAAAGTACTTATGGTGGATATTAATTTTATAAGGCTGTTTTCAGATTCTATTTGCTGTTTCCAGAAAATAATTACTGTAACACACACACACACACACACACACACACACACACACACACACACACTTCTCCAGGTCAGGGGCCTGGAAGAGTATTATCACTTAAGATTAGAGCTATGCATTAGCTCAAGTTGTAAAAGTTGGTTACCTGGGAAACTCAAGGCAAGTAAGGGAAACTGTTACATTGTTTTCTTAATGGGAGGTTAAGCGAACACACTGAGCACACAGTAGGACAGCAGTCTTAAATGATTTCAAGGTGTACTAATAACTCTGGCTGTGAGGTCCAACAAAAGTTTCAGTCTCTTAGAATGTAAGAGACATTTTCATCACGGTGCATTGCCACAGAGGAGGAAACCAAAACATTAAAGCAGTGCTTATAAAGAGAATTATTTCTGGGCTGTGGAGACAAAAAAGGAATCTTCTCTGCTTTATACTTACTTATCTTTATATATTTTGAAAACGCCAATGCATTCTTTTCTTTGTATTTATTTCTAATTTTTCTACCTATTTTTGATCAAAGTTGGGCCAAAAGGTGGCAGAAGAATATTCTATGTACTGTCCCAATAAAAGAGCAATTATATTTTTATGTTTATGGAAAGTCAGAGAACTTCCTTAAGCTGTTTGAGGTTGGCTATTCCCATTTCTCACTGGTAAAGGTGCTCTTGGCTTGTGATTGGACTGTTCATTACATCAGTGTTTGGGCTGGAAGAATGAAGAAAGACTTTTAGTTTAGCCGAGTAATCCCTTCTGCGTGGCTTTGCTGAGGTTAATAATGATCTATAAGACTCTCGTCACTGGTCGTCACACTGTGAGAGCCTTGACCTCTCTAGGGAACTCTCAGCTGCAGTGTTTTCATCTGTCACACCTGAGATGCACACGTTTGCTCCTAACGTCTTGTTCTGTTTTTGTGTCGTTGTTCCCAGAGATGCCTAAACCAGCCATTTTCAACCCAGAAGGGAGCTCAGCAAATCGATGGGAAGATGCATCTCTGTGAGGAGTCCCGGTGTGTCAGGACAGGTATGGGGCAGAGACTCTCGCTATCTGTCGTCCTAGCTGTCCTTTGTCCCCGCCTCTTTCATTCCTTCCTTACCTTAAAATGTTATCTATTTTCATCGGACTAAGTCAGCATCATTATACAATCTGGATAACTCCCATAATTCCCTGCTCTGGCCACCTCCACTCCCAAGTCAGATTTTCTAGAGGTTATCATTCTTAGTTCTCCCTTCAGTACTTGCTATGCTTTCCTCTGCATCATTGGTAGACCACCATTCCTTATGAATGTAGACTTTATGGGGACTCCTGCGCAGCAGACAAGAACTCAGGTCCCCCCTTGCTTCACTGATTCTTCGGCTTCTGGATGTGCTTCTATTACACTTTGCAAAACCGAACCAGACTCACTAGTCCGTGTCCATATCCGGTTACCATACAACTGTATTCACGGTTGGCAGCCTCCTCCTCCAGTCTGGCTCTGTTTCACCTGCTGGCCTTTCTGTTTTCCCTTATAACGTCTACAAAGCTGGTGTTTCCCATTGGCATCCATGATCTGTTTCTGGCTACTGATAACTTGATCATGCGCTTGCTCACTCTACTCCCATCTTTTCTTCGGTGTCCCTCCACCAGTCTGAAGGACAGGCTGTTCACTTGGCCAGCTGCAGCGCTACAGTCCTGGGACTCCTCTCTCTGTCTCTGACACTAGATCCACTATCTCTGTAAATGTCTAGGACACTCACATTTGAGTTAGAGTTTGCCTGGCTGTAAATACCAATTTTACCCAGCATTGTGGACAGACGCTGTGTTTCCTAGCTCCCATGTGTTGAGAAGTCCTGTCCTGTTATGATGTCCTGTATTCTGTATACCCCCTGACTTTCCCTCTGGCCTCTGTGAGCAGCGTCTCCTCTCACCAGTGTTCTAGAATTTCAGGGTGATAAATCTTGGCATTAATACTCACCTCTGCTTCATTGTAAGTTAAAAGCAACATTTGATGGAATGGCACAAGCCATGTAGGAAAGGACATGGCAAGCAAGAGTGTTTTCTGAAGATGGCCCACTGTTCTGCATAGCTACAATGGGTGAGCTCAGTGAGACACAGACACCAGAGACTTCATCCCAGGATTGTTTCTTACTGCTGATATGCCTTTCCTGCCACTATTACATAGCCTAGTGGTGTCTGGGCATCAGCCCACCCTATTGGACAAATTTCCTGCAGATCAACATGAAGATGTACATTCATATAATAGTGCTGTTTAGATGAATAAATGACTTTATAGAATTCCTGATTTCATTAAAATAATTTTAGAAAGATAGTTTAAGGGGATGGTTTTAGTTGTTTTGTGAGAAAGATGTAATAAAGTTAAAATCAAGAATAGATGTGCCCCTCTTCATAGATTAGTAAGTAAAGGCTGCATAATAAGGTATACAGTGAGCTTTCATAATTGCACTAAGGAGAGAAACAGGCTTGGGGAAGATTTGTGATCAAGGAGAAACATTCATTCTAGGTTAGGTCCACGGATGAGGCCACTCGTATGCACGGTGATAAAACAAGACCGTGTGAAACTGTTGCTTTAAACTTAAAATGAGCTTGTAGAATGAAACATTGCTTTGAACTTACTATCAATATCCTTCAGTAAGTCCTTTTTGTGTAACATTTTGTCTGTGAGGTAATTTTATAAAGAACTTTTGCCTAAGAAGCTATAAAAAGGCTGAGAGAAAATATGGTGGCTGTTGGGGCTCTGCTTTATCTACCATGTATATATGTGTATGTGTATATGTGTATGTGCGTATGTGTGCATATGTGTATGTGTGTATGTCTGTCTGTCTGTATGTACAATATGTAATATATGTGTCTTACATATATACATATGTTGGTATATGTGTATGTATATAAGTATGCATGTGGACATGTGAAATTGATGAAGGTGGTGTTTGGGTCTGGCCTGACTCTGTGTGTGTGTGTGTGTGTGTGTGTGTATGCATGCATGATTTTCTTTCCTTTTTATTTTCACAGGCTCCTAAAGAGTTAAAAGAGCTCAGAGGCATTCTTGCTGATCCCTGCTGCTATTAGTAAGGTGGGGCAGGGGCTGTCAGCTGCCATACCTTGATCAGTGGGCCTTTCCAGACACTAAAGTTCCCCAATTATTCTTTTTTAATTTCTTCATTTTTGTTTATTGATACTTCTGGATTGATTTTCTGATTTTCTTTTTCTTCTCTGTTCTCTTTAAAAAAAACTTATTGTTTGTTTTTCTCTCTTTTCTGACAAATTACTTACCATCCTTGTTATTAAAATTTAAATGTTGCTATCTCAGTTTAAAATTTTTTGAGACAAGGTATGTTGTTCAGGCTGGTGTCAAGCTTTCTATGTAGCACAGGCTGTCTTTCAACTCAAAATCTTCCTGCCTCTGCCCCCTGAGTACTGAGTTACAGGCCATTGTCCACCACTTAGGGCACCCTAGTTTTAATTTTTAAAGGGTACTTTTTTTTTCTTTTTTAATATTTTTATTAGGTATTTTCCTCATTTATATTTCCAATGCTATCCCAAAAGTCCCCCATACCCTCCCCCCAACTCCCCTACCCACCCACTCCCACTTTTTGGCCCTGGCGTTCCCCTGTATTGGGGCATATAAAGTTTGCCTGACCAATGGGCCTCTCTTTCCAGTGATGGCTGACTAGGCCATCTTTTGATTCATATGCAGCTAGAGACAAGAGTTCCGGGGTACTGGTTAGTTCATATTGTTGTTCCACCTATAGGGTTGCAGATCCCTTTAGCTCCTTGGTTACTTTCTCTAGCTCCTCCATTGGGGACCCTGTGATCCATCCAATAGCTGACTGTGAGCATCCACTTCTGTGTTTGCTAGGGGGGTATTTTTTTTTACAGCATTCTTTTTCTTATGTTATTTGTAGTCAGCTATTATTAACCCTTTATTTACCATTCAGAAAATTTTGTGGTCTGCTTTCTAGTGCTGTATTTTGTATTTTCCTCTCTCTCTCTCTCTCTCTCTCTCTCTCTCTCTCTCTCTCTCTCTCTCTCTCTCTCTTTCTCTTTCCCTCTCTCTCCCTTCCTTCCCTCCCTCCCTCCCTCCTTACTCTCTGTCTCCCCCCCTCCCTCCCTCCTCTCTCTCTTTCTCTCTCTCTTTCTTTCTTTCTTTTTTTCTTTCCTTCCTGTTTTTTGTTTTTGTTTTATTTGTTTTTTTATAGACAGGGTTTCTCTGTGTAGCCCTGGCTGTCCTGGAACCCACTCTGTGGATCAGGCTGGCCTTGAACTCAAAGATCCATCTACCTCTCTCTGATTCCCAGTGCTGGTATCAAAGGCATGTGCCATCACTGCCTGCCCTGAAGTATTTTTCGATACTTTATCCACTTCCGATTAGTCCAGTTAGCTTCATGGTAGGCAACTCCTGTGACTTTTCCGAGAATGGAGGGGTTGGAGGTGTATCCGAATGACTGCAGCTCAGTGAGATAATACTGTGGAAGTTTCCAAAAACTTCTTAGGGCAGGCCATATTTAGAACACACAAAACGTTTGTCTCTGAGCTCCCCACACATTCTTCTCTCTACTTTCTCTCTCTTTTGACGTGCTGTGTTGTCTGTAGCACTGCTAGCAAGTACTGGAGACCTGAGGTCTGTGTGCGAAATCTATTGAGATAAATGCTTAGTGCCTCTAGATGGCTTAGCAGGTAAAGCACTGGCTGCTCTTCCAAAGGTCCCGAGTTCAAATCCCAGCAACCACATGGTGGCTCACAACCATCCACAATGAGATTGATGCCCTCTTCTGTTGTGTCTGAGGACAGCTACAGTGTACTTACATATAACAATAAATAGAATCATTTTTAAAAAATGCCAAGGAAACATGCCTGTTATTTCTTCTTTTGAAATAAAATCTTATAAATATGGGTTGGACCTCACATACAATTGTGGAGAGAGAGAGAGAGAGAGAGAGAGAGAGAGAGAGAGAGAGAGAGAGAGACTAACTTCTGAAGAACACTTCTGCTTCAATGCTCTTAATTTTTCATTAAAGTTCTGAAAGTTTTAGGCATTGTATTAAAAACCCACACAAACACAACTTCATTTTCTAGACCTTCCTACATATTTAGTTTTTAAGCCTATCTTTCTTGGCAGTGAAATGGATGGAAGTGGTGGTGGGTAAAGTTAGGTATGTAAAACTGAGCACATAGTTTGGGTTTTAAACACATTCTTTGGCGGGTTTGCTCTAGAAGTAGACTCTTGATGAGAGGAGGAGTCATCTTTTTTGAGAATAATAAATTGAAAGCAGAGTGAGATAACTGGATGGGACCCTGCCTCGGCATTCCTCTCCTCCCTTCTCCCATTCTCTAGTCATTTTGAAGTTCTGCTGCTGTGTGGGAACCTAGGACCTTGCACACTATCAGAGAATTTTCTAGTTCAGTTTTCTCCTTCTTCCATCTGAGCAGCAGTAACTGTATTCTTCTAAGAGGCTATTTCTTCAGATTAAAACAAAATCCTCTAAAGGCTGGGAGAATGTACCTTTTTTATTCTAATGCTCTAGCTAGTACATAAATTATAACATATATAAAACTTTTATAAGGCATAAAGTTTATACATGCATATACATATCAAATACAATTTGTGGGAATTGATTTTTCTCTTTCCACCATGTGGGTTTTCTAGATTGAATTCAGGTTATCAAGATTGGTGGCAAGGACCTTTATCTTCTGAGCCATCTTGATAGCGTGTGTTCAGGCTTAGAAGTCTTGTAAAATTTAAAAAACCAATAATCCTTTATCACATGTACAAAATGACTTGCTTCTCATCTCTTGATCGTATCTTACAGAACAGAAGTTTAAATTTCACCCAAGTCCAGTGTCATGAGTTTTGCTCTTGGTGATCTGTCTACAAAGTAGCCACAACCCCCAAGTTCATCCAGGGTTTCTCCTATGCCGTTTCCCTGGACGGTGATACTTGTGGTCTGTGATCCACTTTAAATTAATGTTTGTGAAGAACTCAAGGTCTGTGTGTAGATCCAGTTTTTCATGTGTAGAATCCAGTGGTTGCAGAAGCGGTTGAAGGATTCTCTTTCTCTACCATGCTACCTTTGTTCCTTCCTTGACAACCAGATGAGGGTGTTAGTGTTTCTAGGCTTTCCCTCCAGTCCCATCAGGCTTGTTGGTTCTTCTGTCAACATCATGTGGTCCCGGTTACTACCGCTTGATAGTAAGCCTTGGAGGTGGGTAATGTTAGCCTTGTCACTTTCTTCTTATCCTTTAATATGTGTCGACTGTTTTTGCTCTTTGTGTCTCCATATGTCTTAGCATTACCTTATCAATATCAATAAATAACTTGCTGAGTTTGATTGTGATTAATTGACTCTGTTGATCATAGAGGGAGGAATTGGCATGGGGACATAATGAGTGTCCATAGTATTTTATGTGCAAACCTCCTTGCATAGATTTATTTTTCATCAAAGTTTTAAATGTATTTTTCTTTTTCTTTTTTTAAAAAAAATTTTTAATTAGGTATTTCCCTCATTTACATTTCCAATGCTATCCCAGAAGTCCCCCATACTGTTCCCCCCCCACTCCCCTACCCACCCACTCCCACTTCTTGGCCCTGGCGTTCCCCTGTACTGAGGCATATAAAGTCTGCATGACCAATGGGCCTCTCTTTCCACTGATGGCCGACTAGGCCATCTTTTGATACATATGCAGCTAGAGTCAAGAGCTCCAGGGTACTGGATAGTTCATATTGTTGTTCCATCTATAGGGTTGCAGACCCCTTTAGCTCCTTGGGTACTTTCTCTAGCTCCTCCACTGTGGGCCCTGTGATCCATCCAATAACTGACTGTGAGCATCCACTTATGTGTTTGCTAGGCCCCGGCATAGTCTCACAAGAGACAGTTATATCAGGGTCCTTTCAGCAAAATCTTGCTAGTGTATGCAAAGGTGTTAGCGTTTGGAGGCTGATTATGGGATGGATCCCCGGATATGGCAGTCTCTAGATGGTCCATCCTTTTGTCTCAGCTCCAAACTTTGTCTCTGTAACTCCTTCCATGAGTGTTTTGTTCCCAATTGTAAGAAGGTGCAAAGTGTCCACACTTTGGTCTTCGTTCTTTTTGAGTTTCATATGTTTCAAAAATTATATCTTATATCTTGGGTATGCTAAGTTTCTGGGCTAATATCCACTTATCAGTGAGTACATATCATGTGAGTTCTTTCGTGATTGGGTTACCTCACTCAAATGTATTTTTCATATACAAAATTTTTAAGGATTTATTTTATGTATGAGAGTATACTGTAGCTGTCTTCAGACACACCACAAGAGGGCATTGGATCTCATTACAGATGGTTTCTGGGAATTGAACTCAGTACCTCTGGAAGAGCAGTCAGTGCTCTTAACCACTGAGCCATCTCTCCAGCCACTCATATACACATTTTACATGCTTTAAAAAAAGATTTATACATAAACATTTAAATTTTTGGCTTAACAATATAAATACTATTTGTTTTCAATGTTAAGTTCCAGTTGATGCCATATAAGAATGTATCTGACTTTCATGTTAATTTTATATTCTGCACCTTTAGTAATCATCCATCACTCATTAGTTATAAGAACTTCTTTGCTGACTGATTTTATGTGTGTGTGTATGTGGTGTGTGTGTGCACTGTTGGGGCTTGAGTCCAAATCTTTGTACATACTAGACAAGCCCTCTATATGAAGCTACATCCTTATCTTTGTTGTTATTGTGTTGGGCATTGATTTGTTTAAAAACATTTTATAGCCGTTTATCAGAAGGCCTGAATGTTTTCAGTAACTTGCAGTTCTGGAAGTTGCAGGTGTTCACAGTGAACCCCAAGGCAGGCATTTATGAGTAACAGTTGGCTTTCTTGGTGTAGAACTGTGAGCCTTTTGAGCTTTTATCAGAAACTATGTAGTCACAGAGACCACAAGTCACTTGTTATGTTGTTTCCTGCTGGTTTACTTATCATTATCAGTTTGATCATGCATTGAGGGCTAGAGATGAAAAGATAGTGGCCAGTGGTTTAGACTTGGTGGGGCCTTTTGATGAAAACGTAGAAGAAATGATAGAAGCATGGACCCAAATACTCACGGGTAAAATTAGCCAAAAAAATAGTAACTGTGTTCTATTACAGTAAGATTAAAAGAAAAGGTTAAGATGGGTAAATCAACAACTGTTTATGAACAAAGATAGCATAGACTTAGGTCTTCTAGGTGAGCATGGCTGGGATGGATATGCAGACATAGAAAATTCACTTTCTTTTAAAAATCTCAAAGGACAAAATGCATATTCAAAGCCTGACACAGTGTGCTTCTCCCACGGGACCTTTGCCTGTGTTTATGTCTGCCATGTATCCACTCTTTGTTGAAAAGTGCCACCAAATAACCTTTAACTCTTATTCAAAGTCCACACTTAACCCTTCTGTGTTTTCTTTCCTCCTGTCTTCTTTTATCAGAGGGTCTGCTTTCTTTCTCACTCTGTAATCTCTTACTACCCACGGGAGAAATTCTGTGTTTGTGAGATCTTAGAGATGTGTAGTACTGTTTGTTTCTTGCAGGCTGTAGATTTGGAGCCAGAGATGAATTCTATCTTAGGAGATTCAGCGGTGTCTACCATTCCACATGCCAACCAGAGGTGAAGATTCATCTCACTGGTCTTCGAAATGACTACTGTAAGTAACAGCTTAGACTGCCAGTTGAGCAGCTGAATAGCAAGATGCATCCAGTGCTCTGACATAGACCTGAAGTCTGGTTCCAGAAGATCCAGATGGCCCATAAGTTTCAAGTCCACACAGCGTACTATGCAAAATCTGGCATGTTTCGGATATTACTTTAATTTTTAGGAATGGGTATTGATGGTGGTAGGACATAAGTATTATTTTTCACTAATACATTTTTGTTAAGTCAGAGTGAACTGGACTGATGTTGACCTAGTCTTATAAATTAATTTTAAACGTGGATATATCTAATCAGTAAAACAGTTACATTGGGTGTGTTATGTGCCTGTCATAATTTATTTTGGAAGATGCTGCTAATTCACACAGAACAGACTGCTAACATGCCAATGTAGAATGTAAATAGTGGGTTAAAGATCTCAGTGAGATCAGAAATACTCTAGTGATGCCCAGACATAGCTGCATCACAGAAGATGGGTAAGACTTGTAAGGGTGAGGGGAGATGGGAACGTTGTTGACGTTGCATGAGCAAAGGCAGTATATTGGGAGTTACTGATAATGGTAGCAAAGATTGTAGCTGAGCCACTGGTAGATAGATGCAGATCTCTGAGAAATTCAAGATTCAGGTGTAGAAATTTAATTTGGGGGATTTGTTGACTAAGAGAAATTTAAGTAGAATGAAAACAGTTTACTCTGTGTGTGTGTTACATTATGGGCATAAAATATAGAAAACAAAGAATCAAGAATGAATTTAGTGTTGTTACAAGTATGTGAGGCAGGGGAGTAGTACCACTGGGAAGACAGTTTGTAGGGAGAAAGCAGCCTCAAATTCCTCATGGATGGAGCTAGCATGATGCAGGAGCTTTGGCAGATCAGTGATAGTGCAGTTAGTGGCTGAAATAAAGGATGAACTGGCATGTACGGTGGGTTGACTAGGTTGAGAGCAAGGATGAGCTCTGCTGGTGAGGGAGGGGGGCACCCACAAGGAGGAATGAGCAGAGGAAGTAGTTCTCCACCGTCATATGCCTCGAGCTCTTTCTCCCCGAGGATTTATTGTCATGACCAATTAGGGGGTATAAATTCCCAAGAGATATTAAAAATTCAAACACTCATGATTAGAGGCAACTTCTGTGCACACTTTTTCTTCAAGCCTGGCTCTTTTCTTTCCTCCCCTCAACGGTAATTCCCACAGGTCTGCCTTTATATGTTACTAAGCCTTTTCCGTTGCAGCTTTTAATATTCTTTGTTCTGTACATTTAGTGTTTTATTATGTGGTGGGGAGGGTTTTCTTTTCTGGTCCAATCTATTTGGTGTTCTGTAAGCTTCTTTTATGCTTATAGGCATCTCCTTCTTAGATTGGGGAAATTTTCTTTTATGATTTTGTTGAAAATATTTTCTGGGCCTTGGATCTTGAAATTATCTCCTTCTTCTATTCCTGTTATTCTTAGGTTTGCTCTCTTCACAGTGTCCCAGATTTCTTGGGTGTTTTGTGTCAGGAACTCTTTAGATTTAACGTTTTCTTTGATCAGTGTATCAATTTCTTAGTCCTATCTTTATGCCTGAGATTCCCTCTTCCATCTCCTGTATTCTATTGGTGATGCTTGCATCTGTTGTTCCTGTTCTCTTCCCTAGGTTTTCCATCTCCAGGATTCCCACAGTTTGTGTTTCCCTTATTGTTTCTATTTCTATTTTCAGATCTTGAACAGTTTTATTCACTTCGTTCATCTGTTTTATTGTACTTCCCTGTATTTCTTTAAGAGATTTATTCATTTCCTCTCTTAAGGCCTCTGCCATCTTTATAAGATTGGATTTAAGGCCATCTTCTTGTGCTTTGGCTCTGTTGGGCTATCCAGGCTTGTTGTAGTAGGATAGCTGAGCTTGGTAGTGTCATATTGCCCTAGCTTTTGTTGATAGTGTTCTCACGCTGGCCTTTAGCCATCTGGTTATTCCTGGTATTGGCTGGGTGTTCCTGATGCTGTCAGGACTCCTTAAGAGGCAGACAGAGCCGTGAGACGGATCCCGGAGCTCAGGGAGTAGCACTCTGCTCACCTCTGCTGGCTGTGCCCCAGGTGGACCTGGATGCTCCTGCCCTCCTCCCGCCTCCCTCCTGCAGTCCCACAGGCCTCCTTTGGGAGTCAGGCAGAGCCGTGACCTGACAATGAAGCTCAGAGGACAGAATGCATCTCACTTCTGCTGGCTGCGTGCGAAGTGAACCTGGATGTTCCTGGGGCCCCACAGGTCTCCTCTGGAAGGCAGGCAGGGTGAAGGGCCAGCTGATGGAGGCCAGTGGACAGTGTGCAGTTTACCTTTATTCCCTCAACAGCAAAACTTGTCCATAGATGTGTACATTGACCACATCTGTCTTTCTCTAGGCTGTCTTGAGTCCACTGTGGTAGGATTCTAAATCTCACCACCCTATTCACTGGAACTGTCCTTCTAAATACCTCTAACTTGAGACTGCTGAACGATTGCTTTGTCTCATGATTCCTTTGGTTTGCCTGCTATATGTGTCTGTTTTAAATGGGCACATAGGCCTCCTGACTCTATAACCACTGTGTTCTGGCCCTTTGGCTGGTCTCTGGTCCTCTTCTCTCTTTGCTCTAAATGTGCCCAGCGCTCATTTCTTGCATATTTCCTACTTTTGTCCTATTTCCATGGATCTATTGACTTTTGGGCTGGGTATCTTTATTGTATGTTTATATTGAGTGCTATAGGTATTATGTGTTGTAATTTTCATGTTCTCAAGTTACTGTATCTGTCACGTGCTTTACATGACATTTATTGAAAACCCTTCCATTGTATTATAAAATAAAAAAATGGGCTGAAAGGATAACCCAGTAGATAAAGCAATTGTCTTATAATTATGAAGATCAGAGTTTGGATCCCAGAACCCATGTAAAATCTAAGCAGTCAAATTGTTGGCGAGGTGCCTGTGATTCCTCATTTAGGAGGCAGAGATGGGTATTCCCTGGTCCATCTGGCTAGCTAGACCACCACTCAAGGTTCTACAAGAGACTCAGATTCAATAAAAAAGGGGAAGGATTGAAGAAAACTCTCAATGTCAGTTGAGGCCTCCACACTTACATGGGTACATTTGAACACGTATCTACATAAGCACACATACACCACATGTGTGTCACACACACACACACACACACACACACACACACACAAAGTAAAATAAAAAAAATAACTTTTGTAAAAGAAAAAAGTGGTCCTTTGTATTTGCTCAAGTATTTTACTAGTTTTAATGTTCCCCTTAATTCTTTTTTTTTCAATTTTTTATTAGATATTTTCTTTATTTACATTTCAAATGCTATCCTGAAGGTCCCCTATACCTTCCCCCTGCCCTGCTCCCCTACCCACCCATCTCTTTAATTCTTAAAGATTTAACTTTTTCTTAGTAGTAAGTAGGGTTCTTTGAAGAAATAAAGCCAGTAAAATATAGATATATTATAAAAAGGGGGTTGCTATATTGCCTGTTACAGGCTAGACAGTCTAATAGTCTTTATGCAGACAGGCTGAAAGTCAATAACTACTCAGTCCACAAGGTTGGACGTCCTAGCAGCCACAGTTCACGTGCTGAGGGCTGGAGTAGGATCTGATGTCAGAGGAGGATGATAGCAGCATTAGCAACACATGCACTTGATCAGGAAGAGGAAACAAAGGCAGGCACATGTTCATGGTCCTTGGATCTCTCTCTGGAAGGTGTCACTCCCTGAGAGCAGTTCTTCATCCCTCATTTGGCTTCTCTGTTAACATCCTCACAATAGCTAGATGCATTGAGTCTTCTAGGTGTTTCTGGATTCTGTTGAGTTGACAACTAGCAAATTCTCTTAAATAACTTCTCTTTATTCTGGAGGGTTCCTTTTAGCATTCCTTGTTGATCAGATCAACATAGAATTCTGAATTGGAAGATCTTACTTTTAGTATTTGAAAGATGGTGTTCCATTGATGTTTGGCTTCTCTCTGTTCTGATGAAAACTGCAGTCATTTCATACCTCTTTCTTCTGGTTTCACGATTTGGCTCCAATTATGCACATGTTAGGCCTTTGAATATCATCCTACAGGTACTCTGCTATTTTTATTTTGCTACTGAGCCCATCTAATGGATGCATTAGACATTGTTAAATTTAATGTAAACATTTACATTCATGGCTTTGATAGCCCTGCTTCTGTTTTAGAGACTTGTTTTGTACTTTCTACTTTATCAGTTTTAATGCTTAAGCTTCCTATCCTTCCTTTATCTCACCATTATACTAAGGTTATCTTGGGTTTTCTTCTATTGATTGTGTTGTCTCTTTACATGTGTTTAATAATTGAATCATATGCGGAACATTACACATATCATATTGCTTTCACTTTGAATCCTCTTGAAAATGTTTTGCTTTTGCCCTAGTTAGGGTTACCCTTTAGGTCTGGCCTTGCCATCTTTGGCTTGTGTTTAAAATCTCAGATCGGTTTCTTAAGCCTTGACTGCTTGATTTGGGTTTGTCCCTCATATATGTGGCTCTGCGTCCAGACTGAGACTTGAGTAAATGCTTTTAATCTCTGTTCCTTTTTCCACAACTTTTGCTAGGCTAACTGGAGTCTTCTTCTTCACTCACAATTAGCTGCCAGGCTGAGAGATGTGTGAGTTCTTGTACTCAAACCTAGAGGCACCTTTCCTTTCCTTTCTTTTTTTTTTTTTTTTTTTTTTTTTTCGAGACAGGGTTTCTCTGTGTAGCCCTGGCTGTCCTGGAACTCACCCTGTAGACTAGGCTGGCCTTGGACTCAGAAATTCACCTACCTCTGCCTCCCAAGTGCTGGGATTGAAGATGTGCACCACCACACCCGGCTAGAGGACACTTTTCTTTGGCTCGCTTCTGTTCAGGATTCCCCTCATACTTTGACCTTTCAACCTCCCTGTCATGAACCACAGAGGTGATGCACTCCGTTCCAGGCTTCCTGTAGGTGCTGGGTTAGGACAAAGCCATATAAGGAAAAAAAAAAAGGGAAAAATTCTCCCTTTGGGTAGGTAGGTTGAGTCTTCATGCTTTGACTTCCTAACTTAGTTTGCCTATTTTTACTTTTAAGAGCCTTCAGGGGGTTGATTTTGATATTTTGTCAAGAGTTAATAGTTGTTATTAGTGGAAGGAATGTACCATAGAGGGCTTAATCTACTGTAATGGAACCGGTGTGCTTCACAGCTGCATGCTGGTGCATTTCAGGCATGTTAGGCAACTTCACTTGATGTTGTATTAAGTGTTCATAACATACATTTTCTCACAGCAGTAAAAAGCTCTTACTAGGGGGCTGGAGAGATGCCTCAGCATTTAAGAGTTACTCTTGGAGAGGACCTGAGTTTGGTTCCCTGAGTTTGACTAGGTACTCACATTGGGTGGCTCACGACCACCCGTAACACCAACACTGGGACCTGACACTGTTGTCTAGCCTTCATGGGCACCTGCACTCATGTGCACACACCTTCTGCCCCACCCCCATGTACACATGATCAAAAAGTGGCTCAGTGGTTCAGAGCACTGCAGAAGATTCAGGTTTGGTTCTCAGCACCCATATGGACAACGTACAACCATTGGTGACTCTAAGTTTTCAGACATGCTCTTCCGTCTTCTTCAGGCACCACATAGATACTGTGTACATACATACATGCAAAAACCACACATACATATACACACAAGCCAGTAAATACTTAAAATATAAATCTTTACAAAAGAACTCTTAGAAGTGTAAACTAAAGAAAACTACTGAGAACTTTGAAACGCCACAAGTAAGCCACTCTCTCTCTCCTAGATATACTTAACTGTAGGCATAATGTTTTTGTGCACTGTGCAAAGATTATCCTTGTATTATTCAAATGCTGATTTCTCTGAACAAGGCATTGTAATGTACAAAATAGGGCTGGACTTCTGATTCCAGCAAGGGGAGGGGTAGAGAGATAAGAGGAAGAGAAGATTCACCACATGGAGGGAGTTCCCAGGGACACTATGGAAAAACACCTGGAGCAGAGAGAGCCAAGTCAATACTAAAATGCAAGTATCTTGGGGATTTTGGCTGGGAAGTAGTCAGATTAGTTTAGAGGATTAGAATAGATTAATAACTGCTCAGATATTATGCTGTAAAGCTCATCAAATGGCCTTATAGTTTGTATCATTTATTTGGAAGCTGGCTGGTATAAACAAGAAATTGCTACTTATAAAATTGCTTTAACACTTAACTTTTTTTCCTTGTTTTTTAGTAGAAATGATGGTAGTATTTCCCATATAGATATAGCAGGCCTATATTTTTATAAAAATTATGTGGCATTAATTTTTAGAGCCCTATTAGATGAGATACCTCTGTATCCACCATGGTGGATGAACACACTAAGTCCAAAAAAGATATTCTTACAGAGGTTTTTGAGCATAGATGCTTAACATTGCTCATTAGACTATGAGTCTTGAACAAGAGTCTGTTTCAGTTTTTAATCTTTGAACTTTCAATGATCTCATCTGGTTCAGGACTTCATTTGATATCAGTTCACAGCTAAGGTATTAATCTTTCTCCCTTTATTTTAAAGCTGCTAATTTGAAAATATTTCCATTTGGCTGTACAACCATGCTGATTTCGGTTTGTTTTCTCATAGATCTCAATACCCTGGACTGGAGTTCTCAAAATCTCGTTGCTGTAGCCCTCGGAACCTCTGTATACATCTGGAATGGGCAAAACCACAGTTGGATTGAAAATATAGACTTAAGCGTCTGTTGTCATTATGTGTCGTCTGTGACCTGGATGAGAGAGGGATCATGCCTGGCTGTTGGCACCAGCGAGGGAGAAGTGCAGGTACCGGGAGCGTTTGCTCCTGGCGTCCTCTGTGCAGTCACTAGATAACGTCCAGCATGTCACTGAGGGGTATGAGATTAAGTAGCCCGTGAAGCTGCCGGAAGCAAGGGAAGACACATGGTTTTCTTTCAAGTGGCATTTCTTGGGAACGTAAGGGTACCTTCTTCATTTCCCCAACAATCTTTCTGTTATATTTCTTTAAAATAAATCTTCCAAACTCAGGTTGGACTTACAAAGCCTCTAGTTTGGGAACTCAGAAGAGAGGAAGATGCCTTTTCCAGTTTTGTTCACCTGAAGCGATGTAAGATGACTTCTATTTCCCAGGAGGCTGTCTGAGACGACCAAGTGTCTGTCAGTCTAATTCCTCACGCCGCCATCACTATGACTGCTTTCTAGCAGCATAAAGATGGTTGCCCTGGTGCTAGGTAACCTTGGAAACCAGAGTACATCACGATGCCTTCTGATTCCACAGTTAGCCTTCCCCTTTTGTGTCACACGTCTTCTGTACCAGGCAAGACTGCAGTCTCAGGAACAAACTGAGTTCTGACTCTCCCAAGCGCTTATACGTCCTCATTTTATCCACACAGACTAATAAAATGCTGTGGACTTCAGAGCGTCTTGCATTTTGGAGTAAGACTATACAACTGATATATCACACACAAATAATCCCCAAAGCTCCAAAGAGCAAATCCTTCTTGTTCCTAAAGTTTTGGCTGATAAATACTTAACAGGTGTATTTGTTGGAACTATAGGTTGACCGTGAGATTTCCTAGGGGCTAGAAGCTGAGTAGTGGTCAGTCCTTGGCTGCACATTGAATTCATTTTCGGTGCCTCACAATGAACGCCACATTCCTAGGCTCTACCCTACCAATTAAACCACAACCTGTTGACATGGGACAGTGTTCTTCCTATGGCCCCTGTATGCAGCCAGAGCAGGATGGCCATTAGAGTTCATAGTACTGAGTTTTCTTAGTTTACAACAGACTGCCTGTATCTAATTATTTGCTCTGAGGCCTTTGAGAACATGGCGAGCTGAGGAGAAGATAGTGTCATGGACTCTCTTGATTGTTGTTGTTGTTGTTCTTCCAGTTATGGGATGCAATCACTAAGAAGCAGCTGAGAAACCTGCATGGTCACTTGTCAGTCGTTGGAGCCCTGAGCTGGAACCACTGCACCCTCAGCAGGTAAACAGGTCGGATTTGAACTGATGGTGTCTGTCTCACCAGTGAGTTACAGGAGCTCACTGACCATAACCATAACCATAACCATAACCATAACCATAACCATAACACTTAAAGACAAAACCAAATCAAGAGTGAAACAAAACAGCTCATTAGGCTTTGCATCTCTTACCCCTTCTGCCCCAGAAGGTGTTCAGGTCCTCTGATACGTGTCCCGAGGTAAGCTGGTGATTGTCGAATTTTGTCTTTTTTCATGATGATAGCTGTCTTTTCCTCTTCCTTCTTCTGTCCTCTTCCTCCTCCTTCTAGGTCTTTTCTTTTCTTCTCTTTTCTTCTCTTCTCTTTTCTTTTCTTTTCTTTTCTTTTCTTTTCCTTTCCTTTCCTTTCTTTTTCTTTTTCCCTCCCTCCCTCCCTCCCTCCCTCCCTCCCTCCCTCCCTCCCTCCCTCCCTCCCTCCTTCTCTCTCTCTCTCTCTCTCTCTCTCTCTCTCTCTCTCTCTCTCTCTTTCTTTCTTTCTTTCTTTCTTTCTTTCAGGGTTTCTCTGTGAGGCCCTGGCTGTCCTGGAATTCACCCTGTAGAACAGGCTGGGCTCGAACTCAGAGATCCTCCTGCCTCTGCCTCCTGAGTGCTGAGATCATAGGCCCACCACTGTTGGGCACAATTTTCACCTTCCTTTATACTTAGACTGTCAGCATAATATTCAAGCTGTCAGAAGCATCTATTTTGACTCCAAATTTGAAATGATGGCAAACAAGTCTACTTCACCTTTTTCCCTTTTGTGTAGCCCTGACTGGCCTTGAACTTAGAGACCAGCTTGCCCCTGTCTCCTGAGTGCTGGGATTAGCTGTATGGGCCACCAAGCCTGGGTAAACCTAGTTTACTTGTGAGAATAATCAGAAGGGATAATAATCCCACCCTTCTAACCCACGGACAGGATTTCCATCTGTGTTTGGAAATGTCCTAATGGATCTTTCTATATTTTATTTTGAACTATGCTTTCCCCTCATGGTTATGAGGTAGTGAGTTTTCCCTTTCTATCACGTGCCTCTTCCTCTCTAACTCAGTGGGTCCAGATTGGGGCGTGTCCACCACCATGATGTTCGGGTGGCCCAGCATCGTGTTGGAACACTTTACCACAAGGAGGCTGTGTGTTCTCTAAAATGGTCACCCGACGGCAGGCTTCTTTCCAGTGGGTGTAATGATGGATTACTGACAATATGGCCCCACGATCCTGGCGCTGGTGTGCAGGGCCTGCCACTGAAAGTCATACCCCAGTCCACGGCGGTTAAGGTAAGGAATCTAATGTCTATCTCAGATAAAAGAGAAAATCAGCCGGGCCTGTTGCTACAGGGAGATTGGAAGTTTGTGTCCTGCTTCCATTACAGAGTAGATTCAAGGCCAACAGGGGCAATTTAGTGAGACCCTCTCTCAAAATAAAAGTAAAGTGAGAGCTAGCTGGGATTGTTTCATTGTGGCACATCTGTCTGGTGTACTCAGTGCTCCAGGATCAATTCTCTGGACACACACACACACACACACACACACACACGCACCAACAAAACAAACAACAACAATAAAACACAAAGTGAGGAAGACTGCATTCCCTCACTATGGAGATAACAGGCAAAACATGGGGTTTAGAGCACTTGTTGCTCTTCCGAAGGACCTGGGTTCAGGTTCCAGAAACCACAAGGTGTCTCTCAATTGTCTGTAAGTCTCCTTCCCTGGGATCTAGTACTTTTTCTAACCTCCACAGGCACCCGACACATATACACATACATGCAGGTACAACATTCATGCACATAAAATAAAATAAAATAAAATAATCTTACAAAATGAGAAAATGATGCAATTGTGTAAGAAAAGCTGTAAGTGTGGGTATTTAAAAGGAAGCCTAATTATAAGAACAACATTAGAGGAACACAGCATCAGGGCAGCTCATTCGGGCCAATGAGAAACACAAGGTAAGCCGCATATGAGTTTATCACATACAATTATTTCACAATTACATTTCACTAGCTATTAAGTTAATATGTTAAATTTCAAACACTCAGGAATACAGTAGTATGCTTTTTTTTGGTGCTGGTGCTATAAAAATTTATAATTAAAAAAATGTTATGTCTACAATTTTGAAATTTGAAATTTATCTAAAGATATTTGTCAAAACAAAAGATGCATTGTTTGTGTGTGTATGTGTGATAGCAAAATGCTAAATGAAACATAAAGCAAACAAAACAATTCACTTCTCTTTAAAAATGTCAATTAACCCTATAGAAACCAACCAACCAAACAAACAAAAGATGGGTCCAGAATTAGGACAGCAGAGCCCGATGGAATGTAAGGGGATTAGGAACAATGCTAACTCAGGGGCCTGCAGAGATGGCTGAGCAGTAAGAGAGCTTACTGCTCTTGCAGAGGAGCCACAACATAGCTCACAAGTCCTGTGACTCCAGTCCCAGGAGATCCAACCTTCTTCCAGCCTCCTCAGGTTTGTGCACACATGTGTGCACAAGCACACATACCCATGTACACATAAATAAAAGTTAAAAACATTAAAAAATGAGAATGATGTAATGTGTGTTAAAGCACAGAGAGGTTTTATACAATAATCAATAGAACAAACCAGTGTACACGCAACATTTGCTACTCTGTAAGATACTTTTACACACAGAAAATAGTATGCAAAAGTGAGATTAGGAACTGGGATGACGGACAAGATTCGCAGAGGAATGTTACTGAAATCGTTATGGAAGTTCTCTTCAGAAGTTACTCGTCAGCTCGGTTACCAGCACAGCTAAGACAGGCTCCTTCTGACTTCAGTTGACTGGAGTTCTTTGTAAATAAGTTGATCATCTGAAGTCTATTGGGATTTGAGATGCCTGAGATTTGATTGACCTGTAGCCATGTGCAGCTCTCTTTTTCCTGCCGAGGCCTGGAAGTCAAGGACTACAGTGGATAAGCAGAGGCTGCACTTCAGCACAGACCTCAGAAGAGCCAGGAGCTTGTCCTGCCGAGGTGTTCTGCCCATGGGTGTGCAGCATACAGCTTTTCAGTTGTGCTGTTTTGTATTTTTTTTTCTATGCTAAAAATACTGACAATTGTTAGCGTACTGTAGGGAATATTCTATTAGGCACCTCCCCTATCAGCAGTGGTTTCTCTTCCCTGGGGAATGCTTTCTGGAGGGTGGTACACTGACCCTCACCCTAAGAGAGTGCTGCAGCCGTGAACCTCTAGGCTTTGGCTACCTGTGCGCATCTTTCTCCAGCTTGCTTTCTCCAGGACTCCCCTGCCTGTGTTATTACTTGGAACTTTACAGGCCATGGAGTGGTGTCCCTGGCAATCTGAGGTCCTTGCCGTGGGAGGAGGCGTGAAGGACGGATGCCTGCATGTTTTGGATATAAATACTGGGAAGAACATCCAGACTCCAAGCACACAGTCACAGGTAAGCACCTGGCTTCGTCTTCATCCCACCCTTCCTTACTTTCTGAGTCCAACAGGAACTCCGATTCTTAAGAATTTGTTTTTTCTACAATCTCTTAATGAGTGAGTCCAAAGTCAATCCCATTTGTATTTCTCTCCCTCCCTCCCTCCCTCCCTCCCTCCCTCCCTCCCTCCCTCCCTTCCTCTCTCCCTCCCTCCTTCTCTCCCTATCTCCCTCCATCTCTTCCTTCTCAGCTTTCTCCCCACAGTTTGACTCTGAAACTTGTATGTAATCTGGCTATCCCTGGCCAGCGCTCACAACTCATTTAAATTTCCTGGATCACTGCACTGGGGCCTTGGTCTTTGGAAGCCTTGGGATGAATCCCCTTAGGGTGGATATAATTTCTGTAAATACCCAATCCTCACTGAGGCTGGAGGATGGGCGACAGAGCAGAATGTAGTTTAGAGTCAGTTTAGGCACATTCGCCATGCATCAGAAGTTGCTAGCATTTGGTGTTTTGTGGTCCTCACTATAGATTTGTTCCCTCATCTGGCTACCTAAGACAAAGGAGATTGCGACCGGCCAAGGTGCACCCAAGAATGATGTGGCACTGTGGACCTGCCCCACGCTGTTCAGGTCCGGTGGGTTCTTCGGTGAGTGAATGCTACATACCTACCCGTGGCAAAGTTTGCTGCCACCAAGTGGGAAAGCTCTGGTCAAAGACTGATTCTTTGGTTTTTTTAACATCAACAGAAAAACAAATCCTCACACACCCCCATCTCAGAACACAGAGGTAAATGTTTCTAAACTTGATCGTTCTTGTCTAACTCTTAAAAGTGTCCAGGTTCCTCTTCCTTGGATATGTGTGTGCTTTAGGCAGCAGCAATCTTTGGCAGTTTTTCCAGATTTAGCATCATGGATTATTTTGAAGAGAATCTAGCAGTGTGAAGGAGAGCCGGAATATTAGACAGTGCTATGAAACCACCAAGAAGCAGGAGGCATCCTCTGTTAAAAAAAAAAAAAAATATATATATATATATATATATATAGTTAGTTAGTTAGTTAGTTAGTTAGGGCTAATACCAAACCTTTCTTTGGAGAGCTGAGAATTCTGTTTGTCAACCCACACCCCTTCCCCATCAGATAGACTTCCTGGCTCTGCTGAGGATCCAGCTCTAGTTGGCTTCATGTCACACTACTTCTCCCTCTGTCTGTCGGTCCCTCTGTCCCTCTGTCCCTCTGTCCCTCTATCCTCCCTCCCTCCCTCCCTCCCTCCCTTCTTTCTTTCCTTCCTTCCTTCTGTAGTTGTTGCTGGGAATCAGACCCTGGTGTCCTGTCATGGAGCCATGCCCTAAGAAGCCAGACTGCTATTCTCTCTCAATTTAGTTCTACAAACTCTTATTGGGATCTTTCTTGACACAAAGATTCATGGCGAGGAAGGAGAACCCACTTCTGTCCTCAGAACCTTCTGGAATGATAAAGGAGTTGTTGTATCTCCTTCTACCCCGCCCTGGCGATAAGATGAAAATGCTGGCTGAGGAGGCTGCAGAGGGAGCTTATCAACAGCTTGTGCTTCTGATAGAGTTCCTGTTTCCCGCTCTCCACTTGGCCCTGCCTGCCGATTGATCCCAGGAACTTATGTGCTCACCCTTTATTTTTGTGCATCTTTTATTTATCTTATGTTTATGGGAATGTAGAGAATACATAGGTGACATTGTTTCCCTTGAAACCTATGCTTTTGTGTGAGGAGACATACGGAAATCTAGTATATATAAAACTAGTATGTATAAAGCTAGGTCGCGCTAATACCATGACTTTTTTGGGGGGAGGGTTTCTCTCACACAGTTTCCTGTCATACAGACTTGCTGTCTGTGGCGTAGCTCCAGACAGCCCCAGGACACCTCTCTGTTCCTCAGTGGTCTCACTCTTTCTGATCTGTAGGAACTAGGGAACCAATATGTTCCTGTTCATTTTCTCCACACTGTCCTGTCTCTGTTATGGGCAAACACTCTACCATGAAGCCACATCTTCAGCCACTCAGACAACCCTTTTAAAAAATATTTATTGAGTTTATTCTTTAACAGTTTCATACATGTATACATATGCAAAGTGTACTGGATTGTGGTAGCCCTGACCATCTCTAAATCCCTTCTTACTGCTATTATCCCTGCTTCCCTCCATTTCCTTCTCACATCCATGGTGTGTGTATGTGTGTGTGTGTGTGTGTGTGTGTAAAGATCTATTTATTTATTTATTTATTTATTTATTTATTTTCAAGGCAGTGTTTCTCTGTGTACCTATGGCTGTCCCGAGACTCACGGAATTCTGCCTCTTAAGTGCTGGAAT
Organism: Mus musculus; assembly: GCF_000001635.26. NCBI lineage: Eukaryota > Metazoa > Chordata > Mammalia > Rodentia > Muridae > Mus > Mus musculus. The sequence continues at coordinate 113,085,741 of NC_000079.6, forward strand.
TAAAGGTGTTCTCCCTACCACCTCGGATGATTTATTTATCTATTTTTATTTTATGTGCAAGAGTGTTTTGCCTGCCTGTATGTATACGCATCATGCACATGCCCTCTGGAGATCAGAAGAGCATGTCAGATCCCCTGGAACTGGATGGTTGTGAGCTGCCCTGTGGGTGCTGGAGACTAAACTCTGTAAGAGCAGCCAGTGCTCTTAACCAGGGGGCCACTGCTCCAGCCCCACATTCATGCCTTTTTGTTTTAAGACTCACTGTGTTTAACCAGGATTGTTTACATGAAGTTGGGTTTGGAAGTACTCCTTGGACACTGGTAAGCCTCTTGGTGGGTGCACAGTTGAAGACAATGACTGCCCCAGAATCCACTGATAGCCAGTAGTTCAGCAGAGAAGGGTGGGCTTCATAAGCATCTGCCTCATCTGTGACTGACTATTGATGGTTCTGTCTTGCACAGGCTTGTTGCAAGCTCTCGTGGCTGCTACGGGGTCTGGACTATTTTGGGTGAACTGTGCTCACATGTCAGCATTTCACAGCCCTTCTGCCTTCTGGCTCTTATGATCTCTGCATTTGTAATTTTTTTAAATGCCTTACAAAGTTGTAAATCTTCATTAAACCTTCTCAACCAACCAACCAGCCAACCCAACCAATCAACCAACCAACCAGCCAACCCAACCAACCAACCCAACCAACCAACCAACCAACCAACCAACCCAACCGACCACCACCAAAACCCAAAAACATGAAATAGCATAGTAGAATTGAATACCCTATAGAGATGAGACAGATGGAAAAATAAATGTGATTTTGTGAAACTTTTATTGTAGACATACTCTTTTCTATATAACCTACTATAAATTATGTGTAAATGGCTAGGTATAATGTTGCTATATAACACTAATTTTGATAGTATGTCAAAACATTTGAAAGAAAGGCTGTTCTAGATGAGAGCCACACCTTTACCAAGGCTTACCCTATGAATCATACTGTTAATTCCTTGGGGAGAAACATTAGTTTAAAAGGTCCTACCCCTAACAACAGAAGACAGACAACTTATTCTTGTTCCCATCCACAATGGAATGGTAATTTTTAAGCTTTAAATCACCAACCAAAGAGCACACATGGAAGGACCCATGGCCCCCTCTGCATACGTAGCAGAGGATGGCTTTGTTGGGCATCAGTGGGAGGAGGGGCCCTTGGTCCTATGAAGGCTCGATGCCTCAGTGTAGGGGAATGCCAAGGCAGGGAGCTGGGAATGGGTGGGTGGGTGGGTGGGGGGAACATCCTTATAGGAGCAGGGGGAAGGGGGATGGGATAGTGGGATTCTGGTGGGAGGGGGACCAGGAAAGGGCATAACACTTGAAATGTAACTAAAGAAAATATCCAATAAAAAAAATAAAATGAGAGAAAATAGAATGTATAAACATTTTACCAATTCAGACACAAGAACAAAAAACAAATCAAATAAACAAACAAACAACAGGAGTAGGAGGGACCGTTGAGGAAGCAGGGCTGGGAGGTTTTAAGAGCCAGAGGTCAGAAACTGTCACACAGGGTCCCTGTGCATGGGCTCACAGCAGCTGTGGCTGCCTGAATTGAATCTGCACAGGCTCAAGGCGGTGGAGACACAGTTGACAGGCTTGGCTTCTGGGGGCGGGAGAGTCTCTGGGTTTGGTTTTTGTAAGGGCGTGGTGACCGAGGTGTGGTGACCAAGGTGTGGTTGATGGCCCCACTCTCATGAGTATAGGGGCAACACAAACTGGACTTAGTGAGATATTAAAAAAAAATGACAGGAATTTGAGAGTGAATGGGAAGGTGAGATCGGATCTGAGAGGAGTGGGGGTGACTGTAATCAAATTACACTGTAGAAAATTCTCAAAAATTAATTTATTATATGAAAAAGACAACCTGGTGTAGGTGACTTTCTTGCTCGCAGGTGAGACCTGCCTTTGACGTGGCGTCTTTGATCCATGGCAAAGGAGCAATATGTAGTGTCATTGATGGTACATACTCATGCAGAAAACAGAACTTGTGGCTCGCCCAACAACACAAGCTCCCCTCAAAAGAGTGTCTTTGTCTGGGGTAAATGTGTCATTTCCCACTTCCTCGTGAGTTAAGACTGTCACTGACGTGTTTGGGAGGGACTTCGAGAGCATGCTGCTCCCCACTCCTGTGTCATTTCTCTAAAAGTTTCTCATCAGTTTAAGTCAAGCTAGGGTTCAACCCCCACTTTGGGAAATATTTGGGATTTACCCTCTTTGCTATTTCATTTTATTCTTTTCTTTTAACGCATATAAGGCATTTTTAATCGCTCATTTTATCTATTGAATATAATAAAGACTTTATCCTTAGGGTGGATTGAAAAGCATCACTTTAAGTTAGCAGTGCTCATTTAAAGACTCTTGTGCCTGCAACTTTGTGAAGGGGAATCAGTGGGAATGTTTAACTTTTTTGGCAAGAGAGATCCCTATGTGACAATTTTCTGTGTGAATCTAACACTGCAACTGTTTAATATTCCTTTTTATAGACAGCTTTCTCTCCAGGACATGAAGAAAGATAGTAGCAAAAATACCTGGAGAAGTGTGAGAGAATAAAAGGCTATGCACTATAAAAGGGCTTTATTTTTAGTTATGCTCGTGTGTCTGTGGATATGTGTACCTGCAGGTGAAGGTGCCCTGGGGGCCTAGACCGGCTGGCTCTCCTGGGGCTGCAGCTAGGGGTGGTAAGCTACTACATGGGGTGCTGAGCCATCTCTCTAGCCCCAAGAGACAGACTGTTTTATGCTTCTTCCTTGTGGCTTTATTGTAGAGTGAGCTTTTAAAATTAATTGTTAAAGTTAAATATGTGAATTGATTATGCACACAGATTTCTTTTCTCTTTCTTTTCCTTCCTTCTGTCTTTCTTCTCCTCTTCTTTCTTCCCTCCCTACTCCACCCTCTCCTCCCTTCCTCTGTTCCTTTCTTCTTTCATGCTGTACTTGGGATCAAACCAGTGATTGGCATATGCTGGGCAAGTATGCTATTTTCCCCAGCTAAAAAATTCCTAGTTCTAAAGTTACTTAACTTTCCATTTGTACAAAAAGATAAGTCTTGTACATACTGTAGGGTATTCTAAAATAAACAGAAATCTATCAGTAAAATTAGACTTTTAAAATGAGAAGAAATAGGCTAGAATAATTGAAAAGCTTTGGTGCAAGGTTCTATAGCCTATTGTTTATTTTTTGAAGACTTGTTTTAAACTTTGTGTATATATGGGTGAGTATAGTCATATGTGAGTGTAGGTGCCTTCAGAGTCCAGAAGAAGGCGTTAGAGCCCCGGGAACTGGAATTATAGGCAGTTGTGAGCTGGCTGACATGGGAGCCAAGAATCAAATTCAGATCCTCTACAAGAATAATAGGTGCTCTTGACTGATGAGCCATCTCTCCAGTTCTGGTTCTATGTCTTTGTAAAACATATACATATACATGCATATATAAAACATATATTAAAGCATTCACATATAAAACATACACACACATATAGATTATATATTTTATGTTCTATATATAAACTATACATTTTATATATAAAGTTATATATACATTTTCTGTGGAGTTTGGCCTAATATTAAAACATTGACCTGGCCCTAGTTCTGGCTCTGCTGTTCATGAGTGGTGTGCCCTTGTGTGAGATGTTTGTTATTCCTGCATCATTTTATTCATTTATAAATTATGGAGCTATGTCACATCTGTAAGCTTAACTTATGTACCCACACTCACAGGGCCAGTCCCATGCCTGGTTTGCACTGGTGCATGTGTTGTGTGTGTGCACAAAGGAGTGGTTGTGGTCACAACGACTCCCCCAAGAGTCTAGGTTACGTCTACCTTGGGTCTGAACAGTGCCACACACTCCTTCGAGCTGAAGTACTCGTACTAGGGAGGCTGTCTCAGAGTCCCTCTCTCAGCTAGCTGACTTGTAAGAAATCCTGTGTTAGGAAGAGATGGCACCCTCTTCCCATTGGGACTCCATTGTGTCATCAAATGCCTTCCCCATCAAGCCTTCTCTGGTCTTGTACTCTTTAATGTTCTCCGAGATCTAGTCTCTTCTCATGGAATTATTTTTGTCCATTTTGGCTCAGGATTTTGATTATCAGGGCCACTGATAATCGGTTAGTGGATACCTTAGCATGCTGAAGTCAGAAGGACTGCAGGAGAGGTTGAGAAATGTTTTCTACGATAGCCTTGTTTTCAAAACACCTCCAATGCATACAGAAGCCCTAAAAGAAAATGAGATCTGAAAGAAAGAACTGACTTTAATTTTAATTCAGAGTCCCCAAATTAGTGCAACCATTAAATGCTGCTTTCATTTAAAAATATGTAGTAACCTCGTATAAAGCAATTATAACTAAGAATGTTCTTTGGGAATAATGAATAAAAGACCAGAAGGGAGGCCGAGCTTCAGAACACTGCAAGCAAGTCTTGAACTTGAGTGTTTGGACTCCTTTGCTCAAGCTGCATCAGTTTATGTGATTCTTGGAACCTGTCCCAAAGGGATGGCTTTTGTCTGAGCCCAGTGTTGGCTTTCTGAGACTGTAGAAGAAGATAGACCTAATGAGAGTGGGGAGTGAGTGGTGATATAGGCTAAAGTACACACTCCTCAAAGATACTGGTGCGAAATCTCTGTAGCCTGCGAACGCGACTGTCTACAAACAGACAAAACAATTTTCACTACATGGTGGGTTTCAGGTTCTTGGGAGGAGCAGTCCTAGGTTACATCGGTGGGCTTAAATCCAACATCAGGTGTCCTATGACTTGTGGGAAAATCAAAGACTAGACGCAGAGGCGTCTGTGTTCTCATGGAGGCAGGCAGGCAGGCGTGGTGTGAACACAAACGGAGGAACGGTGGCTGCAGTCAGGAACCAGAAGTGGCAAGGCTGAGACTCCCACCCACCCCTAGACTTTACACTTCAACCCCAGACTGTGGGAGAGTCAGTTTCTGGCGTATAACCACCCAACTTGTGGCCATTTGGTAGGACAGCCACAAGGCTCTGGTCAGGGTGGGGACGGGGGAGGGGGTGGGGTGGAAGTGGGCAGGGTAGGGGGGTGGGAGTATGGTTGGAGGGGGAGGTGGAGCAAGCACTGGAGAGGAATCTTAGCAAAGGCTCAGGTGCTGGGTAAAAGGCCTGAATGGTCTGCCAGGTGAACCTGGCTGGTGCAGGGAACACTCTGCCCTGGGAGGGATGTCGGTCCTATCTCAGATCACCCTAGTTCTCAGCAGCCACCCTTGTACCAAGATCTTCTTTCTCCCACAGGTCACAGAGACAGAGTGCTGCATTTGTCACTGAGTCCAGACCAGACACGCCTATTTTCTGCTGCGGCAGATGGGACAGCTTGTGTGTGGAAGTGCTGCTAGTCACCCAACCCAGCCAGTCCTAGGGAGAACAGTATCGCCGGCTGCCGGCTTTCCTTCTCCACTAGGTCATTGGGAATGGAAGATGTGATGGCTGACTCTTCCTTGCCTGATTCTTTTCAGGCTGGAGTCTCTATACTTCCTATCTCATAGCCCAGAGATCTCTAAACCCTTCCCTTTCCTCTTCTCCTCCTTCTTCCCTCCCTTCCCCTTTCTCATCCCCTTCTTTCCCTTCCCGACTTCCTCGCTCTTCCTCTTTCCCTCCTCTTCCCTCTCCCTCTCCAATCTCAGGCTGTTCTCAAAATTAGTACATAGCTGAGTAAGGCCCCAACTTCCAAACCTTTTGTCTTTACCTCCTGAGACTAGGTTTATAGGTGTAAGCCAACATATATGGCTCTTAAAAAAAACCACCCTCTCCTTTATTTCTCCCATAAAAACAAAACAAAAACCCTAATTGTTGTAGAGCAGGGTAGTGTATACACGAGAGAAATTAGGATTCTTCTGCCAAGTTCATGTTAATTTGCCAGTTTATTTCTTCCCATCTTCCCTTAGCTGAGTTTAGTAATTACTTCTTTAGAAAAATTTAGTGTCTAAAACTGCAAATCTATCTTTCTGCCTCTGTTTCTCTGTCTTCTCTCTCTGTCTCCGTCTCTCTGACACACACATACACACAAACATACACACACACACACACACACACACACACACACACACACACACACACACACAGAGGACAGTTTCAAGTGTCCCCCATCATCCCATTCCAGGTTTTCTGTTTTAACAGTATTATGACAGTGCTGTGATCAAAGTTCATTTCTACAATTATTCTTGGTGTGTGAGCAAATGGGCCTAATTTAAGAAAAAAAAATCAACATATTTCTGATATTAGTTTTAGTGGAAAGTTTGGGATATTATTTTTATAAAGAAATTAGTAAAAGTCTAGACAAAACACAAAATAGAAGCCTTGACTACAACTGTCTTAAATTTTGTGCTCCAAAACTTCAAGTCTATAAATCTTTAGTGGATAGCTGGGTACATTTTTGGTTCATGAAAAGATAGCTGTGAGTACTGTCCAATTTAAGGTACGAATGTTTCTGGTATCCTAAAAGGATCTCTTGTGCCTAGTGTCTGTTAATAGTCTCTATATCCTGACTTCTATCATGATGGACTAGTTTTTCCTCATGGCTACCTTCAGATATGTGGAATCACGCAATAAACATGCATGCAACAAACCCAGTGTTACATGAGACTGCAGTTCTTTTCATTGCTATGTATTTTGCTCTATAAATGTAGACTTTCTTTTAAATTAGAAGTGGATATTTAAGTTTGTAGTGGGAAGGTGGGTTTCTTTGGAAACCAAGTTATGTTCTGTGAATTTTTTTTGTTTAGGTCTCAGATGTGGGATGTGAGGCTGCTTCGTATTGTGCACAGCAGCCAACTGGGATTTGTCCTGTGTTCTAGGAGGGGCATGGTTTTGCCAGCTGAGAATAGTTTACGTTTGGAATTCTGGAAACTCTTTAGAGGGTATAAATATGAGGGGTCTGGGAGGGACTGTGGCCTCTGCTGTCCCTGCTGCTGCTGTCCCTGCTGTTGTCCCCACTGCTGCTGTCCTTACTGTGGTTGTCCCCCCTGCTGCTGGTTAGAGATATCCTAAGGATGAAGATTGACCTTGTCCCAAGTCCACGAAACTTGACACCCCCAATCAGCAAGAAGTAGTCTAAAGAAAGCTATACCTCCTTTTTCCTCTAACCCTCTTTCCCACCTACCTAGTGCTGGGCTGTTGGAAGAGATTGGAGTAGAGAAGGGTGGTAGATATAGGAACCCAAATAAAGTAGGCAAAAGGCCCTGCTACCTAAGTCATGTAGAGTTTTGAGTTTAAGTACTTAGTCTGGTATGTTCACTATTGGATATATCTTTGGTGGACAAACCATTCATTTCAGTTTGGCATATCCTGAGGAGTAGAGTTGCTAAGTTATAAAATACAAACAGCTTAATCTTCCATAGGCACTAGTAATTTTTTCCAAGAAATTTACTATGGCAAGTTTGTACTTTAACTAGCAATGCATGAAGGTTTGTGGCAACAATTTAAAAAATGGTATTCAGTATAGAGCAATTAATTTATTGTAATTAAAATTCCAAATCTATATGAAAGATTATGACATGTCTAAAATATCACTCCAGAATCCCTTTCTAATAAAAGCCTCATTTTGTAGCCCGGGAAGTCTGATCCTTGCATGGTATCCATCTTCCAGGGGTGGTAAGTTAAGGAATCCCACGCCCTGGGTTCCACCGATGTCAATGAACTCAGAACCTCTAGGTGTTCCTGGGCTGAGCTTCATCTTAGGTCAGAGGCCAGGAGGCAGTGCACAGCTGCCTAGGGAACCTACCCCTGAGCCAGGTCTGATTGATGTCCCCTCAGTTCTGGTATATGAGTGAGAGTGTGGTGGTGGGACAGTGCAGGGGGCGGGGTTTCATTCCTTTTCGCTCTTACCCCCTAGACTAGGCAGTTCAGAATGCTGAGCCCCCCACTCTGCTTCCTGTCAGACAGATCCAAGAGCCAAGCGCTTTATCCAGGGAGAAAGTCCCCTGTCCTCGGATGCTCAGAGGACACTGGTGGTCCTGGTTTTCTGATCTTCCTCTTACACTATCTTGGAGATCTGCCCAAGAACGTTACAGGAGGAGGACACGTGCAGCCATTCAAGTTGATTTTATTTGTGATCAGACACAGAAGTGACAGGGATGGAGTGAAAGACATACATTTACACAGAACCCTTCATAATCTTCTTTATCCAATTGAGGTGTTTATCTGAGAGGAAAGTATAGACACCAGGCCATCGGCGATCTCCACACTTCTCTCCACCAAAAGAGGTGATGCCTCGCAAAATACCATCACATAGCAGAGGGCTGCCAGAATCCCCCTGGAAAACAAGAGGGTGGAATAAGCTGGGGTCAGAATGGACGTGGAAGTTCTGTAGCATTTAATAGGCAGACCAGACCAGACTTCGCTGAAAATTACCACTTACAACATCTAGATGGTAAGTAATATTTTAATACTTACAGATTAGTGAAAACAGAAATGAAAGCAGTATTACTTATTTTATTCACTGATTTTAAGATTATCTTTTTCCAGAAAGCAGGCCCTCTTGGTCATTTTTTCACACGTTTATTAATAATCAAGGTGTGAAACAGGCAAAAGCAGCTGAAACACTTAGGTGAAGGAAAGCTGCTATGTTTTCCGGTTCCTCTCACATATATTTATTTTCTCAGAGAAAGAAAACTGAGGTTCTCCTTTCAGGGAAGGCTTCGCTTTCTATCTGTGTGGAGTGTTGAGTTAGGTGAGACCTGTGGCCATCCCTGGTAAGACACCTTTCCTCCCTCTTACAGCATCTGCAATGGGCAGAATCAGCAGCCAAGCCCTGGGCACTGAAAGACCTGGGAAGCACCTCTGAGCTTCAGTGTTTCTGGGGCTGGTGTGAGGCAAGAGTGCCCTGAGAGGCTGCTGTGGCCTCTGAATGGTGCATGTGATTGCCTGAGGGAAGGTCAGGCTCCTGGGTGCCCTAAGGGAAGGCAGGACATGGGAGGTGATGAGGAGGGGAGGGGAGGGGAAAATACAGAGGAAAGATGTGAAGCACAAATGCTATGCCTTCTTAGCAGTTGGCTAATCTTGGTCCTGAACACAAGGCCTAGTTCCTCTGACTCCTCTGACAACTCCCTGATAACTGCACATTGTCCTCACCTCAGGGTGACTCTGTGGAGTCTCTGGTTTCCCTTTCAGGGAGAATTGACTAAGAACTGAGGGTTTAAAACTGTTGCCAAGTATTCTTGCCTTTAATCAGGCCCTGTTCGTCCTGTTTTGGGGGACATGGGAGGGAGGGAGGCTTATCCATTCTTTGATTGGGGTCATCCCTGAGACTCTTTGCAAGGCTTAGTGCTAAGAAACTATGGGGTCCAGGCCCAGGATCCTGGGCAGATTTGGGAAAGACTGGCATTTCACACACAGCTACATCAAAGGCTTTTGGGGCTTGTGGGGAGGTAGGGAACCCTGAAGGCTTTCCAGGAACTCTTTAGAATTTTATGTCTCTCGTTTGTATCTCTATATAGTAATATAAGAAAAGTGAGGAACACCCCATATATATACCTATGTATATATTGATGTATATGTTTGTATATATGTATATATGTTTTAAAAACAAATATATGTTTTTTAAATATATAAAACAAAGTCAATGTAGAAGGCTGTCAGTGGCCTTACCAGTAAATTCTTTATTTTAGTGACTTTGAAGCTGAGTGTGTCACTTTCTTACGTAGAGCCTACCAAATGTCAAAAAGCATAGTAGAAGGCTAGGTGTGGTATTGTAAGCCTTTAGTCCCAGCACTTGGGAGGCAGAGATAGGTGGATCTCTGTAAGTTCCAGATCAGGCAGAGCTGTATAGTGGGACTCTCCCTGTCAAACAACCAATCAACCAACCAGCACAGCAACTAACCAAACACCAATCAACCAACCAGCACAGCAGAACCCATAGAAGCCAATGCTCTGACAAGGTCAAGCGTGATGTCACACCATGCACAGCCATGTGCCTTGCTTCAGTAGCTAACACACTCCATCTTTTTCACTTACATTGCAGGAGTCCTTTCCACCACGGAGGTCCCCTGCACAAATCATGTTTAGTCCAATTACAGGATGAAAATTATAGTGTTTTTCATCATTGCAGATTTTTCTGTCTATGACAGTGATGTTGACTTCTCTCAGAGTTTCAGAGGGAGCTGACTTATTGCCAAATCTCCCCCATCCTGCTACTCGGCATCTGGTTCCTGGTTTCACATCATCTCCCTTTTTAGGTAGGTGAAGGATAGCCACATTTCTGTTAACTGTTGCTTTTTTCTTTAGCTGTAGGAAGAAAAACATACCTAGTTAAGAATATGGGATTAGTATTAATGTTTGAACTTCTTACCCAGTCCTCTGGGGCTCTCTTATTTGTACCAGGGAAGGGACTAGGGATATACTCTCTCTTGTACGTGGTGAAACTTTAGAAGGTTCTGTGACTTAATAGGACAACCAGAGGTACATACCCGTACAAGTTGTAGATCCCCCTCACGTGTATATTCATCATAGCATGGATAGGGAAATGCTTTCTTAACAGTCAATATCTGTTGTTCTGGCTCCTTATTGATTGAGTGAGCCCCAAGAATGAACTTAGATCTCTTTCCCCTGTAATAGATGCAACACTAGTTACTAGTTAATCAGGGACTGGGCATAATATATATTGGACAGTTTCATTATGCCATTGGTATATATGCTCCTTTCTTAAGAAAATTGGTGTCTTGAGAGAATAAACCTGCTTTGAAGGATAAGGTGTTAGGACTCTGTTATCATGACTACCTTAGCTTTATGTAGCTTTAACAAAACACTGCATGCTGGGTGTGTAACAGAGAACAGATAGAGCTTTCTTGTGGCCCACAGCTTTGCAATTTGACAGTTCAGTGTCAGGTCAGTTTGACTTTCAATGGAGACTTGTGCCTGCTCTGTGTCAGGTCATGGAGGTGGGAGGGATGGGGACATGTGAAGAGGATCAGCTGAGTGACAGAGGGAGCAAGACAGAGACCAGAGACCAAGCTCAAGCTCAACTTATAGCAAGCTACTAACTGAGTGACTCTGAAGTCTTCATTCACCCTGTTACCAGAATGGAAGCCCAATGATGTAGCTCTTTTAAAAGTCCCACTGCCTCCCCTATGATTACCCTAGGGACCAAGCTTCCAGCAAATGAACTTTAGAGGGGACAAATGACATTTGAGCCATCACACCTGACTCATCTCCAACAGCTTATTCATGAGAAGAAAACGGAGGTCTTAATTTTAAAAACAGCAAATGAGAGAGGTTCATTTCCAAGGTGCAGACCTTGGATTTGTTTGCATCTTTCCCCTCTGTGATTAGCCATGGTAGAGAGTTAGGATGCAAACCCTGCGAAGGGAAGCTCTCAGGAGGAGATCCATGGGTAAGAACAAGAGGCAGCTGGGAGTGGTAAAGCAGTTCCTGGCAGAGCTCTATGTAAGACAACAAACCCCAATGGGAAAACTTCCAGAAACCGCTTAGCACAGGACCCTGTGTGCATGCTGTGCAGGGTGAGAGTATTTCCTGATGTGTTTATGCTAATGACTCTTGTCATTCACAACCTGTTACACACCAAACCATGCGATGTTCACATCCCCTTTTCTCCAGTATTCCAGCTGAGACTGGTCTCAAGACATCATAAATGTACTCTCCAGAGCATGATTTGATAACAATGTTTTATAAATTGCATGGCCCAATACCCATGAGCCATATCTGGCTATGAAAGACTTGGGTGAAGAAGTCAAAGAAGTGAATTTGTAATTGTAGTTGGCTTCAATTAGTTACAATTTTTGCTGCCTTTGTAGTGTTGTGGCAAGAGTAGAGGCACTGGGGACAGTGTCACCAAGACAACAGCCGAGAGAAGCAACTTGGCAGAGAAGGACCAGGAACCCTTCTCTACAGGGGATTTACACAGCAAATGGAACATGCTCAAGAGAAGTGGGAGAGGTGGAAGCTATGTAATGATGCATGGAGTGTCTGGGGTATAGCAGCTGCTGGCATTTTAGCCTTACCTCAGCTCACTAGCTCATTAGTGCTTGGGAGTGATTCCCCCCCCTCCATAACCAGACTGATTTTATTTCCACTTAATAAATCCATTTATTATCTTTTTTAAAATCTTAGATATGATGTCTCCTGGTCATATTCACTCCTGTTCTATCCCATTTCTTTCGAGTTTTACTCTACTACCTCCCTATACCAGCAAGCCTGTTTCTCTCTCTCTCTCTCTCGTGTGTGTGTGTGTGTGTGTGTGTGTGTGTGTGTGTGTGTGTGTCTTCCCCCCCATGGATAGACCTTATGGACATTATATCCTCATTGACTTGACTCCTTGTGACAAATCTGGGCTTAACTACATTTCAGATCAAGGCAGGTTGTCAAAGACTTCCCTTATATATGAAAAAATATGTAGTTTTTCCATGTGTTAGCGAGATATAGTCTTATTATCACTATCTCTTTTCAATAGACTATATATCCAAAATCATTTTAATCTCAAGAACTTACACGTTACAGTGGGCAGCAGTCAACACCCAGTTCTTTTCAATCAAAGCGCCAGCACAGATGGTATTTGAACTAAGTTTAAGTAGAGCCATATACGGTCTTGAGTGAGGAACAACCGTGTCTCCTCCAATGATTCTTTCACAGCCTCCTGTTCAACAGAAGAAGGCCAGCCTGGTCAGTGCCCATTGCTAATAGTCCCTCAAGAAAGCCACATTTCTGGAACAAGGCATGCTTTTTGAATTTGGAGAGAATTCGATATCACCTTATATTTATACCCAATGTAGTCCTGAAGTCTCACCCTAAGTCTTGACCCTTTTGGGCTCCTGCTCTCACATCCACAGGAGCCTGCCACTGGTGGCCTGGGAACCTTTCAGCTGGAGATCTGTCATAACTGTAGTCTCAGAGCTCAGGGTTTGCTAAGGGCAGAGAGCTGTGCGGTGGTCAGCACCAGCAGTGGTTGCTATAGAGGAGCTGCTGGTGATTATGCAAGCCCTGGTGTCCCTACTCCCCTCTGGATGAGTGTGAATTGAAGCAGGGCAAGGAGTGGGTTTTTAGAAGCCTGCTGCTTTCCCACTTTCACTCAGAGGCCGTTCAAAATCACAGTATACAAGTTGATGTTTGCACCTTTTACCTGTGACCCTTCAGGAAGACTGTGGTCACTGTGAGATTTCAGGTATCAAGAGCAGCACTCTCATCCACAAGTCAGGAGAATAACACAGGTTGCACCTCAGGTTCTCATTCAATCCCCAGACCTAACATGGTTTAGTTAAAACCCTTTCCAAATGAACTATAAGGAGCAGAGGAACTATGAGTAGATAATCAGCCTTAGCAGAACTTGCATGAAATGGGCCAGGCTAATAGATCTACTGTGAGAGAATGGGGAGACAGAGAGGCACAACGCAGGCATGGTTGATGGGAAATGACCTTGTGTCCTGTGACAGAGCTTCTGGATTTCAACTTCTATGCAAAATATTCCTGGATTCTCCTGAAACCCTTCTGCCCGTTTTGGCTGAGTGTTATGTTTGCTTGAGTAGAGATCAACACTTCTTATTCCATAACGAAGTCCAACTACTGGCCCAAAGTGTCAGTTGTAGACCTGGAACTTCTCATCAGGTTGAGGAGAGTGAGAGGCAGGAAGAGAGAAGGCAGGGTTCACTTTCCATAAGGGAATTGGGACGAAGGCAGAATTTTAGGCTTCAGAAATAGAATGGAACAGAATCAAAGGGAATTTATCCACATCCCTAGTTTTCCTGGGGTGACTCTCACAAAGCTGGACTGCAAAGGACTATCTGTGGACATCATGATGAATTCAAGGAGATTCTCTTCTGTAGGGCTCTGGCTCTGAGCACACATGCTGGCCTGAGCAGTAGGGCCAGGTTGCCACCAGCCAGTCTTAAAAAGGTCGTCATAAGGATTAGAGCAGGTGGAAAGCTTTAAAGACCAGCAATGCTCACCCCATTCAGAGTCATATTAGTAGAATTTGTGAGGCAGGAGCTGGGGTGTTCAGACATTGTTTCAAAAGCCTGCCAGACTGCTCTGACTAGTCCAGCATATGACGTACTGCGTTCTTGCTCCCTCCCTTCTGGGTCCACACAGCTGCTCTGAACACGGAAAACAAAGTGTAAAAGGAAAAGTTGTCCTTACTGTTTACTTTGAAGAAAATAAATAATTGGATTAAAAAAAAAACCTCAGAAAACCAAAATTCAATTATAAAGGAATAAAGAGGAAAGAAAATCTGCTCTAATCTCATAGCACTGCCATGCTGGTCATGTGTCCACTTTTGGTCTCAAACATCTTTCAACCTTGTTTTAAAATTCCCTTTCATTGTTAGTCACACGCTAAATCCTAGGACTTCTTTTAGATTCCTCTCTGCATCTCCTACTTCTAAAAGCTTATTTGTCCTGGGGTAAATCCTGGCGGTTTCCATATTTGCCTGCCATTTTTACCCCCCGCCAATCTTCCTACCAGGTTCTTCAAGGGACATGGAGAACCTCACAGAAGCTGTTGTTCTTCCCGGGTCAGGGCAAGAACAATGATGGCATTCCCACCAGTGCATGGTCCTTTCCCTCAGACAGGAATATTGGTTCCTATTCACTACATAGCAGGAACAGCTGAAGAGAAAATACTACAGCTCTCCCAAGCAGTCCGTGTGAGAGATCTTCCCCAGAGTCAGGAAGACTTGCCAGGAAAACACTAACCAAGAGAAATAGTGAGAAACTCCCCACAGTCCTCATTAGCTTCTGCTGTCCAGCTTGGTTAGGTGTGACCCTCTCCAAAGCTGTCTGCACAGTAGTCAAAGAAAGAAAGGCTGAGATGCCTCATTTACCACTATTACCTCTCTTGGAAGACAGGTTGATCTCCCAACTCAAGAGTATTTCATTCATTTCTTTGCTCATCTCAAGTTCCCTTTTAAGGCAATATTCAAGCTATAAATCGGCAGCAATCTCCATTGGTGGTTCTGCTAATTTTTGGAAAGAAACTATGAATACATATTTTTTCCTCTAAAACTACTGAAATTCAAAAATGAATGCTAAGTGTTCCCAGGCTTTGAGTATTCTCAGTTATACTTAAGACATCATGGTGAAAGCACCCCACAAATCTATTCTATGATGGTTTTGATGAAAATTACATGAGTCTGTCTTACCTTCAGGAATAAGCAGAAGAAAAAGGAGAGTAGCAAGAGATGGCCCCCGGGGACCAGAGGCGTTCCTCATCGTGGCTCTCCCACCCCAATCAGCAGGGATCTCTGTGTTTGTTTCTTTCTACTTATATATGAGAGTGCAAAGGATGTGGTTTTGTTCTTCTCTTTCAAATGTCCAGGTGTAGAGCTGGAAAATGAAACTAAAATAGGGAGAGTAGGCGTTGTCCCTCCTCACCTGCAGTAGTGCTGTTGTAGTTTGTGCTGCCCGGTGGAGATGGAGGTTTGTAGCCTCCTAGGGAAAGCTGAGAGGGAAGAGAATCGTGTTGCCATTAGAATGTAGTTCATAAGCAGGGACTAGAAATGACTCAGTTGGGGTGTTTTTATCAATGGCCATATTTTCTTCAGGGTCCCTTAGTAGGAGCTCTTTGAAAAGCCAGAAATCAGAGTTTTAGATGCTAAGGAGGTAGATCATCTGTTCAAGTACTTGCCACACAAACACAAGGACCTGAGTTCAAATCCCCAGAACCCACAAAACAATCTGGGTGCAATAGCGTGTGGCTGTGATCCCAGAACTGCAGAGATAGGAAGATCTAACTGCACTGGCAACCTCCAGGTTTAGTGAGAGACCCTGTCTCAAAAGATAGTGGGAACTGCTTGAGGAAGATGCCAGGGTCAATCTCTGGTCTCTTCGTGCATATGCATACACATGTATACACACACACACTCTCTCTCTCTCTCTCTCTCTCTCTCACACACACACACTTGGAATTAAAAAAAAAAGTCCTAAAATTGGTCCCAAAGCACATTTCTTTTTACCTATTTTCTTGGGTTATAAGAATAGATAAGACGAATACAAGCAGAGGTCTAGAGGGACATTTATGGACAGTAGTTCGTGCCGTAATAATAAAGTACGTGTAATCAAGGATAGGTTAATTTGTCCCAGCATTAGGGACAGTTGCTTTCTTGAAACAGACATCCTCCATGGTCCGTCTCTGGAGGACAGTGCTGACTTGGTTTCTAGTAGAAAGTCTTGAGCTTTCTATCTGAGTAGAGGAAGTGGTCTCTGTCGTGAGGCACAGGGCCGGCTCTATGTTTGTCCCACGAGGATGTCTGGTTAAGCCCCTCGTCCCCACCGTTAACACCTTGTGGCTTCAGGCCAACTGAGTACTTCTTCAGAAACCACGTGACCTTAGAAGGGCCCCCTGCTGAGACACCTGTGGTTCTTGGTCCCACGTTATCATTTGGTCATTATCATTTCATCATTGTCGGGAACATCAGTGAGATAGCAGGAGATCGTGAGATAGCATGCTTCAGGTTTTCATGAGTAATTTTCTTGTCAGTTTTTTTTTTTCCTTTTACAAATTCACACTTGCACCGAATGAAAAGGGGGGAAGATTGTCAGTTTTGTTTATATATAACTGTGGTCATGTTTTCTCCATTTATTCTGACTTTTAAAAATTATTATTATGTTATATTTTATATATATATATACATTTAAATTTAATTTTATTTGTAACTCATTTTTTACACTCCATATTCCATTCCCTGCCACACCCCATCCACCATCTGGCTGCTCCACATCCCACAGCTCCTCCCAACCCCACCCCATCTCCATGTGGATGCCTCCACCCCCACCCCACCTGACCTGTAACTCCCTGGGGCCTCCTGTCTCTTGAGGGTTAGGTGCATCATCTTTGAATGAACACAGACCTGGAGGTATGTGTGTTGGGGGCCTCATATCAGCTGGTGTGTGCTGCCTGATTGATGGTTCTGTGTTCGAGAGATCTCAGGGGTCCAGATCAATTGAGACTGCTGGTCCTCCTACAGGATCGCCCTCTTCCTCGGCTTCTTTCAGCTTTCCCTAACTCAACAACAGGAGTCAGCAGGCTCTGTCCATTGGTTGGGTGCAAATACCTGCATCTGACTCTTTCAGCTGCTTGTTGGGTCTTTCAGGGGGCAGTCATGATAGATCCCTTTTTGTGAGCATTACATAGCCTCAGTAGTAGTGTCCGACCCTGGGACCTCCCCTTGAGCTGGATCCCACTTTGGGCCTGCCGCTGGACCTTCTTTTCCTCAGACTCCTCTCCATTTCCATCCCTGTAATTCTTTCAGACTGAAACAATTATGGGTCAGAGGTGTGACTGTGGGGTTGGAAACCCCATCCCTCACTTGATGTCTTGTCTTCCTGCTGGAAGTGTGGTGTGCTCTATAAGTTCCCTCTCCCTACTGGCATTTCATCAAAGGTCCTTCCCTATGAGTCATGGGAGTCTCTCACCTTCCAGGTCTCTGGTGAATTCTGGTGGGGATAGGGGCTGGGGGCAACCTCCTATTTCCTGAGGTTGCCTGTTTACATTCTTTCTGCTGGCCCTCAGGGCTTCAGTTCTTTTCCCTCACCCAATACCAGATCAGGTTCCCCTCTACCCCCACCCCCATACTTTCCCTCCCAAGTCCCTCCCTCCCTCCCTCCCTCCCTCCCTCCCTCCCTCCCTCCCTCCCTCCCTCCCACCCTCCCCACTTGTGATTGCTTTCTTCTCTCTCCCAAGTGGGACTGAGGTATCCTCACTTGGGCACTTCAGCTTGTTGAGCCTTTTGAATTCTGTGGACTGTATCTTGTGTATTCTGTATGTTTTTTGTCTTTTCTTTTCTTTTTGGCTAATAGCCACTTATTAGTGAGTACATACCATGCATGTTCTTTTGGGTCTGAGTTACCTCACTCAGGATGATATTTTCTAGTTCCATCCATCTGCCTGCAAAAGTCAGGATGTCCTTGTTCTTAACAGCTGAGTAGTATTCCATTGTGTAAATGAACCACATTTTCAGTATCCATTCTTCTGTCGTAGCTTCTGGCTATCACAAATACGGCTGCTATGAACATAGTGGAACTCGTGCCCCTTTGGCATGGTGGGGCATCGTTTGGGTATATTTCTAAGAGTGGTATAGCTGTGTCTTCAGGTAGATCTATTCCAATTTTCTGAGGAACATCCAGATTGATTTCCAGAGTGATTGTATCAGTTTGCAATCCCATCAGCAATGGAGGAGTGTTCCTTTTTCTCCACATCCTCTCCAACATGTATTGTTACCTGAGGTTTTGATCTTAGCCATTCTGATTGGTGTAAGGTGGAATCTCAGGGTTGTTTTGATTTGCATTTCTCTGATGTCTAAGGACTTTGAACATTTCTTTAGGTGCTTCTCAGCCATTTGAGATTCCTCAGTTGTGAATTCTCGGTTTAGTTCTATACCCCATTTTTTGATTGGGTTGCTTGGTTTTTTGGTGATTAAATTCTTGAGTTCTTTATATATTTTGGATAGTAGCCCTCTATAGGATGTGGGGTTAGTGAAGATTTTTTTCCCAATCAGTAGGTTGCTGATTTGTCTTATCGACTATGTTATTCTGACTTTTAACTGTTTGGTAAAGTGTAATTCATGCACTATAACGCATTATTTAAGGCATACTTATTTAAGGCATACTTCCAGAGTTGTATAGTCACCACTATAATCTAACTGTAGGACATTTGATTTTTCCCCAAGAACTTTTTATCAATTAGCTGTTGATTAGGGCCCCTCTAATCTACTTTATGTCTTTACAGATTTGCCTAACCTGGGCATTTTAGATTAGTGAAATCATATACAAATACAATCACTTGGTACAATTCTTTTGAGAGTTTATATTGTCATGGCTGTTAATATTTTATTTCTTTTTGTTGCCAATAATATTTCACTATGTAGTTAAAGTGTATTTTATTTATTCATTCATTAGTTGATGGATATGTGGCTTATTTGTACTCTTGAGCTACTGTGAGCATTTATGTGGAATTTTTTAAATGTGAACTTCTATTTTCATTTTTTTGAGAGGGGTCTGTACTTACTAGAGCAATTACTGGGTAATTGGGTAATTGCATAGTAACTGTGTGTTCGACATTTCTAGGGACTATTGAACTATTTTGTGAAGTGGATGCAGTATATTAGGCTTTCCCCAGTAACCTAATAAGGCTCGAACTGATCTGCATCATTGCCGTGTTGTCACTGCTCTGACCATTTCTGTTTTAGTGGGTGCGAGGTAGCATCTCATCGCGGTTGTGGTTTGCACTTTCCTAATGACTAACGTTGAGCCTCTCGCGTGTCATGCCTTTGTTGAAACCTCTATTTGCATCCTTTGCCTATTTCAAAATTATTTTCTTCTTATTATTGAAGGATAAGCATTCTTTAGATATTCCAAACACAAGTCCCTCATCACAGGTATGATTTGCAAATATTTTCCCCACATCTGGGACGGTCTCTGTCTTGTTGTTGCACTTCAAAGCATGAAGCTTTGGGATTTGGAGATGCTCAATTTGTCATCCCTGGCGGTCACCTCTCCTTGGACTGCATGTTCAGAAGGTCACCCACTAACCGGAGGCTGTACAAGGTTCCACCTACATGTTCTCAGGTGCTGTCTTCTGCTCTGTTCATTTCTAGGCCTATTCTTGAGTCTTTTTTTTTCTTTTGCTATAGTGTAAGTTGTTTTACAAATATTTATTTTTTAATTGTGTGTATATGTATATGTCTATGTGTCCAAAAGAGGACACAGAATGGAACTGGAGGTGGTTGCGAGATGCTGAGCACTGAGCTCAGGTCGTCTGCAAGCGCAGCATGTGTCGTTAACTGCGGTGTTGTCGTCTCTCCTTCCAGCCCATAGTTTGAGTGACATTTTATGTGTGCATAAGGTAGGTTTCCATTTCCGTCTTTTGAATGCAAATGCTCAGTTATTCCAGCATTATTTGTTCAAGAGATTATTCTTCTCGAACAGAGTTGTTTTAACTTCTTGTTGAATGTCATTTGACTATAAATGTTAGGCTTCATCTGAGGTCTCAGTTCTATAAAAGTTATGTATAGGTCTGTTCTTATGTTGGCCCCACTTGTCCCGATTACACACACACACACACACACACACACAGACACACACACACACACACACACACACACAGACACACACACATATACACACACACACAGACACACACACACACACACAGACACACACACACACACACACACACACACACACACATACACACAAGCATGTGCACATGTGCATGTGCAGCCTGAGGTAGATGCCAGTTCAGGAATCATCTTCAATTGCCTTTCCACTTTAGTCATTGAAGCAGTCTCTCAATGAAATCCAGAACTCTCTGGTGTGGTTAGTCTGCCTAGCCACTTTGCTCTAGGGAGTCCCTGTATCTATCTTTAAAGTTGAAATCATAAGCGGGTTGTGTCACCCACCTGGCATCAATGGGAATTTTGGGGGATCTGAAGTTTGGTCCTCATTCATGAGTTACAAGCATTTTAACCAGAGAGCAGTTTCTCTGGCTTCCAAACGATTTGCATAATAACAGTAAGGCGTGTGCCTTTGGCTCTCATGTACTGATTTCAAAAGCGTTGATGCTTCAAACTTCCAGTGCTATAGAACACACTGGTACAGTTACGCCAAATTGCTCCTGTAATACTGCGTTCTTCAGTGTCAGAAACTCTCAGAAAACACAAACAACAACAAAAAGCAGGTTCACCCAAGAATGTCCTTGCCACAGTGGTAGGAGCACTAAGAGATTTTAGCCTCAGGGATGACCCTGCAGTGAATGCCTGTTTACGTGCAGTGAGCCTTGCCCAGTGTGAGTGTGGTAGCCTGCTACTGTGAGGAGAGCAGTTTTGACCATTTTCATTGCCAATGACAAGACTAGGGCTTCCATGTGAAAGACCGGAAAGCTCGTGTCTGCCATGCAGGACTTTTCATTTTTGTAACCCTTGAAGACTCCCGGTGGAATGGTTGAGGTGTTAGGAAATGTGACCTTTAATTTCATGTAGGGAAACATTTGGAGAGTATGAAGAGCTCAGGGGATCAATCATTTCTGAAATTTCAGTGCATATTGTTTCATGCATTTGAGTTTGAATGCGCAGGCCTGTTCCCACGTAGCGGAGTAGTGACATAGCTATCGGGGAAAGTAATTGAAATCATAATAATTAGTCACATAAGTGTTGACTGGATGTGTCTATGTGCCTCCAGTTGGTTCTGACTGGTAAATAAAGATGCCAACAGCCAATATCTGGGGAGGACAGATATAGGCAGGATTTTAGGATTTCCTGGTTTTGGGACAGGAAGCAGGGAGAAGGAGGAGGTTTGCCAGACTGAGTGGAGGAGAGGAGGAGGAGATCCGCCATGCCTGAGAGGAGTGCAGGACAGAGAGGCATAGCCGCCATGTGTAGGAGCCGGGAGAGTGCGAAGGCTGCACAACTGGGTTGAGAGCAGCCAAGATGGGACACAGAATTTAGTAAGTAGTAACTTGGGGTTATAGGTGGTAGGCAGAGTCTAACAGCATGAAGATTAGGCAGTGGCCCAGCGATTGTGCAGTTTAAGGCATATTAAAATATAAAGTCTGTATGTGTGTCTTTCATTCGGGAACATAAAGCATTGGGACAGGTAGCAAACCACGCCGCCAGGATTTATTAGTATTTAACTCTACTGGGTGTATCTATGTGCCAAATAGAGTGTTAGATGCCAAGGATAAGAAACAAAGGGGATTCAGGCAGTGATGGCACATGCCTGTAAGCCTGGCACTTGGAGGCGGAGGCGGAGGCGGAGGCGGAGGCGGAGGCGGAGGCGGAGGCGGAGGCGGAGGCGGAGGCGGAGGCGGAGGAAGCAGGTGGAACACTGCCTTCCAGGCCATCCTGGTCTACACAGAGCAAGTTCCAGAACAGCAAGTGCTACACTGAGGAACCCAGCCTCGAGAAAACAAAACCCCCAAACCAAACAGCATTGTCCCTATGGACCCCAGCTCCTATTAAGTAAGACCACATACCTACACACTCACACACCCATGTATATATATGTGTATGTACACACACACACACACACACACACACACACACACACACACACAGGTGGGGTGATATGTGTGTGGGGGTGGGGGTGAGGGGGTGGGGTGTGCGCGTGCTTTCCTGGTCCCCATACTTCCAGCCTAACCCTTCTCTCTGTTTTCCTTGAGACCACTAGCCTGGCCCTCCCTGAGTCACCTCTCATCCAAATGCTAATTCCTGCCTTGCTTCTTGGATGGCGGGAGGCAGCTCCATCCCAACTCTTTCCTTGGTAACACTTCAGGCTGTGCTTCTTCCTCTCCTGTCTTCACAGGAATGTAAGCAACTCTGTGCTTTCAACTCAGTGGTAAAGCAACTATAACCAAAGTTGTGGGGATCCTTCACCTCCCAAAGAGAGGAGAGGACTTGAAACCCCATACCAAGTGTCACGGGGCAGGGTCACGGGGCCTGATGAGGGAGCACCAGGAGAGACTCCTGTAAAGTTTCCCACATCTTGAGAGAAGTCAACCTCACTGTGATTGATTTAAAACTCTGCAACAATCCAAAGCGTTACAATTTCAAACTGTTCGTGGACAACAGCAGGCTTTGTGCTGGTGGCACGAGAGGGTGAGATGATTTGTGCAGTGTATGTAAATTAAAATGTCTAACCTTCCTTCCACTCTGGGGAATGAAAGGTTTAAAGGGGTCTCCTAGAAAGAACATGGTGGAGAGTTGTCAGTCCCTTTTATGTCTAAGGATTCCTGTTTGTCTCTAGCATGGTGGCACCATCCTCTGTTCTTTGGCAGATCCTCTCGGGAAGTGGTCTTTCTTTTCTAATAGTCATTTTCAGTACATGGCCAGAAATAAGGTGAAAGAGAAGTAACAAATACCTGCAGAAAAAAATAACCGAAAAATTGTTGGAGATATCAAAAGTCCCCTTCTGTCTGAGATGACTTCGCTAGTGCTGTCCTTGAAGATCGACCTGTGAACTAAACTGCAAATTTCCAGACAACCCAGACAGGAGTTGCTCCAAAGAACCTTTCTGAACAGGTCCATTTCCTTTCTTTCTCTCTACCTCTAGTGGGTGCTGGGCTACAAGGGACATTAAACTGTTTAAGAACCATCAATAAAAATAGGTTTTGGAAAAATTAAAGTTACAACTGGGTCTTGAGGTAGATCAATTCCTAATTTTATGAAGAGCTGCCATATGGATTTTCATACTGTCTGTAAGAGTTTTCACTCCCACCAGCAGTGAAGAAGTGTTCCCTTTGCTCCACATCCTTATCAGCATGTGCTGTCACTTGTATTATTAATCTTAGCCATTGTGACAGATGTAAGATACAATTTCAACTTAGTTTTGATTTATATTTGATGGCTAAGGATGTTGGACATTTCTTTATGTGTTTCTCAGTCATTTGAGATTTCTCTGTTGAGAATTATCTATTTAGATCTGTACATTTTTAGTTGGATTATTTGGTTTTTTGATATTTAATTTCTTGAGTTCTTTCCATAGTTTGAATACTTAATCTCTATCAGTGGTGGAGTTGGTAAAAAAATCTTTTCCTTTTGGTAGGCTGTCACTTTATCCAACTGATAGTGTTCTTTGCCTTGCAGAAGCCTTTCTGTTTCATGATGTCCCATTTATTAGTTGTTAATCTTAGTGCCTGTGCTATTAGTGTTCTGTTTAAGAAGTTGTCTCATGTGTTAATGTGTTCAAGACTACTGTCCCACTTTCTCTTTTTAGGTTCAGTGTGTCAGTTTTGTGTTGAGGTCTTTGATCCAATTGGATCTGAGTTTTATGCAAGGTGATAAATATGGATCTATTTGCTTTTTTCTACATTCAGACATCCAGTTTAACCAGAACCATTTGTTAAAGATTCTTTCTTTTGTTCCCCAGGGTGTACTTCTGACTTCTTTATCAAAAATCAGATGTCCATGGGTGTGTACATTTATGTCTCTGTCTTCAGTTCAGTTCTACTGATCAATATGTCTGTTTTTATGCCAATATCATACAGTTTTTTATTACTCTAGCTCTGTAGTAGAGCTTGAAATCAGGGATGGTGGTAACTCCAGATGTTCTTTTATTGTACAGTATTGTTTTAGCTCTCCTGAGTTTCCTGTTTTTTCATATGAAGTTGAAAACTTTCTTTTCAAGGTCTATAAAGAATTGTGTTAGAATTTTGATGGGAATTGTGTTGAATCTGAAGATTGCTTTTAGTAGGATAGATATTTTTACTATGTTAATCTTACCAATCCATGAACATGGAAGATCTTTCCATCTTCTGATACCTTCTTCAATTTCTTTCCTAAAAGACTTGAAGTTCTTGTCATACAGGTCTTTCACTTGCTTGGTTAGAGTTACATCAAGATATTTTATATATTTGTGGCTATTATGAAGCGTGTTGCTTCACCGATTTCTTTCTCAATCCCTTTGTCATGTGTATACAGAACTGCTACTGATTTTTTTTCTTTAAATTTTGGATCCAGACACTTAGCTGAAAGTGATTACCATCTGTAAGAATTCCATAGTAGAATTTTAGGGTCACTCATGTATACTATCATATCATCTGCAAATGATATTATTGACTTCTTTTCCAATTTGTATCCCATTGCTCTCCTTCAGCCACCTTATTGCTCTTGCTAAAACTTCAAGAGCTATATTGAGTAGGAACAGAAAGAGTGGACAACTTTGTCTTGTTGACTTTTGTGGAATTGTTTTGAGTTTCCCTCCATTTAATTTGAAGTTGTAGCGTTAAAATGTAAAGTTCAGGGAGAAATGGAGAATTTCCCTTCTTATATATCCCTGTGCTTTTACCCCCCCCCCCCGCGAATTTTTTATACAGACAATGAGAAAGATTCAGTGTGTAGGTTAGATATTTGGAATTGAGGTTAGGGATAGTTTAGGGTGATCATATCACATTAATTACAAGCAGACCAAACTTTTACACAATGTAGGCCTGAGTTCAGCCATCATGCTGGTGTGTGCATCCTGCCTTAACTAGCTAGCTTATACATGCAGGCACTAAGCCTAGTTCAATGTAAATCTTTTTTTTTCTTTTACAATATTTTTATTAGGTATTTTTCTCATTTACATTTCCAATGCTATCCCAAAAGTCCCCCATACCCGCCCCACTCCCCTACCCACCCACTCCCACTTTTTGGCCATGGCGTTCCCCTGTACTGAGGCATATAAAGTTTGCATGACCAATGGGCATCTCTTTCCATTGATGGCCAACTAGGACAACTTTTGATACATATGCAGCTAGAGACAAGAGCTCCAGGGTACTGGTTAGTTCATATTGTTGTTCCACCTATAGGGTTGCAGATCCCTTCAGTTCCTTGGGTACTTTCTCTAGCTCCTCCATTGGGGGCCCTGTGATCCATCCAATAGCTGACTGTGAGCATCCACTTATGTGTTTGCTAGGCCCCAGCATAGTCTCACAAGAGACAGCTATATCAGAGTCCTTTCAACAAAATCTTGCTAGTGTATGCAATGGTGTCAGCATTTGGAGGCTGATTATGGGATGGATCCCTGGATATGGCAGTCTCTAGATGGTCCATCCTTTTGTCTCTGCTCCAAACTTTGTCTCTGTAACTCCTTCCATGGGTGTTTTGTTCCCAATTCTAAGAAGGGGCAAAGTGTCCACACTTTGGTCTTCGTTCTTCTTGAGTTTCATGTGTTTCATAAATTGTATCTTATATCTTGGGTATTCTAAGTTTCTGGGCTAATATCCACTTATCAGTGAGTACATGACATTTGAGTTCTTTTGTGATTGGGTTACCTCAATCAGGATGATGCCCTCTAGGTCCAACCATTTGCCTAGGAATTTCATAAATTCATTCTTTTTAATAGCTGAGTAGTACTCCATTGTGTACATGTACCACATTTTTTGTATCCATTCCTCTGTTGAGGGGCATCTGGGTTCTTTCCAGCTTCTGGCTTTTATAAATAAGGCTGCTATGAACATAGTGGAGCATGTGTCATTCCTACTAGTTGGAACATTTTCTGGATATATGCCCAGGAGAGGTATTGCGGAATCCTCCGGTAGTACTATGTCCAATTTTCTGAGGAACCGCCAGACTGATTTCCAGAGTGGTTGTACAAGGTTGCAATCCCACCAACAATGGATGAGTGTTTCTCTTTCTCCACATCCTTGCCAGCATCTGCTGTCACCTGAATTTTTGATCTTAGCCATTCTGACTGGTGTGAGATGGAATCTCAGGGTTGTTTTGATTAGCATTTCGCTGTTGATTAAGGATGCTGAACAATTTTTCAGGTGCTTTTCAGCCATTCGGTATTCCTCAGGTGAGAATTCTTTGTTTAGCTCTGATCCCCATTTTTAATGGGGTTATTTGATTTTATGGAGTCTACCTTCTTGAGTTCTTTATATATATTGGATATTAGTCCCCTATCCGATTTGGGATAGGTAAAGATCCTTTCCCAATCTGTTGGTGGCCTTTTTGTCTTACAGAAGCTTTGCAGTTTCATGAGGTCCATTTGTCTATTCTCGATCTTACAGTACAAGCCATTGCTGTTCTATTCAGGAATTTTTCCCCTGTGCCCATATCTTCGAGGCTTTCCCCCACTTTCTCCTCTATAAGTTTCAGTGTCTCTGGTTTTATGTGGAGTTCCTTGATCCACTTAGATTTGACCTTAGTACAAGGAGATAGGAATGGATCAATTCGCATTCTTCTACATGATAACCACCAGTTGTGCCAGCACCATTTGTTGAAAATGCTGTCTTTTTTTTCACTGGATGGTTTTAGGTCGCTTGTCAAAGATCAAGTGAACATAGGTGTGTGGGTTCATTTCTGGGTCTTCAATTCTATTCCATTGGTCTACTTGTCTGTTTCTATACCAGTACCATGCAGTTTTTAATCACAATTGCTCTGTAGTACAGCTTTAGGTCAGGCATGGTGATTCCTCCAGAGGTTCTTTTATCCTTGAGAAGAGTTTTTGCTATCCTAGGTTTTTTGTTATTCCAGATGAATTTGCAGATTGCTCTTTCTAATTCGTTGAAGAATTGAGTTGGAATTTTGATGGGGATTGCATTGAATCTGTAGATTGCTTTTGGCAAGATAGCCATTTTTACAATGTTGATCCTGCCAATCCATGAGCATGGGAGATCTTCCCATCTTCTGAGATCTTCTTTAATTTCTTTCTTCAGAGACTTGAAGTTCTTATCATACAGATCTTTCACTTCCTTAGTTAGAGTCACGCCAAGGTATTTTTTATTATTTGTGACTATTGAGAAGGGTGTTGTTTCCCCAATTTCTTTCTCAGCCTGTTTATTCTTTGTGTAGAGAAAGGCCATTGACTTGTTTGAGTTAATTTTATATCCAGCTACTTTACCGAAGCTGTTTATCAGGTTTAGGAGTTCTCTGATGGAATTTTTAGGGTCACTTATATATACTATCATATCATCTGCAAAAAGTGATATTTTGACTTCTTCCTTTCCAATTTGTATCCCCTTGATCTCCTTTTGTTGTCGAATTGCTCTGGCTAGGACTTCAAGTACAATGTTGAATAGGTAGGGAGAAAGTGGGCAGCCTTGTCTAGTCCCTGATTTTAGTGGGATTGCTTCCAGCTTCTCACCATTTACTTTGATGTTGGCTACTGGTTTGCTGTAGATTGCTTTTATCATGGTTAGGTATGGGCCTTTGCTGCAGACCCTCTGGGTCCCTGTGTCTGCGTGGAATGGGTCTCTCTACGTGGGTGGGCAAAGCGTGGATGAATGACAAACAGACACACACAGGAGAGGTCGTGTGGAATCTGAGTGTAATTTTTCAAATCGAACATCAGACTTTTTATGCAGAAGACAATAAGGAAGTTGGGTGACATACCTGCAAGGTACAAATGAGGTAACCGGATGCTTAATGACTCTTACACAGAACAGAGGAATAAAAACGCAAAGACTGGCAGGAACTGGGCAATAAAATAACTGAGACAAAGTCAGCCCTGTCTAAGGTCAACTATAGTCTTAGAAGACAGGTGTGAGAACTTTTCACTCCTAGGGTAAGGGCTTTCACACCCAAGTCATGGTTCTAACTAGGGAGTTCCGTTCTAGCTAACCATCTCATGAATAATGCAATACTCTAAAACCACAGCCCGATCTACTTCCTAAACCATTGTAAATTCCTGTATATGGGAGCGACTTGGCTTTTATTGATAGTGTAATACCAGAGGGTATTCTGAATATCACTGTCTAGTTCAAGGATGTTCTAGGACTGTTGGAACACTGGTGGAAGGCTTTAGCTATGTCAGAATTCAATCTTAAAAGGCACTTATAATAAGATGATACTGAAAGAGAGCACGTGGATCCATACACTAGACTAACGTGGGAATGGAGAATTAAGGGAACGCCAGACTCCAGGAGGAGAGCTTCCTTGCCTCATGAGTGACTTTTAAGCCTTTCGGCTTGTCCAGCTGACTCGACCGGAGAGCATAGCAGGCCTTGAATTCCTGATCTTTCCAAGACTTTTATCATGAATGGGTGTTGGATTTGTCGAATGCTTTCTCAGCATCTAACGAGATGATCATGTGGTTTTTGTCTTTGAGTTTGTTTATATAATGGATTACATTGATGGATTTCCATATATTAAACCATCCCTGCATCCCTGGAATAAAACCTACTTGGTCAGGATGGATGATTGTTTTAATGTGTTCTTGGATTCGGTTAGCGAGAATTTTATTGAGTATTTTTGCATCGATATTCATAAGGGAAATTGGTTTGAAGTTCTCTATCTTTGTAGGATCTTTCTGTGGTTTAGGTATCAGAGTAATTGTGGCTTCATAGAATGAGTTGGGTAGGGTACCTTCTACTTCTATTTTGTGGAATAGTTTTTGCAGAACTTGAATTAGATCTTCTTTGAAGGTCTGATAGAACTCTGCACTAAACCCATCTAGTCCTGGGCTTTTTTTGGTTGGGAGACTATTAATCACTGCTTCTATTTCTTTAGGGGATATGGGACTGTTTAGATCGTTAATTTGATCCTGATTTAACTTTGGTACCTGGTATCTGTCTAGAAATTTGTCCATTTCATCCAGGTTTTCCAGTTTTGGTGAGTATAGCCTTTTGTAGAAGGATCTGATGGTGTTTTGGATTTCTTCAGGATCTGTTGTTATATCTCCCTTTTCATTTCTGATATTGTTAATTAGGATGCTGTCCCTGTGCCCTCTAGTGAGTCTGGCTAAGGGTTTATCTATCTTGTTGATTTTCTCAAAGAACCAGCTCCTCGTTTGGTTGATCCTTTCTTCTTGTTCTTCTTGTTTCCACTTGGTTGATTTCACCCCTGAGTTTGATTATTTCCTGACATCTACTCCTCTTGGGTGAATTTGCTTCCGTTTTTTTCTAGAGCTTTTAGGTGTGTTGTCAAGCTGCTAGTGTGTGCTCTCTCCAGTTTCTTTTTGGAGGCACTCAGAGCTATGAGTTTCCCTCTTAGAAATGCTTTCATTCTGCCCCATAAGTTTGGGTATGTTGCGGCTTCATTTTCATTAAACTCTAAAATGTCTTTAATTTCTTTCTTTATTCCTTCCTTGACCAAGGTATCATTGAGAAGAGTGTTGTTCAGTTTCCACGAGAATGTTGACTTTCCATTATTTATGTTGTTATTGAAGATCAGCCTTAATCCATGGTGGTCTGATAGGATGCATGGGACAATTTCAATATTTTTGTATCTGTTGAGGCTTGTTTTGTGACCAATTATATGGTCAATTTTGGAGAAGGTCCCGTGAGGTGCTGAGAAGAAGGTATATCCTTTTGTTTTAGGATAAAATGTTCTGTAGATATCTGTTAAGTCCATTTGTTTCATAACTTCTGTTAGTTTCACTGTGTCCCTGTTTAGTTTCTGTTTCCACGATCTGTCCATTGATGAAAGTGGTGTGTTGAAGTCTCCCACTATTATTGTGTGAAGTGCAATGTGTGCTTTGAGCTTTACTAAAGTTTCTTTAATGAATGTGGCTGCCCTTGCATTTGGAGCATAGATATTCAGAATTGAGGGTTCCTCTTGGAGGATTTTACCTTTGTTGAGTATGAAGTGTCCCTCCTTGTCTTTTTTGATAACTTTGGGTTGGAAGTCGATTTTATCCGATATTAGAATGGCTACTCCAGCTTGTTTCTTCAGACCATTTGCTTGGAAAATTGTTTTCCAGCCTTTCATTCTGCGTTAGTGTCTGTCTTTTTCCCTGAGATGGGTTTCCTGTAAGCAGCAGAATGTTGGGTCCTGTTTGTGTAGCCAGCCTGTTAGTCTATGTCTTTTTATTGGGGATTTGAGTCCATTGATATTAAGAGATATTAAGGAAAAGTAATTGTTGCTTCCTATTATTTTTGTTGTTAGAGTTGGCATTCTGTTCTTGTGGCTGTCTTCCTTTTGGTTTGTTGAAGGATTACTTTCTTGCTTTTTCTAGGGTGTGGTTTCCGTCCTTGTATTGTTTTTTTTTTTTTTTCTGTTATTATCCTTTGAAGGGCTGGATTCATGGAAAGATATTTTGTGGATTTGGTTTTGTCGTGGAATACTTTGGTTTCTCCATCTATGGTAATTGAGAGTTTGGCTGGGTATAATAGCTTGGGCTGGCATTTGTGTTCTCTTAGTGTCTGTATAACATCTGTCCAGGATCTTCTGGCTTTCATAGTCTCTGGTGAAAAGTCTGGTGTAACTCTGATAGGCCTGCCTTTATATGTTACTTGACCTTTTTCCCTTACTGCTTTTAATATTCTATCTTTATTTAGTGCATTTGTTGTTCTGATTATTATGTGTCTGGAGGAATTTCTTTTCTGGTCCAGTCTATTTGGAGTTCTGTAGGCTTCTTGTCTGTTCATGGGCATGTCTTTCTTTAGGTTTGGGAAGTTTTCTTCTGTAATTTTGTTGAAGATATTTGCTGGCCCTTTAAGTTGAAAATCTCCATTCTCATCAACTCCTATTATCCGTAGGTTTGGTTTTCTCATTGTGTCCTGAATTTCCTGGATGTTTTGCGTTAGGATCTTTTTGCATTTTGCATTTTCTCTGATTGTTGTGCCCATGTTCTCTATGGAATCTTCTGCACCTGAGACTCTCTCTTCCATTTCTTGTATTCTGTTGCTGATGCTTGCATCTATGGTTCCAGATTTCTTTCCTAGGGTTTCTATCTCCATCGTTGCCTCACTTTGGGTTTTCTTTATTGTGTCTACTTCCCTTTTTAGGTCTTGGATGGTTTTATTCAATTCCATCACCTGTTTGGTTGTGTTTTCCTGCAATTCTTTAAGGGATTTTTATGCTTCCTCTTTAAGGTCTTCTACCTGTTTAGCAGTGTTCTCCTGTATTTCTTTAAGTGAGTTATTAAAGTCCTTCTTGATGTCCTCTACCATCATCATGAGACATGCTTTTAAATCTGGGTCTATCATTTCGGGTTTGTTGGGGTGCCCAGGACTGGGTGGGGTGGGAGTGCTGTGTTCTGATGATGGAGAGTGGTCTTGGTTTCTGTTAGTAAGATTCTTACGTTTGCCTTTCACCATCTGGTAATCTCTGGAGTTAGTTGTTATAGTTGTCTCTGGTTAGAGCTTGTTCCTCATGTGATTATGTTAGGCTCTATCAGCAGACCTTGGAGACTAGCTCTCTCCTGAGTTTCAGTGGTCAGAGTACTCTCTGCAGGCAAGCTCGCCTCTTGCAGGGAAGGTGCCCAGATATCTGGTGTTCGAACCTGCCTCCTGGCAGAAGTTGTGTTCCACTCACCAGAGGTTCTAAGATCCTGTGGAGAGTCCTGTGGGGACCTTGGGGGTGTTTGCTGACTCTGTGCCCAAGGTGCCCTGGTGCTGGTACCAACTGGAAGGGACTTGTGACCCTGGTCTCAATGTAATTCTTAATAAATCATCATATATGACAATGTGTCTCCCTTTATTATGTATCATTATGTCTCATCTAAAGAAATGAATTGCAATAGAGTCATTTATTTTGCAGTGTTTTGACCTATTTTTCAAATTTAATCCATCAAGCATTTTTCACAAGTCTTTCATGTGCCAAACAGTGTAAATACAGAGAGGCCTGGGGCACAATCCGTGCTCAAAGTATTCAAAGGTGGCAGACAATAAGGAAGATAATCTGGATCTGCAGGGTATAGAGCAGAGCAGAGTAAGTTTATTGTGTCAAGTAATGACAACTGGAGAAAGGTAAATAATATATCACTTCTATCATTAGCTACAATTTTTTTCTCTTAAGGTCAATACAAAAAATCAAGGTTTGTGACTAATTTTCACAAATCTCCCAGCCAGTCTGGTAGAAAGATCACAGGTCTACATAGCCAACGTCAACTACATCACTAAAACATTTAAGATCTGGAGTACAGAACTAGTCTGTGCCTCCATATTCATGTCTGTATACTCACAGTAAATAAAATATAAGACTTTAAAGTGAAGTGGCTCCTGACTGTGATGCCAAGAATTGCTCATCATTTCTCCTACGATGGTTAACAGAAAAAGCTGACAACCATGGGTGTCGAGGATATGGAGGAAGTTGAGCCTTTGCACACTGGTAGAGAAGTGCCAAGTCACCGCCACTGTGGAAGATGATTTTTGCAAAGAACAGACTCCCTGTGAGCCAGTGATCCCATTGGTATGTCTACTCAGGAGAAATGAAAGCATACGTCTTAGCACAAACTTGAGCACAAGTGCTCATCGCAACATTATCTACACTGGCAGAAAGGAAGAAGTAATCCAAAAAGTCTACCAACTAATGAGTCAATTTTTTTACCCTGCAGGAAAAAAAAAATATAAAAGCAACGAGAAAGCTTTAGTGTTGTTGTTTGTTTGAACATTCAAAATTTGCCTTATTGTTTGAAACCAGGGATAATTTATAACAATTACATCATTTATTGATTACAAGTACACTAAAGTTCCATATGCTTATGTGATAGAATACTATTTATTCATTCAGAAAATGCTCTGAATGAAGCGCTGGGATACTCTATCATGCGTAACATATTAAGAATGTAGCTTAACATGAGGTGGCCTGGGCGTTGAGGTAATAATGCATGCCTCTTCCTCACCCCTTGCCACCTGTCACAGTCAGAAGAGTTAGACTTGGGGGTCATAAGACTGGGAGAGCTGGCCCTGCCCCTCATGGCTGCAGCACTTGACTGGGCAGCACAGTCAAGCTAGCTTTGGAGATATGGATGCAGGAGAGATGGATCCAAGAGCGTGAGAGCAGGAGAGCTGCCTCCTGCCTCCTGCCTCCTGCCTCCTGCCTCCTGCCTCCTGCCTCCTGCCTCCTGCCTCCTGCCTCCTGCCTCCTGCCTCCTGCCTCCTGCCTCCTGCCTCCTGCCTCCTGCCTCCTGCCTCCTGCCTCCTGCCTCCTGCCTCCTGCCTCCTGCCTCCTGCCTCCTGCCTCCTGCCTCCTGCCTCCTGCCTCCTGCCTCCTGAGTGGTCTAGCCAGAACAGTCCTGGAGAGCTCACCATGGTATGGAGAACTGGCATGCTGACCAGCTCAGCCACCACCCAGGCCCAGATCCAGGGCTTGGAGTTGGCCCACCTCCAAAATCAACGTCGTCTATGAATTACTGGAGTGTGTGAAAAAGCCAGTCCTGCTGATCCAAAGCTGCAGGATCTCAGGGCAACAACGGGATAACCAAGAGGAGTCTTGGTGATGGTCCAATATTGATGGTTTCACAGACGCCAGGGACCTTGAACCACACTCATGAATCACTGCAATGAGCATTTGCAAACGGGGATGTGTGGACAGAGGGGTACACTGTGTTACATGATGTGACACACTGCAGCTTCCATTGCAAGATGTTTGTATGTTTTGTTTTGGTGTGTATGTGTGTGCGAGCATTATTTTAGGGGGAGTTTGTAAGGGCAGAGGGTGGATACAAGGGAACAGGGAGATGAGTGAGACTTGGGTGCATGATGTGAGACTCACAATGGATAAAAAAAGAGAGAGAATGTGGCTTAACATGGATGAACCTTGACAACAGGCTAAATGAAAGAAGGAACACACCAAAAGGCCGCACATTGTATGATTTTATTTACATGAAATATCTGGAACAAACGAATCTGCAAAGATGAGTGGTTACCATTGCTGGTTAGAAAGAAGATAAACAAGGACTGACTGCTCACAGGCATAAAGTTACTTTTCAGGGCACTGGGTCTCAACCTGTGGGTTGTGACTCCTTTGGGGAGTCACAAATCAGATATCTACACTACAATGCATAGTAGCAGCAATAGAAATGGCTGTCTTATAGAGTAGCAATGGAACGATTTTTATAAATAAGGGTCACCACAACGTGAGGAATTGTATTAAAGGGCCTCAGTGTTAGGACGGTCCAGAGCCACTGCTCCAGGGTGATGGAGATCAGGTATCCTATGGTGAGGGCTGTGGATGCGGTTCAGTGGGTGAGCATGGCCTAGCATGAACAGAGTCCTGGGTGGAGCTCCAGACATGAAGATATGAAGTCAGGTTTCCATTTTTCTCTTCTTGGGTGTGATGCCAAAGCCCTTGAGTTAAAAAGTTGTAAATGGTGGGTATGAAGTATGTACTTTATGCGGTTTTGAAACGTGAATTATTTGTTACTTTTTCTTTTTCTTTTTTTAACTGCCATTTGAAACTGAAAGTAGAAGCAGCAACTTACAGAGTTTGTGAAGCCCCTTGAGGGCAAATTGCAAAGATGCCTAGAAGAGACTCAAGACCATCTCTACAGGGATCCTAGAAACTGAAAGCTAACTGAGGAGAGCTGTGTGTTCGTCTGACCCAGTGCCATCACCCATATGAGGGACGGGGACCACACAGAAGAGCAGATGTGCATCTCGAAGATGCCGGATGGTGATGAATCGTGGGTTGCTATTGACTCGGGACACTGCAGAGACATGCTGATGCTGGAGATGTGGTCCTCGAGTCTCAAAGAAAGGTCAACACATCAGAAAGGGGGAGGTTTGACTGAAAGGGGAAATGACTTGGGTTTCAGAGACAGGCGAAGTGAAGGCAGTGACTTCATCCCGTGTAACCAAGCAGCCATCTGCCTTGAAGCTGAATAGCTTTTGAGAGGAGAGAGAATGATTTGCAGGCAAACGAAACGCAATGCTAGGTTCTGCAGCTGAGCCTTATACTGGAGCAAGTCGGCTTTCTGCTTTAGCTACTTCAGGATGTGGGTTTCAACACAGAGCATGTCCACTGCCTCTTGAGTATGGAGACACCCCCGCCCCTCCGCTGACTCAGACCTCAGCTCCAGACACTCCACACTCCTTTACTGCTTCAGGTACCTCATCAGTACCTGAGCACTGCCTCACATTCTGCAGAAATGGCTGCTGCTTCTTCCCCTGGCGAGTTTATTAAATCTTATTGCATCCAGAGATCAGTTTTCTCTCTGCTGTTATTTGCCTCATCAGCAGTATTGAAAACCGCTGGATTTCTTCTCCCTCCTCTTGGGTGTGTGCAGCTTCTGGGACATCACATCTCCTGGCTCTCCTACCTCATAGGTTCCTCCTTGTCCTTGGTCACAGTTGCTGCAGGATGCTCTTCCTATTAGTATATAAGTTTCACGAAGACAGGGGCTGGTATGTTTTATCTAGATGTCCAATAAGTGAATGCAATCAGCTTAACGGCTGCCATGTTAGAGGACTACCTACCTGACGCTCTGGACATCCAAACACCTTTGCCTAGAAAATAAATCTGACCCCCAACTTCTAACCTCAGAGTAGAGAGTTACCTAAGCATCACGTGATGGTTGCCTTTATCCAGTCACTTCTGCAGTGCGTGCAAATTGTGTGAATTGCTTCTTTTGCGGAACGTAACCTTTCTGAGATCCATCATCCGCGGTGTGAGTACGCCGCCATGGGCTTGTCCCACCGTATCGGATAGGATCGGGAGGTTCTCAGCTTGGCATTGTTTCAGATCTGGGGCTCCAGAATCAGACCGTTACAGAAACAGTCTGGATTTACTAAGAAGGTGCCCCAGGGTAATTGCAGCAAAACAGCAGCAGAGTCGGGAAATGAGACCCAGAAGGGCCCACTTTTCACCTACAGTCCAGCCATGCTTCCTCTGGCGAGCTGTGAACTGTAAAGGCCGTGTAAAAAAGACCTCATTCTCACCCACGGAAGGACCTTCCTTGGAGGCATGGGCACAGGCAGCATAACCGCATAAACAGAAGGGAGTTTATCAAAGTGAAAAATACATTCCACAAAACTGTGGATCTCTCCCTCTCCCTCATCTTCACCCTTCCCTCTTCCCTCTTCCCTCTTCCCCTCCCCTTCCTCTCCCGAGTCTCCATCTCCCGATCTCCCTGTCTCCCGATCTCCCTCTCCCTCTCTCTCCCTCTTTCAATCAGTAATTTATCTCCCTCCCTCTTTTCCCCTTCTCATCTGCTTTTATTCAAGGTAAACCACTGGCTGGCTACTCCATGTGCTCCTACTATGTATGACGTGGCTACCATATTCTGCTCTCATTAAACACTAAGAAAACATGGTTCCATTTGATCTTGAACTTAGAACCTCCAAAAAAAAAATAAGTTAAACAAGACTTTTCCTTTTATAAAGTCGGTTGCCTAGGATATTTTGCTGTAGTAATACAAAGCTGACTAATGTAGCCATATTACTTCCTCATCAACATTTAATTTCTTCTAATTTGTTTAATTGTACCCACTCTGTAGAGGAATGTTATGTATTTTACACGTTGCCTGCATTTTCTTATTGAGTTTGTTTATTGAGATACCATGACAAAAGACCAGAAATTGTGTTGTTTAGGAGCACAAATTAATTTCCTCACAATTCAGGAGGAATTTACAAGTTCAAGGTCAGAGTTCATCCGATCAGTCTGTCCCCTGATCAGTCTGTCCCCCAGGGCCTATCTTCTTGCTTTACCTTCAGCTTCGCATTCTTCTGTCTGCCCTAATCCCTCCTTGGAAGGGCAGCAATCATATTGAGTTAGAGCCAACCTACAAACCCATTTCAAGTGCACTACCTCCATAAAGTCCTTATATCCAAATACAGCTGAGTTTTTGGAACTTAAGGGTTAGACCAACACGAATTAAATCTTTAGGGAACACAATTTGACCTATTGTGCCTGGTGACTGAGCACGTGGATATTGACTGTTCGAACTTTGCACCCACTTTTGTTGAGTCCGATGCCTCTTATCTGTCAGTTTCTGGGCATTTCATGTAGGGTCTCCGCAACCTCCACAGCCAGCAGATCGATGACCCATAGCAGACAAGAAGGCAGTTCAGCTCAACACGACCAAGTAGCTAGTGTTGGTTCACGCTTTGGGAGTTTAAACCTGAGTGGTTTATTTTAGGGATATTTAAGCTCAGCAGAACAAGGTGAAAACTTACCTGGTGATGATCACTCCATCCTGTGTGCACCGTAAAGCTTACAGAAATCTCCTTGAGGAAGAAAATAAGCTAAATAACGATCAGATGTGATTACATCAACCCTTTTTATAAGTATACATGACACACCCCAGAAAGATGGGTTCCATAGTTTGAGGAAAGCGAGCTTATGCTAAGAGTCTGGGGAAGAGTCCAGGGTCATCTCCCTGACCCTTGTCACATTGAGTCTCTTGCTTGACAAATTTTATTTTGTACCACAGCATAACTTTATATGTAATCCTAGGCTAAAATTTGCTTCAGGGAATTTGTGCTAGAGTGAACAGGGAGTATCAGGCATTGCTTACCATCAGCAGGTGCCAGGTAGAGACTAGTAGACAGACCCACATGATCCTGCCTTTAAAATAATGACCCAAACCATTAGTTTAATTGTAGGATTTTGATATTTTTTTCACACAGCCAAAGAGTAGTAATTTCTGGGGATTACTCTAAAATATCATATTAAGGTAGGAAAAGACCAGTGACTAGGGAATAAATGAGCTGTCACTGTAGGAGACACTTAATGTGGTTGGCACTGATTGTATAAATGTGCTTATGAACCAAACGGGGAACAAAATTCTGACAGAGATCATGCGGGGGTGATTAAACCGAGTGTGATTTCTAATAAATACTATTGATATTTGTAGTGGGAGAAGACCCACTTTTAAATGATGCGGGGTTGTGCCTTTCTGTCTTGCTCCACACGGTCTGGCACTTGTTTGTGAGGTAAATATCACAACAGGATATAATGTTGGTTATATGTGCCCACTTTTTTTTCTATGTTCCATCCTAATTGTGGCATTGGACTGGGTTGGGAATGAGAGGAACTGGAGTGACTTACAGGTCACAGTGAGTGCTGTCAACACCCAGCTTTCTTTGTTCAAAGCCCCTGCACAGACTTCCAGCCCTTTGATTAGAGCCATGTAACGTCTGGCATGAGATGGCACCTCATTTCCTCCTGTAATTCCCTGACAGGATTCTGGAAAAACTAAGAGATAGATAGAGACTGAAATTACTGCTTGTGTGGTCATCCTTAACCCCAGAAAAGTCAGGCTAAAATCAAATCTCATGTCTTTACAATGATAAATTTGTAGAACGCTTTTCTTTTCTTTTCTTTTCTTTTCTTTTCTTTTCTTTTCTTTCTTTTCTTTCTTTTCTTTTCTTTTCTTTTCTTTTCTTTTTGCATGATACTTCTCAGGCTTTATTGTCAC
Organism: Mus musculus; assembly: GCF_000001635.26. Classification (NCBI taxonomy): domain Eukaryota; kingdom Metazoa; phylum Chordata; class Mammalia; order Rodentia; family Muridae; genus Mus; species Mus musculus. Next base: position 113,124,238 of record NC_000079.6, read on the forward strand.
AATAATAACATATATTCCATAGACCCACTGGAGAGAGTGGTTTGGAGCCAGAAAGCATATGTTTTAAATAAGCGTGCAGATCCTGATGCTGACGACCCCCCCTCCCCCCTGAGCAGCAGAGGACTGTGGACGTGTCTAAGAAAGCAGCAATTTGTCCTAATTTTGATGTTGTGGGTTGTCATCACAAGCAGATGGCATTTCACAGAGAGTCATTTGATGCGTGGTAGTGACATCCCGGACCACCGAGTGGCCAGAGGTTGGAGGGCTGGAAAGGAGTAGAGTAGATTGGGCTGGCAGCATTCTTGGAAGGACCACCAGGACTTGTTGATAGCCTCAGACAGACTTCCTGCTCCCCAGTTTGCATGGAAGCTAATTCTCTACTTTCTATTCTGAAGCAAAGATACTGAAAACCTTCTTGAATTATTATCATAGACAAAAAAGGTCTATTATTAGTAAAATATGTACCCGTGTAAGTAAATATTTTAGCATCTAAATGCCTGGACAGGAAAAAGTATTTGTTGGCCTACTCCGTTTATAAAGACACTCAGCCCCCTGACTTGGGTTCCTAAACCCCATGGTTTTCATCTTCCAGGCACTCTGGGTCCATACTGCATACCATCATCCACTTCAAAGACATTAAGGATATAGGTTTTAGAAATTACTATTTTGTGTGTATGAGTGCTTTGCCTGCATGTATATCTGTGGAGGTCAGAAGAGGGCATTGGATCCCCTGGGACTGAAGTTATAATGGTAGTGAGCCACCATGTAGGTTCAAGGAAATGAACTCAGGTCTTGAGCAGGACTTATCTGGGCACACGCTCTTAGCAGCCTGAGCTCTCTCTCTCTCTCTAGTCCCCGGCCCTTGAATCCAGGTTGCAAGACTTCTTTTTTTAATCAATTCAAAATCATTCCGTTTGTCCTACAATGATTTTTAAGTATCTGCTGTTAAAATGGGCCCAGTAGTGAATGGAACACAGTTGTCTCCATTAAACCCTGCAAGCATTCGGAAGATGGGTAGGCAGTGCTTCATATCAAAGTGTCTGGTGTGGGTATCAGCAAGGAGTTGCAGGGACTCAGAGATAGGAGCTGCTAAGTCTTCTTGAAGGAAGATTAAGGTACAAAGATTTTGGGTGAGGCTAGAGGAGATTTCAATTTAGATAAGACAAAGGCAGTGTGCTGGGGATCCTGAGAAGGAATCGAAGGCCCAAAGAGTGATATTAAATTGAACTTGTTGATCCGCTGCGTTTAAATCCTTTTGAGGTCCAGCTTTAACAAGCTCTCAGAGTCAGATCTTAGCATTTCAATAGTTAGCAGAATGATATGTATCCTTTTCAAGTTAATTTTTTTTCCTGGTCTCTCTGCACAACTCTATCTTGAATTCTCCCTTAACAGAGTTCAAACCACTTATTCCAAATATAGGTGGTGTTGGCATTTCCTCTAGGCTCCGCCCCTCAGTTACCTGGCAACATGTAGGTATGCCTGACTCACTATAAAAGGGGCTGCTTGCCCCCTCCTCTCTCTCTTGCTTTCTTGATCTTGCTCTGTTCTCTTGCCCCCTACCTCCTTTCTCTCCATTTCCGCCCCCACATGCTCATGGCTAGCCTCTACTCTACTCTACACCTCTCTCTCTCTCTCTCTCTCTCTCTCTCTTTCTTCCTCTCTCTCTACCCCCTCAACTCCCCTCCGCATGCCCTGAATAAACTCTATTCTATACTATAGCATCCGTGGCTGGTCCCTCAGGGGGAAGGAATGCTTCAGCATGGGCCCACAGAGTCACCCCTCCCCCCCAACTACACAGCCACCAAGCATATTCCCTCTCTCCTTATATTTTTATAAAACACAACAGCTGGGAAATGCCAGGCAGTTTCATAAAGTTCATGATGCAGAGAGGTCAGTGTGGGAAGATAGTCTCTTTTCTGGTCATTAATGTCCCCTATAGGCAGGACATTGGGGTATTGACCTTAAAAATCTCACACTATTTCATAGCAAGTTGATTATCTGTAGTGGCAGTTTTGTTAAATTGTATTAAAAGTAAAGGAAAAAAATTCCGAACCTACGGTAACAGCAGTAATGGAGTCTGGGACTCCCAGGCACTGTTTGTGAGTGACACAGCTCATAATATATCAAGTACAATGGAAGAAGGAGGGTGTTTTCCAGGTAAATGAGAATGAAGTTCACACCACTAATAATGTCAAAGCATTGTCCTAACTGTCTCACATAGTGTAAAGCCGTATTTTCCCTTCGAGAAGCACAGTGTCCTCCAATAGTGGCTTCTTACCTACTGTCTCGTCTCTCTTTTAACATTTTTCTTACGAAGTTATGAGAACATAATAAAACAAGGCATATACATGCAACTTATATATTTGGGTATGGCTTTGGTAGAGCCACGGATTTTCTGATCTCTAAGCGTGGCCTTAAATAGGCTCGTAGATAGATCCTACATCAAAGCTCCTGCTCTAAAGGCAGTGTCGAACCCTAAGTCAGAGTTTAAACCCAGCCCTTTGGCTGACCAGGGTGCTCAGTCCACTCAGTAACCTCCCTGGTCTTGGTTCCCAAGTGTGAAGCAGAGAGGATAGCAATGGCGCTGAGATTCTCAAGCAAGCTGATGTCTGAGAGGCCATTGGCATGTCACTGATTTTTATTTGTGAGTTCTATTGAGGACAGAGAGTTGTTCATGTGCGTGTGCGTGTGTGTGTGCATGTGTGTGTGTTTGAGTGCATGAATGCATGTAGTTCAGATTATCAAGTGCTATTTTCTTCATTGTCCCTCTACTGGGCACAGACACAGCTACTAACAAAATCTTGAAACTAAACAATGTAAGACTTATCTGAGAGAACTGATATAATCAGCTGGTCAGTTAATACAGCCCGCACATCCCTACTTTAACGCACTGGCAGGTGGGGCCTGTATTTATAAGAGTCACAAAATGTAGCTGCTGCTTTCCTATTATTGCCTTAGACAATTTATTTTATTTTTTATTTTATTTTATTTATTTATTTATTTATTTATTTATTTATTTATTTATTTATTTATTTTAGAGCTGCTGTGCCTTTTAGATAGCAAAGACGAATGGCTGCATTGAAAAAACGATTGGGGGTTATTATTTCCTTCCCCCCTTTATATAATATTAAGCATAAGTTAAACCTATATAGATTTATATTTTATCATGAATAAAAGGAAAAGGCACGTGAAAGTATGTCTTACCCCCAGAAATTAGAAGGAAAAAGATGGCCATGGGGGAAAGGAAACTACAAGCATCTTGATGCTTCTGGTGTCCATTCCTATATGGAGAGCACTGTTCCAGGTGCTGGCTTTAGTAAGACAGGAGACACAGTTCGTTCTCTCCCTCCCTTTGGTTATGCAGAAATTTTAGATGTTTTTATTACTGGAAAGTTTAGTTTTATTTTTTTCTGCTGTAAGGCTGAATAATCTTTTTATAAATTGAAGTCATTTCCTCTGGGGTTAAATGTCTCCTACCCAAAAATACAAATGTGAAGTCATGGGACAATCTTAATTTAAAAAAAAAAACATTACAAAAAGAATTGTTCTCCTAAGGAAGTAATCCAATAACCATGGCCTAAATCCGGATAGATACTTCTTCAGAGGAGTCTGGAGTGACCGACGAAGAGATGCTGAAATCACCAGGAAAGTGTAAATCAACCTGAAAGGTGATCCTCGAGAGTGACGTGCTAGTGGGCATGTGGAGAAAGAGTCACTCTTGTACACTGTCGATGGGAGTGTACATTAGTGCAGACTTCATGGAAATAGTTGGGGGATTCTTCAAATTCAAACAGACCTATCACAGAACCCCACAATTCCACTGCTGGGTATATATGTCCAAAGGAGACTTACTTATTATATTAACAAGATACTTACTGGACCCAAAGAGATGTCTCAGTGGGTAAGAGCACTTGACTTTACAGAGGATCAGATTTCAATTCCCATGCCCATGTAGGGCAGCTAACCTGTAACTCCAGCTCCAGGGGATCTGAAGTCTTCTTCTGGCCTCCTTGGGTGCTCCAATGCATGTGGCTATACAATGGGCATATAAACATATACTCATATTTTAAAAATCTCCAGGGATATTTACATGTCCATTTTTAGGGCAGCACTAGTCATATGCGCCATGACAGGGAATCAACTTATATTGATCAACGATTCCCCTCACCAAGACGCCCTGTGATTTTTCACACAATTTGTTCCTGGTATCCATCCATATGATATTAAGTTCTGGTGGGCTTAGGATGGGAGAGGGTACGTTTCTCTCCACGTCAGGGGTTCTCAAGCTGTGAGTAGCGACCCTCTGGGGAAACAGAGATATTTATATTATGATTCATAACAGCACCGACATTATCATTATGAAGAAGCAACAAAAATAATTTCATGGTTGGGGGTCACCACAACATGAGGAAGTGTACTAAAGGGTTGAAGCATCAGGAAGGTTGAGAACTGCTGCTCTAGAATGCAGTGAACTAATGAAGCTGCAGTGAATGGAAGGAGGAAGAATCGAGTCAGTCCAGTCCTTCCATGCCAGTCAGCCATCGAGCTAAGAGCAGATTTACTCTACTGGGCAGGATTAGAAGAACTGGTACATACGTTCCCAGGAAGTAGAGGGGCACCAGATGATGAGGTGGGATGCCCTGGTATCATTGGTGCTTGTGCCCAAGGACAGTACTGATCCAGCAGTTGCAGTAACCATGGACTGAGGATTGCAAGACAATGGTAGTTGTCTTAGTCAGGTTTTCTATTCCTGCACAAAACATCATGGCCAAGAGGCAAGTTGGGGAGGGAAGGATTTATTCAGCTTACAATTAATTCCACAATGCTGTTCATCACCAAAGGAAGTCAGTACTGGAACTCAAGCAGGTCAGGAAGCAGGAGCTGATGCAGACGCCATGGAGGGATGTTACTTATTGGCTTGCTTCCCCTGCCTTGCTCAGCTTGCTTTCTCATAGAACCCAGGACTATCAGCTCAGGGATGGTACCACTCACAGTGGGCCCTCCTCCCTTGACCACTAATTGAGAAAATGCCTTACAGCTGGATCTCATGGAGGCATTTCCTCAAGGGAAGTTCCTTTCTCTGTGATAACTTTAGCTTGTGTCAAGTTGGCACACAAAACCAGCCAGTACAGTAGTCTTAGACTCAAAGTCATTACACCCAGCAATAAGCCAAGACAACTAAACTACTGGCCAATGTTGAGAAAACTCTGAAAGGTACGGCTGAGAAAAGATGTGATATTTCAACATAAGACTGATAGTGGTTGAGACTGTAGCTTTTCCTACTCTACTTAAGTCTTTATTGAAACTGTAGATTCACAAACCTGGAAGAGATTCTGTGGTGGTTTGAATAGGTATGGCCCCCATAGACTCAAGTGTTTAATGCTTGACCCACTGAGGAGTGGCACTATTAGGAGGTGTGGTCTTTTAGAGTAGGCGTGGCCTTGTTGGAGGAAATGTGTCACTGGGGGGGGTGGGCCTTGAGGTTTCCTATGCTCAAGCTCCACCCAGTGTGGAATTCCAGTCTCCTCCTGGCTTCCTCCAGATCATGCTGTAGAACTCTCAGTTCCCTCTCCAGCACCAAGCCTTTCTGCACACTACCATGCTTCTCGCCATGATGGTTATGAACTAAATCTCTGAAACTGTAAGCCAGCCCCAATTAAATGTTTGCTTTATAAGAGTTGCTGTGGTCTCTTCACAGCAATAAAATCTAAACTAAGACAAACTCTAACTAAATGTATACCACTAGCTACCTGTGGGGAGCTTTATTCTTAAAAAAAAAAAAATGGAGGCATCATGTGTGTAATAGAGGCCTATTATCACAGGAGGGAAAACTAAGAACCTACATCACACACCTTTAGGTTCCTCAGATGATCTCTGCCTCCTGTGTTTAGGTCTCTCATTTCTCTCCAGCTGTTACCATGACAACCAGCTCTGCACAGGCTGAAAACAGCTTCACACAGATTCATTTAACTTAGTCCCTCACAATGTATTTCTCACTCTACACTTCCAGTCTTACACATCGCAATTGGGTGTGAGACAGCAAAAGATTTTCCTGGAAGATCCAGGAAATAACACAGTAACAGCTGAAATTTTTCTGCAGACCCTTGTTTTCAGAGACAATTGCCAAAAATGGTTAGCCAACATTCTCATTTTATCTGTGTTATTTAACACACATAAGCAGTGAAAAGTGGGGAGAGGACTCAGGGGAGTCGCCGAGCCTGATGCTTCGAGTTCAATTCCCAGGAACCCACATGGTGGAAGGAGAAAACCAACTCCTGTGGATGTCATCTGACATTCATGTACATGCTTGCCTGCACACACACACACACACACACACACACACACACACACACACTCACACACCTAAATATACGAAGAATAGAATGTGTTTTAACTTCAGGTAGCAAAGACAGCTTTTGCTTGGTGGTAATTGTAGAAGATAGAAGAATTATTTTATTATTTATAGAGTTATAGTTTTAATATTTTATAATGAATTGTTAAGGACAGAATTATTAATAAAAACACTTTAAAAGTAGATGCATGTTAATGATTTTTTTTCTACAGGGCATTTAATCTATTCTGCCAGTATTTCTTTTAGAATGTAGGTACCATCTAGGTGTGGTGGTGCACATCTTTAATCCCAGTACTCGAGAGGCAGAGGCAGGCAGAGCTCTGTGAATTCAAGAAAAGGCTGGCCTACATAACAACCTCCAGGCTAGCCAAGGATACATAGTGAGAACTGGCTTAAGAAATATTAAAAAAAAAAGCCTTAAAATGTTGGTACCATCAAAAATGGGTGACACTAATGGGCATTTAAAATATTTTGTGTTAATTCTTTGAGAATTGTATTTTGATAATATCCATCTCTCTCCTATATCCTTCCAGACTCATCCACCCACTCTACATCCACTCGACTCTGTGTCTTTACTTAAAAAACACCAACCCATTAAGTTGTATTAGTGTTGGCTATGTATTCTTAACAGTATGGCCATGCACTAAAAAGATAACTGTCCCTCTCTAAGGAACTATCTATTATCAATAGCTCCTTCAGTTAGGAAATGAGTGTATACCTAGCTCCCCAATCCATAGTGGAATTTTGTTTGGCTTAAGCTTGTGCAGATCTTGTGTATGCTGTCAGAACTGCTATGTGTCCATCTGTGCAAGTGCCCTGTTGTGTTGAGTTTCCTTCTCATTATCCACGGCCTATGGCTCTTACAGTCCTTCCCCGTCCTCTTCCATAATGGTCCCTACACTTCGGGAGGACATGGGGTGTGCTGTAGATGTCCTGGTCATGGCTGAGCACTCTGCTGTCACTTACTTTATGAGCCTTTTCCAGTTGTGGATTTCTGTGTAACTTACCATCTACTGCAGAAAGAAGCATCTTCGATGAGGTCTCAGAGATGTACTGACCCATGAGTACAACGAGAGCTGTTAGGAGTCAGATTAATTCCATTTCCAATTTGCAGTGTGACAAGGGCAGTCTCTCCCCTAGGGCCCATGCTCTGTCTAGTCACAGGTCTTAGCTCCTATAATGGTGTCAGGTTTGGGTTCTATCTTATGGAATGGGCCTTCAGTTGAATCAGAAAGTTGCTGGTTACTCTCCTGATGTTCATGTCACTACTGCAAAAATGATGGCAGATGCTGCTGTTGATGTGGGACAAGGGAGACGTTTACTCATTGTTGGTGGGGGTACAAACAGGCCCAACCACTGTGGAAATCAATGTGGAGGTTCATCAAAAAACTTTAAATAGATTTACCACATGACCCAATTATTCCATTCTATCTTACTACAAAGATAGGTGCTCATTTATGTTCATTGCTGCTCTATTTACAATATCTAGGAAATTGAAACCACACAGATGTTCATCAGTTGAAGAATGGTCAAGGAAATATGGTTCATTTTTTACATTGGAATGGAAATAATTTTACAGATTGTTTTAGTTGCTTTTAGTTCCTTTTAATGCCTGAAAAATTTTCTAGTTAGTAGGATTTCCCATGTCTGAACTTTTTATGTCTAAAACATTATTTCATATAAGATACTTAATTGGAATACCATATTTACTTATTAAACTATGGTCTCCTATGATAATACTATTTATATAAGTTGTATACTTATATATTAATTTACTGTCAATATCTTTATTGAAAACCTCCTATGTTAGCCTGTTTTGAAATCTAAAATTATAAAGGTTAATGAAGACATTGTCTTAGTTTTATATTGTGTGGTAAGACACCATAACCAACCCAACTTATAAAAGAAAGTGTTTAATTTGATGCTTATAGTTTCAGAAGGTTAGTCTATGACCTTCATGGTAGGGGGGCCTGGCTGCAGAGAGGCATGGCACTGGAGGGGTAGTTGAAAGCTACATCTTGAGATGGAACCATGAGGCAGAGAGACCTAACTGGAAATGGCATGGGCTTTTGAAATCTCAAAGCCTTCCCTGAATAACACACCTCCTAGTCGCTCCTCCAGGCCCTGTTACAAGGCGGCTCTGCCTCTCTGTTCTGCACACTCTCCCCACATAGTGTCTCTCCTCCTCTTTTTCTACCTCTCCTAAAGCATGGTGGATCTCCTTCTTCTCTCTTCCTCCTGGTTCCAAGCCTGGGAATCCTAAAATCCTGCCTCTGTCTCTTCGCCCCAGCTATTAACTATTGACATCTTTATTTACCAATCAGAACCAACTGGGGGCGGGTTCCCAGAAGCTATGTGTGGTCTCTTGTATGAACAGATTTTTGGGGAACATAATTAGTACTAGTAATACAAGCATCTACACTTTCCTAATGTTATTTTTTTCTCATAGTTAACCAGTCCCTCTCCACCTTCATTTGTCTGCCTATCCATACACATATCTATCCAACCATTGATCCATCCACCAACCTACTTACTAAGTCTTTGATGAAGATCTTTTGTGTTCAGACACTGTACTAGGGATGAACAGTGGGTGTTATTTTTTATTAAAAAATAGAATTAATACTGTTTTCAGCAATGGAATTGCTATAAGATATGATTTCAATAAATACCTTGTTTAGCACATTTTTGCCTAAGTCTTTTTTGCTAGACACGGTGCTAGATGGAGAGATAAGCTCTAGACCTCAGGACCTGGATTATATGGGGACTTAAATTAGCCAGTATTTCAGGAACCTCAGCGTGGGCCCCAATGAGAGACAATCTGGGAGCATTATAGGGAACTCTGAGTATTATGATAACTAAGGCCTATAGATATCAAAGGACAAGGGGCAGCCACTGAAGGTTCTTTTGCCTTTATTTAGTCAGAAGATAATTTCATACAATTTTGACCATATTATTCCCCTTCTCTCATTTATCCTAAATACTCTTGCCTCCATATACACCCAACTTGATGTTCTATCTCTCAAAATAAGTCAAATCAAAACAAAACTCAATAAGACAAAAGCACAATAAACAAATATACTTACTTATACACACACACGTGCATATGCATATTGAAAAGAAATTTTAAAAATGCCTCAGTTAGATATCCAATGCTATTAAGTAGACCCTGATGACCCCCCATGATAGAAATTAGTTATATATTGTCAAAAAGTTGGCCAAAGGTGTTCTGAAGATCCCCTAAACATCACAGACCATTGCGAAGGCTTTGGTTACCTTCCACAACCTGAAAGTAAGATCCTATTGCCTAAAATATCACGTATGTAATTGAATGTAAAAAAAAATTGAGCTGGTGCCCAACTAGAAGCTTCAGTCCCACTGCCTAGCGTTCACAGTACTGGATGGTGGTTCTCATGGTTCCAGAGAGTGAGAGGTAATTGTTGGTAATCTGGCATCTCCATCACCTGATCCAGAGATCCAGCCACATCAGGATACATCACAACCAGCTGCCAAGATGGGACACATTCCCAGCATCGCACATATTCCAGTGCACAAGCGCCACATCCCCTTATAAAAAGGCCAGTCCTTCCTCTCCCCACCTTCTTCCCTCAACCTTCACACAGAGGTAGCCTCTGTATACCCCCTTCCCAATAGACGTCCCACATCAGATCTGTCTTATGGTGTGACTTTATGGCACTCAATGCATAGATCATAACGGTAATCATCATTATCAGCCAGTTAAGGGTTTTCAACAGGCAACTGATCTGTATTTGGTAAAGAGGGACTTCTTGTGGCACCAACCAGAGGCAGTGACACCTCCAGTGTCTGTTATAATTCAAGTATAAGGGGCAGCAGTCTACTGCAGTGGCAATGTGGGAGATTAGACATGGTCAGAGAGCAGCACTTCGTAGGAATACCCAATTCTAACCTAGAGTGAAGGATGGATATGTGTTAGAATGGATGGTAGAAACTCACATTAGAAGAGAGGCTGCACACTTCCCAGCTGCAGACATGATCAGTTGGGAACTTTTGTGTAGGTCAGAATACCTGACTACAGAGAGGAAAGGAATAGATTAGAGGCATTAGAATCAGTTTGGTTATTGATGATGGGTTCCCACCAAGTAGACATGGAAGATCTGATGCACGTCGTCAGGATGGAGTGGGCTGAGCGGAGAATGTGGAAGGCCATGGGCTCCTGTGTTTCTGCCAGAGTTTAGGTCATCACTGTTCTTTTCTGTCAGTAAAGGATGGTGTGGGAACAGGCTTTCCCCACAAAGTGGTGGTGGAAAAAGGGTCCACGCAATTCACTGACTTTCTGAACTGTGGGCTTAGATTGAACTTTGACATGAGAACAGACTTTGATGGGGTTCTCACCAAATTCATTTGGTTAGAGTTTGGTCAGTTAGATGTGGTCTAGGCCAAAATGTACCGTGTGGTGGGTTTTTCTAGGTAACAGAGTGCTCTCCCCAGCCTCTCAGCACACAACACAGTAGCACATCCTTTCATGTCACCACCTAAACCACCCGCTTGCTGCTGCTTCTGCTCTGTCTCTGGGACAGTCACTCATTTCTAGCTTCGTGTAGTCACTGCATTAAGATTTAGGTCATAAGCTATACATGTCATCTATGTAACAGTGTAATTAGATGATTTTAGGTATATTGCATTATTAATTTAAATACTAGATAGATTATAAAAATGCCCTTTTAAACCATGTTACTAATGACTTCAATAGTATCAAATAGAGGCATAACATCTCAAATTCTCACTGCTACCTTTCTAAATCTTTCTCATCACTTCCTATCAGAAACTCTAGAACTGTAAGGCAAGAAATGCCCTTCTATTCTCCCTTCCGCTCAGCATCTGGTGACCTTTATTCTGTGTCAATGGGTTTGCCTGTTTAAATGTTTCAAAGGAGTCGAATCAAATACCACTCATCCTTTTGACTGCTTTGTTCTGTTGGTATAGTATTTTTAAGGTCCATTCTTGTTGCAGCCTGCATCAGAATGTATTCTAATTGTTGAATAATGCACCACCGTTTACCCATTCACCTGCTGAAGGTGTCGGGCTGTTCTCAATTCCTGGCTACTATCATTGCTTCACAGGTCTTTGCTTGCATTCCTTTGAGTGTGTACTCAGGAGAAAATGGCTGAGCCATGTGTTTCCATTCTCTTGAGTGTTTCCAAGGAATTTTCTCATTACTAGAAAACTTTAGACCCTAGGTTAGTCTTCCTTCTCTACTACAATTTCTGCCTTCTTTCTAGGTGGCTCAGTACCTGTGCAGTGCCCTGCCCTCTCAATTCCTTGAACCCATCTTCTTCATGTTAGCTTTTTACCTTCATAATATTTCCCTCTCTGACTCCAGTCCATCTACCTTGGCTGTCCCCTAAGTCCACTCTAACCAGGGTTTCATTCCATCATTACACAAAATGGCTGATGTCAAGGCCACAGAGGCACATTGTGATGGTCTATATATGCTCGGCCCAGGGAGTGGCACTACTAGAAGGTGTGGCCTTGTTGGAGTAGGTGTGTTACGATGGGTGTGGGCTTAAGACCCTCATCCTAGCTTCCTGGAAGTGAATATTCTGCTAGCAGCCTTCAGGCCCTGATGGAAAAGGCCATGGATTGATGGAAACTGCAAGGAAGAGAATCCACTCAGCTCAGGAGATAGAGGAATTGGAAACAGGTTAGGAGAAATTGCCTCCACTGAAGTACAAGAAGGGATGAGGACTGACTAAAACCCCAAACACAAATCAAACACAAATAGGTCAGAGAAGACAGCCCAGGTGCTGTGGAATAGATGATGTGAACCAAATAGTGCCGTGGCAAGGCTTATAATAGAGGAATGGTCATGGCTATTACCTATTTGGTCTAGGGAGAGCGTGGGTATTTCCCCTAGCTTGCAAGTGGTACCCATCCTGTACGCCAACCCTGCCTGGAATCATTTCCAAATCACAATCTTTGCCAGATGCAAAACTGGCTTCTCCTTTATTGTGACTGATGTGGGTGTAGTCTGAGTCGCCAAATAAGTAGAGTCTAGGGTGACTGAATCCTGCTTTTCAGTGATTATAGAGGAGAAGAACTCTGAAGTCCCTCCTTCCATGCCTTCCTCAGTGCCCAGAGACCAGGAACTGGAGCCTAAGATGACACACCTCTGTAGTCCCATAAGGTAGCTGAATATTTCATTTCTCAAACATGTAGCTTAGTGTTTTCTCTACCCCCAAATAATTATGTGTTTGTTTTATTTTTTTATGCACCTAAACATAATATTTAGCTTATAAGATATGGCATTTTTATCTGTCAAAAGTCCCTGAGTTGGTAAAATTTGATAACTAAATGACGGTATGGCCTAGATGATGGATATATATGGATTCTGTATTATTAAAACATATAGTCCACAACGGTTTTGATATGCTGTCTATATTTCAATTGAACTTCTGCCAGAAGCAATCTTAAAATGTAGTTTTGTCACTTATATCCAGAAATATTATTCATTGTGGCCATATCCATAATAATCATAATGAGTTACATGAAAAAAATTGAAATCCAGTTTACTAATTTTAAATGTCTATTCTGTTATTTAGACTTTTTAAGAGGTAGCTGTGATGGCTGATTTTTTTCCCTAAACGAGCTTAAAGAAATAGTTGGGCATATTTGGCTTTTTAGAGTATTTATACTGAAATATAGTTGTAGCTTTGTGGTCCTATACTGAGACATTTGAAAGCCCAGCTGTTGGGCAGGAAGTCAAAGCTACATAGATGTTTCAGCTTGATACATTGAATCTAGCTACAGCAAATGTCTGAAGCTGAAAACCACACACCCATATTACAGGTGATAAGATTAATTACTTGGGGGCCCCCAAGGGCAGATGATTTGGATTACTGTTTTTGCTTTGCACATCTGATCACTTTATAATAATTTTTATAGATTGCATGTAATTACTTTTCTTTCTTTCTTTTTTTATTTATTTTTTTATTAGGTATTTTCCTCGTTTACATTTTCAATGCTATCCCAAAAGTCCCCCATACCCACCCCCCAACCCCCTACCCACCCACTCCCCCTTTTTGGCCCTGGGGTTCCCCTGTACTGGGGCATATAAAGTTTGCAAGTCCAATGGGCCTTTCTTTGCAGTGATGGCCGGTAATTACTTTTCAAGGATTGTATCTGATAACACCGTGATTTGAACGTTTACTCAATTTTGTGTGCGAGAAACTCAGTTCTCGAAGCAATTGTATCAAGAAGTGGAACACACTGGAGGATTGGTTATCACAAGAGTAACCATTGCTTCTCTTGGGAGTGGGTTCCCGAAGGAAGGTTAAGTTTCGCCCTCATCTATCCTGCGTGTGTTCCCTTCTCCTTCTGCCCTCTCCTGTGGATGATAGGCCAACGGATGAGGATCCCTTGGCTTTAGACTCCAAGCCTCAGGAATTCTGAGATTACAGCAGCAGAAAACAAACCAGGGCAGAAAATGATATTGAAGGTCAGAATGTTTTTATACAAATGCCTGATAGGGAGAGGCCAATTTGTGACTGAATACTGATGAGAAGGCTGGGAGAATTTAGAGCAGTGCTTCTCAACCTTTCCAATGCTGCAGCCCTTTATTTAATACAGTTTCCAATGCTGCAGCCCTTTATTTAATACAGTTTCCAATGCTGTAGCCCTTTATTTAATACAGTTCCTAATGGGGCAACCCTTTAAAACAGTTCCTCATGTTGTGGTGACCTCAACCATAAAATTATTTTTTGTTGCTACTTTGTAACTGCATTTTCACTACTGTTATAAATTGTAATGCAAATATCTGATTTACAGATGGTCTTTGGTGACCCCTCTGAAAAGATTGTTTGACCCCCAAAGGGGCAATAACTCACAGGTTGGGAACTACTGATTTAGAGGATCAGGGCAGAGGAGCCTAGATCACTGGATCCCACAGTACAGGGTGATGCTGGTAAGGGCAGAGAAAAAGAGAACTGTAGGAAAAGCCTGAAACTTCTTAGAGATGATGACAGTGGCTGTGACCAGAATGTTAGTGGGAAAGTGGGTGGCAGGATCATTCTGCCAATGCCTCAGAGGGAACTGAGGAAGTAGGAAGTAGAGTAAAGGTCCTGTTGTCACACGGGATGAAAGCAGGTCCTAGGTCTTTGACAAAGGCAGAACTTAACAGTGACAAAGTAGGATATTTGGCATAAACATATCTAAGCAGCAAAGGGTCTGAGGTGCAGCATACCTTGGCTGCTTGCAGTAAAATGAGAGAGAAATACTTGAATGACATAATTTTTAACTAAAAGGAAAGAAGAAAGTAAAACACTTGAAAAGTTTCCCACCTGAGCCAAGTTGTGTTTGGGAGAATGAGCTAAAGGTTGGCGGGGGGACCTTTTGCTAAAGAGATAATCGTGGGTAGAGGGGGCCATGGGTGATGGGAAGGAGCTCTGAAAGTTATTTACAGGTCTTCAAGGCTGCCTCTGTGGTCAATGGACCAGAGCAGGGCTTAGATCAAGACTGCCACAGGGGTATCCTTGGCTCCTTATCATTTGGTGCCTTGGGACTCTGCTCCCTTGACCTTGACATTGCCATCCTCAGAGCTGCAGCCATTTCTGTTAGCATTCTTTCTAAGCCCCACCCAGCAGTTACCTGGCAACAGCCAGGTAGGCCTGGCTTGCTGTAAAAGGGGCTGTTTGCCCCCTCCTTGCTCTCTCTGCTACTTCTCTCTCCCTGATTCTCTTCTCTCTCTGACTCCTTTCTCCCTCTCCCTCTTTCTCCCTCTGCCTCTTTCTCCTGCCCCACATCTTTCTCTGTCTCTACTCCCTTCTCAATTCCCCTTCCCGTGTCCCTAACCCTTCATATGGCTGGTACCTCAGGGGGAAGGGATGCCTCAGCATTGGCCCACAGAGGCACCCATCCCATCTCACCATACTACACTCTATCAAACATATCCTGGCTCCTTTTTTTTTTTTTTTTTAACATAGCAGACAGATTCAGTCTCTGTTTCTTATAAGTCATTCATTCTTTGGTTTGCTCTAGCTGCAGCTCAAAGAGACCAGGGTGATACTTAGTTAGGCCTCTGCTCTGGAGGATAAAAGTGTTGCGTGATGCTAATTATGTAGACTTAGAGAGTTCTTAAGCTTTAGGCCCTGGCTAGGCTGTTTATCCTTTAGCCACAGGCTTTTTAAAAAAATTTTATTTTTACACAATTTGAATAGTTGATATTTTGGGTAATGGGGACACCTACTGTTTATTTTGAGGAAGTCAAATTTCAGTCCTTTGACTCTCTCTCTGTGTTTTATAACAGTGAGAATATAAATTTTGGTAGATGGAATAAGGCTGATGTAGGGTTATTTATAAAGTTGTAGACTGTTAGGATGCCAGAGCCTTAGGGTATTTAGAAATCATGTTTTAAAGTTGCATCCTTTCAATGTAGTAGCTGCTACTCACGGGAGTAAATACAACTGGACAATGAGAATTAAAGATCCAGTCCCTGCTGGGAGGTCACTTGTGAGTGGGGCTCCCACACCGGGCAGCGCAGACACAGAACACATTTATTTCTTCAGAGACACTTACTTTGTAGTGCTGTAATAGAGTCTTCCAGATCAGTCTCTTTGTTTTGAAATAAGAAAACAAAGCTCAAAGAAGAGACCCACCAAACTAGGCTCTTGGAGTTGTCACTTCTTGCCTGATGCCACCAGGATACTTTCTAATTAAGCTCATGCCATTGTGTGTGGGGGGGGTGGGGTAGGGCAGTTTCAACCTCCCACTCCCGAAGATCACGGTCATGTGACATGTGGCTACCAATTTTCAAATACCTTTTAAAAATATTTATTTTATATTTAGTTATGTGTGTATCTGTGTGATTTTTGTTTTGTTTTGTTTTGTTTTGTTTTTGGAGACAGGGTTTCTCTGTGTAGCCCTAGCTGTCCTGGAACTCACTTTGTAGACCAGGCTGGCCTCAAACTCAGAAATCTGCCTGCCTCTGTCTCCCGAGTGCGGGATTAAAGGTGTGTGCTACTACCGCCTGGCTGTATCTGTGTGATTATGTGCGTGTGTGAGTTGCAGGTGTCCATGGGGTCCAGGAGAACTTGCCAGATCTTCTGGAGCTGGAGTTATAGGAGGTTGTGGTCTGGTCTTCTACAAGGGCAGTATTGTTCTTAACCATTGAGATATCTCTTCAGCTCCTATATATATATAATATCCATGGAAGCCTCGCCTTCTCTGAGGAGAAAGGGGGGGGGGAGGAATGGGAGAAAGGGTAAGAGAGGGAAGGACTGGGTGAAGAGGAGGGAGGAGAAGCTATAATGGGGATGTAAAATAAATAAACTAATGATTGAAAAAGGAAAAAAAAATGTCTTAGGGTTTTACTGCTGTGAACAGACACCATGACCAAGGCAACTCTTATAAAAGCAACATTTGATTGGGGCTGGCTTACAGGTTCAGAGGTTCAGTCCATTATCATCAAGGTGGGAGCATGGCAGTATCCAGGCAGGCATGGCACAGGCAGAGCTGAGAGTTCTATGTCTTCATCCAAAGGCTGCTAGTGGAGGACTGACTTCCAGGCAACTAGGGTGAGGGTCTTATGGCCACACCCATAGTGACACACCTACTCCAACAAGGCCACACCTCCAAATGGTGCCACTCCCTTGTCCAAGAATATACAAACAATCACAAATATTAATCCCAGCACTTGGGAGGCAGAGGCAGGCGGATTTCTGAGTTCGAGGCCAGCCTGGTCTACAAAGTGAGTTCCAGGACAGCCAGGGCTACACAGAGAAACCCTGTCTTGAAAAAACAACCCCTCCCAAAAAAACCAACAACAACAAATATTAAATCAAGAGTAGTGATGCATGGCTTGCAATCCCAGCACATGAAAGGCAGAAGAAAACAGATGAGAAGTTCAAGGTCAACTTCTGCTACATAGCCAATTCAAAGTTCGCCTGGGCTGCGCGAGACTTTGTTTTCAAACCAACCAAACACACAAACCACAGAACCAAGTAAATCATAAAGTAGATGCATGCCCAGGCTTCTCTGGATGGCACGCAGTACAGACGTATGTAAGTTCAGGGATACTAAATCCATGGTTCTAGCCTTGCCGTTCTTGCAGATACAGAGATCCAGTTAACAGTCAGAGGATTCATGGCCAGTTCTTGGGCTTCTTAAAAGGTAGAATCTAGATTCTCATGATTGAAGTGAGACTGCAGTGTAGAGAACGGAAGTGTAAAAGAGTTGGCGGTATTTGACCTGCTCAAAGGTTAGAAGCAGGAATTTGACAGTGCTCCATGCCAGCATCCTGAAGGGACGAGAGGAAGGAGGAATGGCTGGAACAGGGACTCTGAGTAACTGATATCATGAGCCACAGTTCCTCCTTGCTTTATAGGCTTTGCCTGTAAGATCTTCTTCATCCATTGGTTTATTCGTTCATTTCTGAGCTCCGGTTGTAAGAGCTCTCGGAACACCCTTTAGTTATTGACTGACAGTAGGTTGTAGTCACTTTATGCCCTCTCTGATTAACTCCAGGTGCCCTCTATTGTCTCTCGGTCTGAGCCCAGGTTCCTGCAGTGATAATCTCTTCATGAGGCTTCCTCCTCTCTCCTAACACACTCTCTGAATTTTCCCTTAGTACTTCTTTGGATCTTCTTTTAGAGAAGACTTTTCCTTTCTGCTTTAGGAGAGAACAAATCTAAGAGAGTTGGTGTAATGACTATATATGTACTCTGTTGTTTGTGGTATGGAAATGTGTGTGGTGTGTGTGTGTGTGTGTGTGTGTGTGTGTGTGTGGTGTGTGCGTGTAGATATGTGGATACAGGCAGATGGAGGCCAATGGTTGATATTAAATATCTTCTTTTATTGTCTTCTGCCTTGCTTTGTCAAGGCAAAATCTCTCAGTGAACATGAAGCTCATTGGTTGACAAATTCTGGACCACTTCTGCCTTATTCATTAATGTCTTGCTCAGATCTGCCATGCCTGGGTACTGGGGATCTAAACTCAGTCCTCATGCTGAAGTAGCCAGCACCTTATCCACAGAGCCATCTCTCGAGCCACACACAGTAAGGAATTTATAAAATAATATTACACTGAAAAGATCCTGTCTAAATTAAAATTACACTGATGTGAAAATAGGCATTTGAATGGACTTTTCTTTATGTTATTAGATTATGTCTCTAAACTGAATTTGTGCCTTTGTAAAGTGCAGGAAAATATTTTGAGTTTTCTTGTGCTTGATCATTCTGCCAAGCTTCATACTCTTAAATGTTACTTTAAGCAGTGTCTGTAGGAAGGTGGCTGAAAGATTCTTTTTTTTTTTTTTTTTTTTTTTTTGACTTTTCTTTTTTTTTCTTTTTAAATATTTTTATTAAGTATTTTCCTCATTTACGTTTCCAATGCTATCCCAAAAGTTCCCCATAACCTCCCCCCGCCCCCCAACTCCCATACCCACCCACTCCCACTTTTTGGCCCTGGCGTTCCCCTGTACTGAGGCATATAAAGTTTGCAAGTCCAATGGGCCTCTCTTTCCAGTGATGGCCGACTAGGACATCTTTTGATACATATGCAGCTAGAGGCAAGAGCTCCGGGGTACTGGTTGGTTCATAATGTTGTTCCACCTATAGGGTTGCAGATCCCTTTAGCTCCTTGGGTACTTTCTCTAGCTCCTCCATTGGGGGCCCTGTGATCCATCCAATAGCTGACTATGAGCATCCACTTCTGTGTTTGCCAGGCCCCGGCATAGTCTCACAAGAGACAGCTATATCAGGGTCCTTTCAGCAAAATCTTGCTAGTGTGTGCAATGGTGTCAGCGTTTGGAAGCTGATTATGTGATGGATCCCTGGATATGGCAGTCTCTAGATGGTCCATCCTTTTGTCTCTGCTCCAAACTTTGTAACTCCTTCCATGGGTGTTTTGTTCCCAATTCTAAGAAGGGGCAAAGTGTCCACACTTTGGTCTTCGTTCTTCTGGCTGAAAGATTCTTGGACAAATTACTTCTGACAAGGTATGAACATGATTGTTGATTATAGACAGTCATCTCTGTACTTACCTGTAGGGAACAAATCACAACACTATCCCCAGCCCAAGAGTGTAGAGTGTACTGTTCTCTTTGCCTCAGTCCAGTTTTGTTTAATATTATTTAAAGGGGGGAAATGTTTCCAGCCTAGCAAGGCTGGCTGTGACCATCTGCCTCCGCTTGAGCGGAGTCACCTGCTGTGCTGCTCTTTTTTTTTTTTTTTTTTTTTTTTTATGTGCCACTACCTGCCTGAGGCCCAACCTGCAGGGAGGCCAAACTGGTTCTCTTCCAGGAATCTTCCAGAGTTAACACCGAGCTGTGATCTTCGCGAGTTCCCGCTAAAAGGCTGAACTATCTACTTCTAAGGAACTTGCTTGGCCAGGGACGGGCCTCCCCTTTTCTTTATAAAGCGTGTTTGCTGACATTAAAATTGAACCTTGAGCAAAAAGCTTGTCTTGGTTCCTTCCTTATCTTGCGCAGCCCAGCCCTTCTCTTCCAGGTTTCCAAAATGCCTTTCCAGGCTAGAACCCAGACCTGTGATCTGCTGGCCGGACACAACACATCACATGTACTTATGATAAATACTAACTTGTAAGTTAGGCACAGTAAGAGATTAGGACGAATAATAATAAAGTAGAACTCTGTAACAGTATCCTTCAGGAACAGTTAAGTGAATGTGGTTTTTTTCTTTTCTCTGGAATTTTCCATATAATGTTTTCTGACCACTGTTGACTGTGAGTGAATAAAACTGCTGAATACAGAACTGTGCACACAAAGTGGTGAGATGCCAAATCTTTTAAGTCCAGACTTCATTTTAGAGAACCTGACCTAAGTTTGAGCTCTGGTAGACTAACAGGCTGGTATCTAGCATTCGTTTCCAAGTTGCCCCCCAACAAAACCTGAGCCTAGCTCCAGTCTCTAGGCTAATCCCCATCAAGAGCAGTTTCCAGGTTACACCCTCAACAAGACTAGTGTCTTCAGGTCATTCCCTCAACAAACCTGCACCCCAGGTTACAAGCCCATCTCTTGCCTAACGACCACCAATGTAGAAGGAACAGAAGTTAAGTTTATGATATGACTCCCAGCACCAGCCAATTATGTTAAAGGACACAGGAGCTTGCCAATTAGATTCTTGCATACATACTCCCTGCTTGCTGCTTACTATAAAGCCTTGCCCCATAAACATTCAGGGCTCCCCCACCCCAAAACTGTCCTTTGTAACAGTGGTGCATTGGGGTGGGGGGACAAGCTAGCTTGAATAGAATAAAGACCTTGCTGTTGCATCAGATTGGCTCTTGTCTGTGTTTTGGGGGGATCACTAACATTTCCCTGGCACTGCAGTGGGGTGCATCGGTCCCTCTGTGTCTCTTAAGGGAGTATGCCTGTGGAGCTCGAGACGTTTGCAGCCAAGGAGTTATCTTCTGTTCCAGAGCTGATGGAAGCATTTCAGGGAAGCTTTACTGAAAAAAAAAAAAAAGTCAAAGCTGGTGAAATTTATAGCCAGGAGCTCAAAGCAATACACCTTGCTGAGGGAAGAGTATTCAACCCTGAAGAGGTGAATTATGGTGGAAAGATTCTATTTCCTTACGGTTTTGGAGGCCAGGCATTGGCTCACCTCAGTTGGTGACCAGCAATTGTGTAAAACTTTGTGAGCACTTTCTCAGGGAAAGCAGACTCACTGTTGCTGGAGCTGTGATCAATCTGAAGAGAAATGGCCCTTACCGTGGTGTTCATTCCGTTGTTATAAAATAATGAGACGGTACGTTGGTCTTCTGGAATGGCTAACACTGATTGTAAACGTCACTGTCATGCCTGTGAGGGATTATCGAGACCAGGTTAGCCGCTGCAGTATCTGTGGGGGAATTACCTAGATTAGGTTAGTTGAGGTGGGAAGAAGACACACCCTATGTATGGGTGGGATCATTCTGTGGACTGCGGTCCTCGCCTGCATAAAACTGAGAAAAAAATTACCAGAGAGTGAGAACTCATCCCGCCTTGCCTTCTGATGGTAATGTGACTAGCTGCCTCAAGATATCCCTGCCATGACTTCCCACCGTGAGGGACTGTTTACTCTGGGATGGTGACCCCACACCAACCCTTCATTCTTTAAGTTGCTTTGGTCAGGATATTTTTTTTTTATCATAGAATAAGAGCAGTAATTAATACACCTTCATAATCCACTCATGTTTGGAAGTGAGGTGTGTAATTTAAAAACTTGGGTTTGTTTTTGTTTTGTTTTGTTTGTTTGTTTGTTTGCACTCTTTTCATGTGTTTATTAAAGTACATGTACTCCCTGTTTTGGGGGAGCAGTATGCTGCGGATGGAACATACATGAGCTAAGTACAGCACTCTCCCAATGAACTACACCCCAACCTGCACAGCTGCTTTCAAGGAGGAGAACTGTGCACTCTACCTGCAGTCAGTGCTGACTCCAGAAGACAGGAAAACAAAGTACCTCAAAACAAATGGGTGGACGCCAGAGTAACGTGGAAATTATTTAGCAAGGAGCACCAGTTCCTCACAAAGGTGATACTGGTTCACGGAGCCCAAGTACTAGTAGGCTATTTCATTCTACATTTGGAAAAACTTTAGAAGGCATGGGTAAGTTGATTCATCTCCAATTCTCTTATTTATATTTTTTTTCTAAATATCATTTTTAACTTTAACAGCCTGAAAACACCTCACACTTGTCTTGAGTATGCTTAAGGAATTTATCTGCCTTTTAACAAAAGGAGCTAAGTTATTCCCCTCAATCTTAAGGGTTCTTTGTAAATTTCACAGTCTTTATATTTTTACTGTCTTTGTTTATTACTGTTTGGCTGCATTTTCTATAATTCCAGCAGCATCTTAAACAGACAGTGTGTCTATGTATAATGAAAACAAAAATGGCTTGCAACACCAGGTAAGAGCCACAGTGTACCTGTACATGTTAATGGGCATCTGTCAGGGATATCCTGTTGTCTGCACCATGGACAATTGACATATAAGTCTCAGCTTTACGAATGTGACAATAAAGAAAAAAAAATCCTTATAAGAATGAAATACAGCATCCCCCCCCCCAAAATATTGGTTTCTAACACACAAAGCAGTTAGAAAATGTTCACATTTTAACAAATCTGTACAAACCACAAGGAACATTCTATGGGACTATCATCCCACCTTGATGCTAAGAACTTTCTAGAAATGTAGAATAACCATTGACAATATATAAATCTAGTTTCTATGTGTTCCACAGCTCCAGAACCTAAAAAACTGATTTGAAGAACTCAATATGCCCAGCATGGATCATTGGACATTCCTTGACTGTGCCTGCTTTTAATATCTCTCAATGATGTACAGTCAACTTGTGCCTTCAAAGTCATTCAATTTTTTATAGCAAAAAAGCAGTATCATTTAGTAGCAATTAAAGCACCTTCAAGAAGACTTTAAAAAAATACAATATCCAATTAGAGAAGCTGTATTTTTAAACATCTGTACAAGAGTAAGCTGCTGAAACTCAGTCATTGTAATTCAACATCTGTACAGTAGTTTGCAATAGATCAAGATAATAATTCATCATTATCCTGCATACAACTGGCCTGCTATTGGTTACACACTGTCTCATGTTTTAATAAACCAGGCCTGGAAACAAAAGAAAAAGGCCTGTTAATTCTAAGCCACTGAAAGCCCCGGAAATAATACTATCATTTAGTAACTTCAACTGATTTGGAATAGGCAGCTCTTTGGGTTAAAGGTGTAAGTGGTAAATCGTCCTGTAAGATGAACACTCCAGAGGAGCTCCTGCTTAGAATTCTGGGAAGGAGGACGTGATGTCTGTAGCAGAACTGAGTTTTCCTGTGGAGCAAATTCACTCTGTAGAGCAGTCACTCTTTAGATGAGCCTTCTTGCAACGGTTGCAGCCGAGGGCCCTGATCCCAATTCTGTACAGTGTTGGTTCCTGGGGACACACTGACAAACTAAAAGCTTTAAGAGCTAAGGTTGTCCGTACCTTTGTTACAGATATTCTTGAGTGCATCCTGCTGGTTCCAAAGTGTGCATTTGCTTCTTCACTGTCTGGGAATAACAGCAAACACAGAGTCTTCTGAGAGCAGTTTGTCTTCTCCATCTTCCCCATCGTCTCTCTGACCCCATTAAAGTTATCATTGTTACCTTTATCACGTTATTGGGAGACAAGACCTGCTAAGTGGTCCGCCTTGATCTCAATCTCGTGGTCCTCCTATGTAGTCTCCCCTCCCCCAGCCTGAAACCTGCTTGCTCAGGGGTGGAGCTTCCCGCTCAATCGTTCTGCCATGACCACTGCTGGAACCTGCCACTTTGCTGTGCGGAGCTGTGCACGTGGTCACCTGCTACTGGACCCCGAGACCAGTTGGCGGGAATCGGGTTCCCTCCCCCTTCCTTTATAACTGAATGTCGGAACTAGTAAAATTGAGCTTTGAACAGGATGAACTTGTCTTGGCTCCGTTTCTTCTTTCTCCCCGTCTAGTTCCTCCCTTAGCTCGAGTGGCCATCTCAGTCGAACCGTTCATGTTGCGAGCTGCTGGCCGGCCGCAACACTCCTAGACACCCGAGATGGGAGGATCATAGGTGAGCCACTGGTGTCTGGTGCTAAAGTCACCTTTGAAACACATGAAACTATAAAGTTGATATTTTTTATATTTTAAATCAATAGAAATATGTAGAATATTGGGCTGAACCTTTGAAGTATTCTGTAGAAGGCTTAGTAGGTCCAGGAAGCCACAGCTCATCAAATACTTAGCAAGGAATTAGGCAACTCAGCATTTTTAAGCCAATGAAAAGATTCTTTTTTTGTTTTGCTTTACATTTTTTTTTTTTTACTTTTCCTATTTTCTTGGTGTATATTGTTTGTGCAAAATAATGGTTTCTTGTGCTGTTGTCCTCCTTGAACACAATACACACTGGTCAGTCCTTCAGTCTCTTCTCTTGTTAACCCTTGCTTCCTTTTGAAATTAATCTCCCTCCCATTTTCATGTCTTTTTAAAAAATTTTGCACTTAACACATAAGATAAATGTACTATATTTGTCTTTCTAAGTCTGGCTTCTTTCTTTCTTTCTTTTTTTTTAATTTATTTTTTATTTTTTTTTAATGTTTTTTTTTCCATTTTTTATTAGGTATTTAGCTCATTTACATTTCCAATGCTATACCAAAAGTCCCCCATACCCACCCACCCCCACTCCCCTACCCACCCACTCCACCTTTTTGGCCCTGGCGTTCCCCTGTACTGGGGCATATAAAGTTTGAGTATCCAATGGGCCTCTCTTTCCAGTGATGGCCGACTAGGCCATCTTTTGATATATATGCAGCTAGAGTCAAGAGCTCCGGGGTACTGGTTAGTTCATAATGTTGTTTCACCTATAGGGTTGCAGATCCCTTTAGCTCCTTGGGTACTTTCTCTAGCTCCTCCATTGGGAGCCCTGTGATCCATCCATTAGCTGACTGTGAGCATCCACTTCTGTGTTTGCTAGGCCCCGGCATAGTCTCACAAGAGACAGCTACATCTGGGTCCTTTCGATAAAATCTTGCTAGTATATGCAATGGTGTCAGCGTTTGGATGCTGATTATGGGGTGGATCCCTGACCATATATCCAGAAGATGCCCCAACTGGTAAGAAGGACACATGCTCCACTATGTTCATAGCAGCCTTATTTATAATAGCCAGAAGCTGGAAAGAACCCAGATGCCCCTCAACAGAGGAATGGATACAGAAAATGTGGTACATCTACACAATGGAGTACTACTCAGCTATTAAAAAGAATGAATTTATGAAATTCCTAGCCAAATGGATGGACCTGGAGGGCATCATCCTGAGTGAGGTAACACATTCACAAAGGAACTCACACAATATGTACTCACTGATAAGTGGATATTAGCCCCAAACCTAGGATACCCAAGATATAAGATACAATTTGCTAAACACATGAAACTCAAGAAGAATGAAGACTGAAGTGTGGACACTATGCCCCTCCTTAGAATTGGGAACAAAACACCCATGGAAGGAGTTACAGAGACAAAGTTTGGAGCTGAGATGAAAGGCTGGCTTCTTTCTAAACACTATGATCTCTGATATCATTTACCTTTTCAAAAAGATACAATTTCATACCGATTCAGATAATGTTGAGGCTGGAGAAAGCTTAGCATTAGGAACGAGCACAGCTTGTTTGGTTCCTAGCACCCATGTCACCTTCATTTGTCCCAGAGGGACATAGGGCAGGGAATAAGAGACAAAGACAGGAGACAGGATGAGGGAGAAAGGAGAGGGAACAAGGGAGAGGAGAGAAAGGACAAAGGAGAGGGGGAAGGGCTATTTGCTTCTGAGGGACAAGGAATGGCTTGCTTTCTTCCTCTTCTCCATGTTAAAACCAGGAATGTTTCTATTTCAGATGTTTTCCTGATTTTGAAATATCTATATTCGTAATGAGATCTATTGAAGATTGGACCTAAACCTGACTTTCATTTGTGTTTTACACACATATTATACAGACAATTTAAACTGAATTTATGTGATATGTTTAGTATTGCTTGCATTTTCACTGTGACTTGACACGAGTATGGAATTTCCCATTTTTATCAAATTGGTGCCTCCGGAGTTTTATATTTTGTTATATTTCTGGTTTTGGACTTTAGATGTTTAACATGTGTAAATAAAAAAGGCCTTGTGAGACTGCCTTAAAACTACTCTGATTTTTTTTTTTAGCATTAAAAAACTTTAAAAGGCTGATTTGTCTTTCATAAAAGTCTATTTTTTTAAACTACTTAGCTTTCCAGACAATATTTCTTCATGAAGTAAAACACTGACCAGTGGTATGTTGGAATTTTTATCCACCAGTTCACAAAGAGCAAACTGTTAAAACTTTCAGAAATTCTGGAAGCCAATTATTAAATAACATTAATATTAAAAATTGAATTAGATAAACTTGTAATTAAATGAATGACATAAAATGTTAAATATTAAAAACTCATTCTTTTCTGATTATATTATTAAATTTTGTGACTTTGTATTGTTGAAGTTATTTTATTCATTCTTTTCTGATTATATTATTAAATTTTATGACTATTTGTATTGTTGAAGTTATTTTTTTTTTCTTGCCATCAGTTTATTTGTAAAAACAACATAGGGCACTGCTCATCTGCAAATAGTGTGTTTCCCAGCAGTCTGTCTGTCTTCACATTGGCAGGAGCCTTTTCTATGGGGCCTTCACAGGCCTTGGGAACCTTTGGGAGCCTGAGCTGGGATGAAGCCTGGGCCTTAGCTGGAGCTGTGGCCTCTGCCTTGGTTTGAACCTTGGGCTTTGGTTGGTTACGCCCCTTAGCCATGTAGCTTCAAACCCGCCTTGCAAGCTTGGCCTGAGTGATGAAAGCCGGACGGCTGAGTTTGCGGCTGGGGCCCTTTGGTATCTTGGGCTTGATGGCCTGAGGCTTCACCAGGGCCTTGATGGCCTCTGCGCATGCACGCACTCACTGCCTTTACATTGCTGGCCTGCATCTTCTTCAGGCCTTTCTTGTTGTGCTTCTCGGCAAAGCGCATGCTCCTCAGGAACTTGGGGTCAACCTCCTTAAGAGATTCATATCTTTGTGACCAGGGTTTCTTTCTTTCTTTTTTTTTTAAAAGACTTATTTATTTATTATATGTAAGTACACTGTAGCTATCTTCAGACACCCCAGAAGAGGGGGTCAGATCTCACTATAGATGGTTGTGAGCCACCATGTGGTTGCTGGGAATTGAACTCAGGACCTCTGGAAGAGCAGTCAGTGCTCTTAACCACTGAGCCATCTCTCCAGCCCCTTGACCAGGGTTTCTTGATGCCCCTTCTGTGCCGTTTGCGGGACTGGCTGTGTGTGGTGTGGTTCTTGCATTTGGCCATGTCTGCGCAGTAACCCGCGGCTCCTGCAGCTCCTGGGACTGGAAGCTGTTGAAGTTATTTGTGTGTACTGTATCAGTACCGTGTAGTAGTATGCTATCACATGTCTCTTCTCAAGTTCACACCAATGCGGTCCTATTGAATAGTACTATTTGAGAATAGGACTGGCAAATGATACAAAGCAGGGTATCCTGCTGCAAGAACCAGTTGCTAACCATGGTACTAGCGTATCTCTTATTGCCATGCTTTCAAGAGGATCGTTTTTCCTATCCAGTGTGATCTGGAGGTCATCTTGAAGGTCAGTGTAGCACCTCAGCTTTCAGTGGGATTCTAGCACAGGAAGACACAATGGAGTCTTTTGTTTGGGAGTAACTAAAGCCATCTGACCAGCACTGACTGAGAAGACTCAATTCTCACTGACATTGGCTCAGGGATAAAAAGGCTCTGGCTATACAAAGTAGTCTTAGGTTAGACCGGAAGTCTTGGCTGTCAACATCCTTATAGGTCTTGCCTGCTGGGTAGCAATCTTTCAGTACCAGGCACTTTCTGGTTTCTCTAGAGTCATGACATTGAAAGCATTTCAGCAAACATTTCTAAGGACTCTCATAATTTTTTGAAGCAACATGTTTGACCTAATTCTGTTTAATCCTAGAATATAAGTCCTTCCTCAGTTGTAGTATTGTTCATGACTGTGGCAAAAAGACAGGAGCAAATCTACTTATAGAGCAAGTTTGTTTCTGTGCATGGTTTCAGCCCATGATTGACTGACTCCGTTGCATTGGGCCCGAAGTGAGCAAAACATTATGGTAGACAGAGCAAGAAAGGGTACTGTCCATTTCCTAGCAATGGGGAGCTTAGAGAGACCTGGGAATAAACAGTGTTTGCCAAAGTCATATTCTCAGTCACCTGCCCGCCCCCCCCAGGACTGTCTCCTAATCAACCTTTCAGTGTGAATTTAATAATGTTCTAATTCATCAACATTAGTGTCTTCATCATCCAATCACCTCTGGCTATTTCCACCAGCTAGGGGTCAAGCTTTCAAAACAAGAGCCTTTTGAATGGCTACTCTCACTATTCACGTTGTAATATCAACCATTTGTTTGGTCATCCTCTGCAAAAAATAAAAATAAAAAATAAAAAATAAAATATTTCTGCCTCTCCTAACCCTTCAGGTCCCTAGTTGTTAGCTGCTAAGTGAGGCAGGCACCTTTAAGGGAAACTTCTATATTAGCATACTTTCAAAGTATCTTGTCCTTGTCTTCTCGTTTTCTTGTTAAAACTTTTTGGAGAAAACCGCTCTATAAGTAGATTTGCTCCTGTCTTTTTGCCACAGTCATGAACAATACTACAACTGAGGAAGGACTTATATTCTAGGATTAAACAGAATTAGGTCAAACATGTTGCTTCAAAAAATTATGAGAGTCCTTAGAAATGTTTGCTGAAATGCTTTCAATTTCATGACTCTAGAGAAACCAGAAAGTGCCTGGTACTGAAAGATTGCTGCCCAGAAGCACTTCTGTTGGACTCTTTATTCTGCAATGGTAGCCACATTTTGTAATCAGTTTGAACATAATCTTCCTAATGGCTAGCCTTCATTGTCAAGTTGACTGGATTTAGAATCTCCAAGAGACACATTCGGGTAGCTCTGTAGGGCATTTCTAGAGAGATGTAGCTGAGGTGGGAAGACCCATCTTAAATGTGAGCAATGCTAACCCATGGTCCTGGATTGAGTCAAACGGAGGAAGTAAGTACAGCATTCATCTCTCTCTCTCTCTCTCTCTGTCTCTCCTCTCACTGTGGATGCAATGCGACCAGCTGCCTTGTGTTCCTGTACTTATGCCTTTCCCATAATGATTGAGGAACACACACACACACACACACACACACACACACACACACCTAAAACTAAAGATAGGGATATCTTGAAAACAGTAAGAGAAGAAAGCAGTTCAAAATGATGATTTCTCATCAGAAGCCATAGGGCCAGAAGGAAGTGGTACATGGAAGAAAAAATTGTCAGTCAAGATACCTTTATCCAGTAAAAATACCTACTAAAAGAGTGTTCATGGCCATGAGAAGTATTCTGACAGCATGGGGTACACTAGGAAGTTGTCAAAAGAGAATGGAAAGGACAGAAGGGATCTTGGGACACTAGGAAGAAAGAAAGGACATAACAAGCAAAGGTATATCAAAGTGCTTTGCTTCTCTTCAAGAGAGTCCCTCCTCTTCCCAATTGAGCTTGTGCACTCAACACATATTTCATGAGTACTGTCATAGCTTAGAGGTTTAGCCTGTAGCTCTGGGAAAATGTTCTGGGGTCTTGGTTGTTAGCTCCAGCCTCCTCCTCCCCAGAGCATGAGCATTAATGTAGATCTAATAGAAGTGGGGTTTGTGGTCCTGCCTTAGGGTCAAGTGACCATCAAATTATCCATAGATGGGGGAAAAGCCAGTCCAAGAGAGTCCACAGCAACAATTCTGGCTGGTATCAGAGGGCCAAATCCTCCCCTGGATTATAGCTGCTGCCTCTGTGGCTTGTCAGATGAACATCTTGTTCTGGATGAAGCCCGTCAATTTCAGGCCACATCCTTTGTATGTGGGACTCCTATTTGTGATAAGATTAAGGGTAAAGCCTTAGTTTAAAGTCTTTCTTCCAGCCATAATATCTTTGTTTTCTCACTTTCTTACTCCTTCATTATTTTCAGGACAGCGGTAACACAAACAAACTTTGTAGTAAACTGTTTCTGGGATTTTGAATTGTTGGCTGACCTAAATGGACCACTAATTGGTTGAGAGAAATGCAGTGGTCCTTGCTTTCTTAGTCTGTGATTGTGGCAATGCCTGGGGACCCTGAATGGACAAACTGTTGATTGAAATAGGCTTTGGCTGGATAAAGAAGATAATTTTATATGCCCCAATACAGGGGAATGCCAGGGCCAAGAAGCAGGAGTGGGTGGGTAGGGGAGCAGGGCAGAGGGAGGGTATAGGGAACTTTCAGGATAGCATTTGAAATGTATATAAAGAAAATATCTAATAAAAAATAAATGAAAAAGAAAGCATGGCAGCAATGTCATTGATGACAGTTTGTTTTTCCTCTGTGGTACAAGATAATTCTACAACTGAAATCTTAGATTTAATGAAATTAATTGCTCTAGTTAAAAAAAATATTGTGGTAAGAACACTAACATGAGATCAACCCCTCCACACATCTTTTTTTTTTTAATATTTATTTATTTTTTTATGTATATGAGTACATGGAAGCTGTCTTCAGACACACCAGAAGAGGGCATCAAATCCCATTACAGATGGTTGTGAGTCACCATGTGGTTCCTGGGAATTGAACTCGGGACCTCTGGGAGAGCAGCCAGTGCTCTTAACTGCCGAGTCATCTCTGCAGCCCTCATACACCTCTTAATAAATTCCGCGTACAATACATATTGTTGACCGTAGGTCCATGCAAGGCAGATCTTTAGCACACACCCCTTTGATGGGAAGTTTATGTGAGCTGATTGGCAACTCCACATTACCCTTCCTGCAGCCAACACTAACCACCGTCATGCTCTCGTCTGTTCTGTGTGTCACACTCATGGACTTGCTTGCTGTTCTCTTCTTTCCAGGCTTGCTCTTTTCCTCAGGCTCCTCCTTTTGTTTAGAATTATGATCCCCATTATCCAACTGGACAAGCATCTCCTTCACCAGGGAGCCTTTTAAGATTGATTCCATCCGGTTCTGTCTCACGCTGGACAGTTGCTCTCTCCTCTTGTTGCACAGATCTCCATTGCTGGTTGCCAGCACTTTATACTGTCACCTCCACCATCCCGTGACAGTGAGAGCTTGCCTTGCCTTGTACCTTCCAGGATGATTCAGGGTTGGGTATGTGGCAAGACGCCTATAACTTATCAATGAATTGACAGATATATGGATGAGATTGCATCCAGTGTCGTAAGAGTAAACTATCACCTCACACGTTATTGTTAACAAAAGGGATCTAAAATTACAGCCCCAGATATCTACATCTGAGAAAATGTAGTAAATAAATCTCTATTTCCTCCCGAGTATGTATACGTTTCCTCATTTCTACCGTTGATAGCGTCGAACGCCTCCCCTCCCCCGCCCTTCCCCCCCCCCCCCCACGTGTGATGAGTTCATCATGGTGCAAAGAGCTGGCCACTGGACTGCTTTCCCATAACCAATTGGAATCAAGAATAGTGCAAAAATCTGTGACAGCAGGGCCGGGGGGAGGGCGGGGGGGGGGTAGGTATCCCCAGGGCACCACCTGGTTTGTAGCACTCTTCTGACCATGGAGTGCCTACTTCCCTATAACTGGCAAGGCAGCAACAGAAATGGAGCTGCTAACCTGATTGGAAACCCCTCTCTCACTCTCTATCTCTGCCTCTATCTGCTCCCGCCCCCTTTTCCTCTCTCACTTGACTGGCTCACTTCTGATTGGTTCTTATCCTTCATTCATTTGCATACCTACAATACATCCTGCCAGTCAGGGCCCACCTGGTACTATATAAACCTGGCCCATGGCAGGTTTTTTTTTTTTTTTTGATCTTCAGCCTCCTTGACTACTTGTCTAAGGGGGAACACTGCTCCAGCCTTGGAGACCTGCCCCTTCTGGTCTCATCAGGCACTTGTTCTCCTGAGCACTGGTCTTGGTTGTCAACCCAAGACCTGCTTTGAGCAAAGAGCGGTAATGCTTACTGGCTGTCTCTCTCGTTTGGCATCTTGATGCCACTGATAGTTTTTTGAACTCTGTTTTTCTGTATGAGTAAAATTCTCATTTGCCCACCCTTCAGTGTTCACCCACTCCTTTCTTCAGGTGGTAAGACCAGTGTCCGAGGATTGGTTGTCTCTGTGTGTTTAAATTTGAGAAAGAAGACAGAAAGTTGGAGAGAGTAATGTAGACTGGTTAGATATGTGGACCCTAAGGAAATTAGCAGTAGGCTATTGAGTTTCTTCTGTTTATATGTCTCCAGACTTAGTGAGGAAGAAGCCAGCACCCTTAAAACAGAAATGTACACACACAGACGACAACAACAACAACATCCAAAAAAACAAAACAAAACAAAACAACAACAAAAAAAAAAAAAAAAAAAAAAGCAAAAACAAGCCCCAGAAAAATCTTTTTTAAATAAAAGGGCCAGGAAAGGAGAGGGTGAGCAAGACAGAAAGGCAGTAACTGTTCTTTTATAACCAAACACAGCACTAAAATAAAATAAAATAAAATAAAATAAAATAAAACCAGTAGTACCCCACTTCCCTCTTCCAGGCCATCAGAAAAAGCCTGTCAACCTTGCCTTTTGCCCAGTCAACAATGAACATTCCCAAGCACTCTGAGGATGGGGCCACCGTCTCTCCAGAGGGGGTAGAGAGCAGCCTGTCCCCTGTGGTCTCATAGGATCACATGGGGAGACATGACTGGTAACTCAGTCCTCTGTGTCTGGGAGCTGTCTGTGGAAGCCGAGATGGACTCCAAACTGTCATCACCACCCATAACATAAACTGTTTCACCTCACCACTCATAACTATGACAGACCTCCTTCCTATGGTGTTGAGAGAGACTGCAGGGTAGACCTGGGTTTCTACCTCAACTCGACCATGATGAAGGTGTGTCTTCTTTTTCTGAGAGGAAGCCATACCATAGGAAGTAGGCTGAGGAAGATTAAAAAGTCGATTTGCTTCATAGTCTCTTAGGTTTGCAGTACAAAGAATTTTCTTACTTGGCATGATGGCTCATGTCTGTAATCCCAATACTTGAGATCCTGGGATAGGATTTCACACCAGCCTGGATTACAGAGTGAGACCCCTTTCCAAACCAACCAACCAACCAACCAACCAACCAACCAACCAACCAACCAGCCAATAAATGTTTCTTAAAAAACTTTGGTTTACATTTACATTTTTTTCCTCAGCAAATGTTTCTAGAATATTTACCATGTGCCAGACTCAGTGGGGGGCATGGAGAATAGATCTAAGAACAAGATAGAGAGAGAGATTTGATCTCGCCCCATGAGCTTACACTCCAGTGGGGAAGACCAGACTTCATGAAAATAAATAGTAGTGCAATGAAGCAATAAAAGCACCATAAAAAAAGCTCACCATCCTTAACCCCTCGGTGGTGCTCAACGTGTTCACTATAGTGAAATGCCTGGGGCAGGGTAGTGTTGAAGAAGAGAGGTTCATTTACCTTACATTTTGGAGGTACAAGGGTGTGATGCCCCTGATATAGGTCTGGTGAGAGCCCTGTGATGGATGCTGATGCCTAGTATCAATGATAGAAGGTCATGTTGGGGAAGCAGTCGCAACTAGGAAGGAACTAGAAGTCACAAAGTAAGTATCTTGCCATCTGGTTACCGACTTGGTCCCAACACTCAGTGGTTTAATCATCGCCTCCTAACAGACCCACTATTAGGAGTAAGCCTTTAGCCATAGTGTCTTGGGAGGCTCTCAAATTACACAAAACCATAGCAGAAGATAAATAAAAAACATTCTCTGCTGGCATGGTGGGATGTGCACTTAGGGTGTGGAAGCAGGGTTATGATCTTCAAGCCATCTTGTGCAGAAAGTAAAAAAACAGACAAGCTTTCATAATGCGTTGGCAAGGAGGAGGCTTTGGAGTCGTGGTAGTTCAGTTTATCTTCTTTAGAGTTAAGTACGTGGGTCTCTGAGTATACAAAATCGTCACCAACTTATGCATGGAGACTAGCCCCATCCCATTTGTATTTGTGTAGTGAACTGGTATGCTCTTAAACTCTATGCACACGTGACTGAGT
This sequence comes from Mus musculus, assembly GCF_000001635.26. Classification (NCBI taxonomy): domain Eukaryota; kingdom Metazoa; phylum Chordata; class Mammalia; order Rodentia; family Muridae; genus Mus; species Mus musculus. The sequence continues at coordinate 113,158,224 of NC_000079.6, forward strand.
TCTTTGCTCAAGAAACATATACTGAGCAACTATAGTGTGCCAGATTCTGTCCCAGACCTTAGAGAAACAAAATGAGGACATAAAGGGTTGGGAATTGAGGCAAAGAGAGTATATCACTCAACCATGTGAGAAGCTCACCAAAAGAAATAGAAAAAAAAAAAAAGACATCCTATTTACTGAAGTCTTATTTGGAATGGAAGGCCAGACCTAAGCCAGATGTCCATCAGTAGAAGACACCATGAATGGATGGTTGTTACATTCATACACTGTATACTGCGTAGTGGTAAGAAATGAATAGTTCTCTATATCGCTGTGAGTTTATCTTTTAAAAGGATGAGAGGCTGTGGAAGTGACTCCGAAGGCAAAATGCTTCTGTAGAGGCATGAAGATCTGAGTCTAGTATCCAGGACCCATCTAAAAAGCCAGACACAATGCCAACAAATGGACAAAGTGTGGAGAGGCTGAGGCATGTATACACCAGTCTAACTAAAGTGGTGAGAGGACCAATGAGAGACCATGCCTCAAAATGCAAGGGGAGAGTGATTGAGGAAGACATCCTATATGGAACTCTGACTGCACATGTACCTTCACACATGTGTACATGCCCTTGTGTGCATATGAACACTTGCATATAACACCCCACACACACACACATACATACAAAGGTGGAAGGAAAAGTTATATAAACTGTACTCTCATAAGATATTAACAAAAGCATAAATTAAAATAAAAATAATTTAAAGGCTATCACAAAAACCGTTTATTACTTTTGTTATTATTTGCTACCCATATGTGCATGGGTAAGGAGCAGTCCACTGAAATGTGGGCAATCTGCCAGTGGCCACATCCCCAAAGAATGTTTCCCCCTCTCCCAGAAGCTATCAACTGCTAATAGCTCCTCTGTTGAGAGTGGGTCCTTGAGAGCTGGCTTGGTCTTATGCAGGTCTTGTGCAGATAACCACAGCTGCTGTGAATTCATGTAGACAATAGCCATGAGACTTCCAGTGGCCAGAGCATCCCTCCCCATCCTCTTGCTTTCTGCCTCCTCTCCCCTTCAGTGTTTTTCTAAGTGAAGAAAACCAAACTTTAGTAAAATAAACAGTTACCCATGGAAAGGGAAGCAACAGGACTGTGGTCAGTCACCTTCTTTTAGATCTTCCATGAATGGTAGACTTGGTATAAAGCTTAAGTGACCAAGTCACAATAATTTTACCCATGAGTGTTTTACCTGCATCTATGTATGTGCACTATACACATGTATGTTGTTCAAGGAGGCCAGAAGAGGGCATTGGATCTCCTGGAGCTGGAGCTAACCATGGATGTTACCTGTGGATTCTGTGAACTGAACTTGGGTTCTCTGAGAGAGCAACAAGCACTAACAATCTACTAACCCATCTCTCCAGGCCCTACCTATAAATTCATAATGGAATATATTTTAAAGAAGAAAAACTTTCTGCAAAACAGAAATAAACAGACCTCCCCAGACAAGAAATAAATACCCTGAAGTGTTTGATAAACATAATTTTGAGATAACATTGCTGTGGTCATTAAAAGATCATTTGAAGCATATAGTATGAGAGAGCAAATGAGCAATTGTGTATCTTGTTAGATATTTGAATGCAAAGATAAAATTGAATACCCAGTAGCCCTGGTTTCAAATGGAAAGTACTTGCATAAACTTGCTGTGTGTTTCCTTTCAAAAGCAAGCGCCCTGCCTGCTGTATGAAAATGAATGCAGCGCAGACTCGCATTGATTATCCACAGTAAAAGCATAAAAAAAATGCAACCCAACAAGAAGAAGCAGCATAAAAAAATCAAGGTCAGAGGCTGCTGTCGCGTCTCCAAGAATCAGGAGGTGGTTGTTAGCGCCTAACAGAGGGAGACTCCACACAGACCAAAGTGTCCACTCCAGACACTAAACTCACTGCCATTCCATGGAAGGTAGAACACAGAGAGGAGTCTTGTTAATGACACCGTAATAGTAAAAATCACTCTGGCAACTATGTGAAGAATGCTTGTTTCCTCAACGGCCAAATGGTGAGAGAAAATGACACGAGTGTCCACACTCTATAGTCAAAAGCCTAAGGCACGTGTGGCTACGGAGAACATCTGGATTCTGAACTGAATATGATTCTTGTTTAAAAGATTGACAAGAATGAGCATAGAGTATTGTTAAAGAGCCAGAGTTGGTGGGCAGGATGGGCTGTGCTTACCATGCTAGTATACAGGAGAAGTGTGCAGAAACAGGACGACCATGAGTTTAAGACTAGCCGGAGACACATATGAGACCCTTGTCTGAAAACAAATAAACAAACAAACAAAAAAAATCACCAGAAAAAAACTCAAGAAGCATAGCAACAAAATATTTGATATATTAAAAAAAATGACTCTAAAAGGTAATTTCTAAAAACTGTAATGATGCTCTTGTAAGATTATGCATGGAGGTAAGACTAGACTGGCCATGGATTGCAAAACGGGGAAACTAGGGGTTCAGGAGGACTCACTATAGTGGCGTGTCTCCTTTAGCATATGATTTGCAATGTTCATCACAAAAGGTGAATCACAAACAGGGGCGGCCTGTTCAACAACAGGCTCAAGCTCTCATTTCTCTTGGTCTATGTTTATAACCTGTCATCTGTTTCCCATTTCTGTAGATACAAATAAATATTATTACAAAAAGAAAAATGACTTTGCTGAGACACTTTTTCCAAAGGAGCCCCTAATGTAAGAGAAACCCGGGGCTGCCAAACCCGTGAAACTGAGATGGGGTGAGTGAGGAGCCTCGTGTGGTTGCTGACTGGCTCTTTGGGGCCCCACTTCTGCCATTTGGTCTCTGATCCTCACATCTCACGGCCATGTGTGGCTGTGGCTTGGAAATGATCGAGCGTCTGAAAAGGAGGAAGGAGGCTTTCAGCATCGCGGCTGCATGGTCCGCTCGAAATAGTCGGGAGAATATTTTGATTTCAGGATCAGAGTTTTTAGAGCTGTTATGAACTCTTATGTCTTATCTGGTCCAACCCACAGATATGAAGAATGGAGAAATGGGAGCCTGGGAAAACGAAGCGTCAAGGTTTCATGGCTCATGGCAGAGATGGGGTCTGAATCTCATTTCACTGATTTCCTGTGCTCAGGACTCTTCTGTCCGTCCACATTGTATCCGTGGTGACAGTGTAGCCAGTTTGACAAGAATGAAGATCTTAAATGATACTTGTTGCTCTTTCCTTTGAGCATCGGACAATGAAATAACAATCCTCAAGAAACTATTTCCCCTGAAATCTCCTACTGGGAGAGGGTAAAGACACACACACACCCTCCCCGCCCCCAGCTCCCACCTCCTGTCAGACAGAGGAAGATCTTTCTCAGGAAAAAATTGTGTTAGACCACCTTTCAGGAGAGATGAAGACCAAACAATAACATTAACGATGGTCAGGATCACACTTTGACTATAGATCTTAGAGGTTCACACTGTCTATCTTCTATGTAATAAACCTAAATTTCACAATTGGGTTCCACAGATAGGCCGGTGGGGGTGGTTGTAGTTGGATCTGTTGCTCCTCTTCCCAGTGAGGGTCACATTGAATAAGCCCACTTTTTGTTTTTCAGGATTACACATCTGTGTAATGAACCTACTGAAGACAGCTGGCTGAGCCTAACTTGGTGGAGTAGCCTGGTATCAGGCTCTGACCCTAACAACTATGGTGACAGAACTTTGATTAGTTTCTTCACCTTCAACATGAACTTTCCATTATGTATACCATTAACTACCTGGGGCCACACACTCTTGAGATTGTGGAACACTCTTTCAGTACAGAGAGGAGAGGCTTGTGAGGAACGTGGAGTGTTGGGGGTGGGGGTGGGGGATGGTGTGACTTTACAGTAGCTGACAAAATTGACTGGAAGAATTTCCTAAGGAGAAATTGTGACTCATGGTTGGTAGTGAAGAAAGTTGTGTGATTAACCCTAACCCTACCTCTACTCCTAACCCCAACCCCAACCCCAACCCCAACCCCAACCCCAACCCTACCTCTGAGGACCTGTACAAACATCTCACATCAGATGATCTGAGTTTGAATTTGTGCTCTGTCACTTCTGCTGTGCGACCTTGGACACATTGTCAGTCTCCCTGTGCTTCATTCTTTCAATGAAGCAAGCAATAGCACACATGTCAGAGGACACTAGATGTTAGCAGAGGTGTGAATTAGGTATCCTAGAGATCTTAAGAAGACCCTGAAAGACATGATTTCAGGGTTTTAAAATATATTTCATTCCAGTGGTGACGCAGTCCCTAAGTATCTCCTCTGGGAATTGAAGACCAGGCTATCAATGTACGTGTTAATCTAAAGTGAACACAGATGATCTTGACCATTCACATCTCATTACTAATACATGTGTCACTGAGACAGCTGGCTTAGCCACCCCTTAGTCCTGATGATCATAAAGGCAGTCTGGTGTCCCCAAAGCCAATGTAATAGGCCTTATTGGTGCCCATAGTGACTGCAAGTGGCATACATAGTCAATCGTCTCTGGCTTAATGCTCCCCTTCTCAGCTTCCCTCTTTATCATTTTTGTGATCACTTTGTACCTAGAGTATGAGCATTCAAACCTTTGCCCTCGGGCTCTGCTTTTGGGAGACTACAAGCCTAGGCATCTCCCTTCAGTGTTTGCTTCAGGTCTTCTGTCCCCTTGTTCTTTCTTCCCTCTCTTTTCCCAATATTTCCAACCATAATTTCAACCCTAACATGTATGGACTATTTTTCTGATATTATCTTTCTATTTTAGAAACAATTTAGCTGCTACAGCAGTGAGACAGACACCCCTTGGCCTCAGATATTTCTGTGGTAAGCGCCCTCAGGTAAATGAGGCATGGGGTATTCAGAACCAGTTATTCTCCATGTCAGATGGGCTGATACATGCATGTGAAGGGAGCAGTGGTTAAAATACCATTTCTCAGCAGAGCTCAAGCTTCGAATCCTCCTTGGAAAATAAAACTCTGGACAAGGTCAGAAAGCTCCAGTTTGGGTGGTGAGTTATTTGATGTTTCAGTACCAACATCTGCAAGATTTGCAAGAGGTGTCCACACTCAGACTCTGTGATGGTGTTAGGAAAACCACACCAGATTCACTAAGATCTTTTGGCAGCATAGATTTATGAGGAATCGGAAAACACTGGCATTTCCAAGTCCTTTAAACATGAAATGAACTAAAGAGGAAATTGGAATCTTATAAAAATTCATAAGATAATTTATAGCCTTTGGTCCAATACTGTTAAAATGCCAACTGCACTGCTCTTTTGTTTAGATAGCCAGGATGAGGCAATCCTTTTAGATCTGGGACACTGGTTATTTTCATAACCTTTTCTCATTAGAACGTGAAGTGGTACTGTGACGACTATACTGATTGTCAGCCTGACAGGTCCTAGGTTCACTTAGGAGACAACTCTGGGCATGTCTAGGAGGGAGTTTCTAGAGTAAGTTAGTTGAGGTAGGACAAGATACCTGTACTGTGCTTGGTTCCATTCTGTGGGCTTGGGTTCCACACTGAATCAAAAGGAGAAAGTGAGCTGAACCCACTCACCCATCCTTCTCTGCTTCCTGGTAGCGCACAGTGAGACGAGCCTCCTGGTCCTGTAGTCCACCCTTCCCTGCCATGGGTCTGGTGGTACATGACACCCCCCCCCCCCGAGCTGTGAGCCAGGTAAGTCCTCCCTCAGAGGTAAGTCCTCCCTCAGAGGTAAGTCCTCCCTCAGAGGTAAGTCCTCCCTCAGAGGTAAGTCCTCCCTCAGGTTACGTCTCTCAGGCATTTTGTTGCAGCAGCAAGACAAGTGACAAACAGTCTTTCCAAGCCTGATACGCAGAGTGGCTCACCAAAACTTTCAAGTAAATAACACTACTCAATGTTCATGGGGTGTCCTGCCCATTCCAGAGCCCCAAGCACGACCAAATAAGCACGGAACTTTCTATATCCCTTGTCTTTATGAAGGAATGTTCACCTTTATGACACTTTCATCCCAGTTATTCAGGAGGCTGAGACAGGAGGATGATAAATTTGAGGTTAGCCTGGGTGGCTTAAGGAGCCTCTGTCTTAAGACTTTTGAAAAAGACTAGAGATATAGCTCAGTCGTAGAATACTTGCCTAACATGTCTAAGTTTAGAGAGGTTGACTCACCAGGGAGAAAGGTGACTTCAAGCTGTGTTATTATAGCTGGATTGAGAATTGTCTCTTCGTCATTTATCATCGCTTCACAACTTGTGAATACAGTGCGTTCTTCTGTCCAGATATTCATCTATTTCTCTAGCCATTAAAAATATTTGTTATGTAGTTACAGGGTAAGTTCTGGCTCTAAGGCACTGAACAAAGCAGCCAGAGGGCCCCGCTCTCATGGAGCTGTTTGACTAAGCATGGATCTCAGTGACATCTCTGATTTTATACTATTTCTATCTAAAATGCTCTTAGGAGTCTGTTTTGCCTAATTACCCCAGACAGTTAACTTGAGGTGTATTTCTTTTCAACTCTACAAACTTGAAGCTCAAACCCTTGGAATGAGAACAGAGGCCTTGTGTCTAAAGGCTGCACATGACAAGCCTGAGCCTGTAGTCTGTGCAGATTTCTGTGGTTTGACCTGACTGTGTGTGAGGTAGGGAGTCTGGGCAGCCCTTTCACCACTGTTTGACAAGGCAAGTGGAGGCCCATCAAAACTAGCACATCAGCCCATTCTACATTAATGCTGTGCTATTTGAATACTTTAAAAATTAAAATAGTGGGAGGGGAAGCTGTGGGTAAAATAAACTTTGGGATGGGGTGGGTATACCCTAGAGCCCCGATGTCTAGTTGAGGGGTTCACTTTTTTTGATCCCTGAGTAGTCAAAGTTCCAGAACCGTCAGATAGCAGTCATCTGGATTCACAGGCAGAGCTGAGTCCTGACTGACTGAGGGAAATGGAGCACTCCTCTGGAAGTCCTCTGGACACTTCTGCACCTCACTTTGCCTAGCTGTCACTCCAATGAATCCACTGGGAGGAGAGCTGTGCTCTCCAAAGGAGTAACCCGTTCACCGCTCATGGATATGGCCCGACTATAGCAATGGCTGTAGTTCTTGTCTACTTTTATGTGGTCGGAAGTGGAGAGCACAGATCTGGTAATCTAGTTCTTTCTCCTTCCCCTACCTTCAGACATTGTTAAATCGGGCTTTGTCTGAACAGACTCACCGTGCTGGAACTTACGCATGAATGAGGTTCCTGGCAATGTTCATGTCCCCATAACAATAATTCCTGTATGTCCCCATCGTAACAAAATGTGGACCACAGTTGTGTTTGTCTCTGATCTGGTACTGTAGCAAGCTACCTGAGATAATCAACTTGAAGAGGAGAAAGGTCCACAGTTCTAGAAGTTTCAGCCCACAGTAGAGTTGAGCAATTGTTTTGGGTTACATGATAGGGAAGCTACTCACCTGCCAGGAAGTAAAGAAAGAGAAGAAAGGGCTGGAGTGTCACCAGCATAAGTTTTGCCTGAAAAGAGAAGAGAGAAGGGAGGAGGGGAGAGAAGACAGAATTTCCACAGTCCTTTTAGATAGCGTGTGTTATACCCCACCACTTAAAGACTTCCACCATCTTTCACAGCCTTTGAGATATGGGCCTTTGAGGCCATTCAAAACCTAAAGTGTAGTATCCATATTTCTATGTTTATATGCCATGTGTAATTTTATTATTATTTTTATGCCGACAGAAATAAATAGGGCAGAAATTCTCTTTTCTTCTTGGCTCCTCCAGTGATCAGCACAGAAGGTGCTGGGAACAGAAGGGTTTGGGAAGTGTTTGTTGAATGTGTGACTAAGTCAGTGAATGAAGAATCGCTCCCTAAAAGTTACATAGTGAAGATTCCAGAATTGGCACGTTTCCGTCATTAAGATGGTTATCCTTTGGGCTGTCATGTGGGGAAGCTTTGATTTCTACAATACTGGTAGCATTCGGGATGTCGCTCCATCCAACTCTCCTTCAATAGAGTTGCTGTTATATTTGTGGATGGAAAAAGCTTCTATATCATTTCAAATGATGGTGAAATAATAGAACAGATAATAACCTCAAACGCCAGACAGCATTATTCACCAGGAACTTTACAAAAAGCAGTTCTACAAGATCCATTTGCAAAATACGCAGGAAGGGAAAAATATTTTTCAGACTCCTGACTACTACGAGTTATTTTTTTTTAATCATCTAATCTTATTTTTATTGTATAGGCGTTTTGTCTGCACGCATGTCCGATCACCATGTGCATGCAGTGCCTGCAGAGGCCAGAGGAAGGAATCAGACCCCCATAACTGGAGTTAGAGATGGTTCTGGGTGCTGGGAACTGATCCCAGGTCCTCTGGAAGAGAAACAAGTTCTCTTAACTCTTAGCATATATTATTATTATTTTTGTTGTTGTTTTAGTTTTTCGAGACCATATATTATTTTTATAGGAACAAAATTAATTGCCACACAGCAGGACATGGCAAAGATTTGTTAGTCAGGGGGGAATGGTGTTTCAATAAAATAAAATTAAATATCATTTTGTCTGAGTTAATTCTTATTTAAATAAGGTAAGGTAGAAATCTAAAGGTTATCTGGGATTTGGGAAAGTCTGGATATTAGGCTATATATAATTCTATATACGTGTCTACATCAAGGGTAGAACTTGTAGGTTCCGATTTCATTTCTGGGATTCTGTGGGATGTATCCTGTAGTCCCCCCGACTTTATCTGGGGAGGATGTCTCAAGAGTCCCAGTGTATGCCTGAAACTGTGAGCAGTACTGAGCCCTGTAACTTAATACCTTCCATCTTTATGCCCGTACCATACACTGTGGCTGTATATTTATCAGTGTGAGACACATAAGCAAAGCAGAATGCATTCCTCACCTTCTTCACAAGTGCATGGCTTGAGGATAGTCTCAGTATACACTCTTTTCCCTCTAAGTTTAGAATGGTTGCCCTCTTTTGCTTAAAGGAAGCCTTCATCCCATGGCTTATCTTTGGCATATTCCAATCGCCAGCATCACTTCATTAATGCACATTGGGTCATTAACAAAGGGTACCCAAACACAAACAGGTCATAGCTCTGAGGGTCTGATCATGGACATGGCTGCCTTGTGTCTAACAGTCAGGTAAAACCCAGAGGAGATACACAAGGAAGGGAGGAGTCAGGCCTTGTGCATGGAGATCTCATTTTCCTCAGAATGTTACCTTACGCAATTTACAACTTATGAATTATATGTGTCTAGAATTTTCCATTTTGACAGATTCAGATCATGTTTGACCATGGTGAAATGAATCCATGGAAACAAAGCCAGAGCTAGCAATAAAGCACTGGTGTGCAGTTCCCAAACATCAGAGGATTAAGTGTTTTATTGAAAGATGTCCATTGGCATGGAGGGTCACTTGTCATCAGGGTCCTTTCTGCTTTGATGTCAAAAGCATCTGGCTTTAAGTTTGCTTCATAGTTGTGGTTCATCTTTATTTCTGGAGGGCTAACCATCACCCCTGTCGTCCAAGGACTTGGCTTTCTTCTGAGTCATGTCTCTTTAAAGAACCCTTCCTAAAGGCTCCAGACATTTACATCTTATTGACCACTACAGACAGGAAGAGAGGCTTGAATGCCATCTTCTGGCCATATGTATCGTGTATCTGTGGCTTCAAATTTAATTAGATTGTTGTTGTTGTTGTTGTTGTGTTATCAGGAAAAGATGGGATGCCTGTTGAATAAAGAAACAGTGTCTGTGGTGCTGAGTGAGTGAGATAGGCCACAGCAGAGACCAAAGCAAAGCAATGCACTGCTACCCAGGGCATGAACCAAGGCCCTGCTTGTACTGTTGCAATCCTGTTGCCAAAGCAGGCACGTGCAAGTGCCTAGGAGAGGGCAGGCAGACTGCTGGCCTGCTGAAAAGCCTCATGGGCTTGTAAATCTTGGGGAATTGACCAAAGTTCAAGGCCTAACCTTTACTGAGGCAGGAAATGAAACTCGATTTTCAGTCCCCAGCCTATGAAAAGTCAAACCGTCTCTCAAAATGAAACTCCAGGGTTAGTGACACGGCTCTGCTCGTGAAGGGGGCTTGCTGCCAAGTCTGACAGCTAGCACTTGATTCCCAAGAGCCTATACTGGTGGCTCTGTACTCTCCCAAGCTGTCCTCTGACTACACATAAGGCACTGTAGCACGTGTGCCCTTCCCCACAAATAAATCAATGCTTTAAACAAGAAATGGGAGTGATCCCAGACACAGGAGTGACGTCATCAGTGTAGCAAAGCAAGGTGTTCATTAACTTGCGATGAGAGACAATGAACGAGGGGATGGAAATGTTCACCGGAGTTCTCTCAGAAACACCACAGCAGGTAAAACCAAGTAACCAGTGAGCATGTGACAGAACCAGGCAAAACCAAAGATGAGTCAGGAGGTGTACACTCCCTTCCTGGGTGACAGCTATGGTCCTCAATCTGCCCTACCTCCTTTTTATTTGGTACCCATGGTTGTTCTTCTTCATCCAAATGAGACCCAGCAACCTTTGAATATATTCTAGCAGGCTTCAGAATTCTGTGTCTCCTCAGAATGCTTTTGCTAACTCTAATCCAGGCTGTAGGGAATACTCCAAGTTCTAAGGAAAAGCCATGGCGTAAACCCCATATGCTGACTCTAATAGGCTGTTACACAGACATGTATGGTTAAAACCAGAAAAAAAGAATGTGATCCTTCCCTGGGAGACCTTGTGAATGACAAGCAGGGTTGGCCAATTTACAGTTATAACTGATTGTTACCAGGCAAACAGGGTCTCAGACCTGAGAGCCAGAACTCCTTACTAACTGGTGCTCTTTTGCAGAGAAGAAAGACATCTGGGATTCCACTACTGTTATAAAACCATAGGCAGGTGGAGGCAGGCAGAAGACATCCAGAGTCATACCCACTGCCACAAGGTGCCACTATGATGCACAAGTATCTGATGGAGAGATAGGAGAGGCCATGGTGATGTCCTGACCCATGCTATTACTGGAGGGACCCTGCCTGGGTCTGTGGCCCTGAGGCAGCAGGGGTTTGTGTCCATGTCCGTGGTCCATGTTACCACCAAAGGCCATGTGAACATCCCTGGTCTGGGCTATTTCATGGTGGCAGTGTTGATGTCCGAGGCTTGTCCAGAGCTGGACCTTGCCCTCACCTGAGCAGAGAGGAAGAGCTGGCCCTGGTGGTGCTGGTACCGACCAACTGTCAGCTGTCAGGCTGACCAACTAGGCCACCACCCAGGCCCAGATTCAGGGCATTGAGTTGGCCTACCCCAACATCTATCCCATCTGTGAACTCCTGGAGTGCACGAAGGGGCTGCTTCTACAAAGCCAAAGCTGCAACAGGATAGCCAAGAGGAGTACCAGGGAAGAGGATTCAGTATTGATAGCATTACAGAAGCCAGAGGCCTTAAACCAGACAAATCACTCATTGCAATGAACATTTGCAAGTAAAGCTGTGTGTGACACACCAAAGCTTCCACGCAAGATGTTTTTTGTTTGTCTTGTTTTCCTTTGAGGGGAGGTTGCAAGAGCAGAGAGCAGGTATGGAGAGACAGGGGGATGAGTGGAATTTAGGTGCATGATGGGAAATTCACACACACACACACACACACACACACACACACACACACACACACACACACACACACACTACAACACACTACAACACAATACAACAAAAAATTCCCCCAAATCAAAACCCATAGGCAGGATGAAATTGGGCAGCCATAAGAGACCCGCATAGATCTGCTAACCATCCCTACCCCATAGGGGTCATAATCGGTCCCCTACTCATTACACATGAGTCCCCTTCCTTCTTAAAATGGACCACTTCCTTTGTTTGGGTGAGACACTAATGTTAGTATCAATATGAATATTTGTGAGCTGTTTCTCCTATTCTCTGGGGGCAGGAGGGAAGGCAGACCACCTGAGTTCTATTCCCAGAAACCATGTTGGGTGTCACATAACCACCTGTAAACGGTGGCTCTAGGAGGCCCTGACACTTGGCACCGGAACTCACACCCTCTCCCATAATTGAAATTAAAAATTCTTTTTAAAAAATGAATTAGCTTCCATTTCCTGTGTACCAGACAATCCAGGGTTCTGAGGGAGAAAGGAAATCAAAATGAAACAAAACAAAGCCTACAGCTTTAGTCACAAATAAGTAACAAATGACTCAGCAAAAAGACTCAAAGAAATTGGCAGTTGAATGGGTTTGGTTGGTTTTGTTGTTTTTTTGTTTTTTTCAACAGGAAGTTAAACTGTTAAAGCTTAAACTGAGGGCTGAAGATTTCAAGACTCTGGGAGCTCACTCAGGATGTTCTTGGTGCTCAGCACACACCATGCTGACAAGTCTTCTGAAGTGCATCTTAGCATTCTGGGAAATTCTGCACTTTGGGAGACACCTGGATCCTTTGCCGTGGGACAGATTGATCGCACTGCCCTCCCCACCTCACATGTGAACTGTTGTAGTCAGCTTGGACTGATTGATTGAAAGACATACTTCAAGTTGGATGACTGAACAAGAATTCCTGAAAAGAAGTTGTGTCTGGATGTGAACAATAAACTCCTGGGAGAGTCGGGTCTGCAGAGACTGATGGTCTGACTGCAATCTGAGTACCATGGCGAGACGGGAGTTTTGTAGGCTCAGAGGCTAACTGTCTTATTATAAGATGTTATGAAGGTTACATATTATTTAGTTTCTTCTAGATTTTCTAATTTATCAGAAGCAACTGATTTTCTATTATTTTATTTTTTAGACATGATCTTTATTTGAGGGTCCAAGCTGGCCTCAATCTCTAGCTACTTTTGCTGAAGCCCGCCTGTGCTGGGATTCTAGGCATGCGTCATCGTGCCTGGCTAGCTGATTTACCTTTACGTCTGACTTTCAGACTCAATTTATGTCTATTCAAACACAATTTGGGGGCAAAAGGTCAATACAATCTATATTACAAATAATCTTATGGTTTTAGACAGTAATACAGTCGGTAGAAGTATGGGAAATATGGCAGAGTATATTAAAATTTTTATCTTTATTATCTTACTTTATTCTCTTTTATTAACATCTAAAAAAATCACACAAGTTCATGGGAGTATAAAATTTCAATTTCCAAGATGAATAAATCCTGAAGATCCATTGTATATGAGTACCTATAGTTGATGATACTTTATTGGATAACTAAGTCTTTTTTAAAGCACTTAACACATTAAAAGCACCTTGAAAACTCTTACCATAACTTAAAACACCCTAATAACTTGAGATGACTTGGCAGAAATCCTAACACAAACAAGGTTGGATGAGGTACCATTATTGCCTTGTGTGGATACCTCATTGCCCCTTGAGGAGTATGGATGGAGGCAAGGGAGATGTTTCTTGACATCCATGCAGACAAACACAGACGTCCACATTTTATTTAGGATGAACGAACACAGTAAAAACAAATCATTAATACACGTGAAAAAAGAGCATGGCTCCCTAACTAAATGAATTTCTGAGAAACAGAAATCCATCCCAGCTGTTCCATGCCCTCCCTATAGCCAGCTGCCTCTGAAGAGGACGCCAGGTCTGCAAGCGCATCCTGGAAAAAGAAGCAAGTGACTGGCAGATCCAGGAAAATCTCAATGTGCAATCTCAATGTGCACGTGATGGGGCAAGCTTGCTTTTGATCCAGGTCTGGTATTTCTTAGTTAATAGCGTATAGATTCCAGGCTTTTTGGCGATGCCACATTTATAGCCCTGAGAGACTAGGGCATGGAAGATGCCTTTGCAGATCAAAGGGCCACCAGAGTCACCCTGGAAAAGGAAAATGGGCAGATACTTAGCGACAAGCTGAAGATAGTTTCCTAAAGCCATCGTTATTTTCAAGTGTTTTTAACAGTTAGGGTTAGGGTTAGGGTTAGGGTTAGGGTTAGGGTTAGGGTTAGGGTTAGGGCTAGGGCTAGGGTTAGGGCTAGGGCTAGGGTTAGGGCTAGGGCTAGGGTTTGGTGGGGTTTTGTTTTGTTTTGTTTTGTTTTTGTTTGTGACTCAGAGTACCTAGCCATAGCCTTTTATTCAGAATAGAATCTCATGTAAGTGTCTGTCCTCTGTCTATGAATGCTTCGCTTTGTCTTAGCCTCTCTGTCTGTAATATGAATTTGTCTCTCTGTCTATTTTATGTCTCTGTTCTCTCTGTCCTATGTCCATGTATATGCTTCTCGTCCCTTTGGGAATCTATGAGTTCTGAGGTTTACTATTTAAAAATCAGGTAGGTATAAAGTTTTAAATTAGCCACTGAAATAGAGGAAAACCTCAAAACTGTGAATTTCATTTTGACACTTGTGGGCCTGGAATCAAATTATCGTTGAGACCAGCAGAAAAGAAAAACAGAGAGTAGTAGATATCAGGATGCCAGGAGCTGTGCCCTCCCCCCTTAGTCCTCCCATTTTGGTTTGAATCTGTCATTTTCATTTGAAATGTCATGCACATTTGAAGATGATGTTGTGCCTGTGACCATTTGCTGACTGGCGTGACTTCAGAGGATGCAAGTTAACAAAGAACACAGCAGAATTCTGTCATAAGTGAAGCACACTCCTAGAGGAGATGCTGTGGCTTTTTAGTTCAAGAGTTGGCTTTCAAATATGAGAACCAGTTAAGGATGCTCACCTTGCAGGAATCCTTTTGACCTCTGGCATCTCCTGCACATATCATGTCCTTGGTTATAACAGGTTTGTGGTTGTAGTAGCTTTGGCTGTTACAGCGTTTTCTACTTATGATGGTAACAGTGACTTCTCTCAGGGTATCAGAGGCGGTTAACAGATCTGGCTTGGTGGTTCCCCAGCCAGTCACCTGGCATTTGGTCCCATCTCTAAGATAGTTTTTGGATCCCAGGTGAAGCAGTTGGACATTCTTGTTTAGTTCTGCAGCAGTGCGAAGCTAAATGATTTAAAAAAAAAAAAAGGTAAATTATTCTTCCCCAGCCTTTTTCTGTAATAAGACCTCACTTGACTGTGCATTGGGTGTGTGGTCCCTCTGCCTCAGGGAGGTGTCCCTCCCTCTTGATAATGATCCGATGCTGTATCGTTGACTGTTGTTTTTTCGGAATGTGCTTTCCACTCTCCATGGAGATCGCTGGTGTTTGGGGAGGCGAGCTTATAGAGAAAGAGTTCCACCCTGTCTGGAGCAAACTGGCCTTTGCCCTGCATTGGATGGCTTTCTACGGACTGACATGTATAGGTCGTGACTTAGTGGGCTGGGCTGTTTCCTGCTGGATAGGCCCCTGGAGTATGCTCTAGCCTCCATTTGGACTGGACAAAGTGTGGTCTAGACTGAGTTGTAACTTCCTTCTCGTTCCCTGAAGTCACTTGGTTGTTACATACTTGGCTCTGTTACATAAACAACTGTTGTCATTTTCAGTTGCTAATGTAAAAAGCATTTGGGGGAAAAGCATTTCCTGTGGATCCTTGGGTCTGCTGACCTGTTGCTCTTCTATATAGTGAGCGGTAGTGTTGGCTTCTCTTATATAAACATATGCGTTTATCATTCTTTTCTTTCAGGAGAGGGTATGGGATAACGTGATCCTTCATAGAATATTTCAGTCACCACAAACATGGGAGGGTGCTACCGAAATTCCCTCAGTGGTTAATTAACTGATCCATCCTGTGTGAGAATATCGAAGGGACGGAAGGCGGCAAATCGACCTACCTTTATCAGCATGATGTCATGCGATGCGGAACCGGACTGAAGTCGTGAGAATGGGATGAACTTTTTAATTTCAAATGTCTGCTTCATGGGCTCATTCTTGGAAAGAGAATGTGCTCCTAAAACCACGGTGGGAGAGTGGCCTCTGGGAAACCTGAAGGGGGCAAAGAAAATGGAGGTAACACGGTGATGGCCTGACCTTCCAGTCAGAGCAAGAGATGATGCAGAGCCACTTGCATGGAGGACCAAGGACAGAGTCCATGATGGAGGCCCCAGTGGATCATCTCTGTCCGTGTGCTCCGTTACTAGAGCCATTGCATCTGTCCAACAGTGTTCTGTGCTTAGATGACTAAGGTGAGGACGAGGTTACACTGGCTCATCTGTCTGAGGAGATTCCTGTTAGGTAGCGTGGGACTGTTACATAGCAACCTAGGACACTCGAGCACATTCATAGCCGGTGGTGAAAATAGAAATGATTTTGTTTAGGGGAGTTTTGGCAGCCTGTTGAAACCATTTGCATGTTATAGATATTTCCTGTTGAAGTGTACTTCCAAAAAAGCCACTTGAAATACTTTCTGAAAATAAGAAGGTGCTAAAAAGGACAGAGAAATGGAGCCTAGTGGGAGAGTGCTTGTCTACCATGCACAAGGTCCTGTATTCAAAACACACACGCGCGCGCACACACACACACACACACACCACACACACGCACACACACATGCAAACAAGAACAAGAACAAGAAAAGAAAGAAGAAACATGCCAGTATAGTCCCCACCATGAAAAACAAAGGCAGAATTATTACAAATTTTTTCTGTAACTCAACTGGTTACATAGCCTTGCCTTAAAATGAAACTCTTATTTTTTGCTACAAGAAAAAAAAATGGAGGCAGGATACAGCAGAGATACATACACTTACACATAGATCTGTTTTCTTAAAATTAGAAGTGGGCACAGGAGTGCAAAGCAAATGAAAGGGATGGCTGTTTTGGGTTTCGAGCCTGTGCCCAGACCTGTTGTGGGAGGAAACACACACAGCAGACCTGTGACTGCCTGCAATTACCACTTCTTGGTTTCTACCAAAAGAGCTTATTTTGGGAATTCCAGCTTTATTTGTTGAAAAGTTTGCCTATTTCGAAATCGGAATGGGGATGGAATTTCTCAGGGGATGTGGATTGGATTTCCTAGGATTGATTCGAATTCAAATCCAACATGCCTGCTAACCCAAAGCTCTGGAGGATGAGGACAAGCCAAAATCCCCAGGAGCAACAGGCTAACAGGAAAGTGGGTGTGTCTGTAACTGCTCTCCCATGGACAGACAGACTGACTGACAGATGTGAGGGCCAAACACTGCTGTGGAAGGTAGACTCAGGTGAAGGGAGATGGCTGAGATTTCAGGTGCTCATTAGCTGTTACCTTGTTCTTTGGCTAGCTATTGACTTTGAAATTTTGTCTCTGCAGGGACAGGCTAAATAACCCTGCTCCTTGAATTTCAACTGTCCCACCATGGTCAAATTTTCTGCCCATGGAATAAATAAAATTACCTGAGTTCTAGAATTCTCTCTCTCTCTCTCTCTTTCTCTCTCTCTTGCTCTCTCTCTCTCTCTCTCCCTCTCTCTCCCTCTCTCTCCCTCTCTCTCTCCCTCCCTCTCTCCCTCTCTCTTCTCTGGTTTTATTTAGTTGTCTATTGTTTATTTGTTTGTTTTGAGACAGAGTTTTTGTTTTGTTTTGTTTGTTTTGTTTTGTTTTGTTTTGTTTTGAGATAGGGCTTCTCTGTGTAACAGTCTTAGAACTCACTTTGTAGACCAGGCTGGTCTCAAACTCACAGATATTAATCTGCCTCTGTCTCCTGAGTGCTGGAATTAAAGGAGTGCTCACCACCACTCATCTGATTCTATTTCTTTAAAAACAAACAAACAAACAAACAAACAAAAACCTTTTTTACACACACACACACACACACACACACACACACGTACTGTGGTGTGTGCATAGAGGTTAGAGGACAGCTTTCGGGAGTCAGCTCTCAGGTTGTCAGGCAGCTTCATAGTAAGTCCCTTTACTTGATGTCCCTTTACTCGATCCTTCTCTTTATTTCAATCTAGATATGAATTTGCACGGGAGAGAAGTAATAGCGTCAGGCTCATTAATTTGTACATCAGAAAGTTTTTCTAGGAGTGGCCTTACACATATGGAGGGATTTGTATGGAGTTTCCTAAGTCCCACCCTGACTGCCCAGTGATGGAATTACATATGGAGTAGAATCACAGTATTGCTTATAGTATGTTTTTTCTTTCACTCTCTGCTGAAGATGACTGCCAATATTTCTCAACGGGGCCCAGATACTCTTCTCAGCATAAAAGTCACTGGGCTGCATTTGTCTCATTAGACCTCTGACTGGTTCGAAGTGACCCATCTCACACAGAGAGGATACAGAACCTAAACCTTCGGGTATAGTGTTGTTTCCGTGTTGCCTGTCTCCCTCCCTCCCTCCCTCCCTCCCTCCCTCCCTCCCTCCCTCTTTTCTCTGCTTCTCTAACATCTTGCTTTTTCGGCCAGCCTGTCTTGATGCTGAGCAGAGCTCCTGGTGAAAGCCGTTCCTGAGGTCTGGCATCAAAGGCAGGGTTCCAATGTCTTGGAATCTCTCTTTGCTCACACAGAGAAAAGTTGCTGGCTGTCAGAAAGCAAAATACTCCCAGTCTTGTCCCACCATCAATACAAGAGGACCACCGTGTTCATGGCTGGTTATTGCCATAGAAGGCCACAATGACGGTACAGTTGATAACGTTTGCTAAGGTGTTGCATTCTGCGCTATGCTTTTCATACTTTTCCATCGCCAAAGCAGCAGCCCAGTGAGCTACCTGTGAAGATGATGCTCATTTTACGGACCAGGAAGTGGAGGTTCATGTGACAGGATTTTCCCTGTCCAATCACATTAAAAAATTCAGGGCAGCAGGAGGCCTGTGATTGGACAGGGGGAAGGGAGGCGGAGCTAAGAGTTATAGGGAGAGAGAAGGAGGCAGGTCAAGATGGAGGCACACTGAGCCAATGTGGCTTTAACCAGCCACAGGTAGTTACGATATCATAAGGTTAGAATAATTGGGATAAAGCTTTTATCATTTTCAATTGGTTCTGAAATTATTGTGCTGGCATCTTGTAAATTGAGAATTTATTGATACATAAATCTGATTGGTTAATTATAAGCTTCTTGACTTTTGTTTCTATGGGGTAAATGGGTGTTTTGTGGCTGAACGTGGGCTGGACCGTCATTGTGTGGGGTTGGCGTGGCAACGATCTACCAAGGGACTCAGGAGCTCGGCCCAGAGAGACCTCTGAATTGAGATGACTTGGCTGGTCTTGGCGCGCCGGACTGGCCAGCAGTAACGATGCTGCAACAGGATCCTTCTGCACACGTTTATTGGGAGAGCTTGATTGCAGAGGCGAAGAGACCCCAAGCCCAGAACTGGTGCTGCTTATATAGGCCTAAGAGAGGCGTGTCTCACACCCGAATTGGTTATGCACTAAGCCTCATTTGCATGTTCCTCATCTGATTGGCTACTCTCTCTTTGTACCTCACAGAGCCTCATTATCATACCTCATTTGCATGTCTCACATCTGATTGGTTATATTCCCAAAGCCTCATTATCATGCCCGGGCCAGGCAGTGTCTTTGCAAAAAACTTTACTGCATATGTACACATTGGTTGTTTGTCCAAACTTATGCATGGTGGCCAGCAGTAGTCAGTGCCACTCTGCAAAGGCACATGTGGCTTCCCACAGGCTGGAGCCATGTGGTCTGCCGGTTGCGGGTTTAAGTAAATTGAACCCAAGAAGATAGTAGGTTGGAGGGTCTGGGATGTACACCCAGGCAGGGTAAGAGCTCTTGATTTGGGCATGGGGTGTAGTAGTAGACCGCTTGCCTAGCAGGCACAAGGCCTCTGGTTCAATTCCCCCAAGGGTTCAAGCCCCAGAACAATAAAATAAGAAACAGTTGCATTCCTTTGCCTTTGAAACTGGAGGTGTGTGGGAGGGGTCCAGGACGGTTCCTTTACTTAGGCAGGAGAGAAGAGACTCAAGGAAGGAGGGAGGCACAGGGGTAAGAGGTTTGCTTTTGACCAGTCAAAGTAAATTATGCAAAAGTGGGTTTTTCCTTACTGTATTTCTTCTGCCTTTCTTTCCTTGTAGACCGGGCCTTGCTAGGTGTCTCAGGCTAGCCTCAAACTAGAGATCCTCCCGCCTTTGCCACCATGGATAACTGAGAAGACACGGAGGGAGGAATAGAATACATGGGTGGTGAGAGAGAGAGAGAGAGAGAGAGAGAGAGAGAGAGAGAGAGAGAGAGAGAGAGAGAGAGACTTCTTCCCAAATTTGGCTTACTTTGTCACTGTGCTGAAAGGAGGCCTGGCTTGGTAAACTGTTCCCTCAGGAGCCTTTGAGTACATTTGTGGGAAGCCACCATTGAACTGTTTCATAAATATTTTGAATTTCATAAGACTTAATATTTTTCCAA
The DNA here is from genome assembly GCF_000001635.26 of Mus musculus. Taxonomy (NCBI): domain Eukaryota; kingdom Metazoa; phylum Chordata; class Mammalia; order Rodentia; family Muridae; genus Mus; species Mus musculus. The sequence goes on from NC_000079.6 coordinate 113,178,427, forward strand.
GCAGTGATCTGCCTACATTTTTACACCCAAATCTCCCTTGGAGGAAATTCGATCCACATAGTTCAGAGTTGTTTATATGCCAGCCATTTAAAATAATATTTAGCAAGATTTTTTTTTTTTAAACTCCAAGGCCCTTTTGTAAGACACCAAGACCACACTTCAGTTCTTCCTCCCTCCCTCCCTCCCTTCCTCCTTCCTTCCTTCTCCCCCTCCCTTCTTTTCTCCCTTCCCTTTCCATTATATTATTATTATTATTTTAAAGCTATTTCCCTCTTCCAATTTGTAAATGTGCTTTCCTTGAGTTTAATCTTCTAGGCAAATTTTTAAAAAATAACAATATTATCCCCTTCCTGCTGGGACTTCATACGTCATATGCCACGTTTCACACTTAGCCCCCAACCCAAATCCTCTCCTTCGCTTCTGCTTTCTACCTCATTTGTCGAGCGTCTCTACATTTAGCTCCGTGTCTGGGGAGCTGCGAGTGAGCAGGTATTTGGAGAGGCACGAACTTCGCTTTGAATGAAATTCTCTAGTGCTGCAGAGAGCAGGAGAGAAGTCTGGGTGGGTGGGGGGGAGGTGCAAGGGTGGGTGAGGATGTGATGGTGGAATCCAGCAACTCACTCTGTAGGAACAGAGGGGTTGTCGTTTCCCTGTTTCCAGGCTGCTGAGCATCCAACATGGTTCCATTAAAATGGGACAACCATACACCATACACTACCCAAAGCAGGGTGAATCAAGTCAGTTGTTTTGTTTAGCTGGTTTTGATGTATATAACAATCATATGTGTGTGTGTGTGTGTGTGTGTGTGTGTGTGTGTGTGTGTGTGCATTTATATGTATGCCTATCAATCCTTGGCTAGTCTGGAATTCAGACCAGGCAAGCCTTGAACTTACACAGATTGCCTGCCTCTGCTTCCTGAGTACTGGGATTAAAAGCATATGAAATCATGCCTGCTTATTTTTTATTGCTTTTATTCACTTTATTTTGTGTGTGAGTGTTTTGCTTATATGTATGTTTGTGTGCCACATGCATGCATGGTACATGCAGAGATCAGAAGAGGGCATTGGATACCTGTAACTAGAGTTAGCTGATGGTTGTGAACCACCATTTCAGTCTAGCCCTGGTTTTCTATAAGAGCGGTAAGTGCTCTTAAGCACGGAGCCATCTCTCCAGTCCCTAAAATAAGTTCTTAAGTGAAACACTATACTGTTGTAAGGGAAAAAAGAACTGGGAGCCAAGCTTTAAAAAGCAAATATGGAAACAGAAGAAACAAAGTCAGAATACTCAAGTGAGCGCCACATCAGGGGTCTACTGGCAGCAACCCGAGATCAGCAACCTGAGATAGATCACATCAGGGGTATCTTTGCAGCAACCCGAGATAGATTTTATACTTCATCTTAAGCTGAAAGAGACTTGGAGGTTGTCCTCCACAGTCTGGAAAGCCTCCTTTCAATATCCTAAAGACGAATACCGTGTTCTGCTTCACGTTTTATAAACCTTCTCTAACTGTGCTCCCCCAACCTCAGGAAGTGCCTGCTTCTTACTGCTGTGATTTCCAGAGTGTGAGCCTTGGAATTCTGGGGTGAAGGGTAAGGCTGAGGAAGTAAGGAGTCTGCAAATCCAGCACCAGGGCACACACTCACAGTGTCCTCTGTGATGTATCTCTGCTTACTGAACGTGTTAAATATTCTGCTGAAATATCTAAATAGAAACACCAGTTCTCAAAAGCCCACCAAAGAAGAGACAGTAACTTCCCCTTGTCCACAGGCTTCCTCTCAGCAATTTCAGTTGCTTGCGGTCCACTGCTGTAGCAAACATTACATGAAATATTCCAGAGATAAATGATACATGCAATTTAAATGACATACGAGAGTAGATTGATTTAATTGTCCTCTTATCGCCTTGGTTAATCTTACTGTACTTAATTCATTGACTAGACTTTACCCTGTGTGTGTTCTTCATCTTGGACATAGACAACCACCTGCATGGAAAAGCACAGGGGACTCACCAAGAGTAGCAGTGGGCGGCTGTTAGCACCCACTGTGGGTGGATCAGGACTCCTCCACAAATATGCTTGCTGCGGTACTGGATGGACGCCATAAATGGCCTGGAATGCGGCTGGACTTCCCTCCCTCCAATAATTTCAGTATGGAAACCTGCAAAAGTAAGCCAAAAGATTTTACACGATCCAGCAGTGACATCTCGTTCCTCTGATAGCAGGCACCATTACCCTTATATCCCTTTCTAAGACTAATAAAACAACAACGGTGCTCAATACTTAGTGTACCTTTTCCGGCTAGCAGTTGTATAAACCAAAACAGGTAAGAGGGGAAACACTGTTTACAGAATAACAACACAATCACTAAAGATTCACATCATTACACATAAGCCAGGGGTATGGGATACTTACACTCTGAAGACATATAAACGCCAGCCACCAGGGAAACCAGAGCCCATGAAGAAAACCTCATAATTACAGGGCTTCGGTGTTAAGGAGCACGGACAAACTGCTTGCTTCGTGGTTGATGAAGGAGACTGTGAAGATGGGTTTTGGTTCTTGTTGTTCTTGCAGGTTTCTCACCTCACACGTCCCAGACGTTAGATTTTTCACACCCAAGGTTTCAAAGCCTCTATTAGTCTGGGGGAAGTTCCGGTACAACGGGTGAAGGAATAAAAGATACGCAGGCCAGAAGACCCCAGAGAGGTGTAGACAGTTGAAAGCTGTTCTTTGCTCTAAAGCAGTGGCTCTCAACCTGTGGGTCACGACACCTTTGGGAGTCTCATATCAGATATCCTGCATATTAGATATTTGCATTATATAGCCAAATGAAGTAATGAAGTACCAATGGAATAATGTTATGGTTGGGAGTCACTATAACATGAGGACCTCTATTAAAAGGTCGCAGCACTAAGAACCAATGCTCTAACAGTTCCCTCAGCATGAAACGGTGCCTATCGGGTTTACTTCCCCTTTGCCTCTTTGCATGGATGGATTTGTGATGGAGAAGGACAGAGTCTCGCACAGATCCTCGAAAGCTTTACGGTGTGATTTAGATGTCACTTGAATGTCATCCAGAGAAACCCACATGTCTCATAGGATGCACATTCCTTGTCTTACCATTTCCTTTAAATGTGACCAGATTTGGTTAAATTTTAGTTACATTTTTTTTAGAGATTTAATAATGTTATTAAAGAGGAATACTGGCAACATATTTTTTACTCAAACTCTCTTTGACTCAATTTTAGTTGAAAATGACCACATGTTTACCCAGGGCCTTAATAATGTCTGTTAAAAGGACTGTATGTCATCAGTCTTCCCAGTGACACATGACAACACAATGCCAGGCCTTCTCATACACCCTCTATCCATCACACTCAGGATTCTGCAGGAGTCTCTCCATGTATGCAAGTACATACATTATAATGTAGGCTCAAACATACTTAGATAAGATTAGCCACAAGAGCCCCATTTACCAAAACTTACAAAACTTTTAATTTTTTTAAGATTTACGAAATCTGTCTTTTATTTAAAACAACAACAACAACAACAAACAAACAACCAAAACTGTTATGCTTGGTAGATGTCAGAAGAATCTTACAAAACTGTTCTTTGATAAGAAAATAAGAATGAAAGTTAATATTATTCATTATATAGCATAATTTAACTGTTATGTAAGTTGAATGCATTAAGCGATTTTCAAAATTCCCGTTCCCTGATCATTTGTATCTTCATGTCTCTATCTGTGAAGAAGGCAGCACAGCAAGTATGCAATAAACTAAGATAAACTGAGAGTGGTTCGTTTGCCCAAAGCCACAGCATTGGAACTGGATCAAATCTCCTGGTTTGCCTGCAGTAGCGTGGATGTTAATAAGCTCATTTCAGCACACGGCCCTGGTCAGCAGTATCCCATGCAGCCACAGCAAACTTTCCAAACACTGAGCGAAAGAAACACACCCAGGGCAGCGATTTCCTGCTAAACAAGGAGAGCAAAAGGTGAGATGGTGGGAGAGAGCTTGAGAAAAGTCACAGCCTTACGAAGCCAAACCTGTTAGCACCACCCGAGTGTCCCATGAACTGTCAACTGACCTCCGAGACTACTGACGTGCCCTGTACTGATCCCTCGTGTGCCTTTATTCCAAGTTTCCAGGTGGGCATGGTCGTACCTGTTCTTAACCATATTTTCTTGATGCTGGGAACAGAAGAGGGTGGGTGATTTGTAAACATGATCTGGATGCAAGCAAGATGTAAATGGTAAAAGACAGTTTTAGCATGGCGGGGTTGGAACACCTCTGCCAGCTAGCTTCTTTACAGTAAGGACTCACAACGGTATAGCTTTTTATTACAGATGGCTAAACATTTTCATCTGAATTTCCAGGGAGGTGGCTGCTCCTTCATCTTGTTTTATGGATGGAGAAACTGAAGCTAAGACTGTCTAGATTACCCAGCGAGCAGATGGCCCCTAAACCCTTATGTGCTGGCTCCAGACTTCATGTTTCCTTCAACCTGACCACACTGTCTGCCCTGTTCCCTCTGAGAAGCCCCTGGCTTAGACACTTCAGGAGGCAAGCTGGCCATGCTGAAGGGAAAAAGGATTTAGCACTGCAATTAGACATGGGTGAGATTTAGTTCAGTTGAGAGGAGAGACGCGTAACTCCTTTTTGTAGCTGACCTGGAAATTCTGAGAATCGTGTTGGTTTGTAATAATGAGTTACTGGGTTTTGGCTCTAGATCCTTGTGCTAGTTAATAGTATCATTTGTTATTGTATTTGGGATCCTGGATTTGAAGACAGTGGGCTGTGTAACACGACGAGCTGGGTCATCTCATTGATTTCTGGGTGTTGGTTTTTACTCTGTTGAGTCTGCTGTGGGGAGAGCTATGTTTGCTTTGGATGGCTTTTTCAGCAGCTGTACTAGTCTGAGCAAGTGCACGGTGCTTAGCCTGTGACTGGCTCCTCCTCACGTCGCATCCGGGTCTTGCGGTTCTCGGCTGTGTTGTTTAGCTGTCCTTGTTAGCTACTCTGATAGAAGATTGTGACACTCCTGGATTTTAGGAGAACCTGATAAACCAGCTGTCCTGGTGCTTCCAACACCACATGTTTGTCCATTGGGGGCTGTCTTTAGTGGCTCAGGCACCTGCGTGCAGATTCATAAGCCACACTGTTTAGAGACTGTGCCTCTTGAGGTATGGCTGACAAATTTGAGACCTGTTCATGACTCATTAGGAGCTAGACAAAGACCGAAACTGAAAGTCAGCATTTGAAAAGTCTCAGCAATTCAGCAAGGCTTTACATTAATTTTAAAATGAAACATAATTTGTTCAATGTTATTAAAAACTTAGGCATGTCTTCTATATGCCTTTGTTATTTAATTAATTGTTATATTCATTTGTATTGGATAAAAATGTTAGTCTATGACGGACTAAACAAGAAAACAAGTTACTGCACACACTGTTGGCCTGCCCCAGGGTAGGACTAAGAAGCGCTGAAGACGTGACTCGGAAGTAGATGAGTGTCAAAACTTTCCTGCTGATTTCCTTCCTGTGTCCTTTTCCAAAGCTGATTTTTAAAAAGAGATTTGTTTTATTTTATTTTGGTTCTGTGAATTTGTGTCTGTCTATGTGGGAGGGGTGGGCAGGTGATGCAGGGGCCAGAGGAGGTCAAAGGGCCCCAGATGCCCTGCAGCTGGAGTTACAGGATGTTGTGAGCCACCTGATGTGGGTGCTAGGAACTGAACTTGGATCCTCCAGAGGAGCAGAAAGCTCTCTTGATTGTTGAGCCATCTCTTGAGCCCTATTTTAAAATTACTTTAAATTCCATTTATTTATTAAGGTGTGCTTGTGTATGTGTGCGCGAGTGCTATGGCATATATGTAAAGGACAACTTATGGGAGTGGATTCTCTCCTTTCACCATGTGGACCCAGAGGTTGAACTCTTGGAGTCAGGACTGGTAGCAAAAGCCCTTACCCACTAGCCATTTTGCACACCACACACATACTTCAGCCTCTTTTGAAAGGATCTCTCATCTTGCCCACGACTTTGCAGCCCCCCCCAGCCTCAGATGCTTGAGAACAGCACTGGTAGAATTTTACTGCACCCCCTCTTAGAGCCCTCCATTTTGGGGGACTTGATTTCTGCCTGGTAATAGTTTAACTGATTTGTTTACTAGTTAAACTAACAGTTTAGTTAATTCATCTGGTAATAATTTAACTAATCTTGTAGCAATTACGGTGAGACTTCCCATTTAGCCTGGGAAGAGCACTGAGGTGCTATACAAAATAATGTGATGTTCAATGGTATTAAGAAAATGTAAATCCTATAGCAGGTTACAGTTCCATTGCCCACAAGGGTCTTGAAATGAATGGCCTTAAGAACAAATGCAAAAACAAAACAAAACAAAACAAAACAAGAACAAAGCAAAAAGCTAGGGCACCCTGTATAAATCAGGGCTGAGAGGCTGAGAGCTGGGTTAAGGCTTTTTTCCTAAGTCACTTAGATGTGAACGCTTTAGAAGATTGCTGTGTGCCCTCTCTTTGATAGTGAGGGTGATGAAATCTACTTCATCTTTCTCTATTTCAACGTTTAATCAGAACGCTCTTTGCATTATCTTCATTTAGCAATAAGCATTATTTTCTAATCCACCACCACTGCTTAAGAAATACGAGGAGCAGTTTAACACCCTCCACTTTTAGCCCTTTCCAAGTCACTTGTGAACTAACTGGGAGGAAGAGGAAGACGAACACTGACTGCCTTGAGAAGGTGTTGGCCTAAGCGGAAGCCACAGGTGAACACCTCAAGGACCTAGCAAATGGGATGAATGCTGGAATGGTCTGCCTGGTTGCCCGTCATCTGCCTACTTCCTTCTCCAGCCTTCAAGCTGCTACTTTATGATACTTCTTCCTGCTCTTCTTCAGGGTGGCCTTGGATTCCATTGTCTGAGTTCAAATGTTGTGAAAGAGATGAGGAAAGTCCCATAGCGGGTGGTCCCTATGACGTCACTGGACCCAAGGCAGGTCGCTCACACTGTCTTCAATATTTTTCTTAAAAGATTTACACATGTGAGAATCCTGTCAGTAGGAATGACTGCCAAGGAAGGTCTGCTGTCTTGACCTCTCATCCAAACTCTGGTTTTATTGGAACACAGGCCTTGCATAAAGGAAAGTGAACATTATTTGGGCAGAGTAGAGTGTTGGGGAGAAAACTGGGGTCAAGATGTAAAAAAAATTAAGGAAAAAATACATGGGGAAGGACTTAGTGGTGAAAGCCAGAGAACACTTACTCTTATAAGGAAGTGCAGCTCTCACACCTCATCAAAAAAGCTTCCTCTTTCTTCTCCTCCTCCTCCTCCTCCTCTTTCTTCTTCTTCTTCTTCCTCTTCCTCTTCTTCTTCTTCTTCTTCTTCTTCTTCTTCTTCTTCCTCTTCCTCTTCCTCTTCCTCTTCCTCTTCCTCTTCTTCTTCTTCTTCTTCTTCTTCTTCTTCTTCTTCTTCTTCTTCTCTTCTTCTTCTTCTTCTTTTCTTCTTCTTCTTCTTCTTCTTCTTCTTCTTCTTCTTCTTCTTCTTCTTCTTCTTCTTCTTCTTCTTCTTTTTCTTCTTTTTCCTCTTCCTCCTTCTCTTCCTTCCTTTCTTTCTTTCTTTCTTTCTTTCTTTCTTTCTTTCTTTCTTTCTTTCTTTCTTTCTTTCTTTCCTTCCTTCCTTCCTTCCTTCCTTCCTTCCTTCCTTCCTTTCTTTCTTTCTTTCTTTCTTTCTTTCTTTCTTTCTTTCTTTCTTTCTTTCTTTCTTTCTTTCTCAGCAGATGGAGACCATTACAGAAAGCTACAACTGGTCAAATGCAGAGAACAACCATATGCTGGCAGTACTAGATGATACATCTACAGCACAACCCCTACTCATAAGACTTAGGACACATGATGGGAAAGGGAGTGAAGATTTTAAGATCCAGAGGAGCAGGAAGTGGGTTGTGAGATTGATATGGAAACTAATACATGCTGAATTTTCAACAATATGTTTAACTAACAAGACCCAAACAGTACCAATACCAGTTGACATGCCAACTCAGGTGAGGGAAATCTCACTAGGTGTCACCCTTTCCCCGGCCCTACAGGGACAAGCAGAGGGGACCCAGGGCAGGAGAGAGAGGGAGAGAGAGAGAGAGAGAGAGAGAGAGAGAGAGAGAGAGAGAGAGAGAGAAGACACGAAGAATGAGAGCAAGTCAATCATACTGATCAAGCTCTGAAAACTTTATTCAGGAGTGGCAATATAAGCATAAGCAAGAGGAGGCTCCAAGGGAGGGGGGAAGAGCCCCGGGGCTCTCTGAAGGTCAGGTGGCAAACTTCAGCTCCTGGAACCAATGGTCACAGTGTCCTCTTTTCCCATAAACATTCTTACTGTTATGACCACGAGTGTTCTCTCAGGATCGTTTATGTAAGCTAGAAAATATCCATGAGGCCATGGCTGAGGGATAAATACAGAGCAGGGATGGAGGGAATGGCCAACCAATAACTGGCCCAACTTGAGATCAATCCCATGGGAAAGAGCCAGCCCCTGGCACTATTAATGATACTTTGCTATGCTTGCAGGCAGGAACCTAGCATAACTGTCTTCTGAAATACTTCATCCAACTGCTGCTGAAAACAGATTCAGAGACCCACAGCCAAACAATAGGCTGAGCTTAGGGAGTCTTGTGGAAGAGTTGGTGGAAGGAATGAGGGAGCTAGAGGGGTCAAGGACACCATAAGAGGATCTACAGAGTCAACTAACTTAGGCCTATGGGGAAAAGGGGAAGGGGGTATGGGAGAGGGCATGGGGGGAGGGGCATGGGGGAGGGCCTGGGGGGAGGTCATGGGGGAGGTCATGGGGGGAGGGCCTAGGGGAGGGCCTGGGGGGAGGGCATGTAAGGGTGGGACTGGGAGGAGAAGAGGGAAGGGGCTGTAATCAGGCTGTAAAGTGAATAAATAGATTAATGGAGAGAAAAAAAAAGAAAAGACAAATAGGCCACGAATTTGAGAGGACAAAAGGGAGGTATGGAAAGGGGTAGAAGAAGGATAGTGAGGAGGAAATGATGTAAATATAGTGTATATATATATATATTATATGTGAGATTTGAAAATCAATGTAATAAGAAAGAAAAACAGAGGAAAGAAGTACTAAGGGATAGGGAAGGAATAAACACATTGTCAACAGAAGAAGGAAACAAAGAGCTTATAATGAGTCAAGTGCATTTATATTTGAACAGCTCAGATCTTGTGAGATATGTCCCATATAAAATATGGTAACATTTCATAATAGAAATAAGTATAGTAAAAGGAGTGTAGGACTGTGAAAGGCAGCCTGTTTTCTGGTCAAGTGAGAATTACTCTGGAGACCCAGTAGAAACTCTACAAGGGACAGAACAGTGAGCCATGCTCCCAGACAGACATAGGCGCCTGACATCACAGAGCCCCCAACTCCATAATCCTGTGACTATAAGTCATGCAATGTCCCTGGCATTCTGGCTAGACTCTACCCTCACAGTTACCTGGCAATAGCCAGGTTTGCTCCTCCCCACAGTTACCTGGCAAGAACCAGGTATCTGGCCCACTATAAAAGGAGCTGCTAGGCCCCTCCTTGCTCTCTTAAGCTCTTACCTCTCATTCTTATCTCTAGCTCTCCTTCTTCCCCTCTCTTCCCCCCTCTCTCCACATGGCCATGACTGGCTCTCTCCTTCTACCTTCTCTCTTTATCTCTGCTTTCCTACAATAAAGCTCTAAAATCATAGACTGTCTTTGCTCAAGACCTGCCTTGCTTGAATGATGGGATAGGCTTTCCCATAAAGAGCTGCATCAACCTCCCAATGGAAGGCATTCCTGCACTCCAGCCACAGACAGGACCAAAGACTCTAGCCTGCATGGGAACTACCCAGCACCCCTGCCACGGACTTGACTCAGTTGGTCCCTCAGCCCTTGGGAGAAATCAGGGTCCCGGTACTCAAGTGGACAAGGAGTCGGCGAATGGCAAACAGACACAGACACAAGGGAGTGTTGTATCTGAATGTAATTTCTCAAAGCAAGCACCAAACGTATAAAACAGAATAAAAAACAAGGAAGTTAGGCAATATATCAGTCAAGGTACATTGAGATGTATAATGGCTCTTTACACAAAATAGGGAAAATGCATACAAAAAAGCTAGCAGGAGCTAGGCAGTGTTTACAACTGAGATAAGATCAGCCCTATTTCAAGTCAGCTATTCTCAGGAGCCAGGTGAAAGGGCTAATATGCCCAAGTGCATACTAGTCTATTGTTAAACCCACCACCAGTGGTCCCTTAGTAAATACCTAATTATGCTATTCCTCTGAGCCTAGTGAAAAACATGCACCAAAGAAGTTCCTTTCTACTAACCTTTTCATGAATAATACAATACTCTAGTTGCTCCTTAAACCACAACCCACCTTCTTTCTACCATTATGTAATGTGGGCTGCCATTCATGTCTATAATGAGAATTCTAAGTTTACTTTGTTGAACTAGCCCTGAGATTGCTAGCTCCTATTTGGTAAACTGCAATGCCTGATCACTGTCAACACTGGAGACATTTGGTCTGAATGACTAACATTCTTATGAAATTCCAAACCCAGGGGCAGCTCAAAGACTGCCTAGGATACTGGTGGATGCCAGGAAGCCATGCTCAATCTAACTTAGCTATTTGTCAAATCATTCCTTGGGGGCATCTATAATAAAACAATACTGAAGAAAAGCATGCAAAACTCTCAGAGACAAATCTGAAACACATCTGTGTTACAGGATGCCAAAGAACTTCCAGGAGACCAGTTTCCATGAAACTTTTTGCCTCAGGACTGCGGTCAAGCTTTTGAACTTGTCATGCAAACTCCACTGGAGTGGGTATGGCACGCCCCCTCTCCCCCTGCTCTCCTCTGCCTTTGGCCCTGGGGCTGACCAAGCTGACCCCAGGGTCCCCACTTTGTTTTCAGCTCTTCTGAGGTGTCCAGCAACATCCTGTGATGCCCAAGAGCTAGAACCTGTCATCTCTAGCCTCCGTGAGGCCCAGAGACCTCAGATTGCTTCCTCTCTACCCTATACCGACTGGGGTTCCATGGATTCCCACAGCCAGATGCCCACAGGACTACGTGGAGAGCGCTCAGCAGTTCCCCGAGTCTGCCTGCTACGGGAACTCTTGTGTGATGCGGGTTCTTTCTGACCCCCTTTATTCCCCCATGCCTGCTGCCTGACAAAGGAGTGAGTTTATCATACTGAAAGCAGTTGAATTATCTTAATGATTTCATAACAAAGTCACAGGAGGAATTTTATATATATAAATTTACCACCAAGGAAATCATAGTAATTACTATGATTGAGCCAGAACTCAATAAATAGTATTCATTCACTAATTCAATATTTCATAACTTTCACTGGGATTTAATTAACCTAGAAACTGACAATTCTAATTATAGAAGGCAGTTGTGAAGTATAGTTTGATGATAGAGCAGTTGTCTTAGTAAGATGGACATACATACATTTCCAAAGGCTATTGATTAGCTAAATAAAACAAACACACACACACACATGCACGCGCGTGAGAGAGAGCCTTCAACTTGTTCTCTTTCCTTTCTCTTCTGAATCTGGAATTACATGGTGTAAGCCACAGCATCTAGCCCTATCTTACTCTTTATCACAGATAATTCTGGCTGGATCAAATATTTTCTAAGATGGAATTGATTCGTTATAAATCTTAAATGAAATGGTAAGCCGAAAATAACGTTTAGCTAACCTGGAGTCACAGGAGCTCACAGAGGCTGAACCGATGGGCATATGCTTTTCACGCATTTTACTCTGCACAGTCATAGCATGAGCCACACATCAGCTTTAAGTCCCCCATCCTCTGAACCTTCCACCTGGAGCTAGTCCTTTTTCCATTTTCTTCTCAGATTTAGGTGAAAGCACATAGTTGCTGGAAACCATAGGCCTATCCTATTAGGTTGAGAGCAAGGTAATCATCGAACTGTAGAATTTGTTTTCCTGGCTTGAGAGATGGCTCAGCAATTAAGAGCACTTACTGTTCATGCAGAGGCCTGAGTTCAGTGCACAGCGCCCACTTTGGATGGCTCCCAACAGCATATGATTCTAGTTCCAGGGCATCCCTGGTCCTCTGCTGGCCTTGGTGGGAAGATTTACATGTAACACGTGCACATATACATGCACCCCACCAAATAAAAACATTTTTAAAGTAAAGATGCAACCCCTTTTTTGTTGGAGAAAATTTAACACTAGATTTTAAAGTAAGAATATAAAACCAAATGCTTTCTGATGATACATTTTTAAATTGTATTTTATGTTTGTGAGTACACTGTAGCTGTCTTTAGACACACCAGAAGAGGGCATCAGATCCCATTACAGATGGTTGTGAGCCACCATGTGGTTTCTGGGATTAAACTCAGGACCTCTGGAAGAGCAGCCAGTGATCCTAACCACTGAGCCATCTCGCCAGCCCTGACGATTAACCTTCAAAAAGTGATTTTAGAACAACTATTTAGCATACTTATGATTTGATCATTGAAGACTAGAAAATTATCATATCAAGGAGATTGATGCAATTGTTTATTCCCACATAAAGATTTTAATATTAGCTAAATATTTAATATGAGCATCTTTCATATTTTTCAGAGTTGTAGATGGTTTGGTTTTATAATCTTCTGTACTGAGAAGGCCACTTCACACAAGTAAGTAGTACAAACTGACAGGACTATGTGTAGGTGCTACACATACTAGAAATTAAATGAGAATTCCATCATAACCTCAAGCCAAAATTCATGTGTTTATGAATCTCGAGTGAGAAACTCCAACAGCAATTTTTAAAATCAAGCACAATGCATTCCGAAGATAGATTAATTTCCAACTTAAATCCTGGGAGACGACAGTATTTCTCGGCCTGAACAATGGCTGTCTCAGGGTGGAAAAGCCAAAAGTCTGTAGGTCTTCAGGCCACAAGGCTGGATGTCTTAGAAATCCCAGCTTCCTTCTCGAGTCCTGGAGGATTCCTGGAGAGCTGCAACAACCAAAATAATTAACTCAAAAACCATCTGTGAGGTGAGGCAAGCTATCTCTGGCAGTACTTGTCTGTGTGACACCGCGGGACGGCACTGCAGCCTTGGTTGAGTGCTGCGGAACAGCACTGTGGAACCCTGCTCAAAACACCTTGGTTCACTCAAGCTGGAATTGTTCTGAACTGTGGTGTTAATGCAGGACGCATAAAGTTTTCTGCTCTTGTACAAATTATTCAGTCATGGCAAACAGAGACTTTGTCAGTCATCCCCTTCAAAGGAGTACCCGGAAACCTGGGTTTTAATTGATCAGTTGACAACTCAGATTAGCCTTCATACCAGGAAGGAATGTTATAAGCTGAAAGTAACAGAAATGAATCATAAATAGGGACTCACAGAACAAGAGAATGTACTTTTTTCAGTAACAAAAACAACCCAGGAGGTATTGCTGCCTCCAGGCAGGGCTCCTGGGCTGGCCATTGCCAGATCCCCACGATTTCCTTTGGTTTGAAATCTGTGTGGAAACTCCCAGACGTTGTAACTCTTGCATCCAATTTGTGTCTTAATTAGATTTCTATTGCGGTGATAAAAAACACCTTGACCAGAAGCATCTAAGGGGTAGGAGGGGGTTCATTTCACATTATAACTTGTAGTCCTTCGCAAAGGGAAGTCAGCAGAAATTTGGGCAGAACCTGGAGGGCGGGACCTGTGAGCAGGGACTGAACCAGAGGCGGTAGAGGAGGAATGCTGCGTATTAACTTGCTCCTCCAGGCTTGCTCAGCTGGCTTTCTTACAACAAAAGACCACCTGCCCAGGAGTGCCACTGCCCCCGGTGGGCTGGGCTCCTCTCTATCAATTAGCAATCAGATGCCCCAGACTTGCCTACAGACTTGCCTCTAAGTCTGATAAAGAACCTTCAAAACAAAACAAAACAAAACAAAACAAAACAAAACAAAACACCTCAACTCCTGTTCAGATTTGACTCTACTTGTGTCAAGTTAACAACAGCAACAAAAATCCACCTAGTCAGAGCATCATGCGTTTAAAAGCCGGCATCGCATGGAAAGTACCAGTCGGTTGCTGGCTTGAGTGGAATCTGGGACTTCTGGGACCACAGACACATTGGGCCCCCCATGCTTGGACTACTGAAGATAGGGAAATGTGTCCTGGAGTGGGCCCTTCATGGCCAGCCCTGTGGAGTAAGATACCCTAGAGTCTAGAGGCTGGAAGTATTGCTTCTATAGGTAACATCTTTTCAAGGAGGGCATCTTTTCTACTGTCCTGGTGTGAAACCTTTGGCTCTATGGGGGCCCTAGTATCTCTCAGCAGCCACACTTTCCTTGGTTCCATCTCTATACACACCTTTTGTGTGTTTGTTTTTTCCTGAGTAAACTACAAATTTCTCAAACATTTCTGCTCTCTGGTTTAATCATAGTTCTCAGTGCGATTCTGGTTAAAAGCAGCCATCAAGTCCCATTTCATAGTTCAAATGCTGGACTGCCTTGAAATGTCCTCCTGTATTGCATTACCATGGCTACCTTTAAATCCTCCATCATGCAAAGCCTCAGGATGCAGACAAATTATAGAACAGCTCTTTGCCTGAGCAGAACTATGGATCTCTTAATGAATTTGGAATGCATATACTGCACCCTAATATCTTATGAAATTCCCAAAAGAACACTTCATCTTATCCTCTATAAACTTGCAAGAGAATAAAAGACAATTATGCCAAATTAGGCACTTAATCAAGAGATTACAAATTATGTCTACTGCCCTCCTTGAATCTATGAGGAAAATTAAAAATACACTATAATAACATTCACAGTCATTTATTTACAGCAGTTACTTCTCAACTTTAAATATTAAAGTCTTTTATCTCCTACATATATATTTTTTTTACCCCAGTAATATCAGGAACCAGAGACATAATAGAGTCATTTTGAGTAAATGTTTCCAAGGGAATTCACAATGCTAAAGTCAAAATAACATTTAAAAAAAAGCTATTCTAAATTAAGGTTTTCATTGTTTCCATCAACAAAATTTTGATGGTGAGAGCCTTCTTTTCTTTCCCGTTGTGTTCGAGACAGCAGCCATATTTCATTGTAAGAGATTTGATGCCAATAGTTGAATCCGTCTGCATTTTAATTTAGTATTTCCTTCAGACATTCTTTGAACATGTGTCAGCAGGAAAGAACATGTTTCAAAATCTACTTCTGTTCATTCCTTGCTTAATAAACAAGGTGAAGCTCTGTATATGTCTTTAACTCCCTCTATAGTGTCTGGATTTTGAAAATTAATTAATTAATTAATTAATTAATTAATTAATTAAAAAAACAGACTCAAAGGCTAGTCAACAACAAGTTCTGAAGCAGGTGAAATTTGGCCATAAGGACCTTTTTTCTTCTAGTTTCAATGTTCTTGTTTTCCTTAGCTGCCTCCCTCCCCTGTCTTCAAGGATTTGTTGTTAGACAATATCACTGATGCTAGAGAACATGTTGAAGTGTTGACTTCCAAGGGATTTCTCATTTAGAGTCCTCATGTAGTGTTTCTTAGCCATTGACAGAATCCTCTGAAGATACAGAGGAGGCATCTGAGATGAGGTGTCTGCTGGGGTAGGACAGATGGAGAAAGTTTGGGAAGGAAATGTTTGTTGCGTGTGTAGGCCAGGTATGGGATGATGTTCTGGTTGTGCGTGTTGTTGGGTTGCAGATGAGGCAAAAGGCCTTGGACTGCTCTTGCTAGGAGGATGGCTAAAAAATGTCCACACTAAATTAAAAAAAAAAAATCCAAGAAAAAGATGGCCACACTAGAAATGCTAAGGCAGATAGGTTTCTGTTTAATATGTGTATGCTTTATGGGGAGGGGATTGTAAAAATAGTTTAAAGTTTCGTCTTTATTCAGGGAATACTATATCTATCTAAAGAAGCAAAACCAACAGAGACAGTATGGGGCTTATATTCTATAGATAACATTAGCACACACACATACATACATGTACACACATGCACACATACACATACATGTAATTATGGGAATAATAAATAAGGAAACTATAGGAAGTTGCACAGCATTACATTGGGAAGAAAGGCCACCACTCAGTGACATTGCCTTTGTGGCCTTGGATTGGTTTCAGAACCAAGCCATATATATGTCTTTGATTCAGGAGTCTTAGAGGAGAGGCCTCAGGACACTCTCAATAGGATCCAAGCAAGCAGGCTGCAGCACTGGGTAACTAACCATTCCTGCTAAGAAGTCAGCCCAAGTCTAAGCCACAGACGCTTGGTGGGTCCAAATCAGAGGGTTCAAAGATCCAGAAGGCAAGGAGGGTTTAGCAAGTCATGATTCAGGAAGAAGGAAAACTTTCCAAGAGAAATGTAGGCTTTCCATTTCCAGACATCTAGAACATTCTTCATTGTGTAATCTTAAGCCTTTGATCCCCAGGATGTTGTTTTGTGACTACGCCAGAAGCAATCAGGAACCAGGGGAGACCAGTGAGAGGGGTTATGTGCCTCTTCCTCAGAGGAAAGGTTCAGAAAACTGATGGAAAAATCTGCGGGTCAAAACCCAACACAGAGTAAAATGGTACTTTACTTGAAATTACTTTTTTTTTTTCTGGAACAGATATCTTAATGCTCAATTTTAAAAGCAGTAACACTAACTATTGGCAGCAACTGACATTGTGAACTATATATTCAGATTACTAAATGAGATTACTATTCCTGTGGGAAAGCAAGAGACAAAACAAGCAGGCAGCCAACATTTTGCCAAGTGAATTTGAGTGAAGACAAGTCTCTTTAGTAATTTAGTAATGAAGGCTTAGTCCTGGTTAAAATGCATTTTATAGATGGAGAAGGGAGTCCTGGTTGTGAGTCAGTAGCAGCACAGAACACACATTGGAGTACCAAATGTGGACAGTGTAAGAACAAGACCACAGACAGTTGACATGAGCCTACAATCGTCATTTTTTTAACCATCACTTAATGACTGAATGCAATGTTCTCACCCAAACCTAAATCATATTGTTTTATTGAAAGCATATAAGTTTTTCAAGGCAACTGTTTCATTAATTTGATATAAATAGATTCAATTAATTTTTCACAGATCTTTTTTATACTCTAAATTCTTGAGTTAAGGAAATAACTCATGGATGAGTTTGGGGGAGTGGGGGACAGAATTTCTCAATTTTAATGTTTATACTCTATTTCTTTCAGGATGTTTTAAAGTCCTTCTTGGATCGCAAGTATAGAATTACAGGATCTTAAAGCTGGACGATGCCTACTTCAATCCATTCTTATCAGGAAACTGATCACACTCAGGTGTTTCAAGTGGATACAAGTTCATGAAGGGCACAGTCACGTAGCTACAGGGACTACAGGCACTTGGGGGCACTCGGGGGCACTCAGGGGCGCTCGGGGGGCGCAGGCTACAAGGAGACTATTGTTGCTGCTGTTTTCCCATCCAAGGGAGGGGCTGCAGAACGGGAGGATGAAGATCAAAGCCAGGAAAGATCTATCATGGACTTTCTCTCTCCTCCTTGTATTTTCTGCAGCTTCTTCTCAGGCCAAGCTACCAAAAGCTGGAGGGCAAGGGATTCTGGGTAATAAACAGTAAATACAAGGCACAGAACAGGGCAGAAAAGAGGAGAGACTATATTTAGGGTGGGAGGTGTCAAGTGGAATAAAACTTTACACTTAGACGGGAAACTATAAATTCTTGATCTGACTACAGAGAGGGTCCAGGTAGACAGTTTCTCTTGGAGGGTACATGACTGTATGAAGATAAAGATAGCTTACCTTGGAGAAGTGAGCTTGCCAGCCCTCCCCTCCCCACCAGGACAAAGATGACCAGTGGATTTCTCAATGTTTTAAGGGATCAGTCCTGGTCAGTTGTGATTGTGCTGGCAGAGGGCTGGTGTTCCCCAAGCAAGAATGCTGATGTGGGGATTCCGCACTGGCTGTGCCCTAGACTACAGGAGTCAGTCCTCAGCTCCCATCACATTAGGGAAGGTTACCGTCTCCCAAGAGCAGATTGCTGCCTTGGTGGGTTGTGCTGGATTTGAGGTATTGACAGATGGTCTTACCCTGTGTCATCTCTTCTCACATCATGGAAGTTGCTGGAAGGCTCTGAAGTCCCAACTCTAGTTCTCGTTGGCTTCTGTACACTGCTTTCGATGGGTCCTGGGGTAATGGTCTGTCTTCTCAGCCAACCCTGACTTGTCATATCTGGTCTGTATGGGGTATACTGTCCTTTACACTAGTTTAACTGAAGCTCTGAGAAGTAAAGATGGGGACAAGACACAGAGAGTTCTCTCTTCTTCAACCTGTTCTCTACAGTCTCATTGACCATCTTGCAGGTCAGTTCATGAGGCCTCGCCCACTGAACGTTACTCCCCTTCATTACATGGACGGCAACAAGTGAGACAAACGTTGAAAGTTACAACCAACTTATTTGACAGCAATGTCATATTTAATTAGATCTCTGTGGGCAGATGTTATCATGGAACAAACAAACAGAAGAAGCAAGCAGACATGCCCACGAGACACATAGTTGTGTAACTACACTTGACTAGATTAGTTCCTTATTTGTGGTGCTCAGTGATGTCTGTATTTATTTCTGTATGCTTTGGAAACTGTTCAGCTGTGTCTTTCATCCCTCCCTCCTAAGGAGGGCTTTGACTTTCATTCATTTTGTTTGGGGGAAGGTATTATAAAATGGGGCTCTTTGCTATGCTACTGAAATCCCCATTGTCTGAAATCCAAGTGGCTATAGCAACTAAGTCTCCGGTTGAACCTTCTTCTTGACTCAATCCTTGAAAAATTAGTTGGGACAGATTAGAGAAAGCCCCGTGAAATGAGCCTTTTCGTTTCTGAGGGGCAGTGAGCTGGAAGACTCATCCGTCCTTTGATCCCCGGTGACTTCTCTGATCCTGTGAATCTGTGTGACTCATCTCACCCAAGCTCTTGTTATTTCACTCCCTTGGAAACTGTTGGGGGTGTTATAAATAAAGCCCACTCCCGGCCTTCAGGATCTCAGCTGGCTTCTGTAGTCTCCCCAACCCCCAGGCCCTGGGCCGATATTGAAGCTTCCATATATATACACGGCTGAGTCTATTAAAATAAACCATTACTGTGGTTTGAGATAACACTGAGTTTGTATTGTGTGGACTGAGCTCTATCCACCCTCTCCTACCCCCAGCAAACTTACTCTAAAGGTTTAGTGGATAAGGACATGGCCTGAACATCTGTCACCCCAAGGACCTTCTTTGCTTCCTCTTTGTCTGGCAATGTCCATTCACTTTGGTGCCGTAAGGACACCAAGAATCATGGGCTTATAAGGAACCAGAAGAGCAGGGAAGTCTCTTTGAGTCCTAGCCAGAGCCCACATTTGTCATCAATATATTTTGAGTGATTACTACGTGCCAGGCACTGAGCTGTGAGATCAACTCGAGGAAGCAGGTGCGCTCATGTGTCCCTTTGTGCATCTGGGAGATCTAGGCTCAGATACAAACAGTACCATTAACAACTGTGCGTTCAGGCTTCACACTTGAGTAGTCTTGGCTCCAAGGCATATATTTTGTATTGGTGGATCAAATCAGTTGTTTCTGTTTCACTTTCATTTCAGACAGAGGAGTGAGTGACAGTCTTGGTGCAGTGGGGAGGGAGAGTAAGGATAGACAGATAGTGTGTCAGTTTTCAGGGACGTGCAGTAAAATGGCACTGCAGTGGCCTTCAGCATGTTGGTTTGAAAAGAGATGGAGGAAGAGAACATTCCTGTGAACTGTGCTGCTGCGAGAAAGTTGAGGTGCCAACAGCTCTTCCACTCACTGTCACACGGAAGGCTGTGGTTTTCATGCAACCCTCTGACAGTTGCCTATTTTTCCCCCCGTAAAGGCTATACTATATCATCATGACTTTCTTGGGGTCTGAGCCAAGCATTTCAAGGACTGCGATACTGAACACAGAAGTGGCTTCTCTTAGTGGAAGGGAAGGAACCTGCCACGTAGGGGCTGTGGAAGGTGAGGAGAGATGCCAGGCAAGGCTGGGTGAGGGATGAAATCTGGCCTGGAAGAAATCATTGGTTTCAGTGAAACATGAAGGCATTGAATGGACAGCCAGAAGAGGGACTCATGAAACCCAGCCACCTTGATGTTGGATTTCCAGCCTCCAGAACTGTGTGATAGGAAGGTTTGCACATAAAACCCACTCTGTAGCACTTTATTATAGGCTCCAAACTGGCTGAAACTCTGACTCACTGACTCACAATATGTCCTAATTGTTGTCGATGGAGACAAATCTTACCCTGCCAGTGTTCTTACACTGTATTTATAAGTGCTGTGTAACTCCCATAGAGCAAGATTAAGAAAAAGTTAGGAGCTTTAGAAAAT
The DNA here is from genome assembly GCF_000001635.26 of Mus musculus. Lineage (NCBI taxonomy): Eukaryota > Metazoa > Chordata > Mammalia > Rodentia > Muridae > Mus > Mus musculus. The sequence continues at coordinate 113,198,838 of NC_000079.6, forward strand.
ATTTACTTTAGATATAAATGATTTTTATTCATCAATGGTTTTACTTAAAAGTAAATTATATATATTTAAAGATAAATGTTAAAGTTTCAAGTTATCAATTAAAAAACCAACCCACCAACCAACCAACAAATAAACAAACAAAAGCTCTGGCTGCTTTGTTAGTTGAGTCCCTGAGTTTTTTCTTAAGCCATATTCGTATAAATTGAATATACTCTAGCTGGGGTAATTTAGGGATTGAATATTGCTGAGGACGTCGTGGGTTCAGTTTTTTTCCCTTCCTGTAACCTCAGGTACTAAAGGTTTTTATTATCTGCTTACTCTAACTGCCTTCATTGTGGGAATGTACTTGATACTCTGAAGTCTTCAGTTCTCTTTATTGAGTGTGAATGGCTGACAGGCTCTCAGTACTCCCGCAACAGACACCCCCCACCCATTCTTCCCTTCTCCTCTGAGAAAGAGACCACACCCTCGTGAGTATCCTCCCTCCCCCTCCCTCTGCCCCTCCCCCTCCCTCTGCCCCTCCCCCTCCCTCTGCCCCTCCCCCTCCCTCTGCCCCCTCCCTCTGCCCCTCCCCCTCCCTCTGCCCCTCCCCCAGCACATGAAGTCACTGCAAGATGAGCTGCATCCGCTCCCTTAGGGGCCAGGACAAGGCAGCACAGTTGGGGGAATGGTATCCGCAGACAGGCAAACAGATTTAGGGACAGCTCTCACTCCAGCTGTTGGGGGACCCCATATGAAGGCAGAGCTGCACATCTGCTACATATGTGAGGGTTGGGGGGCAGGGCAGCTAGGTCTGACCCATGCTCACTCTTTGGTTAGTGGTTCAGTCTCTGTGAGCCACCAAGGGTCAGGTTAGTCGACTCTGTGGAGTCCCTGTCTTCTTCAGGTCCCTCAGTAGTCCTCCTAACTCTTCCACAGACTCCCAGAGCTCCAACTAATATTTGGCTGTGAGTCCTTGTATCTGTTTCCATTGGCTGCTGGGTGGAGCCTTTCAGAGGACAGTTAGCTAGGCTCCTGTCTGGAGCATAGCAGAGTATTATTAATAGTATCAGGGATTGGTTCTGGCCCTTGGGATGAGTCTCAGTTTGGGGAAGTCATTAGTTGACCATTCCCTGTGTCTTTATTCTATCTTTGTCTCTGCACATCTTGTAGGCAGGACACATTTTGAGTCAAAAGTTTTGTGGGTGGTTTGCTATCCTTATTCCTCCACTGGGACTCCTGACTGGCGACAGGAGGTAGCCACTTTAAGAACCATATCTCCCACTGCTAGGAGTCTCAGCTAGAGTTGCCCCCATAGACATCCTGGAGCCTCTTTTCCAGGTCTCTGGCTTGTCCTAGAGATGCACCCCCACACACCGATTTCCATTCTCTCCCCACTGTTCTCCCTACACCTGATCCCCCCACCTGCCCAACTCCTCTCCCTCTCCTTTCTTCCATCCAGTTCCCTCCCTCCTTCCACCTCCAATAACTGTTGAATTTCCCCCTTTGAAAAAGATTCAACCACCCTCCCTTGGAGGTATTCTGTCTTTTAAGGAGAAAGAAGTTGGAATTATTTCTGGTCAGAGATGGATCCAATGGACAACTTTGATGCGTTGAGCCCCTCCCGCTTATCCCCCTTTCAAACAGCATTACTCAGTGGCTTTCTCTTCAGCCTCTTTATAGTTCCCTTCAGGTATTCCCTGGCAGGGTCAGGTACCCTACATTTGGGGGGGGGGGGGTTGGGTATAGAAAATGGTGGTAACCTTAAGGTTTTGTCATGTTAAATTAAAAAGATAAAGCATTAATATTGAAAAACAGCGAGTGTCAGCACTCAACGAGGCAACCGTGTGCAGAAATGGCTGGCCTCCTTCAGACCAGCTTTCCAAGCTAGACCACATAGAAGTCTGATTTGCCACCTTGAGGACTATTGGATCCCATTCACTCCCAAGACCACTGTTTAGTGTTTCATTCAGCGAGTACTTCCTAAATATATTTACAGAGGAAGGCAGGCTCAGCATGCTGTCTGGGGAACGGCAGTGTGGACTCAGGCTCCTGGTCTACTGAGAGAGACATAAATGGCATTTGTGTGCGTGCTTTGGAACCGAAAATGGGCTATTAAAGTCGAGTTTTACAGCACATGCGTCTTAACCCCGAAATTCCTCAAGTCAGATCAAGTTAGGATGATGGTTTTCAGGCAGCTTGCAAGAGTAAGGTCTTGGATTTCACAATGTAACGCTCTAGAAGGAGATTAAAGATAACATGGAATGCCTTTTACTACTAAGCAAGCCAGTAACTACTGGATTTCATTGAACCTAAGATGTGTGTTGTTTATCTGTGTGTCTGTTTGATGAAGAAAAATATTCACTCAACTGCACCCTAACACAATACTTTTATATTGCTGGATCTTAAAACAACCAAACAAACAAACAAACAAATGCTGTTTGTCTTATTAGGACATAGATTTTCTTCTATTATTTACATGATACTTGTAATCTCATAAGAAGAAACATAAATTTAGCAACAGTTCAAACATTCCTGAGATGACTAATATTCATACCGAGCCTTCTGAATTAATGTCTCTATTTATTTTTAAGTAGACGATCTCCTGGCTACAGGGTCAGAGAACTCCTTAAATGGGAACTCCATTGGTACCTTTGAGACTCTGTTCTGAGGGATTGACCCCCATTTTGAAGATTTTAAATGTGCAAATGTTGCCAATGAAAGTATGAAGATGTACTGCACAGTCAGCGACATATATCAAAAAATTGTGAGTATAATATAATTAAAAATCTACGTGGATCTCTTATTGACAGACTTTCCCTGTCAGAAATCCCCAGAGTGATCCCTGGATTAGCCCTCCTAAAATGAAGAAATATGATTGAAAAAAATTATTAGTTTGGAGGGTTCTCCAAGTGTGGAGTTTCTAAGAATTAATTGGTTCATTTCTTTAAAAACTTCAATCCCCAGCCCTACAGCGGGCATGCCAAGCTGGAATCCTTGGCTATTTCTGACAAGTTCCCCAGCTTGCTGCGATGTGGATAGCCTGCTGGCTGAGACAGAGTGCACTGGAACACCCTTGGGTGCTGTGTTGACCAAGAGTTGAGATTATAGTCCTGCAAATTTCACAACAACTATGGAAGCAGGCAGAAGGAAATGCTCTTTTCCTTTCATTTTTTTCCTTTTTTTTTTTTTTTTTTAAATCACAACATAGTCCTTGGTCCTTCATTATGAACATCTTAGGAGTAAGTGACCCAAGATATTTTGACATTAAATTAAAGCATAAGTCTGAAGCTGCCAGTTCATCCTAAGTTAATAAGAAGTGATTTTTATTTCTCCTTTTCAAGTGGTTGGCTTTGGACCTGGGTATTTAAAAAAACAGTTGTTTTTTGTTTTTTACATCAGTCATTTATTATGCCCATGTCATGCTGATGACTCTCCTCAGGGTGGCCCTGACTAACACTTTACTACACTGTGAAGGGGTCAGTTCAAGGTTAAGCAAAGGAAGTGCCACATTATTAGAGAGACAAAATAGCCCAAGTGTTCCCTATGACTCTTGTGTTAATCAGAAATCTCCGTCTTTCCAAAATTCCTAGCAAAAATTCCAAATATCTTAGTAGCAGCCTCCACTGTGACTCATTAAAGCTGCGCTTTCTTGTGTCAGATGGTTCTAACGTTTAGCTGATTCCCAGAGCCTACATTAATGCTTCAGTCATTTAGGAAAACGATGGTATTAAACACAAAACAAACTCTCTTAAGCTAAGACAGAAAAGTTGGGTGTTTGAATGAGGTGAGAAAGGCCTCTATGAGATGGCTGAGTCTTCCCGGGGGAGAATTCTGAGCAGGTCACCGTGGCCTTCTGTGAACTCTTGGATAAGGGAGTGATCTTGCAGAGACTGAGATAACTGGAGGGATGAATGGGGCCTGGGAGGGATGCTCATTGCCTCATTGCTTTTCATGGTACCATTTGTTTTGTAAGAAAAATATGTTAGAGTTGAACTTCACTTTCACACTTTCCCTTTATCTTCACGTCACCTCTTTGTGAAAGGGGAGGCGTTCCTATTTCTTATGCCTTACTGAGAAAAAGCAGAGAGACTTCATGTCTAAGGTCAGAGCCACACGGCCGTTCAGAGATACATGGCTGTTCACATCACATCTGTTCTGTGTGTTAGAGCAGCCTTTGTGGGTTTTGGATGTGGGTCTATATTTGGATGTGCAGGGTCACTATGTGACTGGAATCTCTTACAAGATAAACCCAGATATATCAAAGACTGGATCACATCTGTCCCTCAAAAGCTGTGTTGAATATTTGCTTCCTACTGTAGCGACACTCAAAGTTGTGACTTTTGGAAAGTGACGGGGCTTGGTGACTCTGACTCTCCCCGTGGGTGAATGAGATATTGGAAAGTTGCAGAAACTTGGAGAAAGAAAGCTTTGTTCTTGAATTGTGTATTTTGCATACCTTTATCCCTCGCTTCCTGGCTGTCAAGGGGTGAACATTTGTCTCACCCTACGCTCGTTGTCATCATGTTCTGACTCACCACAGGCCAGGAACAATGCAGCCAAGTTGCTAGGGGCTGAAACTATAAGTCAAAGCAATCTTTCCTCTTTTAAGTGGATTTTCTCAGGTATTTTTACCACTGAGAAAGAACTTAACACTCAAAGGCAAAAAAAAAAAAAAGAAAAGAAAAGAAAAGAAAAGAAAAATCTAGTTGCTGGAGAAACTTACCCTGACTCTTTAGGTTAAAACCCGTCCGAAATGGGGACAAAGGGAGGCGTTTTGAACAGTCACGGTTCTTTATATGCGTCTGGGTCTAGACCTTATGCCTCTAAACTAACTCTAACCTTGTGAGAAAAGTTAAGTTCTAGATTGTTCTGGGATCAAAACACCAACAGCCTGATTTCCTTGTTGTTTCCAGAGATTCCACAGGTGTTAAATATCTGGATGGGGTGGCATCCAGAGATCCCTGCTTGAGTGAACATATAGTACAAAACTCAACCAGGGATCTCTGAGCTCTTTGCCCAATAGAACGAACATCCGTATTTTTCCACGTCCAACTCTTAGACTTATGAGTTCTTGAAGGGCTGCTTGCCCTAAACCACTGTGATGGTTCTTCAGCTGTCTACAGTGCTGGTCAACCCACGAGGACCAATCAGAGAGACAGCATTCCTGCAAAAAGCCTAATTAAGACGCTTCACTTCACTTGAGTCATCTATGTAGGCAGATATCGTTCTTGAGAATAGTCTGAAAATTGCATATAGTCTTGAAAAAATGCATTTCTCCAAAATCAAGACCTGGTAACTGTAGAGATCAGCTTTTGGGAAATATTTGCTCCGATATATAAGTTCACTTTTGATGAATGAAGCAAAGCTTGGGTGGGGCAGATAGCTTAGTCAGTAAAGTGCTTGTCACATAGTCATGGGGTCCTGAGTTTGATCCCAGCACTCAGATGAAAATCTGAACATGGTGGTATATGATTCTAATCCCAGCATTGGGGATTGGAGACAGAAAATTCACGGGGTAGTAAGCCCAGCCAGTGAGAGACCTCATCTCAAAAGAAAAGGTGGGCAGTTCTGAGGTGTGGTTACCAACGTTGTCATCTGATCTTTCTATGCATTTGCATACAAAGGCACCTGTGTACACAAAACCCCTATACACTCAGCACATGCAGACACATACATGCGCATGCATAGTTACCCAAAAAGAATAAAGCAGATTCCCAGAAACTAGACTCTTGATCATAATGGTCATACATTTTCATGGCTCCTGCTCTGTTTAGTCTTCTTAGACCGTTGTTGGGGAACTGAAGTGAGATCTAAACCATCCGGCATGTGACTTGCTTCTGATCACAGTTTGTTGGTACTTAAGATATCTCTAGAACCCCCGTAAGCTGTTCCTGTGCCCTTGACTTAGACAACTGACCTGTGGCCACCATGACTCAGCTGCTTGGCAGCTGCGCTTCATGAGAGCTCTCACGTACTTCCAAGACTGGAATATCAAGAGGAAAAGGTAGAGTAAGATACCCAGGAGCTGACGTGATTGGATCACAATCTAGTCTGACTCCATTTTAGCACCAATGGCTTCTTTCTTGAAGCTTCTATCTCCTTCCTTTGGGGGGAACAGCTTTGTTCTGTAGGTCAGCTCAGCCTGCTCCTCTCTTTGTATAGAGTAGAATGCAAAGGGATGGAATCGGTGGCTGTGCTTACGTGTTTAGTAGGTTCTGCTGTGTGCTAGACCTTGCGTTAGGCACTTGCGGGAATGTTATAGCTGGTATCAAAAGAGGGAGACTTTCAGATGCCCGTCTCTACACACAAAGAAGTTAAAACCAATTCTCATATATCCGAAATCTACTCATGAGTATTGCCAGTTTCTCCTTAGCAACATTTTCCTTTCAGTTTGCCTTTGTAAGATAAATCAAATCAACACTATCCGGTAGAAAGAGTTTATTATGAGGGTACCTTGGTTCTTGACCATGAACACACAGAACAATTCCCACTAGATGTTTGTTTCTCCAGAAGTAAATCCTCGGTATTTTATCACAAGCAGTCATGACATGTAAAATAAAACACAGATTATCAGTGCACACTCCATCAACTTATTTTCTTGGTTAGCACCATGGGTTCAAGGAAAGAATCGCAGTGACCTTTGAGGTGTACAGGATGTCCTGGGCTGAGAAGCTCTGAGAAGCTCTCAGGTCAGATCGTTTCTTGGCGAGCTTCCAGAAGACCACTTCCTATCACCTTTGGATCCAGAGGTGATTTGGACTGACACATTGGAACTTGAACTTGCATTTTTTAAAGCGGTGAGAGTGTGACTTTTCTTACTCTTTGACGGCTAAATAACTCACAGGCAGAGCAGGGCTGGGATGTGGCAGACTCCAGCACAAAGTCAGTCAGCCAGGCAGACCTTAGACACTCAACAACAGCCTTGTCTTGGCCTTAATTGTTCTTTGCTGGCTGAAGATTAAAGTTGGCATCTTGACTGCAGATAACAAAGCCGTGATCTCCTAATGGCCTTTGTGTTCATTGATCGTTTTCCTACTTGAAAAGTTGGAGAAGTTAGACATATATATATATAAAAATTCCATCAGTATTTCTGGGACAAAGGGTATTGTGGGATCTTAGACGGAAGTGGTGATGCGTCTCCCAAATAAATCGTTAGCTACTAATGCCTCGAGATAGTGCCATCATAGATGAACTCTGTCCATCCTACTTTCAGCTGTCTTCTGTGGACTTTGTGGTTTAGTGATATAGATTTGGCACCCTTAATGTCCAGTGCATTTACCAAATATGGTTATCATTTGAGTCTTTATTTGTCCTAAACGGTGGGAAATATTTGTGGTATCTATGATTTTCAAGTGGTAAAAGTCCATTTTGTGACTTATACTGGCACAGTTCAGTACTTTACCCACCTGGGTCATTTGTCACCTATACATAGTTGATTTTGGAGTTTCTATTCTACTCTATTCTCCACAACTGTATTCTCATGGCTGAAGTCCTAACTTGAATTATTTACTGTGTGATGTTAGACCAGTTACTAAACCTCTCTAGGTATCTGTTTTCTCCTCTTTAGGATGGATGCAAGAATAATACCTAGTTCCCTTGTTGTTTTAAAGTTTACATATGATAAACTGTGTAATGTGCTTAGTTTGGTGTTTGTACCATAAGTAAGATATTTATAAAAATTAGGCATTATTGCCACACTCCCAGTTAACCACTTCTCAGAAGGTGACGTTCAACAAAAGCTGAACAGGAAACAGTTTAAATCATGTACCATGCAGCTAGCATCATTGTCCACTGCCTTGTAATTGGGTTGCAATGGGCAATGGGGTGGCTCTGACCTTAGACTGAGATAATTCTAGTCAACCTCAGACAGTATGGTAGTTGTCATACTTAAAGTTTCTATTACTGTGAAGAGACTCCGTGACCATGGCAACTCTTATAATGGAAAACATTGAATTGGGGCTGGCTTACAGTTCAGAGGTTTAGTTCATCATCACTATGGTGGGAAGTATGGCAGCGTGCAGGAAAACACAGTGCTGGTGCTTGGTCTGATGGCAGCAAGGAGAGACTGTGTTCCACATTGGGCATAGCTTGAGCGCATACAACCTCAAAGCCTACCTCCACAGTGACATACTTCCTCTAACAAGCCACACCTACTCCAACAAGGCCACATCTTCTAATAGTGCCATTCCTATAGTCAACCATTTAAATACATGAATCTATGGGGCCATACTTATTCAACTCACCACAGAAGTCACGAGCAAATTCTTAAATCTCCTTTTGATTCCGTTTCTTCATTCAAAAAGTGAGACATGATAATAGAAGCAGCTTCCCAATATTTGGTGGGGGCTCATGGGAGTTAATAAAATAATTAAGAACAACTCTTTGACAGTTTCCCAAAGACAAATCCGTCTTCCCCCTGATATGTGAAATGTAGGAACGAAGACATAAAAACAAGTGGAAGGCTATTAGTATTGGATATTTGTGAATGGAAAGGGGAGACCGGAAGGAAGAAAAAGCAAAAATAATAGGACCCATAGATTCACGCACCACTCAGACCTCAGCAGAAATTTTCTTAGTGTAGTGGACTGTGGGTAACACAGAAACTCACCAACAGTAAAAGAATAGAGAATATGCATGGAGCGCTCAGCCCCAAAAGGGACATCTGTACCACATCCCTGTCTCCTAAAGTTCAAGGACTGTTGTAGAAGAGGTGACAGAATGGTTGTAAGAGTCAGGGGTCTGGAAGGATTGGAGTGAGACAGACAGGACCACTGTACTTGGAGTTATGTCAGTTATGGTTGCCTGTACAAGATCAAGCCAGTCAATGTTTGAGTATGGAGGGAGGGCAGGCTCATGAGTCCCTCCCCCAATCCCTGTAGCTGAGGAGCTACTGACAATTGCTGACTTCTTGTGGAAGGAGGGTTAGTTTTCTTTAAGGATGTGGCCCCTGGTAGGTTGACCAGAGTCTGGGCAATGGTCCCATACCTATGAGTATATGGGCAGCAAAGTGGGGCCAGAGGCTTTCTAACAAAACAAAAATCAATCAATCAAATAAACAAACCAAAAAGTAGAATTTGGGAGGCATTGGGGAGATGAGGGATAGATTTGTGAGGAGTTACATGGGGGAATAAGGGGTGAATTAATAAAGTTTTTTTTTAAAGATTGGGCAATCAAAGGATTTAATATGATCAAAGTATATCACGTGTATGGGAATGTCAAAATGGATTACTTTGTGTAATTAACTACATAGTGAATGGTTTTATATAATTAATATATCCACAAAGGATAGCACTAGGCACATGCCATGTACAGAGTAGACTTTAAAATTATCACAAACTACGAAGGTCCCACCTGCTGAGTATGTTTGCTCCTGGAGAGAGGAGTACAGAATATTTCAGGTTAGAGTGTCATGAAATTGGGAGCTAATGTCTTGCCTTCGTTTCCCACTTCCCCAAAATGTACCCTGGCAAAGCCTAAAGACCATGTCACATCCAGTAGCTTGGATGCGTCAGCCTTTAGAGGCCTCAAGGCTTTCAGAGGTCAAACACTCTAAAGCCATGAGCTCTCAACAGAAGACGAGGAGTTCTGTGGATGCACCACAGTCAGTTTGTGACAGACAGGAGTTACCCGCTTCGCTGGGTCATTTCTTTACCAGTCGGTAGTGACTTTATCTTTTTGTTGACAAATTGGGTTGGGAGCTAAAAATGGAACACAGCATTAGTGTGAGGACTTTTCTGTCTGCTCTGACATCTAGCATCCCCTTGTTGCACAAGCCTGGCTACACAAGGTCCTGGGCCAGCCAATACTTTGAGAGGACTATTGTTTTCCTTGGTGGGGCCACACTGTGTCCCTCCATAGCATGAAGACCTTGTTTCCTGGTGGGTAATGTTTTTCCTTCCCCATGACTTGCCTTTCTGGAGCTGTGTTCCGATTTCCCTGCTGGCTCACTTGTTTCTTTGGGCTTACTGCCTTGTTTGGGAAGTTTGAAGCAAGAGCTCCGATAGATGCCAGGAGGTGAGAGGAAGGACCGGGTGGATGCAGTCATTGGACACACAGACTTGGTGATGGATGAGCCTTCTCGCCAGGGGGTTTGGGTCAGGAGCAGTCCAACTGACAAGTTTTTCCAGAACTGAGTAATTCAGTAACAATGCCGGGACAACCTTCTCTCTCTCTCTCTCTCTCTCTCTCTCTCTCTCTCTCTCTCTATTGATTAAAAAAAAATGCTAAGCTGTAGCATATCTGACTAAACACAGCAACAGCAAGGACAGACTTGAACATGGATAGCATAAATACTTTAGAGATAACAACAGAGGAGGAACTTGTGAGGAAGGAAGAAGTCTTTAAAAGGCTTCTATCCAAATATTTTCCTTCTTCTAAGTCTTGAAAAAACACAATATATAACTATTTCTTCTTCCAAATGATCTCATAGCTATTTATTGAGGAAAATGCCAAATTATTATTATTATTATTATTATTATTATTATTATTATTATTACTATTATTATCATCATCATTTACTTGATAGATGCTTCTGGCTTGATTTATGTCTATGTCAGTCTCCTCCGTGCTAAGGGACTCTGAGACAAAGCTACATCCTAAGTGTTATGTTGGTGTCAGAGCAATTCCTGTGCAGTAGGGGGCTATGCTATGCAACCTTCGTTATTCCCCCTTCTCAGATGTCCTTGAGTCTTTGAGACGGATGTGAGCAGAGTTTTTCAGCCCTCATGCAAAACAACCATCTAAACATAACAGATGACATCAGCTTGGGCTTTTCAATTCCTGGATGGCAGCAGCGTGTTAATCCAGCCTTCATCCTGGATTTCATAAACTAAAACAAGAGAGGCTGGCAAGAGCACAGCGCTGCTGCTGGGTTGAGGAAATTGATGACGGGGAAGCATGCGGGCAACACAGTGTATAAAACTCATAACCGTGTAGGCTGAAGCTCAGCTACTACTTTGGACGGCTGCTTCCCTCCAGCAAAGACCACGACGGCAGGGAGCTGAGCAGGAGCCAGCTGCGAGACATGAAGAGCCTCTTGCTGCTGACCACACTCCTGGTACCTCTGCACCTGGGCATGGCCTGGAGCGCCAAATATGCGGTGGATTGCCCGGAACATTGTGACAAAACTGAGTGCAGAAGCAGCCTGCGTTGCAAGAGGACAGTGCTGGATGACTGTGGCTGCTGCCAGGTGTGCGCCGCGGGACCTGGAGAAACCTGCTACCGTACAGTCTCAGGCATGGACGGGGTCAAGTGTGGTCCGGGGCTGAAGTGTCACTTTTACAGCGAGGAGGATGATTTTGGTGACGAGTTTGGTATCTGCAAAGGTAAAGAGCGACTCTTTGCTTCCCACCGTGCAGGGCTCCCGGAGGGTATTTAGTCAGCCTGAGGAGGTGCGTGTTCCTTCCTCTGAACAACCAGGGAGGATGCTTGGATGCAGGTGGTGTGCTTGATAGAGAGAAAAAGGATATCTGCCGGGAGGTTTGGAAAGCAGCGTGCAGAAGTCACAAGGGCTGCAGCATCCCGTTCACTGCATGCATTCAGATTTGAGAAGGGAAGTTGCAGTTGGTAGCTTGTGTGTCTTCTTTTTCTGAGAGGCTTTAGAAATCTGACAGGTAGCCTGTTACAAATGCTTAAGGTGTCTGTTCCCCTGGAAGCCAATGATTCCAGAGGTCCTCCTGAGATAACCTCTTAAAGCTGTTTCTAGCTCCCCAGATTTCACCAGCCTTTGATCTTGAAAGAGTTCACCGGGAGGAGTGCCTTACTCAGGCTCAAGTATTTCTGATGAGCACTAATGTGCTTTATGGCATAAGGTGGGCTTAAGTCAGGCAACAAAATAACTCATGCTCTTGCAAGAGGGTCCCCTGAAGTATAAAATAAGCCTAGCTTAACTTTTAAAATGTTTCTGTTAGGCAGAAAGTAGCAGATGTTGTAAGACAAGCAGAAATAATAGTAACCTAAAAGTCTGTTTTTTTTAAAAAAGGTGACTCTTTTATAGATTTAAAGAAAAGAAGTGAAATTATAATTAAGACAGAAACCAGAGCTAAATGATGCCTTGATTTGTCTGTGGAATTTATTTTCAAACCTAGTGACTAAATTAATATTTTTAAATGAATAAAAATAAAAGAAAAGGTTATTTAAAAGTCTGCATACATAGATGCTATATAATCTTATCACAATATGCTATCATGGTTAAAAAAAAAAAAAAAAAAAAAACAGCGTGCTCATTCCTGTATCCAGTTGTGTAATACAAAGAAGCTGCCGAAATCGGAAAGCCAAGTTCTGAGAAATTTCTAAATAACTCAGATTCAATACAAGTGCAACCCTTCCTGGATGACATTCTTCTAGTATTAAGATAAGCTCACCAATTCTCATTTTAGAAAACAGTTCATAAATTAGTGATCTTTTAGCCTGCAAAACCAGCGAAAGGCTCAGACATAAATTCTAGAAACATTTTGGAGATGCTATTCTTTGCGTAGATTTTTTTTTTTTTTTTTTTTTTTTTTTGATTAAGACCAACAAAAGGTGGACTAGTAAGGAAGTATTTTCTTCGGTGAACACACATATATACGTTTCTTTCAACTGAGTAGGCTTTGTATTTTCTGGAAATTACAGGGCTTATCTGCCAAGAGAAAAAGCACCTCACATAAGGAAATTAGGGAGGAAGTGGTTAACGCAGTCCTGTCCTATGAAACAGCGAGCGAGCGAGCGAGTGGCACATGTGGGGGAACGGATTTTTCTTTGGCATAAAAACCCCTTTGTAAATGTGGTTGCGAATGGACAGTGCACGGGGTAAAGCATCCAGCTGCGCGGCAGCGGTTAGTGAACTATGCTATTAAGAATCTATTTTGAATTGCTCTTTCTGGCATTCTCCGAAGAGCCGGTGGGTTCAGTTTGGAACTGTTTTCTTGCTGCTGGGAATCATAGGGCGTATTCACCACCTCCTGGAGTTAGTTCCCATTGCTGCAGGTGAATTCCCTCCTCCAGCCACATGAAGACAGCTTGTATATCCAGATGTGTAGGGTTTCTTGTTTGTTTGTTTGTTTGTTTGTTTTTAGCATTTGGATGTCTGATCCTGTGTTACTTGCTAGCAATCGGGCAGACATCTCTTATTGACTGTTCTGATCAGCACTCAGCGCGATAGGGGCCTTGAACCTAGAACGGGGAAGTGGGCTAAGATTTCCATTTTGAGCTTCTCTGAAGACAGTCACATCCCAGCCCTGTGCTTTTCTTCCAGAGAGTTTTCCCAAATCTGTCTTAAGAACTTTTCTTCCCGGGGTAAGGAGGACAAGTAACATCGGATCCTTTAGTAAGGTTCCTCCTGTTGTAGTGATCCCCAACCATAATGTTACTTTTTTGTTACTTCATAACTGTAATTCTATTACTCTTATGAATCACAATGTAAGTATTTTTGGAGACAGTGGGTTGTCAAAGGGGTCGAGACCCACAGGTTGAGAACCGCCATTCTATATAGATTCCGCTGAGTTACACTACTGAGTGAGGAGATACTGCTGTGCCACAAACTCAATCTTATGATAGCTGATAGGCCTCTTTATTTCATTGCAATATGTCTTCGTCTAAGTATTAATTACTGATTATGAATTATTAGGCTCTGGAAGAGCTCCTCGTTGTTGGTAGGTGTGCAAGCCCCCAGCTGTGTATACCCTGAGGTTTCTTGCTCTCTTTGCAGAGACCTTGATCAGTGAATCTCTTAGCAGCTGGGGAAGCTACTGAAGCCTAGTGCTGTTCTGAGAGATAAGGAATTTTGCAAGTGTGGGAGCAGACTGGGGACTGGTTATTTCGTGGTCAGGTGGGATGACAGGCCTCTTAGCTCTTTAAAACAGTCAACTGTCAACTACTGTAGATTAAGGACACACTCATACCCATCAAACTAGTTCAGGAGGTAATGCTTATATCTCTTTAATTTCCCGTCTTCATGTAGCTGTGCTCAAGAAAACCTGTGAGAATCCCTGTCCTGTCATCTGTGCAGAAAACAAATAGAATAAAGGCTGGCCCAAGGGTGGGGCTGGCAAGAAACCTCGGTGGGGAAAAGCACTGTTGGCAATCCTGACAACCGAGATGTGAGCCCCAAAACTTGCAGTGGAAGGAACCAACTCAGCAAGATGTGTTCTAGCTTCCATACATTTGCTGCACACACACACACACACAGGTCCACAGGCACATGTATGCACACATTCCTGTATACACACACACACACTGAAAAAATAAATAAGGAAGGAAGGAAAGAAAGGAAGGAAGAAAGGAAGAAAGGATGAAAGAGGGACTCTTCTAAGGAGATAACTTAAGCTTAAGCTTCAGATCATGATTAAGCCTGAGGCAGGTGATGTCTGGTTTTCCTATGTGGTTTTCCATGTATGCCTCTAACTTTCAACTTTCAAACCCTGGCATTTTTGATGCGTGATTTCTGCTCACCAGTCAATGTCCAGGAGACTGATTCAAATCCTAAGGTTATAACCAGGGCTGGGAGGATGGAGCCCTGTGCTTAACAAGCAACACTCTCTCTGCCCTCAGACTGTCCCTATGGCACCTTCGGGATGGAATGCAAAGAGACTTGCAATTGCCAGTCGGGCATATGTGACAGGGTGACCGGAAGATGTCTGGACTTTCCCTTCTTCCAGTATGCAGCAGCCAAATCTCCCAGCAGGACCTCTGCCTCCCACACAGGTAAGCTAAGCCCTAAGCGGTGATCGGTGTCAGTCTAAATGAGCTTGTTTTCCTCACGGGGAAAGCCAGGCAGTCCTTGAGTTTGGTAGCTTTTGCTATTTTCAAAACAAATCTCATTGATAATTCTGAGGATTCTCATAAAGTTTATCACATTTGAATGAATTAACGAAGACAGATCCGTCATTAAAAAAAAAATCTAACCAAGATAGGCAAAGTTCTTTGAACGACTTAATGATCTGTTTTATGGACTCACTAGACAAAACTATTTCTCTCCCAACTCCACTCAGAACGAGAGCAGTGAGGTATTTGTTGGATCAGCTCTAAGAGCCAGAGTAGAAGATACAGAACATTTCTCCTCCTCCTGCCTCCTCTTCTACCTCCCCTCCCCTCCTCCTCCTTCATCAAAAGGAAGCAATAAAATGGAATAATTGTGGGTTTCTGGATTTTGGAGCTGGTAAGAATTAATCCCTGTGGTGAGATCCAGGCAATAACAAAACTCCAGCCATGCTTACATGTGGCTGACAGGTCTGGGCTGTGTGGCTGTGCACGCAACCCTCCCTCCATAACTAACAATAAAATAAAAAGACAGGGCTCATGATCATGCAGTTATAAGGGCTCACTTGGAGACCCCTTAAACTCTCAACATGTAGCTACAACAACTGCCCATTAATATCAATAAACCATACCTCCTCCAGATGGAACTCACTCAAATCCATTTTCCGCAGGGTGCGCTTCTGGCCCTTTGCCTGTGAGATTTTGCAAGTGCACTTTTGTTTTTTGCTGTTGCCTCCTTTGGATGTTGTGCTTTTAAGTCAATTCATAGTGTTAAGTATAACTGTGGTCATACACAACAAATCTTAGCTTACCAGATGAATGGCTTCGTGGACATTGGGTTAAATCACGTGACCTATCTTTGCTGTTCTTGACAAAGCAAAGGGTGGAGGTCTTAAGACTTGAATAGCTTTTTATGTGAGTTTCATATGACACATGCCTTTAGGATTTCAGAGTATCTAGAGTTTCATCTCCACCACCTCCAGCCAGTTCTAGAACTTTCTAATTAGCCCAGGACTCACTGGCTTCCCTCTTCCTCGTGTTCTGTCCAGTGCCTGGAAACTATAAATGGAAACCACCAATCGCACTCTCTCAGATCTGGGAGTGCTCTGGGGCAATTGTTTACAAGAAAGATTTGAGATCTATTTTCTCAGTTTGCCTTGCAGCCTCAAGCATTTTCAGCTTCCCTTATCTTTTCTTTTTCTTTTTAAAAATCGAATCAGAGTCTTACTATGTAACCTTAGTTGGCTTGGAACTTACTGGGTAGGCCAGGCAGGCCTCAAACTCATACTAATACATGCATCTCCCTTCTGAACGCTAGGAGTTAGACCTGTGCCACCATTCCAAACACTTGTTTTGCTCTCTTAAGACCATGGTTACAAAGGACTGTGAAGAAATAACCTTTGAGCCTTCAGTGGCTGAAGTTGGCACCTAAATCTTTCTGAAGGGCAGCATTGAATTGTGCTGCAGAACTTTGTTGTTTTTGTTTCAGTTGGTTGATTTGTGTGGTCTTGGAGACCAAAGCCAAGGCATTGTGTACACTGGATGAGTGTTCTATTATCAAACTACCTCTCCAGGGCTTTGTTGTGACCCTTTGGTGGTACCTGGGATGGAATGTCTGTGAGGCTGTGGTGGCTGCTTGCAACAGTCTCCCTGATGGGGACTCTTGATTGGTGTACCTAAGTCCCTCCTGCTATGACCCGTTGGCAGTTTCTCTTTGCTTATGCAGCCTCACTCATATGAGATTGCCACTCTCTTTAGTTTGCTTGCAGATGGTGCTGATGTCTTGGCTACTATATAAAAATTCTAGAAGGTTTTATATTACTTATGGATGGTCATTATATACTAAGCTACACAAAAATATTTACATCAAAAACTAGGAATGGATATTCTTACTAGAAATGTAAGGAAATCAGTTGGTTTTCTTTCCTTTTGGATATTTAAAAATCTTTTATTCAGGTAATCTTAGTGAACCTCAGGTTCACAAGGGAGGGGGAGGGTATCTGAAAGATACAGACAGGCTGCTCTGTTTGCCTGCGCCTTATCTATTTGGGATTTGCCTCTCTGCGTGCCAGAGTCCACAGGGAAGAGCATGGCTCCTCAATCTGCCATAGGCTTCATATTAGCACCTCACAAGCCAATCTGAGCCACCCTTTGAGAACAGATCAAAGAACTCCCAAGCCCGACTCTCATAGCTTCTCCCAATAGCATGGGATCTTCTTCAAAGTGCTACCTGCTGCGAGCTAGCTTTCTTTTGGCAGGTGAGATTCCAAATCCTACCCACCTCAGCTTTAAATGTTGTTCTCTC
Source organism: Mus musculus (assembly GCF_000001635.26). Lineage (NCBI taxonomy): Eukaryota > Metazoa > Chordata > Mammalia > Rodentia > Muridae > Mus > Mus musculus. The sequence continues at coordinate 113,215,861 of NC_000079.6, forward strand.
TCTCTCTCTCTCTCTCTCTCTCTCTCTCTCTCTCTCTCTCTCTCTCTCTCTTCCTTCCTTCCTTCGGCAGCCAGTGTCCAAGAATGAAAACTCACGGGTTCCACCCTCTCAAGCTAGCAATGCCCCTATTTAACCTATTTATCTGCCACGCCGCACTAGTCCTGCTCAATTCTTTTTCATGATGTACACTGTGAACACAAACTTGTCTCGCTCCTCTTAGAAGTAGAGTCCACTCTAAAAAGAATTCTAAATCTTATAAGCCTTTCCCGTACGAAGAGCAAGCTCTACCTTTAGAAAAGAGAGCTGCCTTCTGGAGTGATGCCAAGAAGTTAAATCATCTTTCATGAAGTTAGTATAAAGTTCCTTTTAGAGATTTATTTTTGCAGCATCTGGCCATTCCCTGAGTATGTGTTGAGCACCTATCATGTTCCAAACATTGTTATCCATGCTGAGGACACAGGTGAGCAAGTGGAAGAGACAGCAAATGCAAGAAGCCCTGCTTTTATTAAGCTGGTGTTTCAGGGATGGCATGAGATAATGTCCGGGAGCAGTACATGTGGACCATAGGGGGAACTGTTGCTAGGTACACATAGAGAAATGATGTGAGAATGTTATCCTGGCTGGAAGACTCATTCAGAGCTATTCAGTAGAGTGAATGGAGGATCTTGAATTGAAGATTTATCTTAAATTCAACCAAAAGATAAAACCAAAATAAAACAAATCCACACTTGATCTTTAACTTACAGATGTTACATGATTTGTGTGCCTTCCGATTTCAGAGCGTGACTCAGCATCCGGAGATGGCAACGCTGTGAGAGAAGAGATTGGAGAAGGGAACGCTGCTCGGCCCTCCGTGATGAAATGGTTAAATCCACGCTGATCCTGGCTGAGATTTGCCAAGAGAAGGCTCCATTTTAGTGACCAACATTCAGCCAACATTTTAAGAACGGTCTAGAACATAGGCTGTGGACATGTAATTTATGGAGATCAAGTGTGATTCAGAAAAAGAATGTAGGCTACATACAACCCATAAGACACATATGACTGAACCCTTTTAGGTATTTGCTAAATATTTAAATTCATATAGATCTGCTAAGTGTGTGTGTGTGTGTGTGTGTGTGTGTGTGTGTGTGTGGTATCACCAAGGAACTTGAGATGGCCTTGCTGTCGATGAGTAATCCAATCAAAGCTGAAGGACCGACCGGTGGTTTCATTGACCTGGGTGCACATTCTTATTGTGATACAGGTTGAAGAAGAGTTGGGAGCAGGAGACAGTGGGATCGTTGTGAAAGTAGGGGTTATAATATTTGTGTCCTCCTTGTAGTAGTTTAAAATTTTTTTATTTTGTCTTACTTGGAGGCGATAAAACAAGACCAGAAAAGCCTTGAAGGAAGTGAGATATTGGAAGCTGAACAACTGCTTTGAATGGAAATGCTGTTATTACAGCTCCTTGTATCTGATGAGAATGGGGGCGGGCAGAGGAGGTGGACAGAGGAAAGAGTATATATTATATTCCCATCACTTCTCATCTCTGGTTTAAACACTGTGGGCCTTGAGACAGATGTAGAAAGTAGTTTGCCCTCCTGAGGGACAGAACAGGGTGAAGGTGAATATTTATGTATTTTTATAAACAAATCTTGTAGTTTAAATATTTCTCCAGCACCCATATGTCTCCCCATCTTAGAAAAGTTACCCTAATGTTGCTTGTTTAAAATGGGTTCTCAAATACTCATATATGGAAAATGTGTTATTAACAATTGCACTAATAGTAATAAAATGTAGTTACTCCAGGTGTATAAAATTTTGAAAATTTTTTTAAATGCTATATCTTGAGTGAATTTTAAATTTAAATCAAAAATTAACTTTTTAGACAGTTTGAGAAAGGAAAGTTAACTTTCATTAGGAAATGTGTCAGCTTTAAGGTATAGTTTATTTTCATTTTTTAAAATTCTTTCTAACTTGATTGATGAATGGACCTGAGTTTTTACCCGGAGGACCTTAGCACAAGAAGAACTGTTGTCCTGCCAATGCTGGGAGATATTTGCAGAGTATTTTATTTGGAGTGAAGAACTTATTTAAGAAGTATTTGCTTATTTCCTTATATTTTATTCTCAAACCTTGCCAACAGAGTTGTGAATGTACTCGTGGGAAGATCCGTGAATGTAAGCGCAACCGGCTGTTAGGTTTTGTCTTAAAAGAACGGTGTATTATTGTTCAATAAAAATGGCACAGCTGTTCCATGTTGACTGGTTTTCTTCTAAATTTTACTCAATCAATAAGAGAGCTATTTCACATTAGAGGACAAACCCTTTAATTGAATTTTATGCTGCAGATGCACTTCTGCAACAACAAGAGAGAGAGAAGATTTCTGTCTTTGGTCAATTCAGACTGTGACCTTCCTGAAAAGTGAGTCCCTATATATGCTGACATTTTTACAGTTCTGTTCACTCTGGGCTTTTTTTTTTTTTCTTTTAAACTTCTGTTTCTATCTCTATCTCTGTCTTACTATCTCTCTTTTAATTCTAGATCAACAAAATCCACATTTTAGTATGTTAAGTTCTCTATATAGTATGTAGTATATGCAGTATATGCTATATAGTATGTAGTATATGCAGCATATGCTATATAGTATGTAGTATATGCAGTATATAGCTATGAAGTATATGTAGTATATGCAGTATATAGCTATACCAGTATTATCAAGGTTACTGAGTGATGATTCTGTTACTGTGATTCAGATACTGAACTCAGCAAAAAGCCTTGCCTTATTTTTTTGTTCCTCCTTGGAAGGCAGAAAAATTTCCATGAACTAGCCACTACACTTGATTCCAGGTTCATTGAGAAAACGTGAAATAACCATCCCATATGTCTGTTAACTGAAAGAAGGTCACAGATCTTCGAGTGTCCACTTCACTCCGTTCATATGTCTGCTGGTTACTTATAATTAACATTAGCATTTTATTTTCATTTACTTCCCAATGTTTTTCAAAGTAGTTGTGCCTTTTAAAATGAGGACAAAGGCAGATCTTTCAGTACCCCTGGAAGGAGGGAGAAAACCCCCACCCTGAAGGCTATGAGGATCCCACCCGAGAATGGCACGTGTGACTCAGCGTTGACGACAAGTTACAGAAGCATTTGAAGTGTGCTGATCCAATAGGAGGGAAAACTCTGTATATTTTAAAGACCCAGCTGCTCTGAGTTTTTCTAAATAGTGGAAATTAAATGTGAGTTAGAAATCGTTAACATTTTAAAAGGATATTTATATTCTTCCTAAATTTAAAAAGTGAAAATCTACACCAGCTCCTCCCCTGTCCACAAAGTTTCACGATATTCCCTTAGGGAGTGATGTGGCTCAGGTGACTTTCGCTGGAAATCTAAGCCCAGAGTTCAGGACCTTCAGTGTGACCCTAGATCATAAAATCAAGTAAGAATGGACTTGTCTCCTCTAACTCCAGCCGTGCTTTCTAAGGGCCCAGGTCATGACCTTTACCCTGCATTCTAGAATTCACATATCCTAAGTTGTCCTGTAGTCTTCCGGCTAATTCTGGTGGAAGGGTCTCGGAACTCTTTGGATTCGTGGGAAGACACAGAGAACCTCAGCAGTGCAAGCAATAACGTTAGGACAGCGCTGATATCAGTCTGGCTACACTTATTCTTATAAGTCGATTCTTATAAGAGGCAGTTTGGCAGGACTTCTTGTGTCTACTCTGTTTTATTCTTCCTTTTAGATGGCCATTTAGATGAAGGTGGGGGATCCACACATCTAACCCAACAGCACACAGCTATCTCCTTTTTAGTTACCCTAATCATTTACCTAGCATCCCACTTAAAAAGGGTGTGTTACATAGAGAACCATTCCTCCTCATAAGGTAGACCCGATTTTAAAATCTGTAGAGCTTCTTTTTGTTTGTTTGGTTTACTATTTTTAAAAAGAGGGTGAAAACTGTCCAAGTAACATGAAGCACAGAGTTACGACTCTCAAAAGCTAGCATCTCTGGAACCTTCTGGAGCCTTCGATAGACCACATGTTGCAGATTCAGTAGGATTTCAATCACTCCTGGGTAATTCAAGATTCTAGAAACTATAGTTTGAGAATGGCCGATACAGGAACATTTAGATGCTTAGAAATGAAATAAGCTATAACGCAAACCAATCACGAATTGGTTGCTCTATTTTCTAAGCAGTTAGTATACCTAATTTTTGTTGTGTTTTGTTTTCGAAGCAGGGTCTCACTATGTAGCTTTGACTGTCCTGGGGCTCTCTGTGTTGACAAGGCTGGCCTTGAACCCACAGAGATCCTCCTGCCTCTGTCCCCCAAGTGCTGGGACTAAAAGCATGCATGAACCACCCCTCATGGCAAGGGATACCCAATTTTAAAAACTATGGAGTGTTTTGTTTGTATGTTTGTTTACTATTTTTTAAAAGCGGATGAAAATGTCCAAGTAATTTTAAACTCTAGGGGTTTAAAGAGGGTGAGGCAGAAGCATCTCAGATTTGAGCAATGTCTCAGAAGTAAACAAGCAGATGAAAACCAAGATGTTTGGGGGGCCTTTAAGGATAGATAGGAGATCATCAAAGAGGATGGGGTGGAAGATGAAGACTCAGGAAGCTAGCAGATGATGTGTTCTTACAGAAAGAAAGACATGGAAGAAGAATGGCCAGGCGCGTCATGTGTCCCCCATAGAAACAGCTGAACTAAAATGGCCTCAGGGGATTGGAGGGGAGCAGACGGAAGCCTGTCTGAATGGTGTGGATGTGTGACAGATGAGCGCTTTTCCCAGAAGGCTGTCTAGGAAGGTTGGAAGGCGGTAAATCTACAACAGAATGGCAACTTTACTTAGTAGCAATTTGTTTCTTTCTGTCCTACCCAGTCAGTAGCTGAGAGCTGGCGTTCAATGTGCAGGATCATCAGTGAGAAATGATGGTAAAGATAGACGGTGATTTCAGTGAGACAATTCAGTGGAGTCAGCTGAAGGGTACCACCAATGAACTGCGTGGCAGCGTGGTGCACAACTGTAATCACCGCCCTTGGTGGGCTAAGTCAGGGGGATGGATGGTCAGAAGTTTCAGGTTGGTGAGAGCTACAGAGTAACACTCTATCAAAAGCATGGAAGCAAGCGAGCAAACAAACAAACAAAGAGAAGCCAAAAGAATATTGTATATTTGTTGATAAAGCTCATATTATCATGCCATATAGTAACCCTAAATTTTGTGCAAGAATACGTGTATGGACCAGTCAAGAGACCAGTGATGTTTGTTTTATTCTTTATATCTTTATGTATTTTCTAAAAAAAAATTATAGAGGTAGTTTTTTTAAAAATTGGGAAAAGGAATAAGATTATCTCTAGTTGTCATTATTAAGATTTGATCCTTCAAGAGTTTTTTAGATGTATTTAATCACCTGGGCACTGGATTATGAAAACAATAACTTTAATCCAAATGAATGAAGGTATTCACATAAAGACATCTGCATACCCTATAGCTCTCTGTGGAAGCAGATATTGTCTTAACAGAAGCAATCCTGAAGATCCTCAGAAAGCGCACATAAAGGTCTTTGGACCAAAGTGCACTTTAAAAATGACAGTCCACCTTTTGTACCTATGCTATCTGCTTCAAGCAGGTGGCTCAGGCCACTAGGGTTTTTGTATTTCCTGACACCTGTGGAGTTGGTAAATATTTCCTGTTTTTGTTGTGTCTAGAGAAAACAGGAATTAACAAGTTGGAAGTGCTCATCAAACACCCATTGTGGGTGACCTCGATGTGGGCAGTTTTCAGTGAGAGGTGACACTCAATTTCTTAAGATCTATCCTAATGATTTCTCTTAAGAGAAAAGCCATTGTTAGAATAATTCATTGAACTAAATGGCAGAAGAGAAGGTTTATGTACAGGGGTGGCACCTATCAATGCATGGGATCTACCTAGAAAGCTAACTATAACTGTGACCGATGGAGCCAGCAAGCAATGAGCATCCTGCCTGTAGCTCTGAGCTAACTACACAGTTAGCACATTTTTAAAAAGACAATTGACATCTAAAAGTTCTTCAGGAGGGCAGGAGGGCTGGAAGTTTTGCCTCAGAGTCAACAAGGCAACAATCTACTGAGTTGCTTGGTGACCTCAGGCGAGTTGTTCAGCCTTCATTCCCTCCATGACCTCTTTTCAAGGTGTGGACAACGACTGACTGACAGCAGTGTTGCAATAATCTCTACACACGCTCTGTACAATCCAGTGACTCCCACCATCGTGCCTCCCCTGTAGCGAACCTGTGTTACTATGGAAGCCAATCTCATTATTTCCTTTAAGTTCAATGTATTCGCTGCTGCAAGACTGAAACATTTAAAGTGTCCCACACATTCCATTTACAATCAATAGAAAACTGACTTCAGAGCAAAAATTAAAGCTATCCATTAAAGGTTAATAGCCCCAAGTCAAAATTCAGTTAACTTTGGTAGAAACGCTCACAGTTCTACAAAGGGGTGACTATTTTTAAAAACAAATAATAGTGTTTTATTTAGTTCTCCAAACAATTATTAGCATATGCCTCTGAAAACAGAACCAAAAAAAAAAAAAAAAAGTACAATGCTTCGGGGAATGTGGGGAGCCCTGCAGATGTGGCCCAGGTCCCTGCGCGTTATTTTTAGTTTTTCTATTCCTGCGTTTTATTTCGGGACTTTGCTTGCTTCCTCTGTGGCTTCCCCTTAGCTTATTCAGAGGATTCTTCCTAATATAATGCATTCTAAGCTCCGTTTAGAAAAGTCCCAGCTCTTGAAGGAAACCGAGGAATGCTGGCCTGTTCAGGAACTCCTGCCTCTCTTGGCAACGGTGAAGGGTTGTTTTTTTTTTTTTTTTTTGTTTTTTTTGGTTTGAAAATAACCCAGGAATTCTCTCACCTTGGTTTACTTTCTACTTATTTCATGCACCGGAGCTACCTCGAGGATTCGAGATTCGAGAGATAAGTAGATGCCCAAAGCCGTTCTCATGGCTAACAGGAGGGATTTGAAAAGGAACCCTGTTCCCAGTCGGTTTATATCAAAACAGCCCGTGGCTTTAGCGGCTTTAAACATAAGGAGAGCGGCCAGTGAGTCTGAAGTTATTTAATCCTTTAGTAGTGAGACAGGTGACCTCGTTAGGGGAGCATCCACTATGCAAGACACAACAGTTGGAGAGTTGGAGGTTGGTCCCTGACCCTACAGAGATACTGAGAAGGTGGGACAAACCGGAAACACTAGAGAATGTAATAGCACGCCGAGTCGGTTTTTATGGTTCTTTGGTGGCAAGTAAAATGAATCAAGAAAGGGAAAATACTGACTTCCACTCACTTCTACAAAAACAAAAACAAAAACAAAAACAAAAACATAATTTATTTGTAGGGTGTGGGCTCACAACATGGAAAAACTGGCCTGTTGAAGAGGCTGGCTTGGGAAATCAGGGCTGAAGGGAGGTGAGGGGCAGATGGCCCCCATACTCACTGAGTGCTGACCGCCTGGTAAACACTGCTCTGTGCTCCAGCCTTTCTGACGCTATTCCCTGGAAAGGTAGCCCATTTTAGTGATCAGCTTAACTGAGACGAATGCACTTCCTTGTAGGTAAATTACAGTTTGGGATGTGTCCAAAGCCTTTGAGAGCTGTGTCTGCCAATTACAAAAGAGAGAGAGAGAGAGAGAGAGAGAGAGAGAGAGAGAGAGAGAGAGAGAGAGAGAGAGAAGAAGAAGAAGAAGAAGAAGAAGAAGAAGAAGAAGAAGAAGAAGAGGAGGAGGAGGAGGAGGAGGAGGAGGAGGAGGAGGAGGAGGGGAGAGAAGAAGAGCTAGTTAGGAAGGACTGGCTAAGTTAATGCCTTCCCTAGGGGGAGCTATCCTGAGGATAGGGGTTCGGTTCGGGGTGTACCCCTCAGTAACTTTAACTCTGAAATTCAAAATACAGGACAAGTGTGAATTTTTTTACTTGCCTTCAAGACACAACAGGTGAGAAAAGTGGGGTTAGAAATTTCCCTCAATTCCTCTCTCTCTCTCTCTCTCTGTGTGTGTGTGTGTGTGTGTGTGTGTGTGTGTGTGTGTGTGTGTGTGTGTGTGTGTTCTTTTCCTTGGGTACAGAATCAGCTGCCTCCCTTGGTGCTCTGTGTGTTTTTAAGTGAGGAGAGAAAAACGTGCAGGCAGGACTCCATTTCCTGGGGAAGAACCTGGGTCAGGGCACCCGGCAAATCTTCCCAGACCTCGTTGTTTACCGGCCAAGGCTCCGGAATGCTAAAGCGTTGGGAATCTCTTCTTAGGGAAGGTTCTCTTTGTGGCTTTTGGAATGACACACCTTCAGTGTGATGAAGGGGACTCCGCTCATTATGCTGTGGGAAAAAACTTTTCCCTTGATGACTCGAAAACATTGGGCTTGTTATTCTGAAAAAGCCAAGCACATCCTCATTCCACACAAACAATGTGACACAGACCTGGAGGGAGGCCAAGGTTTTCTATGAATAGAACCCAGCAGAGAGCCTCTCTTCCCATTTGCAAGGCAACCCTGGAAACCCAGGAAAGAGAATGGATTGCCTGCTGTTAGGAGGTAGAGGTGGAGAGGATCCCCACTCTCCTCCCACACACTACTGGACCAGAATCCTTTCTTAACATAGATAGCAAGGGCACTGTGTGTCAGGGATGATGCTGGCACCTGTCAGCAGAGGTGGATGCGTCTGTCTTTGAGTTGCTCTTGCACAAGATGGATTTCTAAGGAAGAAAACTAGGGTACTGTCCCTCTTCTTTATAAGAGAGGCATTCTGTGACCCTAAAGAATTCCTGATAACATGGATAGTATCAGCTCCTACATATGTTAATTTATGTATATGTATATGTGTATGTGTATGTGTATGTGTATGTGTATGTGTATGTGTATGTGTATGTGTATGTGTATGTATATGTATATGTATATGTATATGTATATGTATATGTATATGTATATGTATATGTATACACACACATACACACACACACACACACACACACACATGTCTGGTACCTTACATTAAAAGATGTGACACATGTGTGTGTGTGTGTGATTTATAAATTAGGTATAATAGGAAAGCAAAGACAATGAATTTAATAAAATAGAATGATTGTAACAGTATAATGCAACAAAGAACAAAGTAGCACTCTTGCACTTTGGAGCCATTACTAAATACAATAATGGGTGCTTAAATATAAAGCATGGTGACACTACAGTTCAGCTCATTAAGTCAGCTACTGAGTGATTAGTGGGCAGGTAGCATGCAGCATGGACGAGCTAGAGCAAGGGGTGATTTTTATCCTGATGCCCAGGATGGGCTGGGACGGGGTGAAGTTTGGTCCTAGGGCTTAGAACAACATACACTTTAAAACCTATGAACCCTTTATTTCTGGGATTTTCCATTTAATATTTCCAGGTTATGGATGTCTGTAAGTTATTGAAAGAATGGACAACAGCAAAAAACTGTAGAAAAGGAAAGATGGAGCTCACACAGAAACAAGATGGCCTTCTGGTTTGAGCAGCATTGTGTTTTTTGGGCATGATGCTTTTGTTTGAATTTATTGGTTGCAAAGAACAGAAACCCACCTAAAACCACATAAAAACAGAGGTTACAGTAAGATGGGTAGGGGCCTTTATAAAGATACAGAACGGAAGGCATGCATTGCCCTATGGGAGCTAAGATGACTGCTTCTTTCTCCCTCTCTGTGGCCCTTCTGTTACCCTCTTTATATTCACTGTCCCCTTCTGCCTATCAAGTGAGTTCTGCTTAAAAATAACAGTAATAATAATAATAATAATAATAGGACTTGAAATATTGCTCGGTGGTGGACTGTTTGCCTAGATTACACAAAGCTTTAGATTCAATCCCCAGCACCACAAAAATGAAAATCGTAGTAATAAAAGATCAATACTACTCACCATAGTTGCTAGCGATTACTGTGTACTTGGTCTGCACATGCTCTGAGTGCTTTGCATGTACTCATCTGTTAATTCTCATGACATCATGAGGCTGTCTTTATACCCATTTTTTTTTTCAGGTGGGTATACTGATGCCTTAGAATAGCTTGCCTACGACTGCAGTGTGTAGCCAGCCCCATGATCACGGAGAGAAATGACTGACGCTTCCTGATGTACTGTGTTGCTAGGCGACAATGATGTACTGTGTTGCTAGGTGACAATGATGTAATGTGTTGCTAGGTGACAATGATGTACTGTGTTGCTAGGCGACAATGTTTGGCAAGTAAGATATACTGAATTTACTCTCAGCTTAATGATGTTCTCAAGTTACCATGGATTTACCTGAGATGCGATGCCAGTCAAAGAAGAGAAGCATCTTGATTGGCTCACAAAGCACAGGCGGGTCCAGCTGGCCACAAGCTTGGGCTGCACCCAGATTCTACAATACATTATCAGCATCTCTTTTATCCCCTAGGTCTCAGGACTAGGTGAAATAGGGGATGACATCTAATCTAATAACCACAGAACCTCTCTGGTCACTGCAGAAGAAATGTTCTAGAGCGTGGTGTGATTGGGCAGACTCAGTGCCTGCCTGGGATGAAGAGAGGGGTTGAACTCCCACAGAAAGAAGGATGCCCCCAAACAACTGGAGATTGCAGAGCTGTGGGGACAGAGAATGCTGATCCTGTTGTCCCCAAGCTTGTCTAGATCTGCCAGTCTCTGGCAGAAGGAGAGCAGGCACCACTGATGAATTTCTGGTTTATTTTTATTGGAGCTGCTACCATTTTGGGGCTCAGTTTAACATTCTTGTGCTCCAAACTCATCAAATGAGCAGAACCCTCTCTAGCCATCCAAATACTCTAGTTACGGGGTTCTCTGATGCCTACTTAGTCTTTATTATTAACTTGACTGGATTTAGAATCACACCCTTGGGAATGTCTCTGGGAGAGTCTGGTACCTTACATTAATGAAGTGGGAGACCTTCCCCAAAAGTGGGCAGCACTGTCCCACAGCTGGGGTCCCAGAATCAGTAAAAAGAAGAGAGCAAGCCAAGTACCACGGTTTGTCACACCCTCTTGTTTCCTGACTGAAGAAAAGATGTGACCAGCTGCTTGCAGCTCCGAGGCCACGATTTTCTTCACGTTGAACTGTCCCCTTCATCTGCCAGCTGAAACACATTCCTCTCTCTTCAAGTTACTTTGTTACTTATTTTATCACAAAAATAAGAAAAGTATCGACCACAAGCTCTCTCTACTTTCTGACCAGAAAATTGAGAAATCCTGTCTCCCCCTAGACTCTTTCCTGCCCATCTTGGGATTTGTTTGACTCTCGTTTCTCTTTGGTTTCCAAGACTTACAATATGCTTTGTTTATTTTGAGTTTGCAAGTCAAGTTCCTTCACACTCACTTGTGGTTTCTCTGAGTGTTGCCTCCGTGTGGGCCTCGGTATTGGGTCAACATTGAGCAAGTTTGGGCCTGAAGCTGTTCTGTGCTTGGCAGAGTGTTGACACATCTCAGCCACAGTCATGGGAGGTGAGGAGCTTGCGGCTGTGGGAAACATTGACAGGGTATGCTGGAGGGCCATCAGAAGCTGAAAAGAATGGATATAGTGTCACAGTGCTGGCCTGAAAGCCCCAACCTTCTATGAAGCCCATTTGCTGAATGGACTGCCAGGTGTGCCTGCTGGGATGTCTCCTGAAGACAATCTTTCTCTGTGGCTGCATGCATGCAAATGTCTTTAGACCCAGCTCCCTTGTCCTGGTTTGGAAAGCTCTGGACGGTTCTCCTGTCTTTAGGACTCCCAGCAGGTTCCTCTGAGGCACTGTGGAGAGAGTCATGAACCGGCTTCTCCTTTATCCTTCTCCTTCCGTTCCGAATGTGGTACAACGAGAGGACCGCCCATTAAATCACCTGCTTGTCAAATTTCAAATTAGAGTATGTTGGGCAACCTTTCCAATACTGAGATACTTAACTCAAGAGAGGAAAGAGTGATATTTTTGTTCGGTGTGTGTATGTGTGTGTGTGCGCGCGCGCACGCGCACAGTCTCGTTTGTTTTCTGAATGGTTTCATTCCAGAGTCTCTTGACCCTCTTGTTTTAGGTCTGTGATAGTCTTGAAGATCATGTCAGGAGAACGTAATGGAGGAGGCCTGTGTTTCTCAAGAGCAAGGTGGCTGAGGTCTTGGTATGCACTTCAAGGGCATGACCTGACTTCCTTCTAAGTCCCACCTCTTAAAGATTTCACAACAACTTGGGAACCAAATCTGTATTTGGGACCGAAACAAAGATGAGCTTTTATGGATTATTCAAGATCCAAACTACAGTATTTTACATATCAGGGAATATAAGTTGAGACCATGCTGGAGGGCAGACTTCTTTGCAGAGAACATACAGGGCTGCAAATACTGCCATTCTGTGTTCCTTTGCCTGGAATATTTTTTGCAGCTTGCCCTTCTGGCTACAGGGGGCGCCTTTGTGCTATTCATCAGCTGAGAGAAACCACCTTGATAATTTATTCGTATAGTGGCTGAGTTGCTCTTTTGCAACGACCATTAAGCATCCAAAAAGTGTGTTTTGTCAACCCAAACTCCAGATCTCCAGGGAGCAGGCCTCTTACTTAACTTTGGGTTAACTATAAAAGAGATAAAAATATGTTGGGGGACGGGGGAAGCAAGACCAAAGTGAAATATAGTGTCTTGAATTTAAGGGAAAAGTAAACTAGAGTTGTGCCAGCTTGCAATCCCACCAGCAATGGAGGAGTGTTCCTCTTTCTCCACATCCTTGCCAGCATCTGCTGTCACCTGAGTTTTTGACCTTAGCCATTCTGACTGGTGTGAGCTGGTTGAACTGAGCACACTCCCCAGTGAAGGAGCTGGAGAAAGGACCCAAGGAGCTGAAGGGGTTTGCAGCCCCATAGGAGGAACAACACTATGAACTAACCAGTACCCCCAGAGCTCCCTGGGACTAAATCACCAATCAAAGAAAACACATGGTGGTACTCATGGCTCCAGCTGCATATGTAGCAGAGGATGGCCTAGACAGACATCAATGGGAAGAGAGACCCTTTGTCCTATGAAGGCTCTTTGCTCCAGTGTGGGGAAATGCCAGGGCCAGGAAGTGTGTGGGTTGGTGAGCAGGGGGAGGGGGGAAGGGATAGGTGGAGGGTGTTTTTTGGAGGTGAAACCAGGAAAGGGGATAACATTTGAAATGTAAATAAAGAAAATAGCCAATTAAAAAAAAGAAAAAGAAAAAGAAACTAAAAAGAAATTCCATAGGTAGTGACCAGAGCTCAAACCCTTCCTAGTTCTTGTTTGGTTTTTGTTGTTGTTGTTTTTCATTCAATCTGAAGAGAGAAGGGGGTGAAATGGAAATAACCTTTGATATCTAAAGGTATTGCCTAAGATGGTGGGAAGATGGCCAAGAAATCCACTGCTGTTTGCAACTTAGGCACAGAGAACATACATTTCTCAGGATCGTACACCTGACTGTTGCTATAGCTAGCCACGGCACACATGGGCTTTTGGTGAAAGATTGACAGTGACCAGAAAAAAGGCACCACAACTCCATCAAAACCTGAAGAAACCCTGGATGGAATATCCAAAACATCAATGTGGGGAAGAAAAAAGAAACAAGGAAACATTCTCTATGAAGAGGACTTTAAGATAGTGAACTGGTTTCAGAATTACCTCGAATTGTTGAATTGTTATTTCTTTGTTCCCAGACTAAACAGAACTTAAGCTTAAAGACAGGGAGGTCATTGTATGTCCCCTTAAAGAATTTTTGGCCTGTGTTTCACACATGTTGGAAGACACATACTTGTGTAGCTATGAATGAATCAATTAATTAATGACTCATGTCTCTACTGATCCACCCTGCTTTCTTGCACAAGCTGTCTGCCAACTGATTGAGTGACCCTCTATATTTACCAACACCTTTTGTGAACCAGACAAAGATGGCAGAGAGAGAGGGGGGGGGCAATGATGCAGAGAGGACAAAAGAGTAGGAAGAGTCTGAATGGTGGTGGGTACACGTCTACCAGGGACTCAGACTCACAGAAGAGAGTCAGGAAAGTTGACCTGAGATTTCGGAGGAGTCTGGTTTGGAAGAATGTCTGCCAGGGAGGAGGCAATGAGACAAGAACAAAAGCATAGGAACTTGTGAGATCAGTGCACATGGGGGCATTTTGTGAAATTTTACATGACAAATGAATCCAGGAGGGAGAGAAAAGTAGAGGAAGGCTCAATAGGAACTGCAGAGAGCCGTTGGTGCTGTTCCCGTGATGGGTGATGACTTTCTTCAGTAGCACACAGGAGCTAAGGATGACATGCTGGTGATGATGAGCTACATAAAGGATGAAGAATAGAAAGAAACAGGATGACTAGTTCTGAACGCTGTTGTTGTGACTTTCATGTGATAAAAACATATTTTTAAATTTTTTATTGGATATTTTATTTATTTACATTTCAAATGTTATCCCTTTCCTGATTCTCCCCCACCCCCACCCCAGAAACTTCCTATTCCATTTCCCCCTTCCTCCTGCTTCTATGAGGGTGCTTCCCCACTCACCCACCCACCCACTCCCACCTCCCTGCCCTTGCATTCCCCTACACTGGGGCATCAAGCTTTTACAGGACCAAGGGCCTCTCCTCCCATAGATGCCGGACAAGGCCATCCTATGCTATATATGTGGCTGGAGCCAGAGACTGACATATACAAAGGCGGATGCTCGCAGCCAACCATTGAACTGATCACGGGGTCCCCAATGGAGCAGTTAGAAAAAGGCCTGAAGGAGCTGAAGGGGTTTGCAACCCCATAGGAAGAACAACAATATCTACCAACCAGAGCTCCCAAGCAGAGATCCCAGGGTCTAAACCACCAACCAAGGAGTACACATGGAGGGACCCATGGCTCCAGCTGCATATGTAGCAGAGGATAAAAACATATTTTAAAGGTGTTTATGTGACACAACCAACAAGAATTTAGTGACCAGTTGTATACAGGGCAAAAGAAGGGTAAAAATCTGAGGATGGATTTGAGCTTTAAAGTTGGATGCTAGGAAGGTATTTGGGAACTGAAGATGAAATAATACTTCCTGTCTGAGACACAAGGAAGTGTACATGGGCCATGGAGCAGGAGATATTTAGAAGTATGGCTTTGTCACTTGGGCACAATATAAACCTGAACTGGAGAACGGGCTAGAAAAGTTGTTGCCTGATGTTAATTTTACTTTCCCCCACTTTAAATGGATGAAAGCATTGGCAGTCTAATAGAGAAGTTATTTCTCCCCTTATCATTTGCTAGTGTGTTCGAGCTTTGCTTAAATACAGATGCCCAGGGAAGATGGCAGTAACTGTGGTCATGATGAATGATGCGCTTGTGCCACCCATGATCACTCGGTTCTGTTGGTCTAAGTTGATCTGAGAAGGACAAATCACACAAGTCTACCAAATTAATCACAAGGATTATTTACTAGAAGTTTGGTTGCAAATAACCATGTGAAGGGCTAGAAAGACATCCATATGGATGGATGTCTGGGAGGCAGAGAAGACATCTTATGCCAGGCCCCGGACAAAGGCAAACCAAAGAGAACAGGAAGCAAAAGGCTTGAAAGTAAAGGGAACGAGGCAAGGCTGGCCAACCCGCACAGAGATTCCACCTGCCTCTGCCTGAGAAGCAGACATTAGAGATGTGTTCCCTTAACACTTCTGGCTTAGAATGTGTTGTTGTTGTTGTTGTTTTAACTCTGCAGAAATGTGAAATAAGCAAAATTGAAGAAAGATTTTTTTCAGACATGTTTGACATCAACTATTAAGGTAAAAATAAAACTTGCTTTCGAGAACTGCTCATTTTTACCTGATGGAGTGTCTGGAAAAGAATGATAATATTGGAAGAAGTCTGATCAAATGTTCCACAGACAGACATATTCTAAATTTCCTCTTCCTATCCTACTGTTTAAGTGGAAGATCTTTGGCATATATTTTTTTTGTGGACCTCTAAACCTGTCATTAACTTTATACTTAAAATATTCAGCCTGGTATTTACTTCATAAACAGCGGATTGCCAGGCCAGTGCTTTCTTTTGTGTTTAATTTTAAAACAGAAAATATTTATAACACAATACTCAAGAACCAAAATTGCTATTGTCAAACCACATTGTCACCAACGTTTTTTAAAAGTCTCCAGAGATAACAAAAATTTATTAGAAGAAAAACTCAAAAAAATTTAATACAAAGTTATTCACTATAAATTAAAATGAGTTCCTATTTCATGGTTATGATAGTCATAAGACTTAAAGTGGGGTTGTTTTTTGTTTTGTTTTGTTTTGTTTTGTTTTGTTTTGTTTTGGTTAGTTGGCTGGTTTGGTTTGTATTTTAGGAAAAATTGCAAGCATGCTTGTTGTTGAAATCATTACAGGCTTCTGCCAAACAGCTCAATATGACAACGCTTAAGTGATTGCTTTTGTTGCAAACACATATCTTGGCAAAATTTAGGAAGTGTCAGATTAAAAACGACAAAATAAATATCCTTATGAATAGTCTTCATGAAATGGAAGACAGGTAATTGTGCTGTGCAAGGCTGTTAGAGCTAAGGTTTGGTTCTGTAAGGCAATCAGAAGCAAGGAATCTGTGCCCCACAGAAAACAAGAATCAAAGGACAGGGTAGGCTTAGGACATGGCAGGCTTAGGACAGGGCAAGCCTCTGCATGTCTGAAAGGATGCTGAGATCTCTCTCAGGGGCTGTGGTTCATGAAATCTTTGGGATTGGGGGAACCTGCCAACATTGTCCAGTGAACTAAGCTGGCCTTTGGCTAAATGGCTGGATCTCTAGTCTCTGGGGGGAAAAACAAACAAACAAACAACTCCTGTGCAAGATTCCTGTCCTACACTAGGAGCTATGCAGAGCAGGTGGCACCTAATGGAGAAAATTGAAAAACCATTAATTGAGAATGTTATGCCGAGAGGAAAGACAATGCAAAATACACCCCCCCCCACACACACACACCATTTTTCACTCAACAATATGGCTGAACATCAGCATCCTAAAGCATATGTTAAAAAATAAAATAAAATAAATGTATACTTGTAGTGTAATTCTACTAAAAATTCTAGAGTTTTTTTTGGTAGAAGCTGAGGAACTTGCATAAACTTAAATCTTTAAACAGAAATAATACATGTGTGCAAACAGAAAGATGGGTGTTCAGAGCAAAGAATTGGGACAATGAGCTAGCTAAAAATCCCAAAAATGTAAATTATGATTTTAAAATATAATATCCAGGAGTGGAAATAACCCTAGGCTGGATTCAGATGTAGAATTATGGATTCATAGATGGTTCTTGAAGAGTCAGCAATGAAGAAGCTTAGGGAGACAAAGCCTCAAAGAGAAGAAAGAGTATGTTGAAAATTGTCTTTCTATGATTGGTGTTGAAGATTGGAAAGGAACAGTGAAGAGTCAAAGGCTAAAACAAAAAGATGTTATGTCTCAGGTTGAAAATACACTTTAAGGTGTGAAAACAAATATACATTTAGATACATTATGGTTAGATGGCAAAATACAGCAGACAGAGAAGAAAATATTTTCAAAGTAAAAGATGTTATCAATGGAAATGTTACTGATCTACTTACTGTTCTGGTTGTAAATTTCTTGCTGAAAACAGAATATGGCACTAGAAACAAACAAACAAACAAACAAACAGTGCAAAAGAAAAACATCAATCTATAAGATTTGTGTTGTTTTTGTTTGAGACAGGCTCTTTCTATGCAGCCCTGCCTCTCCTACAAATCTCTGTGTATGTAGATCAGGCTGGTCTTGAACTTAAAGCTCTTCCTGCCTCAGTCTTGACTATTGTACTACAAATATTCTCTGTTTTGAAATTAAACACAAAAGAAAGCACTGGCCTGGCAATATGCTGTTTATCAGGCTGAATTAACACTGGGATTAAAAGTGTGAGCCAATATACCTAGCTCAATAAGCCTTTTTATACCCAGATCAACTATCAATGGGGGGTGGTTTTACCATTTCAGTCATACAAGACTGAAGGAGTTTACCTCTCATAGATCCTCAGCAAATGAACTACCATGCATCTGCCCCAACAAAAGGAAAAGGAAATATATGGAAATAAAGACAAAACCAATCATACAAACTCAGGTTTTTAGAAAGTTGAGAAATTATTAAAATTTGTATGAAAATGTTTGTTAATTGAATGTTTGTACATACATATTTTAAAGTAAAACTAAATTTTTAATTAATTAACTTTGTATTTGTTGGCAGCGCGGGGGGGGGGGGGAGTGGGGGGGAATAACAGTTGCCAGGAGCTGCATGTAGAGATCAGAGGACAATTTGCAGGGAACAGTTCTCTCTTTCCATTTTGTGGGTTCTGGGGATCAGATTCAGGTTATCATGTATGTACACACACACACACACAAACACACAAACATATAATAAAAAGTGAGAAAAAATAAATTTAAATTTCTTGGTAATTATAGTAAATGTAAAAGAACTATCCATTTTTCAGTTAAAAGGTACATAGTTGACAAAAAGACAAATCTAGTTGCCTTCTAAAGTTATGTTGTAACGCAAAACTATATAAAAGAATGAAATTTAAAAATGGGAATACTATATTTAAGACAAAGTTGGAGAGTAATATTTGGGTATTCATAGTTTTAAAGATATTATTTTTCACAGACATGTACTTGTATTTACAGAATGAAATATTATAAACTGACAGATACAGCTAACCTATACTAGTAATTAACCAGAATAATTAGACGGTCTCTCTCTTTAACCACTTATTCGAGTTTTTGGCCTATGAACTCCCATCTTCTGAATCATTATGAAATATATAAGTTGCTGTAAATTACAATCTTCCCTTAGAACTATAGATCAATGGAATTTATTTTTCCTCTCTAGCTGAATTTCATGTGCTTTATATTCTTTAAAATTTAATATAATTGTGAAAGCCTTTCTGCATTCTCACAGTAACAGTTATTTCCATTAAAATAATATGGTTTTGGGTTCACAATACAGAAAGATAAACTGCTTACTTATAGAGGAATGCAGATATACTTTGTCAAAATGGTCTTTGAGTGATTTAGTTTTTAACAAAATTTACTTGTTTAAACAAATTTAGTTTTTAACAAAAATGGATATAATTAGGAAGACTAAATCAGAAGCTGTACTGGTCAGAGTCCTACTGGCACACCATTGTTCCCTGAGAAGAGTGTCTTATAATCTGGATATTAGGGGAAGCACAGTTCATATCCTAAAACAAATAAGTATCTGGCATGGTGGTTTGCCTTGCAATCTGTGTTCCTCTGATGCAGATCCCAAGAGAGAGTCTTAATGTAAGTATGTACTAGAGGAGAGACTGGTAAGGGGAAGAAAGAAATAGGGTCAGGAAAAGACACTGTTAGAATGTGTAATCAGACTGGGCATAGCTTGGGACATCTGGCTCCACCCAGATGTTGGAAACCTTATGAAGTATATTGTCATGAAAGTATTCCTGGAGAGGAACAGAGCAAAGCATTTACCTCCAGGAACAGACCATAAAATCCATGACAAGATAATAAACTCCCCTCCCAAAGAACAGCCTGGGGATAACCACAAGAATGGGGAAATATCTTATCCCAGTGAGGGTCATCTGTGGTGGGCAGTCCCATCTTATCCTGTAGTTAAATGTTCATGTCATAGGCATGCAGACCACTGGCCACCTGGTATAAGCCAATCAGAAGCTGACCCCTGTAATCTTCCCAGCACCCACCAATGAAATTTTAGATTACCTAACCAACTCTCTAAATATATAAGAACTAACATAGTAGCCAATCAAAGTTATACTGATGTCGCTGCTTTGGCTCCTACCAATCACATTAGAGATTACCTAATCCTTCTAGAGTGTTCCTCTGGTTCCTTATAGGAAGGCCTGTGTGCCTTTGTCTGGGGTGGCCATTTTGGAAAATGGTTGTTTCTGCAGAATAAACACTCTTTGTCTTTGCATGCTATCTGAGTCTGGGGTCTTCCTTCAGCAATTTTCAGACCCTTATCAGGGGAAAGAGGATATTGCTTGGCATCGCTCACTCATCTCAGCCTGCTTCTCCAGTTCTGGGCCCTCTGTCTATTCTCATCTTTACAAAATGCATAATAAACTATATTATTTCCACTGCCAGTAAAAGTCTCCAATGATTCACCGAGACTAACAGACGGCTTCCCTTCCTTTCTAGATCGCTTCTCTCTATGTAGCCTGGCTTGCCTCAAAATCATGATGATCTTCCTGCTTCAATTCCCCTAACTCTAGAAAGCGCTAGGATGACAGGCATGAGCTGCCATAGTTAAAACTGAGTATCGTTTTATTTGGTGGTGCTGTGGAGATAGAAGCCAGGACCTTTCCTATCCTAGGCAAACATTCTCCCACTGACAATGTCCCTGGTCCTTTCATATTCTTTTCTTAAAAATGAAGACTCTTTTTTCTTTTCATTCATTCCTTCTCCTCTTCCTCCTCCTCCATCACCACTACCACCAGTACCACCGCTACTGCCTCCTCCTCTTCCTCTTTCTCTCTCTTTCTTTGTTAGTTTGTTTATTTTGGCAAGGCAGGGCTTCTCTGTGTAGTCCTGGCTGCCCCAGAACAAACTCTGTAGCCTAGGCTAGCCTTGAATTCAGAGACCCACCTGCCTCTGCTTTGGGAGTGCTGGGATTAAAGGCGTGCGCCACCATTGCCTTGCAAAGGTTCTTTTCTTATATTTTTATCTGTTATCATCTTAGTAAATCTTCAAATACATAGTAGTGTATAAACATAGGTATTTATGAGTATATTGGCATGTGCAGTGTATGAACGTAAGTAAATATATATATATAATAATTAGCTCTTTCTTCAGATTTCTACAGTATAAATATCTCACCATGAATGATTTCAAATTTAAAGTCCAATCTTGCTGATCTTGGATTTAAGGAGAGTCATGTCTTTGGCTCTCATGAGCTGAGGGAAGCTGTCTCTACCTCACTCTCTCATGTATGTTCTTATACATGTATATACACATATGTGCATGTCTTGTATATTTATCAAGCATGTCTAATATTTTTGTTGGAAGAATTTGTCAATGCACACTTAATTCTTTTCCCAATATTTGAAGCACATTAGAAAAAAAAACTTTGATCTCTCAGCTAAAACAATCAAAGACAGCATTGATCAAGAAAGACTCTGTCAACAGCAATGGCATGTGCTATAAGATCGAGAATTGACAAATGGGACCTAATGAAACTCCAAAGTTTCTGCAAGGCAAAAGACACCGTCAATAAGACAAAAAGACCACCAACAGATTGGGAAAGGATCTTTACCTATCCTAAATCAGATAGGGGACTAATATCCAACATATATAAAGAACTCAAGAAGGTGGACTTCAGAAAATCGAACAACCCCATTAAAAAATGGGGCTCAGAACTGAACAAAGAATTCTCACCTGAGGAATACCGAATGGCAGAGAAGCACCTGAAAAAATGTTCAACATCCTTAATCATCAGGGAAATGCAAATCAAAACAACCCTGAGATTCCACCTCACACCAGTCAGAATGGCTAAGATCAAAAATTCAGGTGACAGCAGATGCTGGCGTGGATGTGGAGAAAGAGGAACACTCCTCCATTGTTGGTGGGATTGCAGGCTTGTACAACCACTCTGGAAATCAGTCTGGCGGTTCCTCAGAAAATTGGACATAGTACTACCGGAGGATCCAGCAATACCTCTCCTGGGCATATATCCAGAAGATGCCCCAACTGGTAAGAAGGACACATGCTCCACTATGTTCATAGCAGCCTTATTTATAATAGCCAGAAGCTGGAAAGAACCCAGATGCCCCTCAACAGAGGAATAGATTCAGAAAATGTGGTACATCTACACAATGGAGTACTACTCAGCTATTAAAAAGAATGAATTTATGAAATTCCTAGCCAAATGGATGGAGCTGGAGGGCATCATCCTGAGTGAGGTTACACATTCACAAAGGAACTCACACAATATGTATTCACTGATAAGTGGATATTAGCCCCAAACCTAGGATACCCAAGATATAAGATACAATTTGCTAAACACATGAAATTCAAGAAGAATGAAGACTGAAGTGTGGACACTATGCCCCTACTTAGAATTGGGAACAAAACACCCTTGGAAGGAGTTACAGAGACAAAGTTTGGAGCTGAGATGAAAGGATGGATCATGTAGAGACTGCCATATCCAGGGATCCATCACATAATCAGCATCCAAACGCTGACACCATTGCATACCCTAGCAAGATTTTATCGAAAGGACCCAGATGTAGCTATCTCCTGTGAGACTATGCCGGGGCCTAGCAAACACAGAAGTGGATGCTTACAGTCAGCTAATGGATGGATCACAGGGCTCCCAATGGAGGAGCTAGAGAAAGAACCCAAGGAGCTAAAGGGAGCTGCAACCCTATAGGTGGAACAATATTATGAACTAACCAGTACCCCGGAGCTCTTGACTCTAGCTGCATATGTATCAAAAGATGGCCTAGTCGGCCATCACTGGAAAGAGAGGCCCATTGGACACGCAAACTTTATATGCCCCAGTACAGGGGAACGCCAGGGCCAAAAAGGGGGAGTGGGTGGGTAGGGGAGTGGGGGAGGGTGGGTATGGGGGACTTTTGGTATAGCATTGGAAATGTAAATGAGCTAAATACCTAATAAAAAATGAAAAAAAAAAGAAAGACTCTGTCACCCTGTCTTGAAAAACAAAAAAACAAAAAACAAAAAAAACAAAAAAAAAATGAAAGAAAGAAAGAAAGAAAAGAAGAGAAAAAGAAAAGAAAGACTCTGTTCTCTCTTACTTCCAACCCTCAAAATATGAAAGAGAGCTTTTTATGTAATTTCTATGTTACAATATATTATTTTTAGTTTTTTTTTTTCTAGACAGGGTTTCTCTGTGTAGCCCTAGCTGTCCTGGAACTCACTCTGTAGACCAGGCTGGCCTTGAACTCAGAAATCCGCCTGCCTCCCCAGTGCAGGGACTAAAGGTGTGCGCCACCACCGCCCGGCTAATATATTAGTTTTATGTGTCTTAATTTTTATCATTAGGAATCATTTTATTTATTTTTTAAAATAAAATTTTGGATCAGTCATGTTTGGTTTTACCTAGGTTAAGTGTTGTAAAAGAGTTACATATTCTAACTAGTCCTTATAAAAGACATAATAACCTGGTATTTTATTTATAAGCTATAAGCCTAGATTGGACAGATGCCATGTTATTCTCACCTATATTCAAACCATATGCACCTTGTTTCTTGCTGTTTGAGTCTTGCCTGGGTTGTTCCTGCTCCATCAGCCTTCCTCAGGGTGTATTTCTTCTGGCCACAGGCCTCATGACAACTGTCTTCTCTTTTCATCTTCTCTCTCCTTTCCTCCCACGGTCTCTCCCCAGACCCCTCACTGTATTCTTAGGTCCCTCCTTTATCTCTCTACTGCCAAGTCACAAGCTATAGCCCTTTGCTAACCAATAGCTTTAAATTGGGGAGTAAGGTTTACAGAACAAAGGCTGGTGTATATGAGAACTCACTTGTCTGGGTACAACCAGATCTTAGGGTTCAGAACTTAGCTTTTGTATAGATAACAGCACCAGACCAACCCCCAATTAAGTATCTTCTTAAAATATGACACGTAGAGAAAAACAAGACCCGAAGGCTATTGAAATGACTCAGAGGTTAAGAGCAAGTATTACTCTCATAGGGGACCCAAGTTTGATTTGTAGCACCTATGTCAGGTGGCTCACAAATGCTATAACTCTGGCTCCAGGGGCTCCAACACCTCTGAGGGCACTCAAACACACGTGGCTATAACACGCTCACACAGACATACATACACATATATACAGAAAAGCAAACCAAAACTAAACTAAACTAAACTAAGCAAACAAAAAATCCAAAATATTTGTAATGAAATAAATAAAATATAACTTCCTGCTTTGATTTTGGGTCCAAGTTCAGTTTTTTCTTATTCAATAGATTTATGTTGGTGGTATGGGCCTTCCTGTGAGTAGCAATTAATATGTCAGAAAGACAGAGTGAAGTGGACACTGGAGAGGTTGCCCGGTGGTTAGAGCACTCGTTGTTCTTGTACAGGACCTGAGTTTGGTTCCCAAGATCCAATTCATCCCAGTATATAAGGCTCGCTCATGACTGTCTGTAACTTCAACTCCAGGGGATCTTACACCTTCTTCTGACATCTAAAGATACCTACACTCACATGCACATCCTCACCCACAGATACTGGGTACTGACATGCAATTCACACCAGGAAATTGGCTATAGATAAACAGTTCTTCTGAGTATTCCCACATGTTAATAAGCCAGGCACGCTTATTCAAACAATTAGCTTTGTAAACAGAAGACTAAATCAAAGTCTAATACTTAGGAACACACACACTAAATCGAGAGAGAGAGAGAGAGAGAGAGAGAGAGAGAGAGAGAAAGAAATGATTGACTATTGATAGGAAGACCTCTGGCAGCCTTGCTGGGCCCAACGCTTGCTAACATGGTTGGATAAGCATACCGTGTACCTTGGTGGTTTACTCCAGGCTGGGCAAAAGCTTTCATAATTTTCAGTGTTGTATACACATTTAAAGTTTCCCTCAGAGTCAGGAAAATTGAGAGCACGGGTAACAGCCAGGGACTGAAGCTTAAGCGAAGGATTGCAGTTCAGACAAACGATTGGAGCATTTCCTTCTGTAACTCTCTTGTTCTGGGGAAGAGATAACTTGCTTGTCCATTCGGGCACGGACATGCTTTGATTTCAAGAGTGTCACCATTCCTACCAGGAAACTGAATGTAAGTAAATTGTACTTCTATGTATTCAAATATACTATTAAGTTGGACACCCTTACTCAAACAATTAGTTTTGTAAATAGAAGACTGAGCCAAAGCTCAGTATATAAGGATATCTTTCCCCCAGAGTCTTCTAACACTCTCTGGACTTCAGCAGACATGTACTTACGGTTTGGACTGTTGACAAGAGACTAGGAAGTCCCAGTGCTAACAGCCTGTTCTCAAATCCTCTCCTGTCCCCATTGCTTAGAGCAGGGATCTCACCCTTACCCCAAATGTTGTGCTACCATGTTTATCACAGCAGTTACAGGTGTGTGGAGATGGTGATCCCGTGACCTCTTTTTTTTTAAAGATTTATTTATCTTATTTATATGAGCACACTGTAGCTGTCTTCAGACACACAAGAAGAGGGCACCAGGCCAGGCAGTGGTGGCGCACGCCTTTAATCCCAGCACTTGGGAGGCAGAGGCAGGTGGATCTCTGAGTTCAAGGCCAGCCTGGTCTACAGAGTGAGTTCCAGGACAGCCAGAGCTACACAGAGAAACCCTGTCTCGAAAGATCCCATTATAGATGGTTGTGAACCATCATGCAGATCATGCAGTTGCTGGGAATTGAACTCAGGACCTCTGGAGGAGCAGTTGGTGCTCTTAACCACTGAGCCACCACTCCAGCCCTCCCTTGAGCTTCTCTGCAGCTTCTGTCAAAGGCAGCCTCACCTGTCTACACACTGTGCTGTACAAACATTTGTTCTCTGTATGTGCCACAGCAGGGGAAAAGGAGACCATTAACAAGGTCATGAGGTTAATTATCAAGGTTTAATTAAATTCCAGGTGTGTCCCCTGTTTGACATTGAGACAACATATTAGTGTTGTCATGCACAAAGTCCACACTTAAGAATCAAACAATTACAGCCCCATGCACGGTGGTGCAAGCCTATAGTCCCAGCAGGTGGGAAACAGAGGCAGGCAGATCTCTGTAAGTTTGAGGCCACCCTGGTCTACAAAGCAAGTCTAGGACACTCAGGGCTTGTTATACAGAGAAACATTGCCTTGAAAAACAAACAAACAAACAAACACACAAACAAACACACAACAAAACAATCAATTTAGTCAAGCCCCCAAAATTGCTCTTTCCAGATAGATCTCCTAATGTTATAAGTATGTTTACGGTTTATGTTGGGCAGCGTTCCTAGCCCTGAGTTCCGTGGAGCCTGTGGCCCACAGGCAGCACATGTCTGTCTGCACTGGCCTTTGAAACTTTTGTCAGCTTGCTCATGCCCTCTGCTTCCAGACTGATCTTCTAGTGCTCTACAATCTCAGGGCTATACTACACAGGGACTCCCCTCCCTCCCTTTCTCTCCCTTCCTCCTTCCTTTGTTCACATGGTGCTCTATCTCCCTGTCTCTGTCTCTGTCCCTCCCCCCTCTCTCCCTCCCTTCTCCTTTCCTTTTCCCTCCCTCCCTTTCTCTCCCTTCCTCTTTCCCTTGTTCACATGGTGCTCTATCTCCCTGTCTCTGTCTCTGTCTCTGTCTCTGTCTCTGTCTCTGTCTCTGTCTCTCTCTCTCTCTCTCTCTCTCTCTCTCTCTCTCTCTCTCTCTCTGTACGACCTACACATACACTCTTTGGATCAGTCCAGTGACTGCCTTGGCCTCCTTTGCTTTCCCAGCATCTTGTGACTCTGCAAAACAAAAGCTTCCACTTCCGCTTCCTCCTTGACACTGTCTGCCGCTGAAGCACTCTCCTTCCTGTGCACTCACAAGACATTTGCCACGTTTGCTTGTTACCTTCCCAGCCATTTGCCACATTCTGCCTCTGATGTTAGTTATTAGTGAGCGGTGGCCGTTTGGTTTATCTGTTTCCCTGCTCATTGGATGCAAATACAAAGGGGATAAAATTAGCACTCTTAATATTATACATCTACCATGTGCCAGGGCTTTGGGGGGGGAGGGGGGCTCTGTAAGTCTGACAGTGTGCAGTCTTCACAGTGTCCTCTGTGTGAGAGAAGCATGTTGTAGATGGAGAAGCTGAGGAACAACTAGGCTGGCTGCCTCTAGGCTAGGGAGTTTAATAAAGGAAGAGAGAAACTGCAGAGCAAAGTCCTGCTGGGTGGCTCTGCTGCTGGGCCTAGTGCTCACCCCATGCCTAGATCTAAGCCTGGAAGGGAGTGGGTGGAGCTTGGTGGAAGCCTGGTTTGTGATTTTGCTTCATGCACTGCTTCAGGTGATGGTAAAACCTTGGCAAGAGATCTGATCCACGGACATGAAAATCCTTCTCAGCAGAGAACGCCTCTCCCTAGAATCAAACCTAAGGCGTCCCAGGAACAAAGTGGGTAGATGGAAGCTATCTTTTCTTTGCTTGAAAAAGAATCTTCAGTTTAATACCAGGACCACATGTCTATAAATTAAAAAGATACTCTTTGGCTAAGTGCATGCCCTCCGCTCTTCCTACTCAGGCACTGTTTATCTTGTAATGGTTACATTCTGTTACTGTGCCTTGAGCAAAGGTTTGAAGGCAGTACTTAGATTAAATTAAGTCAGTCATTAATTTAACGGGGCAACTTTTTTAGCTACCGTGCCTTAGGTGGA
This sequence comes from Mus musculus, assembly GCF_000001635.26. Taxonomy (NCBI): domain Eukaryota; kingdom Metazoa; phylum Chordata; class Mammalia; order Rodentia; family Muridae; genus Mus; species Mus musculus. The sequence continues at coordinate 113,243,205 of NC_000079.6, forward strand.
GGGGCTGGTGGGGGTAGGGGGAGGTAACACAATATTTAAGAGGTAACAATATTTAATTTGCTGTATAAGCAAAAAGTGATGTCAAAATCATCTGAACATAAACAGAATTTTCAAGTTATTAAAAATGATTGTATCTAATATCTATGCCTGCGTGTTTGTGTTTGTGTTTGTGTGTGTGCATGAGTGTGCCAAAGGAGGTCAGAGGACATCTTCCAAGAGTCAGTTTTCCCTGTCACCCATGGCTCTGGTGATCCAACTGAGGATTATCAGACATATGAACCAAGTGCTTTTAACCTGCCAGTTTCCTGGCCCAGTCAATAGAATCTTTGCACAACCGACTCTCTTATACTTATATATATGGTGTCCAACTCAACTTGCAACTGCTTGACATTTTAAAGGAAAGGAGACGGAGAAAGAGAAGGAACGAAACACTGTTAACCTGTCTAAGTCGGCACAGTCCCTGAGGGACGTGCTAACAAATCATCAAACTGGTTTATGCTCTTTATTCAGAATGAAACTTGAGGGCGGGAGATGAAAAGAGGAGCGATCAGGTCCAAGAGAGTTCCTAGCACTGTAGCAAACAGAAACCGAGAGGTCTGCAAATGTGAACTTTTAGCTGCAACTTTCATTAATAAATAATCACCTGGAAGGTTCAGCAGCAGGTGAAGCTGCATCCCGGAGCATCACGCCCAAAGGAGCTCTGTGAAGGGATGGGATGGGGCTGTTAATATTTAGAACTGTCCGTGATGGGAGCTCTAGCTTTGTGTGTCTGATGACAATTGAAAGTGGGCAGTTGAGAGAAAGAAGGAAGGAAGGAAGGAAGGAAGGAAGGAAGGAAGGAAGGAAGGAAGGAAGGAAAAAAAAGGAAGGAAGGAAGAAGGGAGGGAGGGAGGGAGGGAGAGGGAGGGAGGAAGGAAGGAAGGAAGGAAGGAAGAAAGAAAGAAAGAAAGAAAGAAAGAAAGAAAGAAAGAAAGAAAGAAAGAAAGAAAGAAAGAAGAGATGGGAGGGGAAAAGGTAAGGTAGAAGGGAGGGAAGGAAAAAGAAACTTTACTATCATTTACTTTTAGTAAATCTAAATTTAAATAACCATAGTTGGCTGACATCTTGGACAGCAGAATTCTGGACTGTCATGGGCTCACATGAACTAGCATACTGATAGACAGGAGGGGCTTATAAAAAGCTGTGGTGATTTCCTGAATGCTTTTGGGGATAAGGAGTCTTACTGCTTGGTTAAAAGTGGCCCTTGAATAGACCGTGATAAATGCACATTAGACTAATGAATGGTACAGAAAGACTAAATAACTTGGGCATATTTTCTGTGTGTCTGAGGTTTGGAAATTCAGTTTTCTACTTCAGCCAACGAGAACCCATAGGCCCATGAGTGACCTAATAGATGATCTGGCAGGTGAAAATGTAAACTTTGGATACAGGTATTTCAGAGTTCTTTTTTGTTTGTTTGTTTGTTTGTTTGTGTTTGTTTTTGTTTTGTTTTGTTTTGTTTTTTGAGACAGGGTTTCTCTGTGTAGCCCTGGCTGTCCTGGAACTCATGCTGTAGACCAGGCTGGCCTCGAACTCAGAAATCCACCTGCCTCTGCCTCCCAAGTGCTGGGATTAAAGGCATGTGCCACCACCGCCTGGCCTTGTTTCAGAGTTGTTAATAATCAAATGCATCTCATCAATAAGTCTCCTGTTTTTATCCAGTTTTTACCTCAAGACAAGTCTCTTCCAGGACTGTGGGATTTCTTTGACAGAGCCTGTTCACTGAGATAGGGATCTGAGGCGCGTGGGAAAGCTATGGAAACAAATGAATGATAAGCAATTGTCTGTCTACACAATCCCACAGTGCTTGGCCTTGTCAGAGGGTTCAGCCCTTCACAAACACACATCTGCAAGGTCCCCAGAAGAGATCCCATGACTCTGATCATTGTCACGTGCCTGTTTGTTTTTTCCCTTGAGAAACTGAATGAGTGAAAAAAAAAAAAAAGATCACAAGCAAACAAAAGCATCAATAACAGGAAGCCGTTGGTGAGAAATACCCTGATGTTCCTGTAAATTCACGTCACTAGATTCCCCAGGGACAAAGGTGCATGAACTGCAACGGGTAAATAATTATGATTTAATACAGAGACCGTGCAGTGTTGTTTATGGTAAGACAACAAAAACGAATTGTTTCTCGGGCGCAAATAAGCAAATAATAGAAACATATATCAATATGATCAGGAAGTGGTGATGTTATGTCTAGGTCAGCTGCTGAGAACAATCTGTAATCTATCAAAGTATCTCCTCTGTGATCACAAACTCGCACGCTGGGACCTTAGGGAGAGACACGGTTGTCTACTGGTGCTTTGAAAGCGCAGAGAGGCAGCTCGCTAGTCCCGGAGATTGGGTGGGAAAGACACTGGTCTGCAGGCTTTAGGCACAAGGAGGAGAGAGGGGCAATACAAAATTTTCCCATTGTTTTTTTTTTCACGGCCTTAATCATTTTATTTATTTATTTTTTAAATATTTTTTATTAGGTATTTTCCTCATTTACATTTCCAATGCTATCCCAAAAGTCCCCCATACCCTCCCCCCCACTCACCTCCCCACGCACTCCCACTTTTTGGCCCTGGCATTCCCCTGTACTGAGGCATATAAAGTTTGCACGACCAATGGGCCTCTCTTTCCACTGATGGCCGACTAGGCCATCTTCTGATACATATGCAGCTAGAGTCAAGAGCTCCGGGGGGTATTGGTTAGTTCATATTGTTGTTCCACCTATAGGGTTGCAGTTCCCTTTAGCTCCTTGGGTACTTTCTCTAGCTCCTCCACTGGGGGCCTTGTGATCCATCCAATAGCTGACTGTGAGCATCCACTTTTGTGTTTGCTAGGCCCGGGCATAGTCTCACAAGAGACAGCTATATCTGGGTCCTTTCAGCAAAATCTTGCTAGTGTATGCAATGGTGTCAGTGTTTGGAGGCTGATTATGGGACGGATCCCTGGATATGGCAATATCTAGATGGTCCATCCTTTTGTCTCAGCTCCAAACTTTGTCTCTGTAACTCCTTCCATGGGTGTTTTGTTCCCAGTTCTAAGAAGGGGCAAAGTGTCCACACTTTGGTCTTCGTTCTTCTTGAGTTTCATATGTTTTGCAAATTGTATCTTATATCTTGGGTATTCTAAGTTTCTGGGTTAATATCCACTTATCAGTGAGTACATTCTTTTGTGATTGGGTTACCTCACTCAGGATGATGCCCTCTAGGTCCAACCATTTGCCTAGGAATTTCATAAATTCATTCTTTTTAATAGCTGAGTAGTACTCCATTGTGTAAATGTACCACATGTTTTGTATCCATCCCTCTGTTGAGGGGCATCTGGGTTCTTTCCAGCTTCTGGCTATTATAAATAAGGCTGCTATGAACATAGTGGAGCATGTGTCTTTCTTACCAGTTGGAACATATTCTGGATATATGCCCAGGAGAGGTATTGCTGGATCCTCTGGTAGTACTATGTCCAATTTTCTGAGGAACCTCCAGACTGATTTCCAGAGTGGTTGTACAAGCTTGCACTCCCACCAACAATAGAGGAGTGTTCCTCTTTCTCCACATCCTCACCAGCATCGGCTGTCACCTGAATTTTTGATCTTAGCCATTCTGACTGGTGTGAGGTGGAATCTCAGGGTTGTTTTGATTTGCATTTCCCTGATGATTAAGGATGCTGAACATTTTTTCAGGTGCTTCTCAGCCACTCAGTATTCCTCAGGTGAGAATTCTTTGTTTAGCTCTGAGCCCCATTTTTTAATGGGGTTATTTGATTTTCTGGAGTCCAACTTCTTGAATTCTTTATATATATTAGATATTAGTCCCCTATCTGATTTAGGATAGGTAAAGATCCTTTCCCAATCTGTTGGTGGTCTTTTTGTCTTATTGACGGTGTCTTTTGCCTTACAGAAGCTTTGCAGTTTTATGAGGTCCCATTTGCCAATTCTCGATCTTGCAGCACAAGCCATTGCCGTTCTATTCAAGAATTTTTCCCCTGTGCCCATATCTTTGAGGCTTTTCCCCATTTTCTCCTCTATAAGTTTCAGTGTCTCTGGTTTTATGTGGAGTTCCTTAATCCATTTAGATTTGACCTTAGTACAAGGAGATAGGAATGGAGCAATTCGCATTCTTCTACATGATCTGCAAATTCATCTGGAATAAAAAAAAACCTAGGATAGCAAAAACTCTTCTCAAGGATAAAAGAACCTCTGGTGGAATCACCATGCCTGACCTAAAGCTGTGCTACAGAGCAATTGTGACAAAAACTGCATGGTACTGGTATAGCAACAGACAAGTAGACCAATGGAATAGAATTGAAGACCCAGAAATGAACCCACACACCTATGGTCACCTGATCTTCGACAAGGGAGCTAAAACCATCCAGTGGAAAAAAGACAGCATTTTAAACAAATGGTGCTGGTACAACTGGTGGGTGTTTTTTTTTTTTTTTTTTTTTAACAAGGATTTTGATTGGAAGGCCATGTCATGGCCATGGGTATCTGTAAATCCCAGCAAAGCAAGGACTGTGCTTCACCATGGTCTTCTCTGTTCATTATAACTGATGTTTTATGTGTTGCAACTGAGAAAACCCTCAGCTTATTGCCCTCTTCCATCCTTCTTACTGCCAAAAGCCTTAAAGTCCTGGTTGGGCAGCTTACAGGGAAACCAAATGACCGTGGAGGCTTAGGAGCGGTGCAGCGCACAGACAGCCAACCTGGACTTCTCGCCTGTGACCTCTGCTCTCCTAGGCGGTAGGACAACATCCTCAAAATTCATTCTCTATGTCTCTAGAAAGTTGTATTTCGTTTTGTTTTCCCTTTGTTTTAATTTGCCTATGTATGCAGCTGAAGCTGCTGTCATCTGGATCACCCCCTCCCCCGCGTCCTCACCCCCAGTCTTTCTTCCACTTATTAACGGATCCCATGGTGAGCAGAGTGTTGCAGCCTTCCGTGGATGCCCTCATCCCGATTTTCGGAACCTGTGACTATGTTACCCCTTTGTACATGTGATTAAATTAAGGACCTAGAACCTTGTAAATTATGAAGGATTTCTGGGTGAGTTCAGAGTAATTTCAAAATCCTCTTATGAACCTCAGTAATGAGACAGTAGGAATAAAAGCAGGGAGATCTAAAGATGCCATGCTACTGGCTTTGAAGACAGGAACCATGAGTCGTGGAATTCAGGTGGCCTCCCGAAGCCGGTAAACTTTCTTCCCTAGAGCCTCCACATGGCTTTGATTTTGGCCTCAAAACTGTTGGTTTGGATTCTGACACATATAAAACTAAAAATAAAACAATAATAAACTTGTATTGTTTTTGATATTATGTTTATGATAATTTCTTGCAGCAATAAGAAACTGATTAAAAATTCAAAAAAAATTCTATTAACCAAATGTACTGGATCTGTGAAAACTGTCACTTGTTTTGAGTCTTAACTTGAGAAGAGTAGGGTGCCTATAAGAGTGACTTTGGGGCGCTTGACAAACAGCAAGGTCAAGATCCCATCCTCAATAGCTTAAACTCAGAGAGTCTGGGGTGGAGGTAGAGGGCTGGGATCTCATACGCCTGCCAAGTGGTTCTAATCACCTGCAAAGAATGGGGATGTCTTGGAGGAAAGTCACAGAGGGACAGCTCCTCTGCAAACCCTCTTGACGTCTGAGCTCAGGGAACACGCTTTTGATGAACAAATTATTTCACTGTTAGCAAGGCAGTAAAAAGCCTAGCCTAATATTTAGGTCTTAAACATTGCTTTAGATTTCTGTGTCTACCTGCGCATGGCAGATCTCCTGGGTATATGTATCCAGGTCTCACTGTACACTAGGTGTACCTGAGAATGGTTACTCTCTTGAAACAATAATTCTGAGACTTGGACAAATCTATCTCAGTAAACACAGCTCCTACCCCGTCACTGTAGGTACCAGGCTATTTTACACAGGGGTATTACTCAATCAATTAAAAAACACACACAAATAGGGGAGAGGTTCCATTATTGCCGATTTTATGCTAATACGTTTTAACCTTTGTACGTGCAAAAAATGGAAGTCTATATGGAGTTTAGGAAACTCTGAGTTGCACAGTTAGGAAGTTTGAGGCTAACTCTGTCTAATCCAAAGGACATCTCCAAAGAACACTAGATGGGGTAGGTGTGGTGTTGGTGTGATCCTGGACAACTCCCATTTTGGCAATGTGAAAGGCTTATGAGATAGTCAGCAATGTCCTAGGTCCTCCACAAATGGGCTTCTAGAAGTCTGTGGGTCCTTTGCTTTAGCACTTCCCCCATGGTATTCTTCCCCAGAAACTCTCTGAGGAACACAGACAACCTTCCTGGCCCCAAACAGTATCACTGTGTGTTCACGCATCCATCCTGGAGAGAGGCTCCTTTCTGCAAACCGTCCGTGGAGGTTGAGTTAGGAAGCCTCATAGTGCACCACAGCCAGAGACAACAAAGCTGGGACGTTAGTTTGCACACATGCCTCTCAGCCAGAGACGAAGGGCCCTGGCACACTGCAGTCGCATGAGGATGCTGGGATGCAATTGGAAGAACTTTAGCAGCTTCCAGAGATACTTGGGATTTTTTTTTCTTTTCAGAATTGCCAAGTACAACAATACACAGTAGAGGTTTTACATTTGGTTTGTTTTCAGCCATTGGATTGGATACAGACTGGATAGAGAAAGTACTCATTGTACTCAAGAATACAATGTTTCCATTAGGTGTTAAAAAGCAATCATAGTATAATTAAGCAAAGTCTAGCTCAAGTCTTTTGAAAACCACCAACTCCCATCGGCAGGAAGTTGTTAGCAATTTACAAGATCTACTCCCTATAGATTTTTGTTCTGAAATGACATGAGATTACTTCCAAAAATTTACACCAATAATGGAGGATTATTGGCGTTTGCTGTTTTGCAATACTTGTTTAATGTAGATAAAATGGCTATGTTCCTCTTGGGAGACAATTAAACAACAGGTATTCCCAAGTAGATCCCCATAGCCAACCCACCATTGTGGATATCATGCCCCTTTCTCACTGACTCCATTCCCATCCCCCTTTCTACCAGATGTGCCTGGAACAGTTCTGATCAATGAAATGTCACTGAACTAACGAATGTTACTTTGGGTCAGGCCCACAAGCCTGCTCCCTACAGGTCCTCATTTTCTTTCCTATGTCTTTCCTGATGGACATGTCTCTGAGACCCTTGAACGCTAAACCACAAGACTGAAAACACCTGAATCTTTGGAAGACACCCCTGAAGGCCACCTGTTGACCACGGCCTTCTCCCATGCCAAGCCTCGGTCACTTAGGTTTGTTTGGTAGCACAGGGACCATTCCTTGCCCACACAGTACCACCCTGCACAAATGAGGCGCCTTCTTGGAGTAAAGATTGATTTGGAAATGAAGCACTGAAAGACAACACTGGGACAATCTGCACGTTTTCTGGCAATGGCTGAGGACAGTATCGATTCCTCCCCTGGACAGGGAAAATCAAGGCAGCAAAACCTTCAGGGAAAGGAGTATGTGACGGTCAGCTACACAAAGGATGCTTTCTTAGTGCTTATGCACTAAGACTCCAGCCTGCTCCTTCCGGTTCGGCACTCTTGTCAGCCCCTTGTGTGGCATCTGCAGGTGGAAGATGTGGTACAATGTTGTCCATTATTCTGATAGAAATTGCTGACCCATGTCTGACACTGTACACATCACTATCTAGCCTGCGCTGACCATCCTTGGAGAGAGGACCATATGGGTTCCCCAGCTTAGTCCCTCGAAATCCATCAATATGTCCTGGCTGCAGCTTGAGCGTCATGGATGGGGAGACATGAGTCCCAACTTAGGCAGGGCCAAGCCTTTGTCCTGGAAGCAACTAGGCACCCAGAAAGCTCCGGAAGAGAGCAGAGGGCTGGGTGGGGGTTGGTTTTGTCTTGACTTCACAAAAATATCAGCTCTGGGACTGACTTGGAACAGTGCACCTGACAACATGCTCCTAGACTCTGAGACAGGCCTCCTTTGCCTCTGACCATAAACCACCTAATATTTCAAGAAGACAGATGTAATCCCATCTCTTAAGTCTCTAAGCCAATCCTTGTTGGGACCTAAATTATGAATCTCCTAAAATTAAATTAAAGCTCTAATAGTAACTCAGAATGTGGGTTTTTTGTTTTTTTTTTTGGTTTCTTGTTTGGTAGACTTTAAAGAGATGATTAAGTTAAACTAAATCTTTGGGGTAGACTCTAATCTGTTCTCTCTGGGATCTTCATAAAAAGGGAAGTTTGGGGTGATAACAAGACATCAAGCACACAGAGGAAAGACACTGTGAGGACCCAGTGAAAAGGCGGCTGTCTGAATAGCGAGGAGAATTGCTCTCGGTAGCCCCTGAACCTGCCTGCACCTTGATCTTGAGCTTCCAACATCCAGAGCTATGAGAGGGCAACGACTGTGGTTTAAGCCATGCTATTTGTGGTCCTTTCTCACAGCAGCACTAACACCCGGATGCAGGCCTTCTGCATTGCTCCAGCTTCTTGGGGCACAGGATATAATAGAGACAACAGGGACTAAGTTCTCTGACATTATTTTTCCCAGAGCAGATGAAGCGTCCTTGCTTACTTGCAAGCCAGAGAGCCTCTGGTCTAGGAAATTAAAAAAAAAAAAAAATCTCTTGAGCCCATTGTTACCAAACGTTCTTCAAGTAGGTTGTAATTCAGTTTGTCAGGTTGACTGTTAAAAAGAGAGACATTTCCCAATTGTAACCTGGAGCCCGAGTGCCATCGACCACTCTGGAAGGACGGCAGACCACACAGAAGAGGCCTAGGCATTGTTCAGTCACTCAAGACACATCTGTGTGAAGGCTCTGGCCATGACGAACACAGCAGACCAATAAAAGTGGCAAGTGCTGTCTCCTAGCCTAACATCTGACCCCGCCCCTTAGGCACAGCCTTGATTCCGTTTAACAGACGAATCGAGGTGCTGGTTGGTTGAGCGTTCACTTCTGAGAACATTGTTTGCAATTTCATGGCTCTCTGTCTTCTCCCATGAAAGCAACTCAGGCAGGCTTTTCGTTATCTCTATATTTAGAAATCACTTGATGTTAAAATGTGATCATTTCTTTCCCTACTCGATTTCTAAGACCTTGCAGTGAAGGACGGAATTGACTTAGTTCCTGGTAGTTTGGAAATGTTTAAATTCTTTTCTTCCTGCTGTCTGCCTGTTGGTGGCATTAAATGCATGTTACAGGTAAGGAAAATGAGAAAAAGGTTAATAAATTGAGGTAAGTATTTATTTATACTTAATAGTTTCTAAGTGGCCACCTCAGACTGCCAGTGGTAACCTTTGGCTCCTGAATTTTTTTTCATACTATTTACTTTAAAAATGGCTATTAAAAACTCCAAATATTTACTGTAGGGAGAAAAGCCACAAAACCATATTTATTTTATATTTGAGGGAAAGTCAGGCTGAGAGAAGACAAAGTTGCTCAAATCGCCTCACACTCCTGCGACACAGAAGAGACTTGGATGGCACGTGCCTTCCCCTGTAGGGAACCATTCCGGACTTCCTGGTCAGCAGGATGGAAGTCTGCGCCAGGTAGTAAACAAGCCCATATTTGGTGGATGGCCCGCCCTTAATCCCTGATTGGCTGAGCAAGCCTGCCTGGTGAGGTGATGTGACCTGTGGTGATTGGTGGGGGCGTGGTTGTGGCTGGAAAGAAAAACACTTGTAACTAGAGAGGCTGGGGGATTTGAAGTAAGTAGCTGCCTGAGTAAAAACTGCATTATTAAGAAGAACCGGTGGTTGCGTCTTTCTTGCTGGTCAAGTGGGACGCGACATTCCCCGGTACACCTTGGCCATCCTCAGCTGGGCAGGAGGGCCCCAGACCACTAATATCTTCCTCCAGGACATATTCATTATCCTCAGCTGGGCTTCCTTAGTCCTTGAAGAGTTTAGGATTTTTCAGGGTAGTGTGAGCTTTTCAGTATTCAAAACCCAAAGCCAAACCCAAGTTAAATAAAGTGACGTAGGCTTCCAGAACACCACACTTCCATGATTTCTTCCTATCTTAATTCTTGGTCCTTTTCATGTTTCTCTGCTGAGTTTCCTCTTAATGTTGGAGTGTCCATAGCTCAGTTTCTGGATGTTTTCTTGGTCTACACTAACAAATGTAATCATCTCTTCCAGTCCTGTTTGTTTAAATGTGACATCTGTACAATTCAATACCTGCTTGGACTTCTTTCCTGAGAGGTCAAACTCACCTCCTCCAGACTCATGTATCTAATTGCTTAAATGACGCCAACTCTTGGATTTCTAGTAGACCTCTCAAAATAGCTATGCTTCAAACTGAATTTCTGATTACCCCCTACCCAACCAGGCTTAGATAAGAAAACAAAAAGAACACTATAATTTGCAATATGAGAAGCGTCATGGGCACTGGAAGGAATAAGGATGCAAAGAAGAAATGCAGTGTCCAGATAGAAGTGATCAGGGAAGAAGAGGTGCTTGCTGCCCGGCAGTCAAGAGCCATGCGTGTTTTCACAATGAAACTCATAAGCGTACACTGTGGGTGGTGCCATGCTGTGGGTCTGAAGCCGCTGGATTCGTGTCAAAATGACCAGGAGTGGGGCGCCCTTGCCAAGACCTTCTCGGAGTGAGGAAAAAGAAAAAGAGGAGAGGAGAGAGGGAACATAAGGTGGGAGGAAAAGTTAACTCTTGAAGATGTGTGTAAGGAATCTTGCCTATGGTTTCTTACTCCTGTAACCAGCTTCTCTGGTCTCCTATCCTCAAATGTGTTGGACTGTTAACTTCATCTGGTTGGTTCAAATCTACACATAGCCCAAAGGACTGAGCTCCAGGGCTTCCATATGTGTGTGTGTGTGTAGCATACATATACATATATATTGCATATATATAATAGACATATATTGCATATATATTATGTATATTGCATATATATATATATATCATAGATAGAAGCCACAGTAACTTTAAGAAGTACAGGAAAAAGCATTTGCAACAGTAGTTTTTATGTTCTGCTATTCCCTGAGTTCTGTAGTAGTTACTAACTAACTCCAGTTTCCTTGTGGTCTTAAAGGTGTTTATCTGTATGTCTCATCTACCTAGGAGGAAGGAACCAAAGTGGTTAGCCTATCTCTCTCTCTCTCTCTCTCTCTCTCTCTCTCTCTCTCTCTCTCTCTCTCTCTCTCTCTCTCAGATGCTAACAAGGGAAAGAAGAGATGACAGTTGACTTGATTGAATGTCATTATCAGTACAATAACTGGATCTCTAGGAGATAAGTGATGACATTCTCCAGGCAGAGGGCCTTTTGTACGTTGCTCTCAATGGGAGGTCCTTAGTTTGCTTTGGAGACAGCAGACCTGTGGCTTTTGGAAATGTGGTTTGTTAGAGAATGTTTGGTGAGATACATCATCCTTTTGGATGCAAACCAGTAACATAGCACAGCTCCTATACTACATGATGTATTGATCGCCTCTGATTTTCCTAGCAGAGTTCATCCATGCTGAGACAGAGCGCATGCCAAGTATCAGAGAAAGACCAAGAGACTAAAAATGTCTCAGACCTGCCCTCCCTTTGCCTGTACTTCCTCCAAGTTGAGACAATTTGATTTGATAGTATAATCCTTCTTATTAGTCCACTCTCCTGTTAAATTATAAGCTCCCAGAGTTTTATACAAGTCAGCTCTCTGTGTTCCCAAGATCTGGCATTTTATTTTCTACACAGGACAGATGCTTAAGATGCAAAGAAATATAACAAGGTAGATTGATAAGTTATTTTTTTAAAAAATTCAGAAGACAAAAAAAAAACTGATGTAAAAATACAGGAGAAGAAATATATGCAGAGAGAAACAATGTACATTTTAATATTTTGACTTTCAGAGCCGTTCCTTCTACCCTGAATATAATGCACATTGAGTATGAATGTGGTTTATCTGGATATTAAATTCAACAGTTCTTTATACAGAAACAACAAAACCCCCTAAGATGGTCTGTTTTTTTAAATAAAGCTTTTCCATTTAAATTCAATTATAAAGTTTATGAACACACCCTGAATAATTAGTAACTTTTTTTGGTTTGTGGTAGGCCATCAATCAAAGGCTGTACCTAGTACAGCCAATCTTGGCTCTTCTCAGCCTTTGTCACATTCGTGATCTGTAGCTCAAATTGAGTCCCACTAAGGAAAAGGGTAGTCCATATTTTCCCCTAATAAATAAAGAAACCTGTTTAGACATGGAACCGTAGCTAAATTTGTTCCATTGTGGTTAGAAATGTAAGTTTGGCAGAACATATTCTCATTTTTATGAAATGCAAAACCTGTGGGCACAGATGCAAGTGGCGTGTTTTAGGGTTACCTATAGGTGACACATATCTCAACACATCTCCTTTTTCGATTTATCGTTATGTTTCAAACCACCATTGGCTCTTGTACTTTTTTATATCAAAAGACAGCCCAACATAAGCACTAGGGCATCGGTCAATATTCAAGGGTAATCTAAAAACCTATGAGCACAGTTACCCATTGGTAGATAAAATGGCCAATGTCTTCCTGAGCCACTCAAAACCATCCTTAGAAAAATACTCAGAGGTAGGAATTTTATTTGGAATAGAGTGATTTCTAGAAGCAGAGAGGAAGGAGAAGTCAGCCCATGTCATAAAATGGTAGGAATTCTTGCTCTTGGCCCTTGGGCTGACCTCTTGCTGAAGATGAAAGACCTAAGGTCCAAGATCCACCAAATGTGAGGTATCCACCAGAGAAGGCTGCATGGACACGGTTTAAGCCAATAGGAAGTCTTTATTAGCTAGCTGGCAACTGCATTGGTGTTCGGGACCTCAGTGTAGTCCCAAGACTTTCTCAGGGTGAGCTTTTAAGCACAAAAGCCATGTTCTGGGTTAACATACTTCAATTAACAGGAACAGCCGGAAGCAGGACTACAGAGGCCTGTCCATTTAAAGGCTTTCCCAGAACTGTGGACTTGAATGGATTGGGCTTTTGTTTTAGTGTTGGCAGGTGATGTTGTCTCTGTGCTGAGTTTTACAGCCTGGATGGTCCTTCCATCACCGAGTCAGTTGTGCTAAGGTCTTGGGGACCTTCTAAGTCTAGGACCTTGTTATACAAGGAATGGTGAGGCATGCATGCCAGAATCATTTCTTTGAAGCTGGATACTTGTTCCCTGGCAGACATTCCTCATTAAATGATTAAGGGTTTCTCCTATGGGACATTTAATCTGTATATCCCAAAGAATACACAGAGTTCTCGTGTCATGGGAGAAGGCCCCAGGCAGAGATCAAGAGAATGAGGCAATTGATGGAATCATAATGAAGGACTGTTCCCTGCAGTCCAGGTGAACGTGAAGGGGCAGAGCATCAGCAGGGTCTTCATCCAGTGGCGCATCCCACGACCTAGAGCCAGAATGTCCAAGAACAAGAAAGAGATCCGGCACAAGTTGATTTAGGAAGAGGATGAAGAGCAGGACATGAACAAAGGCTGGGATGATGCTCTGTGGATGCAGAGCTCTGAGTGCTGGAAGCTGTGGATTTGAGGACCTGGGAGACAGAAGGAGAGGGTGGAGGTCATGGTTCAAGGAAGGAATCTCCATCCTCCCCTGGCCTGTTTGGCCTTTCTGAATTTTAAGAATTCAATTAAGATACTGGAAAAAAATGGGACTGTGCATAGTCTACAAGGTTGCCCGAGTCATCTCATTGTGACAAAGCTGTTTCTTTTATCAGCTCCATGATTCATCAGTCCTTATTAGCTTGACTGGTGCCTTGCTATTTTGGTGCATCTGTGTGGGCAGAGCACAGGTTTTTCCACATAAGGGTTAGGCCCAGGCACAGCAGCAAAGTTGGGCTGTGCTCCATGTCATACTTAGTTTTTCCTCGCCCAGTTTTTATTTTAAACTTTTAGGATGACCTGGGCCCTTTGAATGTTTGTTTGTTTGTTTGCTTTATTTGGTTTCTATCTAGAGTGTTTCTTGTTGCTGTTGTTTTTGTTTTGTCAATACAACTGTATGCCACTTAATGCCTGTTTTAAAATTCTACCCTAGGGACTCCAGAGATGACCCAGTGGTTAGAGCACTGACAGCTCTTTCAGAGGCCCCAGGTTCTAGTCTTAGCGTCCACACGGTGTCTCATGTCTGCACCTCCAGTCCCAGGAGATCTGACGCCCTCTTCTGGTCTCAGTGGGCATTGCATGCATGCAGTGCACCAATAAAGACACGGAGGAAACACTCAAACTTACAACAATAAAAAAATGAAGCAAAAGAAAAAAAAGTTAAGTTACACCCTAATCCTATCAGGCCTTCTTTATCTCATATATAAAAGGTCGCTGTAGGCTCCTAAGTTGCCCTGGATCTCCATTCATTACCACAGCTCCTTTCTACCTGTCCTTCACTCTGCCAGGTTAGCTCTTCCTCGGGAGTACATAGAGAGTTGCATTCTCTAACTCAAAAGGATTCGTTCATCTTCTACTGAAAAACAAGTAAAGCACAAATGTGCAAGCCTGGAAATGGAGGGGTTTTACGCTCCCACACCCCTATTTCAACCGTTTAAAACACTTCCCACGCTGTCCGACTTTCTTAACACCCACGGCCAATGTAGGTCCAGCCTGCAGAGTTTGCTCAGATAGCAAGTTCTTTTTCTCAGGTTCATGTTGAAACCTTGAAGAATTTTATGCAGGAGATTCACATTTCCACCTCCTTCTGAACCACTGCGAGTCTGAGCAACACTGGATCAAATATCCTCACAATCAGGTTGACATGAGCGGCAGCTGCCACTTTCGCACCGTCCTGAGAACGTCAGGGTGTCGGTGGGGGCTGATACGGCTATTCAGATACGAGATGGTATCTATCTGAATAGACGCCATCCAAAATATCCCATCATTTGCTGATCATAAAAATAATTAGAGTAGAGACTTCAGTGACAAAGAACATGGATTAAATAGAACCGTCCCAGGCGAGTCACTGAATAAACAGAGATAGCAATAATCCCTGAGGAGCTAAGAATCTGATTCCTAAGCATCCATCCCCATGACATGCTGTTCAAAACGCCCAAATGTCAACCAAAAGCAGCCTATCGAAGTTGTCCCAAGAAGCCTAGACTTGAGCTTTACATTGCGAAGACTTTAAGTAAGTTGTTGTTAATAGTTCCAAAGAACTAAAGGGAATAAGGTCTAACCGACTGTAAATGTGTTAGAAGAATCTCTCACTAGGGGCTGTTACAGTGGTTAAGAGCACTGACTGCTCTTCCAGAGATCCTGAGTTCAATTCCCAGTAACCACGTGGTGGCTCACAACCACCTGTCATGGGATCTGATGGCCCTCTTCTGGTGTGTCTGAAGACAGCTATAGTGTACATATAATAAAAATAAATAGATAGATCTTTTTAAAAAATCTCTCACCAAATAGCGAATAACAATAATGAAACAGAAATTGTGCAAGACTGAAATGTAAACTGTCAAAGTCCAGAAACACAACGACAAACCTGAGAGGCCCTAGAAGGCCTCTGTGGAACAGATCTGTGGAACACCAGCAGTTAGCTGGAAGAGAAGCTCCGGTAGATGTGTTGAAGGACTATAAAATTAAAGGGAAGCCCAAAAGCTATGTCACCAGTTTATACGGGAGTAGAGTAGTTGGTTCTGAGACAGAGAGAAAATTCTGCACTCTGTAGGCATTTTGATCATCTGAACACCATCCCATCTGTCAGGAAGAGACAGGGGACAGTTTCCACTCTGGACCTAAGTGGCTCTTGGAATGGAGAATTGTCATCATCGTATGAACTGGAGCAGTTAGCTACAACTCCTACACTGTTTAACTTCCACAGTTTTTATTCTCTATTTCCATTTTCATTGCTTTAATAGCTCCAATGTCGATAAAAATGAAAATATTTACCAGAGTCCCACAGCCTGACTAACTTTTAGTGGAACTCTGACCATGCCAGATGACAGGCTGCCTCAGAATGTACAAATAATTGGACAGACTTGAATCTTGCTTTGCCCAGGCAGATCCCAGTTTACATCTGGTACAACTCAACTAGGTCTTATTATTCGTAGTATTTCCTTTCCTTCTCAAAAGTATCTCATGGAGATGCTTGGTCATGCCATCGCCCAACACAATGCTTTAATGGCTCCTGTTGGCAGTGTCTAAGGCCAAAGGGATGAAGAAAGGAAGACACCGGAGCCTGGTTCGTGAGTGCATGACTTGTCAGAGTGAGTCATGTTTTCATAGAGCCTGAAGAGTCATTTGCACAATCGATATTTCAAGAATTATGAGAGCTGTGACATTTTGTATCTAAGTCCCCT
This sequence comes from Mus musculus, assembly GCF_000001635.26. Classification (NCBI taxonomy): domain Eukaryota; kingdom Metazoa; phylum Chordata; class Mammalia; order Rodentia; family Muridae; genus Mus; species Mus musculus. The sequence continues at coordinate 113,259,515 of NC_000079.6, forward strand.
GGTAGAGAAAACCTAAACTCCAGGAAATTTATAGGAGGAGATAGATAAGCTTCAGACAATGAGAATAAATAGTGAGGAAAATAGTACAGAATAGCAAAGAAATGAATCAGCACTGAATCACAGGCAAAATAATAATAATAATAATAATAATAATAATAATAATAATAATAATAATATTGCCATTGCCATTTCAAGGATATGAACCAATGGAGAAGAATGAGAGACATGGCCCCTGAAGTGTTTGGCAGTTGGGAAGCCCAAAGGAAAGGACTTGTATTTTTCCCCAGGAAATGCTTTGATTTGCGCGGTGGTGTCAGATTCTTTGTACCATGTGAGCTCATCTCTGCCGCTTAGATTAGAAGCAGGGACAGAACTTTGGGTCCTCAGCGTGGGATGCTGAGACACAGAACAGTTCAGAGGTGCTCTTACCCATGGACTGCCTTCCAGAACCCAGGAAAGGCTTCTGGTAGGGACCCCATCTCTGAGAGGCTTTGATTAACTTCAGTTGACTCTTAGTAGTTAATGTAGGTTTATACTCTGTGTTCATAAAATTTAGGTGTTTATATATAATGTCAAAGTCATTTTTCCCCAATATTTTCCAAACTTGTTATATAGTTGAGGCTTGTCTTGTATTTCTGATTCTCTTATCTTATTTTCTCAAGTGTTGGGGTTACAGGCATGGTCCAGCATAGTGTTTGAAAGTGTAGAAACTGACTCTTACACTTTTTTTAAAAATGGAATTAATATAATAAAATCAATTTGTGCATTGTTTCTAAAGAATCGGGTTTATGTATCCAGGGTTTTTATTTAATACCTATCCTGCCATTTGTCAGAAAACTAAGGCATGATATCCTGAATTTGGGGCAGGAAGAACATCAGAGACAGTTCAGAAAGAAATTAAAACATGATGCCCCATCCACCTGTCTCCCTCATTCTTGGTGGGAGACCCAACTCATTTAGATAGCCATTTTTGGGGGAAAAAGAATATTAGAGAACTCTGAACCTCCAATTTGTAATGATCTATCTGTAACTCTTTTGTATTTTATTAAGCAATGGATTGATTGATTGATGCTCTGTCTTCATGTACATGTGCATGCCAGAAGAGGGCATCAGATCACATGACAGATGGTTGTGAGCCACCACGTGGCTGCTGGGAATTGAAATCAGGACCTCTGGGAGAACAGCCACTCTTCTTAACCATTGAGCCATCTCTCCAGTGCCCCGTCCCTAGTTCCCCCACCCAACACCCCACCCCAGCAAACCATGGATCTTAAAGAACTCTAAAGATGCCAGGTGACACATCACAGCAGAAAGCTATCCAACCTCTTTTCTGTTGACGGAAAACACAGGTCATAGAGTTACTTGGAAGTAAGCGGCTCACAGTGGGGACCATCGTGCTAGAGATGAGAACGAGCAGCCTTCTCTAAGGACATGTCCCTAATGACTTTCCCCGGAAAAGTGCACCACTTCCTAATAACTTCATTGTTTAGGGATGAATCTTTTATCTGTGGGTCTTAGGGGAATATATATAAGATCCAAACTGTAGCAAGGGCTTGTTAAAGAACATAGAAAAACAAAGTTTGAGGTCTTGTCTGTTGACTTAAAGGTGTAGGAAGGGGCATGGAGACTTGCAGGTGATGCCTTAGGCACTCTCAATCTGAGATCCCTTTGCAGGGGGTCAAAGGACACTTTCACAGGGGTCACACGTCACCTATCCTGCATATCAGATATTCTCATTGTAGTTTGTAACAGTAGCAAAATTATGTTATTAAGTTATGAAGCAGCAATAAAAATAATTTTAAGGTTGGAGGTCACACAACACGAGGAACGGTATTAAAGGGTCACAGCATTAGGAAGGCTGAGAACCACATGACAATGTAGACTGTGGTGTGTTCACATAGTTCGGGATGTAATGGCATTTCCAAATATGGCAGCAATCACTCCCTTCTCTCCCTGGGTGCACATGATATTCCATCCATCAAGAGAGGTGGGTATCTCCTTTCTTCCCTCCATGAACTTGGGATGACACTGTTACATGATTTGAAACACAGAATCAGGAAAAATGATACTTAGCCAATTCTAGGTCTAGCCCTAAGGAGGTTAGACAACTTGATTTTCCTTCTTTCTTTTTTCAGTCAGACTTCATGCTGTAAAGGTGCACAGGCTAGACCACTATGAGAAGAATGAGTGTGAAAAGATAGAGAACACAGGGAGGGATATGACTGAAGCTGTCTCCGATCTTCTAGCCCAGGCTATCCTCCAGGTGAAGGGAGCTGAGTCAGTCACCCCAGTCGATACTTTGAGAACTTCAGTCAAGTCTTTTTTTTTTTTTTTTTGAGACAGGGTTTCTCTGTGTAGCCCTGGCTGTCCTGGAATTCACTCTGTAGACCAGGCTGGCCTCGAACTCTGCCTCCCAAGTGCCGGGATTAAAAGCGTATGCCACCATGCCCGGCAAGTCTTAATTCAATGTCCCATCCATTGACCTGTGAGAAAGAAAGCATCAGTACCATTTTATCCATTGATGAGGTACTCTGTAGAGCAACAACTCCTTTTTCAATGTGAGGTATCTCATAGCAGCCTCTGAAGGGAAGCCACTCTGGCTTCTCTTGACACGAAGCCCCCGAATGACGGCAAAAGTAACCAAAGCCCACAGACCGTTTCCCTCTGCTTCTGAAATTGCATCTTCCAGCGATGGCATTCATTTAGCCCATCTGAGGAAACTCCCAAATACGTATCTCATCCAGTTTTTAAAGATACCTATTACTCTGTCTTTGCTTCCGGACCTCTCCTAAGAGCTCAAGGTATAGGAGGGGCCGTGTGCTGATGGAGTTTTGACCTTAATGGCAAAGGCAGAGAAGAAATTATTAATTCAGTTGGTGTTGTAAAGAGAGATGTACACGGAGAAAGAACTGGGGAAGTTTAGGTTGTCACATAAGGATGAACAGAAAAGGAAGAAAGGGTTGTGGGGAGAGACGGGGGCGGTGGTGGAGGTGTTGCGGGGGGTTGCAGGGTTTGGGGGTGGTGGTGGAGCCAGGCAGGGGCATCATGAAGAACTACGGGAATCTTCACTGGGAAAAAGGGCACGGGTCCTGCACTCCAGAGGTACTGTGCTGTCAGTCTTCCGCCGCACCGCGGCCCTGTACAAACATTCCTTATCTCTACTCTCCTTCCAGAATCAATGCCTATTTGGAAAATTGAAATAGCTGCATGCCTGTTTCCTTTCTATCCATTCTCATTTCCTTTCTAGGCTCAGTTTTTATCCCTTTCAACTTTCTCCCATCAGGCCATTGCCCGAGAGTGCTGCTGAGAGCGTAAGCTTAGCCATTCTTCTCCCATGATGCCTTTTGGAGTCTTCTGCGTAGACACACTGGTGAATGGTTTCCCACTGCTGGGTTTCTAACTTACTGCCTGACTGCAGATCCGCTCGGCAGCTATATGCACTGGAATCTCGCCAGTGCTTGGCTGAACCTGGAGTCTGACAGCTGCGTTTGGAGTGCCACGCTCAGAACACGTCTCTCTTTCGATGAATAAGCCTTCCAGGCGCTCAATGGTGGGCTGATGTGTTGCGAAATAATCTTGTGGTTTTGGACAGAGGACAAAGGACTACATTTTATGATTCCAGACACATGACCACCTTAACGGTACAGTCAAATTTCCAGGCAGATAACCAGACCATCTTCAGGGAAAGCTAGGTGTAACAGGATAGTCACCCCATCATTACGCTGTGATGGCTTGTGGTTGGCTATCCAGCTGAGAAACTATTAGAAGTATATTGAGCTTTTGATGCTGCCAGTGAGTGTAGTGTAGTAAGTTATTAAGATGTTCCAACGAATAAATTAATAAATTTCAGAACATATTCCCTGGCTTATTCCACTCTAACAACCGCTGTGGTTGTTGTTGTCGTTGTTATTGTTGTCGTTGCTGTTGTTGTTGTCAAACACCTTAGAATGTAGTGAAGATTTCCCCTAGTCTTGATGCAAACCAAGTGAGAGCTATTACATTCCCATGGCTAACTGAATCCACACTTCCTTTCAGCCTCACTCCTGTGTAGTCTCCCCTTCTCTCTTCTGAACAATTCCACAAATATTAGCACTTTTGATGGTTAAGAAACTGACAGACACCCAAGGAGGGGGTCAGATGCAACACCAGCCAGAAAGCAGTTAGCTGATTGTAAGAGGAGACTCGAGGAAGAGAGGCAAACCCTAAGCTGTTGGCAAGTTAGGATCTCAGTGCCCTGATCATTCCTGGGAAGGGAGGGGCAGGTGCTCTTGCCACTGTCAAACGCTGAGCTACTGAGGGGAGGGTGACGGATAGCACTGACTGTACCCTCAGCTCTTCCTGAGCTTCTTGGCCAGCAGCATAAGAGACCCATTGCCATCATCCTAGGGATGCCAGATCAGAGGAGCCATCCTCTGGGTTTGATGGCCTCAGAGTTTGACTCTCAGCTGTCATTTCTTCCTACCAGGCCTTCAAGGGGGTGCTTAATTCTTTCCCAGCAAGTTCCCTGGAATGTAAGGATGGCAAAGTTAAAGTGGTTTGCACAGAGTCAGCATCTGATGTAAGTCACTAATTCTCAGTGTCATGTTCTCCCTCTAAGGATATTCCTCAATTATATGACTTGATACAGATCCGCTGTGATCACACACACACACACACACACACACACACACACACACACACACACACACACACATCCACAGTCTCCTCCTTAAGTCTTCAACACTAATTAAGTTTCTTGACCAGTAGAAATCATCTTCTTTTAAAAACAAGAACATGAGCCAGCCCCAGTGGTACATACCTGTAATCTTGCTCTTAGGAAGTTGAGGCAGGAAGATGGTGAATTAGGCTATACAGTAAGGCCTTCAGTGAACAAAAACAAACAAACAAATAGAAGGGATTTTTTCCCCCTTTCTTCTCTCGGTTCTTTTTAGATAAGTCTGTAAATTTGAAAGCATTCATCATGTTTTGATATTTTCCTGGGCTGGTAAATAAATAAAAAAAAATAACGAAGATAGAACATTTTCTGTCTGTAGGGGCCTTAAAATTGAATGCAAGATGCTGAATTAAATAGAGCAATACACCATGAAAAAAAAAGGTTATGGAGTGATCTTTGACGGGGCGGGGGGGGGGGATTGTAGTCAAGGAGACCACAGAGCTCCCATGAGTAATGGAAGCCCAGGTAGACTGAGGTAGGTTGAAGCCAAGAGAAGGAAATTCCATTTGGGTCAACGATGCTTCTTCTGTTTTCTCTAGCTCTCAGGTATACTCTCCATTGGCAGTTTCACTTGAAGTTCACCAGTCATAAAGTTTTATCTCCGTCAAATACTCCAGCAAATTAAAAGAGCTGTGTCTGAGCATCCCTCTGCAGAGCCCTCAAAAATATTTGGGGATTTCAAGTCTCCCTAGACTCTTTGGCTATTTCTGGCCAGATGTTGAAACTTTGTTGGACAAACAATGCTTGTTCAAGAGGCTAAGGTCACAATCAGGTTGTTTTGTTTTGTTTTGTTTTGTTTTGCTTTGTTTTGTTTTTAGAAGAGCTTAAACAGCCAAATAAGCAGAAGGCGTAGCCCTACAGAACCCAAAGGGCTTAGGTAAGTGAGAAGATGCCTGTAAGTGAGAAGATGCCTGTTATGCAATTTGCTCTTGTTGTCTCTTCTGTCCAAATATACAGAGCCTCTTTTGTAACACAACAGCCTTCTATTTCATTTGACTGGATAAAGCCAGCTTTGTACAAGGAAATTGAGAGCTTGTCAACTGAATTTTGCCTAACCCCACTAGAACACAGACTAAACCGCCATTTCTGTTTCTTTTCTTAGAAGTGAGCTCTAAATTCGGTTTTATTTCATAGCATGCACTGGGCATGGGACTCGGTCAAAGATGACACTTTAAGGTACCAGATTTTCATCAAACAAATGGCGCCCCCAAGTGGCACAGCTTGTTTCAAGATCCAGCATCGTTCGGCGGTTCCTTGGGAAACCAGTCTTTTCCTTTTTAGAATGATTATTTCTGATTGTGTGTACGTGGATGTGTTTGTGTATGGGTGCCAGCCGGAAGCCAGAGGCACCGGATGCCCCTGGATCAAGAGTTAACCGATGTTTGTGGTCCACTTGACGTGGATGCTGGGAACCCGGCTCAGCAACCCTGCAAGAACAGTTAGTGCTCTTAACTGCTGAGCAGTACTTCCAGCCTTTAAAGTCCTGATTCCTAGAAACTGGAGAAATTATTTTGAAACAAGCACATCATCGGTTAGGTCTCTCACCACCATCACCTCCGCCGCCGCTGCCGCCGCCACCACCACCACCACCACCACCACCACCACCACCACCACCACCACCGCCACCACCACCGCCGCCATCATTACCAGCATTTTGTTTGCTGGCTAAGCATCCTCCCTATTATCAAGCGACATCTCCAGCCCCAATGGTATATTATTCTTTAAGATGGCTCTGTGAATTCTTCAACTTTAGCTTTTAGTTTCTGGAGAGCTTGAGATGTTTCTTCCTCCTCGCTGCCATGAGAAAGTAGCTTAGATTCAAACGCTGATGTTAGTAGAGGCATCTAAACTTTTGATATGATATCATCTACAGATGTGTTGGGACATATTCACAGCTATTGCGGGATGCAGGCAGCCCAAAGGCTGAAGCATGGACAAACCTGATTGGATGGTTTCTCATGTGAAGGGCTAGGCTAATCTAGAATAAACATTCCCAGTTGAATTAACACGTAGGCAAAGAGAGGACGCTAGAGAAAATGGGTAATAATTTGAATCAGCATGTGCAGGCCTTGGTCTTTCTGCAACACGTGTGGTCTTAGGAAGGAACAATGGCTTTTGCGTATGTGGGTGGTAAACGATGCTGAATGCCTTGATTTAGACTGCAGTGCCAATGATGGAGTTACTGGTGGAATGAAGAGGCACGTGAGCTGTTCTTTCTCAAGGCTGACTTTGAACATCAACTCTCTGAGGCAGCGCAAGTTGATGGAAAACCATCCAGCAGACCTCCGTTCTCCAGTGGACTGGGAATGAAGTCAGTGGTAAGATGGAGCAGCTACGGGGTGTGGCTACTCTCATTGCTACTCTAAGGAGAACAAGGAAGTTGCCGCTGTGCTGGCTAGACCTGTACAGGTAGCCACGCTGATATAGCAGACAGCATGGAGGGCCTATGCTTCATGCTTTAGTAAATGTCTAAATGTGTGTTTGAGGGTCGGGGGTGGGGGTGGGGAGAGAAGGACAGCACCCGGAAAGGGTAAGACATACTTAATAACTCTTGCAAAGACAATACTCAGCTGCACTATTCACGTTGTCCACTAGAGGGCGGGCCTACTCAGTATTCCCCATCTGGAATCCCAGAAGTAGATAGAGTTCACTGTCTATACAGAGTATCAGGGTTCCTGCAGGAAAAAATATCCTAATATCTCCGACCAGATATCATTCTTGTGACATGAAATCTCTATCTTGCACAGTGCAGAGTATTTATCAATATTTTTGACCACGAAAAGCCAGCAGACATGACAGTAAATAATCTCCAATTGCTAATTATATTCTGGGGAGGAAAAATTACCCTTAACCGACAATCATTTGCATATTGTATTTCAGACTTGTGTATTAGTTATTCGCTGTTATAAGGCTCAAACATCTCTTTTCTCAAGACTCTTGTTTAGCCAAGAGCCAATGAGCAAAGCTGTAAAAAGACACAAGTCTCCACAATTTCCCAGATACAGGGGGTCTGATTAGGGCTGTCATATATGATATGGGGTTACATCCTGTTGGCACTCACTATGTGCTCTCTGTGTCTTTCAGAGTCTTCCTCCAAGAGTTCAGACCACAGGAAGCAAGGTGTTTTGTAAATTGACTTTACACTAGGGGTTGTGGTCATTTGGAATTTGACATCAACCACTGTGTTGATGGATGTGTGCATTTAAAATGAGGAACTGGCCTGGAAGAGAATATTGTGTAAGAAAGTGAGTCTGTAGTGTAAGAACTGCAGGGCCCGCAGAATCTGAAGACAGAGCTACTAATAGTATTTATCCCAGAGAGCCACTAAGTGAATTAAACACTGTACACGTGTCTGGAGAAACGTGCATACTTTTGAAAGTCTCCCACCCACAACACACACACACACACACACACACACACACACACACACACACACACACACTGTTTCTCAGTGTAGCTCTGGTTGCCCTGGAGCTTGTTCTATGGGGCCAGCCTCTCCTGGAACACAGAGATCCACTGATGGCAGATGGAATTAGAGGTGTGTGCCACCAGGGTCTGGCCCAGCATTGAAATGTCTTTTGTTGTGAGGGAGTTTGGCAGTTTGGAGACAAAGTTGCAAGGTCGACTTCCAATTAGTCTCCATTGAAAGGAAGATGGGTGCTAACCATGAGTGAACAATATCATGGTTTGTTTCTATTTTAGCAACAGTCAGTGCCATGTTGTCTGTGTGTCAAATTGATTAAAGATGTTTATATAACAGAGATTACGGTAGTATGTGTTACCACAGAAACAGAAGGAAAAAGTGAAAGCAGCTAGGTGTGTACCTCGAGTCCCCCCACTGCGGATCAAAATAAGCTCAACAAAAGCATCAGCTCACGGACCTTAAATACACACCATAAAGTATACCCACACCACAACCCGTAGACACTTCATGACTACCATGTATAACATTATTTCAGTATTCATTCTAGTAGTGATGCATACCTCATTAATTCATGGACATATAACTGACTACGTTGGATTCTAAATGGCAATCTAAATCTCCATGGATAATTCCTTGTCTCTAATCTTTAATCATTATTAACAACACTTCAATCTATTCAAGGCAATCTACTTAAAAAAAAAAAAAAAACGTAGGTTACAGCAGTCAGAAAAAAATAAAACTAAAAGCCACCCAGAAACAGTCAGAAACCCATGATCAGCACTGCCTGTCCTTATGTTTAACACTGTGCTGGCTTTATTCAAAACACAGTTGCACAAGGGTATCAGCTCCAGGGTCTTTAAGGACTTCACACACTATATACACATATCTTGCGCGTGCCCTGACTCGCCAGCAAGAACGACGCTGCAACAGGATCCTTCTGTACACGTTTATTGGGAGAGCTTGATTGCAGAGGCGAAGAGACCCTAAGCCCAGAACTGGTGCTGCTTATATAGGCCTAGGAGAGGCGTGTCTCACACCTGGATTGGTTATGCATGGGTTGTGCTTACCACCTCATTTGCATGCCTACATCTGATTGGTTAACTTGTCTCTCATCTGATTGGTTAACTTGTTTCTCATCTGATTGGTTAATTTTGGTTAATTCTCAAAACCTCATCTTGGCAAAAAAACTTTACTGCCTATGTATGTGTGGTGGCCAGCGGTAGCCAGCACCACCCTGCAATGGCACATGTGGCTTCCCACACACACATAGTACGAAGAGTGCTTAAACAGGACCTGGAACTTCTACAGAATAGAAAACCCACCCTTGCTTATTTGCATAAAATGCCGCCCACAAAGTTAAATATGTCTTAGTGGTTATCTGGAGGCTTTATAGTAAAATCCTCACTAGTGTAAATCCTGCATCAGACACAGAGACAAGATAGAGGACTGACCCAGGGCAGGATTTTTTAAAATTTAGTTTTAAAACTTGCATTAATGGGCGGGGGTGCACGCCATAGCATGCAGGGGATGGCGAGGACTACTTGTGGGGTCAGCACTCTCCTCCCACAGTGTGGGCCCTGCAGATCAAGTCTGGATCATTGGGCTTTGCAAAAAGTGCTTTTAACCACCAAGTAGTCTCACCATCCCAGAGGTGAGATGTTTGTTTGTTTGTTTTTAGAGCAGACAAAGTAAGTCCAAATCTCCCAGGCCAGTGTTCCACGTCGCACACTTGGCAGGTCTCTGTGCTTCTCATAGCATAGAGAAAGTAGAGGCTTCTGAGCTCCGGGCCCTGTACCTGGAGTAGTGAACAGACTCTGGTTAAGTGCACCTCTGCTTTTTTCTTAGCAAATCCCTCCCTGCGTTTGGATGTTGTCCAACTCTCTCCTCCCTCTTCCTTTCCCCCTCTCTCCCCCTCTCTCCTCCTCCCTCACTTTTTTCCCAGACAAGTCCGAATTCTAGAACTCCCTTCCCTAATCTTAAGATCTTTTTACCCTACAAGAGATACTTGTCAAATCCCAACTCTTTGGCGCGGTCCTTACACCTGGTCTTTCTTCCTCTTAGCAAGCCGTCTGTCCATTCTGGGCATGACAATGACATTTCAGTCTCTGGACGAGGTAAGGATGCTTCTCCCATCTAGGGTGGTTCTATCCTTCAAATGGCATTATCAGCCTTCCTCTATCTCTTGTTCCACCTTTCACGAAACCTTTCAGCATCTCTGAGCACTCATAATAGACCTCTTCATGTAACTGTATCCAATACATCTCATTCTCTCTCCATCAGGACTACCTCGGGGTTAGGAACGCAGCTGCGCTCTACTTCCTGCAGGTGGCACCAGAGACACGTGGATCACAAGCAGGCGGGAGAGGGTTGTGGAAAAGCCAGCAGGCCTCAGAAATGTCTGAGGGAGCACAAACTCTGGTAGCTGGGGCTGGGGCTGGGGCTGGGGCTGGGGCTGGGGCTGGGGCTGGGGCTGGGGCTGGGGCTGGGGCTGGGGCTGGAGTAGGGCAGGCAGGGGTCCGGCAGGGCATGACTGAGAGGTGTTCTCCCTGGGACTCTCCTCTCACCCAATTGCAGGGAGAAAGTAGGACTTAGTCATATATGTGGGTTGAAGAAGGGGAAAGCAAAACAGGGATAAATGGGTCTTTGGAAAGCTCAGCTCAACAATTTCCTCTCTTCTCTGCATTTCTGAGAGATCCCCAAATGTCTCGTGTGGCTTCTTACGTTTCTTTATCCAGAAGGCAGCTTTGTGTTAGCATGCATATTCAGCAGAATTGCTGCTTTCCCTAACGAGGCCTGGGGCCTGTTGGTATTGTGTCTGAACCCCGGGCTCTTCAGCAGGGGAGGGTGCTGGAGACAATGTCTAGTTGTCCTATCACCGAGAAGTTCACGTATTGAATGCCATAAGCTACACAGGAGTGTTGTGACTCAGCGCCGGGCTTCTGTGTGGGACCTCCATGCAAATCTCACGAGTGGGTCTGTGGGAAACAGCCCACCATTCAGACCAGCTATGTGGATTTTCACCACATATGGTATACAGGTCCACATTCCAGCCAGTGGCCTGGAAGATACTCAATTCCGAGACAATATAGACGGAAGATAGGGTGTCTGACCCTTAGAATTTATCAAAATGGGACGATTAGGACAATCCCCATCTTGGCTATGAAGAGAGTCATCTTTGTGTGCTCTGGGCTACTGCAAGGGCTCTGTAAAAGTTTAGGTACAATGAATGGCCCAGTGATTCAAGTCATTGTGGAATGTCAGACCTGGGAGGGACTCTGAGGACTACCTCCTTTTATGAACTAAGGCCTTGGGAATGCCAGAGGTGGTTTGACCTCTATAATGCCATAAAGCCATATGATAGCAACATTTTCTGCATTCCTTCAGTGGGGAGCTATTTCCTGGTGGCGGCACAAGAAGAAGCGATAATCAGGTGAGATATGAAGGCTTCTGCAGCCAAATTCCTCAAGTGTATAACATACCATGAGCTTTCAGTGTTCAGTCTCTCTGTCTCTGTCTCTCTGTCTCTGTCTCTCTGTCTCTGTGTCTCTGACTCTCTCTGTCTCTCTCTCTGTCTGTCTCTCTCTCTGTCTGTCTGTCTGTCTGTCTGTCTGTCTCTCTCCATATGATTTCTGACCTCCTTCTCCTCCTTTGTCCCTACATGCTGCTTTTTCTGAGGAAACTTAAAGCCCGTGACCGTGTCCCCTGGGTAAGTTGAAACCGAAACTGAAGTTCTTAGTGCTGGTAAATGACACATCACCGATATGAACTCTGGATTCTAAACATGGTGAAAGAAGAGACTAGTGATTCTTAACGAAAGGACTGTCGTGTAGGAGGTGAAACACAGTGACGGACGGACACTTGCTACCCTTGCAGAAGACCTGAGCTTGGTTCCCAACACCCATGTTGGATAGATCATAACTACCTGTAGCTCCAGATCTGATAGCCTCATCTGACCTTTGTGGCTACTTGCACACACACACACACACACACACACACACACACACACACACACACTAAAATAAATCTTAAAACAAATCAAAACAAAAAGACTGTCCTATAGCCAAAAGTGGCTGAAATAATAATTTGATGTATTTTCATTTTCGCTTCATGAGCAGCCAACCAAGCGGGTCGTCGTCTTTGCATCTGTGAATCTCTCTCCTGATCGAGGTTTACACCTCTTAGTTTATAAAAGCTGAGGGGGTTCTGTCTATGTTCTTTCTCCTTGAATCCCTTGGAGAGCCAAGGAACAAAGCCAGAGCAGAAGCAGAGGGACCAAAACAGATTTCTCTTCAAATCAAAAGAGATTACCATGAAGTAGGGATAATGTCTAAGAATGACAGGACAGAAAACATCATGACCATTACCACCACCACCACCATCATCATCACCACCACCACCACCATCACCATCATCATAAAAGGTGTTGTGAAACATAATTAAAGCTGACCCCGAGGAAGGTGACAGGGACCTTACTGCTAGACTAAAATGGGCCTAGCCAAGGGTGAAAGACCCGCCTATGGGCTGAGCTCAGGTTCACAAATGCTTCAGCCTCAATCAGAGAGAATCCACTCCTGTCTGTGTGGTGCGGTAATATTTTTAAATATGTAAATTTCTAGATCTTTCCACACTTGGGTACTCCATTCTCTTCTTGGTAGTTTTAATGTCTTTGAAAAGTATAACTTTTTACTTTTTAATATATGTGTGTTCATGTGCTTCTGTGTGTGTGTGTGTGTGTGTGTGTGTGTGTGTGTTCATGTATATGTGTATGGGCAGGTGAGAGCACACACGTGAAAATGTACATGGAAGCCAAGGGGCAAACCTGAGTGTCATCTTTATAAATGACATCCACTATCAGATTTAGGATTGGTAAAAATCCTTTCCCAATCTGTTGGTGGCCTTTTTGTCTTTTTTTTTTTTTTTTCCATTTTTTATTAGGTATTTAGCTCATTTACATTTCCAATGCTATACCAAAAGTCCCCCTTACCCACCCACCCCCACTCCCCTACCCACCCACTCCCCCCCTTTGGCCCTGGCGTTCCCCTGTACCGGGGCACACAAAGTCTGCGTGTCCAATGGGCCTCTCTTTCCAGTGATGGCCGACTAGGCCATCTTTTGATACATATGCAGCTAGAGTCAAGAGCTCAGGGGTACTGGTTAGTTCATAATGTTGTTCCACCTATAGGGTTGAAGATCCCTTTAGCTCCTTGGGTACTTTCCCTAGCTCCTCCATTGGGAGCCCTGTGATCCATCCATTAGCTGACTGTGAGCATCCACTTCTGTGTTTGCTAGGCTGTTGGGAGCCGCGCCCACATTCGCCGTTACAAGATGGCGCTGACAGCTGTGTTCTAAGTGGTAAACAAATAATCTGCGCATGTGCCGAGGGTGGTTCTTCACTCCATGTGCTCTGCCTTCCTCGTGACGTCAACTCGGCCGATGGGCTGCAGCCAATCAGGGAGTGACACGTCCTAGGCGAAGGAAAATTCTCCTTAATAGGGACGGGGTTTCGTTCTCTCTCTCTCTTGCTTCTTGCTCTCTTGCTTCTTGCACTCTGGCTCCTGAAGATGTAAGCAATAAAGCTTTGCCGCAGAAGATTCTGGTCTGTTGCGTCTTTCCTGGCCGGTCGTGAGAACGCGTCTAATAACAATTGGTGCCGAATTCCGGGACGAGAAAAAACTCGGGACTGGTGCAAGGAAGATCCCTCATTCCAGAACCAGAACTGCGGGTCGCGGTTATGAAGTGTTCCCACAACACAGACTGTTAAGAAGGATTCAACTGTATGAATTCAGAACTTTTCAGCTGGGGAACGAGAGTACCAGTGAGTATAGCTTTACGAGGTAAGCCTGGCCTTGAACTTTCTAAGGAAATTCAAGACAGTCTATCAGAAGTAAAGTGGAATATGTTTGGCCTTGAATTTTTTCTGGTGTTAGGAGCCCTTTTGTTCCTTTTCACATGTTATCAAGTGGTTAAGGCAGGGCGGATTCTAGATGAAATTCAGGACAAGCTATCAGAAGTAAAGTGGGGAGAGAGAGTAGGAACAAAGAGGAAATATGGTACACAAAATAAGTATACAGGCCTTTCCAAGGGTCTTGAACCCGAGGAAAAGTTAAGGTTAGGTAGGAATACCTGGAGAGAGATTAGAAGAAAAAGAGGAAAAAGGGAAAAGAAGAAAGATCAATTAGCGGAGGTCTCTAGGAAAAGGAGCCTGTGCTCATCGCTGGATGGGCTCGGGGAGCCAGCTCTTAGTAGCTCTGAAGCAGATGAAGAATTCTCCTCTGAAGAAACAGACTGGGAGGAAGAAGCAGCTCATTATGAGAAAAAAGGGTACCAGCCAGGTAAAGTGCTAGCTAATCAGTTAAGGAAGCCAAAAGCGGCTGGCGAAGGCCAGTTTGCTGATTGGCCTCAGGGCAGTCGGCTTCAAGGTCCGCCCTATGCGGAGCCCCCACCCTGCGTAGTGCGTCAGCAATGCGCAGAGAGGCAATGCGCAGAGAGATGCGCAGAGAGGCAGTGCGCAGAGAGGCAGTGCGCAGACTCATTCATTCCCAGAGAGGAACAAAGGAAAATACAACAGGCATTTCCAGTCTTTGAAGGAGCCGAGGGTGGGCGTGTCCACGCTCCGGTAGAATACTTACAAATTAAAGAACTCGCCGAGTCGGTCCGTAAATACGGAACCAATGCTAATTTTACCTTGGTGCAGTTAGACAGGCTCGCCGGCATGGCACTAACTCCTGCTGACTGGCAAACGGTTGTAAAAGCCGCTCTCCCTAGTATGGGCAAATATATGGAATGGAGAGCGCTTTGGCACGAAGCTGCACAAGCGCAGGCCCGAGCAAACGCAGCTGCTTTGACTCCAGAGCAGAGAGATTGGACTTTTGACTTGTTAACGGGTCAGGGAGCTTATTCTGCTGATCAAACAAACTACCATTGGGGAGCTTATGCCCAGATTTCTTCCACGGCTATTAGGGCCTGGAAGGCGCTCTCCCGAGCAGGTGAAACCACTGGTCAGTTAACAAAGATAATCCAGGGACCTCAGGAATCCTTCTCAGATTTTGTGGCCAGAATGACAGAGGCAGCAGAGCGTATTTTTGGAGAGTCAGAGCAAGCTGCGCCTCTGATAGAACAGCTAATCTATGAGCAAGCCACAAAGGAGTGCCGAGCGGCCATAGCCCCAAGAAAGAACAAAGGCTTACAAGACTGGCTCAGGGTCTGTCGAGAGCTTGGGGGACCTCTCACCAATGCAGGCTTAGCGGCCGCCATCCTCCAATCTCAGAACCGCTCCATGAGCAGAAATGATCAGAGGACATGTTTTAATTGCGGAAAGCCTGGGCATTTTAAGAAAGATTGCAGAGCTCCAGATAAACAGGGAGGGACTCTCACTCTTTGCTCTAAGTGTGGCAAGGGTTATCATAGAGCTGACCAGTGTCGCTCTGTGAGGGATATAAAGGGCAGAGTCCTTCCCCCACCTGATAGTCAATCAGCTTATGTGCCAAAAAACGGGTCATCGGGCCCTCGGTCCCAGGGCCCTCAAAGATATGGGAACCGGTTTGTCAGGACCCAGGAAGCAGTCAGAGAGGCGACCCAGGAAGACCCACAAGGGTGGACCTGCGTGCCGCCTCCGACTTCCTATTAATGCCTCAAATGAGTATTCAGCCGGTGCCAGTGGAGCCTATACCATCCTTGCCCCCGGGAACCATGGGCCTTATTCTCGGCCGGGGTTCACTCACCTTGCAGGGCTTAGTAGTCCACCCTGGAGTTATGGATTGTCAACATTCCCCTGAAATACAGGTCCTGTGCTCAAGCCCTAAGGGCGTTTTTTCTATTAGTAAAGGAGATAGGATAGCTCAGCTGCTGCTCCTCCCTGATAATACCAGGGAGAAATCTGCAGGACCTGAGATAAAGAAAATGGGCTCCTCAGGAAATGATTCTGCCTATTTGGTTGTATCTTTAAATGATAGACCTAAGCTCCGCCTTAAGATTAACGGAAAAGAGTTTGAAGGCATCCTTGATACCGGAGCAGATAAAAGTATAATCTCTACACATTGGTGGCCCAAAGCATGGCCCACCACAGAGTCATCTCATTCATTACAGGGCCTAGGATATCAATCATGTCCCACTATAAGCTCCATTGCCTTGACGTGGGAATCCTCTGAAGGACAGCAAGGGAAATTCATACCTTATGTGCTCCCACTCCCGGTTAACCTCTGGGGAAGGGATATTATGCAGCATTTGGGCCTTATTTTGTCCAATGAAAACGCCCCATCGGGAGGGTATTCAACTAAAGCAAAAAATATCATGGCAAAGATGGGTTATAAAGAAGGAAAAGGGTTAGGACATCAAGAACAGGGAAGGATAGAGCCCATCTCACCTAATGGAAACCAAGACAGACAGGGTCTGGGTTTTCCTTAGCGGCCATTGGGGCAGCACGACCCATACCATGGAAAACAGGGGACCCAGTGTGGGTTCCTCAATGGCACCTATCCTCTGAAAAACTAGAAGCTGTGATTCAACTGGTAGAGGAACAATTAAAACTAGGCCATATTGAACCCTCTACCTCACCTTGGAATACTCCAATTTTTGTAATTAAGAAAAAGTCAGGAAAGTGGAGACTGCTCCATGACCTCAGAGCCATTAATGAGCAAATGAACTTATTTGGCCCAGTACAGAGGGGTCTCCCTGTACTTTCCGCCTTACCACGTGGCTGGAATTTAATTATTATAGATATTAAAGATTGTTTCTTTTCTATACCTTTGTGTCCAAGGGATAGGCCCAGATTTGCCTTTACCATCCCCTCTATTAATCACATGGAACCTGATAAGAGGTATCAATGGAAGGTCTTACCATAGGGAATGTCCAATAGTCCTACTATGTGTCAACTTTATGTACAAGAAGCTCTTTTGCCAGTGAGGGAACAATTCCCCTCTTTAATTTTGCTCCTTTACATGGATGACATCCTCCTGTGCCATAAAGACCTTACCATGCTACAAAAGGCATATCCTTTTCTACTTAAAACTTTAAGTCAGTGGGGTTTACAGATAGCCACAGAAAAGGTCCAAATTTCTGATACAGGACAATTCTTGGGCTCTGTGGTGTCCCCAGATAAGATTGTGCCCCAAAAGGTAGAGATAAGAAGAGATCACCTCCATACCTTAAATGATTTTCAAAAGCTGTTGGGAGATATTAATTGGCTTAGACCTTTTTTAAAGATTCCTTCCGCTGAGTTAAGGCCTTTGTTTAGTATTTTAGAAGGAGATCCTCATATCTCCTCCCCTAGGACTCTTACTCTAGCTGCTAACCAGGCCTTACAAAAAGTGGAAAATGCCTTACAGAATGCACAATTACAACGTATTGAGGATTCGCAGCCTTTCAGTTTGTGTGTCTTTAAGACAGCACAATTGCCAACTGCAGTTTTGTGGCAGAATGGGCCATTGTTGTGGATCCATCCAAACGTATCCCCAGCTAAAATAATAGATTGGTATCCTGATGCAATTGCACAGCTTGCCCTTAAAGGTCTAAAAGCAGCAATCACCCACTTTGGGCGAAGTCCATATCTTTTAATTGTACCTTATACCGCTGCACAGGTTCAAACCTTGGCAGCCACATCTAATGATTGGGCAGTTTTAGTTACCTCCTTTTCAGGAAAAATAGATAACCATTATCCAAAACATCCAATCTTACAGTTTGCCCAAAATCAATCTGTTGTGTTTCCACAAATAACAGTAAGAAACCCACTTAAAAATGGGATTGTGGTATATACTGATGGATCAAAAACTGGCATAGGTGCCTATGTGGCTAATGGTAAAGTGGTATCCAAACAATATAATGAAAATTCACCTCAAGTGGTAGAATGTTTAGTGGTCTTAGAAGTTTTAAAAACCTTTTTAGAACCCCTTAATATTGTGTCAGATTCCTGTTATGTGGTTAATGCAGTAAATCTTTTAGAAGTGGCTGGAGTGATTAAGCCTTCCAGTAGAGTTGCCAATATTTTTCAGCAGATACAATTAGTTTTGTTATCTAGAAGATCTCCTGTTTATATTACTCATGTTAGAGCCCATTCAGGCCTACCTGGCCCCATGGCTCTGGGAAACGATTTGGCAGATAAGGCCACTAAAGTGGTGGCTGCTGCCCTATCATCCCCGGTAGAGGCTGCAAGAAATTTTCATAACAATTTTCATGTGACGGCTGAAACATTACGCAGTCGTTTCTCCTTGACAAGAAAAGAAGCCCGTGACATTGTTACTCAATGTCAAAGCTGCTGTGAGTTCTTGCCAGTTCCTCATGTGGGAATTAACCCACGCGGTGTTCGACCTCTACAGGTCTGGCAAATGGATGTTACACATGTTTCTTCCTTTGGAAAACTTCAATATCTCCATGTGTCCATTGACACATGTTCTGGCATCATGTTTGCTTCTCCGTTAACTGGAGAAAAAGCCTCACATGTGATTCAACATTGTCTTGAGGCATGGAGTGCTTGGGGGAAACCCAGACTCCTTAAGACTGATAATGGACCAGCTTATACGTCTCAAAAATTTCAGCAGTTCTGCCGTCAGATGGACGTAACCCACCTGACTGGACTTCCATACAACCCTCAAGGACAGGGTATTGTTGAGCGTGCGCATCGCACCCTCAAAGCCTATCTTATAAAACAGAAGAGGGGAACTTTTGAGGAGACTGTACCCCGAGCACCAAGAGTGTCTGTGTCTTTGGCACTCTTTACACTCAATTTTTTAAATATTGATGCTCATGGCCATACTGCGGCTGAACGTCATTGTTCAGAGCCAGATAGGCCCAATGAGATGGTTAAATGGAAAAATGTCCTTGATAATAAATGGTATGGCCCGGATCCTATTTTGATAAGATCCAGGGGAGCTATCTGTGTTTTCCCACAGAATGAAGACAACCCATTTTGGATACCAGAAAGACTCACCCGAAAAATCCAGACTGACCAAGGGAATACTAATGTCCCTCGTCTTGGTGATGTCCAGGGCGTCAATAATAAAGAGAGAGCAGCGTTGGGGGATAATGTCGACATTTCCACTCCCAATGACGGTGATGTATAATGCTCAAGTATTCTCCTGCTTTTTTACCACTAACTAGGAACTGGGTTTAGCCTTGATTCAGACAGCCTTGGCTCTGTCTGGACAGGTCCAGACGACTGACACCATTAACACTTTGTCAGCCTCAGTGACTACAGTCATAGATAAACAGGCCTCAGCTAATGTCAAGATACAGAGAGGTCTCATGCTGGTTAATCAACTCATAGATCTTGTCCAGATACAACTAGATGTATTATGACAAATAACTCAGCAGGGATGTGAACAAAAGTTTCCGGGATTGTGTGTTATTTCCATTCAGTATGTTAAATTTACTAGGGCAGCTAATTTGTCAAAAAGTCTTTTTCAGTATATGTTACAGAATTGGATGGCTGAATTTGAACAGATCCTTCGGGAATTGAGACTTCAGGTCAACTCCACGCGCTTGGACCTGTCGCTGACCAAAGGATTACCCAATTGGATCTCCTCAGCATTTTCCTTCTTTAAAAAATTGGGTGGGATTAATATTATTTGGAGATACACTTTGCTGTGGATTAGTGTTGCTTCTTTGATTGGTCTGTAAGCTTAAGGCCCAAACTAGGAGAGACAAGGTGGTTATTGCCCAGGCGCTTGCAGGACTAGAACATGGAGCTCCCCCTGATATATGGTTATCTATGCTTAGGCAATAGGTCGCTGGCCACTCAGCTCTTACATCTCACGAGGCTAGACTCATTGCACGGGATAGAGTGAGTGTGCTTCAGCAGCCCGAGAGAGTTGCACGGCTAAGCACTGCAATGGAAAGGCTCTGCGGCATATATGAGCCTATTCTAGGGAGACATGTCATCTTTCATGAAGGTTCAGTGTCCTAGTTCCCTTCCCCCAGGCAAAACGACACGGGAGCAGGTCAGGGTTGCTCTGGGTAAAAGCCTGTGAGCCTAAGAGCTAATCCTGTACATGGCTCCTTTACCTACACACTGGGGATTTGACCTCTATCTCCACTCTCATTAATATGGGTGGCCTATTTGCTCTTATTAAAAGGAAAGGGGGAGATGTTGGGAGCCGCGCCCACATTCGCCGTTACAAGATGGCGCTGACAGCTGTGTTCTAAGTGGTAAACAAATAATCTGCGCATGTGCCGAGGGTGGTTCTTCACTCCATGTGCTCTGCCTTCCTCGTGACGTCAACTCGGCCGATGGGCTGCAGCCAATCAGGGAGTGACACGTCCTAGGCGAAGGAAAATTCTCCTTAATAGGGACGGGGTTTCGTTCTCTCTCTCTCTTGCTTCTTGCTCTCTTGCTTCTTGCACTCTGGCTCCTGAAGATGTAAGCAATAAAGCTTTGCCGCAGAAGATTCTGGTCTGTTGCGTCTTTCCTGGCCGGTCGTGAGAACGCGTCTAATAACACTAGGCCCCGGCATAGTCTCACAAGAGACAGCTACATCTGGGTCCTTTCGATAAAATCTTGCTAGTATATGCAATGGCGTCAGCGTTTGGATGCTGATTATGGGGTGGATCCCTGGATATGGCAGTCTCTACATGGTCCATCCTTTCATCTCAGCTCCAAACTTTGTTTCTGTAACTCCTTCCATGGGTGTTTTGTTCCCACTTCTAAGGAGGGGCATAGTGTCCACACTTCAGTCTTCATTTTTCTTGAGTTTCATGTGTTTAGGAAATTGTATCTTATATCGTGGGTATCCTAGGTTTTGGGCTAATATCCACTTATCAGTGAGTACATATTGTGTGAGTTCCTTTGTGATTGTGTTACCTCACTCAGGATGATGCTCTCCAGGTCCATCCATTTGGCTAGGAATTTCATAAATTCATTCTTTTTAATAGCTGAGTAGTACTCCATTGTGTAGATGTACCACATTTTCTGTATCCATTCCTCTGTTGAGGGGCATCTGGGTTCTTTCCAGTTTCTGGCTATTATAAATAAGGCTGCTATGAACATAGTGGAGCATGTGTCCTTCTTACCAGTTGGGGCTTCTTCTGGATATATGCCCAGGAGAGGTATTGCTGGATCCTCCGGTAGTACTATGTCCAATTTTCTGAGGAACCGCCAGACTGATTTCCAGAGTGGTTGTACAAGCCTGCAATCCCACCAACAATGGAGGAGTGTTCCTCTTTCTCCACATCCTCGCCAGCATCTGCTGTCACCTGAATTTTTGATCTTAGCCATTCTCACTGGTGTGAGGTGGAATCTCAGGGTTGTTTTGATTTGCATTTCCCTGATGATTAAGGATGTTGAACATTTTTTCAGGTGCTTCTCTGCCATTCGGTATTCCTCAGGTGAGAATTCTTTGTTCAGTTCTGAGCCCCATTTTTTAAGGGGGTTATTTGATTTTCTGAGGTCCACCTTCTTGAGTTCTTTATATATGTTGGATATTAGTCCCCTATCTGATTTAGGATAGGTAAAGATCCTTTCCCAGTCTGTTGGTGGTCTTTTTGTCTTATAGACAGTGTCTTTTGCCTTGCAGAAACTTTGGAGTTTCATTAGGTCCCATTTGTCAATTCTCGATCTTACAGCACAAGCCATTGCTGTTCTGTTCAGGAATTTTTCCCCTGTGCCCATATCTTCAAGGCTTTTCCCCACTTTCTCCTCTATAAGTTTCAGTGTCTCTGGTTTTATGTGAAGTTCCTTGATCCACTTAGATTTGACCTTAGTACAAGGAGATAAGTATGGATCGATTCGCATTCTTCTACATGATAACAACCAGTTGTGCCAGCACCAATTGTTGAAAATGCTGTCTTTCTTCCACTGGATGGCTTTGGCTCCCTTGTCGAAGATCAAGTGACCATAGGTGTGTGGGTTCATTTCTGGGTCTTCAATTCTATTCCATTGGTCCACTTGTCTGTCTCTATACCAGTACCATGCAGTTTTTATCACAATTGCTCTGTAGTAAAGCTTTAGGTCAGGCATGGTGATTCCACCAGAGGTTCTTTTATCCTTGAGAAGAGTTTTTGCTATCCTAGGTTTTTTGTTATTCCAGATGAATTTGCAAATTGCTCCTTCTAATTCGTTGAAGAATTGAGTTGGAATTTTAATGGGGATTGCATTGAATCTGTAGATTGCTTTTGGCAAGATAGCCATTTTTACAATGTTGGTCCTGCCAATCCATGAGCATGGGAGATCTTTCCATCTTCTGAGATCTTCTTTAATTTCTTTCTTCAGGGACTTGAAGTTTTTATCATACAGATCTTTCACTTCCTTCGTTAGAGTCACGCCGAGATATTTTATATTATTTGTGGCTATTGAGAAGGGTGTTGTTTCCCTAATTTCTTTCTCAGCCTGTTTATTCTTTGTGTAGAGAAAGGCCATTGACTTGTTTGAGTTAATTTTATATCCAGCTACTTCACCGAAGCTGTTTATCAGGTTTAGGAGTTCTCTGTTGGAATTTTTAGGGTCACTTATATATACTATCATATCATCTGCAAAAAGTGATATTTTGACTTCCTCTTTTCCAATTTGTATCCCCTTGATCTCCTTTTGTTGTCGAATTGCTCTGGCTAATACTTCAAGTACTATGTTGAAAAGGTAGGGAGAAAGTGGGCAGCCTTGTCTAGTCCCTGATTTTAGTGGGATTGCTTCCAGCTTCTCTCCATTTACTTTGATGTTGGCTACTGGTTTGCTGTAGATTGCTTTTATCATGTTTAGGTATTGGCCTTGAATTCCTGATCTTTCCAGAACTTTTATCATGAATGGGTGTTGGATCTTGTCAAATGCTTTTTCTGCATCTAACAGATGATCATGTGGTTTTTGTCTTTGAGTTTGTTTATATAATGGATTACATTGATGGATTTTCGTATATTAAACCATCCCTGCATCCCTGGAATAAAACCTACTTGGTCAGGATGGATGATTGCTTTAATGTGTTCTTGGATTCGGTTAGCGAGAATTTTATTAAGGATTTTTGCATCGATGTTCATAAGAGAAATTGGTCTGAAGTTCTCTATCTTTGTTGGATCTTTCTGTGGTTTAGGTATCAGAGTAATAGTGGCTTCATAAAATGAGTTGGGTAGAATACCTTCTACTTCTATCTTGTGAAAAAGTTTGTGCAGAACTGGAGTTAGATCTTCTTTGAAGGTCTGATAGAACTCTGCACTAAACCCGTCTGGTCCTGGGCTTTTTTTGGCTGGGAGACTATTAATAACTGCTTCTATTTCTTTAGGGGATATGGGACTGTTTAGAAGGTCAACTTGATCCTGATTCAACTTTGGTACCTGGTATCTGTCCAGAAATTTGTCCATTTCGTCCAGGTTTTCCAGTTTTGTTGAGTATAGCCTTTTGTAGAAGGATCTGATGGTGTTTTGGATTTCTTCAGGATCTGTTGTTATGTCTCCCTTTTCATTTCTGATTTTGTTAATTAGGATTTTGTCCCTGTGCCCTTTAGTGAGTGTAGCTAAGGGTTTATCTATCTTGTTGATTTTCTCAAAGAACCAACTCCTCGTTTGGTTAATTCTTTGAATAGTTCTTCTTGTTTCCACTTGGTTGATTTCACCCCTGAGTTTGATTATTTCCTGCCGTCTACTCCTCTTGGGTGAATTTGCTTCCTTTTTTTCTAGAGCTTTTAGATGTGTTGTCAAGCTGCTAGTATGTGCTCTCTCCCGTTTCTTCATGGAGGCACTCAGAGCTATGAGTTTCCCTCTTAGAAATGCTTTCATTGTGTCCCAAAGGTTTGGGTACGTTGTGGCTTCATTTTCATTAAACTCTAAAAAGTCTTTAATTTCTTTCTTTATTCCTTCCTTGACCAAGGTATCATTGAGAAGAGTGTTGTTCAGTTTCCATGTGAATGTTGGCTTTCTGTTATTTATTTTGTTATTGAAGATCAGCCTTAGTGCATGGTGATCTGATAGGATACATGGGACAATTTCAATATTTTTGAATCTGTTGAGGCCTGATTTGTGACCTATTATGTGGTCAATTTTGGAGAAGGTACCATGAGGTGCTGAGAAGAAGGTATATCCTTTTGTTTTAGGATAAAATGTTCTGTAGATATCTGTCAGATCCATTTGTTTCATCACTTCTGTTAGTTTCAGTGTGTCCCTGTTTAGTTTCTGTTTCCATGATCTGTCCATTGGTGAAAGTGGTGTGTTGAAGTCTCCCACTATTATTGTGTGAGGCGCAATGTGTGCTTTGAGCTTTACTAAAGTTTCTTTAGTGAATGTGGCTGCTCTTGTATTTGGAGCATAGATATTCAGAATTGAGAGTTCCTCTTGGAGGATTTTACCTTTGATGAGAATGAAGTGTCCCTCCTTGTCTTTTTTGATGACTTTGGGTTGGAAGTCAATCTTATCAGATATTAGGATGGCTACTCCTGCTTGTTTCTTCATACCATTTGCTTGGAAAATTGTTTTCCAGCCTTTCATTCTGAGGTAGTGTCTATCTTTTTCTCTGAGATGAGTTTCCTGTAAGCAGCAAAATGTTGGGTCTTGTTTGTGTAGCCAGTTTGTTAGTCTATGTCTTTTTATTGGCGAGTTGAGACCATTGATGTTAAGAGATATTAAGGAAAAGTAATTGTTGCTTCCTGTTATTTTAGTTGTTAAAGGTGGCATTCTGTTCTTGTGGCTGTCTTCTTTTAGGTTTGTTGAGGGATTACCTTCTTGTTTTTTCTAGGGCGTTGTTCCCGTTCTTGTATTGGTTTTTTTCTGTTATTATCCTTTGAAGGGCTGGATTCGTGGAGAGATAATGCGTGAATTTGGTTTTGTCGTGGAATACTTTGGTTTCTCCCTCTATGATAATTGAGAGTTTGGCTGGGTATAGTAGCCTGGGCTGCAGTTTGTGTTCTCTTAGTGTCTGTATAACATCTGTCCAGGCTCTTCTGGCTTTCATAGTCTCTGGTGAAAAATCTGGTGTAATTCTGATAGGCTTGCCTTTATATGTTACTTGACCTTTTTCCCTTACTGCTTTTAGTATTCTATCTTTATTTAGTGCATTTGATGTTCTGATTATTATGTGTCGGGAGGAATTTCTTTTCTGGTCCAGTCTATTTGGAGTTCTGTAGGCTTCTTGTATGTTCATATGCATCTCATTCTTTAGATTTGGGAAGTTTTCTTCAATAATTTTGTTGAAGATGTTTGCTGGACCTTTGAGTTGAAAATCTTCATTCTCATCCACTCCTATTATCCGTACGTTTGGTCTTCTTATTGTGTCCTGGATTTCCTGGATATTTTGAGTTAGGATCTTTTTGCATTTTCCATTTTCTTTGATTGTTGTGCCGATGTTCTCTATGGAATCTTCTGCACCTGAGATTCTCTCTTCCATCTCTTGTATTCTGTTGCTGATGCTCAAATCTATGGTTCCAGATTTCTTTCCTAGGGTTTCTATCTCTAGTGTTGCCTCGCTTTGAGTTTTCTTTATTGTGTCTACTTCCCTTTTTAGGTCTAGTATGGTTTTGTTCATTTCCATCACCTGTTTGTATGTTTTTTCCTCTTTTTCTGTAAGGACTTCTACCTGTTTGATTGTGTTTTCCTGTTTTTCTTTAAGGACTTGTAACTCTTTAGCAGTGTTCTCCTGTATTTCTTTAAGTGATTTATTAAAGTCCTTCTTGATGTCCTCTACCATCATCATGAGATATGCTTTTAAATCTAGGTCTAGGTTCTCAGGTGTGTTGGGGTTCCCTGGACTGGGCGAAGTGGGTGTGCTGGGTTCTGGTGATGGTGAGTGGTCTTGGTTCCTGTTAGTAAGATTCCTCCGTTTACCTTTCGCCATCTGGTAATCTCTGGAGTTAGTAGTTATAGTTGACTCTGTTTAGAGATTGTTCTTCTGGTGATTCTGTTACCGTCTATCAGCAGACCTGGGAGACAGATTCTCTCCTCTGAGTTTCAGTGCTCAGAGCACTCTCTGCTGGCAAGCTCTCTTACAGGGAAGGTGCGCAGATATCTTGTATTTGGGCCTCCTCCTGGCCGAAGAAGAAGGCCCAAAACAGGACCTTTCTCAGACACTGTGTTGCTTTGGCAGTTCCCAGGTGGTACAGACTCTCACCTAAGCAGACTAAATTCCTAAGTTCCTTGGAGTCCCGGGACCAAGATGGCGACCGCTGCTGCTGTGGCTTAGGCCGCCTCCCCAGCCGGGTGGGCACCTGTCCTCCGGTCCGGAAGGTGGCCGGCTGTCCCCGGCCCACTAGGGTGCTGCCTCAGCGCCTCTGTGCTTCTGCCTGTTCCAGAAGCTGTCAGGTTCTCTGGCGCACCCTCTCACCTGTTCAGACTAATTTCCTAAGTTCGGCGGGTCTCGGACCAAGATGGCGACCGCTGCTGCTGTGGCTTAGGCCGCCTCCCCAGCCGGGCGGGCACCTGTCCTCCGGTCCGGACGGTGGCCGGCTGTCCCCGGCCCACAAAGGGTGCTGCCTCAGCGCCTCTGTGCTTCCGCCTGTTCCAGAAGCTGTCAGGTTCTCTGGCGCACCCTCTCACCTGTTCAGACTAATTTCCTAAGTTCGGCGGGTCCCGGACCGGCCTTTTTGTCTTATTGACAGTGTCTTTTGCCTTACAAAAGCTTTGCAATTTCATGAGGTCCCATTTGTCAAATCTTACAGCACAAGCCATTGCTGCTCTGTTTAGGAATTTTTTCCCCAGTGCCCATATCTTTGAGGCTTTTCTACATTTTCTCCTCTATAAATTTCAGTGTCTCTGGTTTTATGTGGAGTTCTTTGATCCACTTAGACTTGAGCTTTGTACAAGGAGATAAAAATGGATCAATTTGCATTCTTCTACATGATAACCACCAGTTGTGCCAGCACCATTTGTTGAAAATGCTGTCATTTTTCCACTGGGTGTGAGGCTATGCCAGTGCCTGGCAAATACAGAAGTGGATGCTCACAGTCATCTATAGGATGGAACACAGGGCCCTCAATGGAGAAGCTAGAGAAAGTACCCAAGAAGCTGAAGGGGTCTGCAACCCTATAGGTAGAACAACAATATGAACTAACCAGTACCCCCAGAGCTCATGTCTCTAGCTGCATATGTAGCAGAAGATGGCCTAGTTGGCCATCATTAGGAAGAGAGGCCCCTTGGTCTTGCAAACTTTATATGCCAGTACAGGGGAATGCCAGGGCCAAGAAGTGGGAGTGGGTGGGTACAAACTTTTTACTTTTTAATATATGCCTCCCCAGCAGGGCAAGGGGAGGGTATAGGGAAATTTTGGGATAGCATTTGAAATGTAAATAAAGAAAATATCTAATTTTAAAAAAGGCAAAAAAAAAAAAAAATGACATCCACCTCTTTGAGTCGGGGTCTTTCACTGGCCTGGAGTTTATAATTAGGTCAAACTGGCTGATCAGCAAGGGATCCTCCTGTCTCTGCTTCTTCGTGGCTGGGGTTACAATCACATGCCACCATGCTGAGTGATTAAGCTCAGGTTCTCCCTAATGTTTATGAGGCGATTACTTCACGACAGTCCTGATTAGCTTTAAATATC
This sequence comes from Mus musculus, assembly GCF_000001635.26. Lineage (NCBI taxonomy): Eukaryota > Metazoa > Chordata > Mammalia > Rodentia > Muridae > Mus > Mus musculus. The sequence continues at coordinate 113,287,088 of NC_000079.6, forward strand.
AATCTGACACAGTCTATTGACTAGTCTGGAGTCGGCTAAGAGGAAAGTCTTCATTGAAGAATTGCCTAGCTCAGATTGGTCCGTGGCAGGTCTCCAAGGCGATTGTCTTGTTTACTGATGTAGATGATTCCAGCTTACTGCTGGTGGCACCGTTCTCTGGGCTGATGGTCCTGTGCTGTGTATGATGGCTGGCTGAGCGTGAGTCTGAGCATGTGTCCGCAAGCATCACTCATCCACGTGTCTGTGGGACGTCCCTGGTTGTGAGTGGCAGGATGTTACATGGCAGAGCAAGCAGGCCTGCCTGCCTTCAGGCTCCTTCTTTGAGTTCCTGCCCAGACTTCTTCCATGATGTACTGTAACCTGTAAGATGACACAAACCCTTTCCTGCCTTCAGTTGCTTTGGTTAGTGTGTGTTTTGGTCACATTTTTATGATGGCAACAGAAAGGAAGCTATAGAACACTAACAGAGCTTTCTCTCCAAGCCTCTGAATGGTATTATTTACACAAGAGATATCTTGCTTTGCTTAAAGAGACCAGGGGTGATTAACTGTCAAAATGCTGCTTGTGACCGGCTATCTCTATGTCAATTTGACACAAGCTAGAGTCATCTGAGACCAGGGAGCCTCAACTGAGAAAAATGCATCCCTAAGATTCATCTGTAATGCATTTTCTTATGATGGGGGAGGGCGTAGCCTATGTGGGCGGGGCCACCCCTGGGCTGGTGGTCCTGGCTTCTATAAGAAAGCAGGCTGAGCAAGCCATGAGGAGCAACACCCATCTGCGGCCTCTGCATCAGCTCCTGCCTCCAGGTTCTGCCCTTCCTGAGTTCCTGCCCTCACTGCTCTTGATGATGGACTGTTATAGCAAAATGTGAGCAAGATAAACCTTTTCCTCCCCTGTTTGCTTAGGCCGTGGTGTTTCATCACAGCAATAGTGTCCTCACTAAGATACCATGTGTCAAGCATAGCATTTGGATGACCTCATTTAACCTTACAACATCACCTGTTTCAGAAGGCAAAGTGGATTCTTGAAGGTTAAGCAACTTGCTTTGATGAATTGTGCTGCTTGGGTTTAAATCTCTCATCACCCGTATAATCAGAGTTTGGAGTGCACATGTGAAAAACCAATCAACCAAAAAAATACCCCAAAAACCCACCACCACCACCAATACCACCAATAAAACCAAAAACCCACTTCCCTAAATAATGAGAGGATTGCCTTGTTCTGCAGCTGCTTCCTCCAGGGATATGCATTTGAGGAGGGGACGCCTCAAGAGACTCACAAACCTCAAAGTGCCAAGGTCATATAAACATTAAACAACCACTGTGTTGGGGTGTGGTCTTTTGCTAGCTATTGTAATGCTAAGTGTGGCCCCCAAGACCTGAAGTCTGCATGTAGCCTTGTGACCCTGCCCCCAAGTTATTTCTGATTGGCAAATAAAGATGCCTACAGCCAATAGCTGGGCAGAAGAGACATAGTTGGGGGTTAGGTTTCCCCGGGCTTGGGGTTGGAGAGGAACCATGAGGAGAGAGAAGAAAGGGCAGGAAAAGAGGAAGAAGCTGTCATGGGTTAGGAGTAAAGAAAATGTGCCCCTGTGGGCTGGCCAATTGGAGTTCAGAGCAGCCCAGATGAAACATGGTAAGTAATAAATTGGGGTTATCGATAGGAAAGTGGATTCTAATAGCAGAGAGGGTAGGCGGCTGCCCCCAGCTCTTGTATTGTTTAAGACTTTTTGGAAATGTAAAGGTGTGTGTCTTTCATTTGGGAACTTAAATGGTCTAAGGCAGGGTAGAAACCCGGGTGGGGATTAAATATTTATCACAACCCACTGTGAGAGGGGAAGCCTTCAGCTGGGATCCAGTGAGGTAACTCTCATGAGTCACCGTCCTTCCTGGGCGAAGGCTTTCTTTTGTTGGTGCCATGGCTGGTGAGCTGCTCACTGGCTCAGTAAACTGGGCTTGGATGGAATCCTTTCTTTAATTTCTCCTTGGTTACTCTATGGTGGGGTGAATTAAAATCAGCTCCCTAGGATCACAGCCCTGCCAGGGAGCTGCCCAGGGTGTTGTTATTCCTTCTGGCTGCCATCTTTTGAAGAGCTCCCAAGAGCCTTTGGGCTGAGGGGAGAAGGGAGTTGCATGAACTTAAGCCTCCTGCGTAAGAGAATGACCTCTGCTTTTCCAAGGCCCCTCCTCTACCTTAGATAGCCTTCAGCTTCCACATTATCAGCTGTAGTTATCTGTGAGGATGGTCTAGTCTGTCAAGGGTTTTTCTTTCTACAGGTAAGGGAGAGCAGAAAACATTGATATCTTCCGACTTGGGGAACATTTCTTCTTTCTGTTCAAAGCAGCTGTCTTGAAATGTTCTCTGTAGAGCTGGTAGGAGCTCATTCCAGCCTGAAACAGTCGCCAGTTGGAACTACTACATTAGAACAACCTTGATGTGGGTTGATTTCTTGAGTAGACGCTAAAGCAAGACAAAGTCATCATAAACAATGGTCTCTCATTAAAAAAAGAAGAAACCCTGAACATTTTTAATTTCTCCTTATTTTAGAGACATCTCAATTGGCTAGAGGCTGCATTCCCTCTGGGAAGGATACAAACAATGAATTAGATGCCATTTTAAAACAGAGGAACAAGGGGCAATCTACAGGGAGATAATCCTCTCTTCTCTCTTTGACACTTTAACCATTTTCTCTAAATTAAAAGCTCCAAGTTTATTAGCCATCACTTCCTTGGCTCGTGTAAGGAAATTCAAGCATTTCATGTTTCCCTATGTCCTAATTAAAAGGGCTTTATTAAATGGTGCAGCAGCCCCGATACCAGTGATAACTAATTAGAATCATAAAATGTTGAGCCTGGAGGGAGTTTATTTAATCAATGCCTTTCATCTTTTAGGGCGAGGGAACAAGCTGGTGTGGTATGTGATTTGCCACACATCTGCTACCGGAGCTGTAGCTCCCACACCCCACTTAGTTCAAGAAATCAGCAATACTGTGGGTAGTCAGAGGATGCTACAGTCTACTAACAACACAACAGGATGAGACTTCAGTTGTTTGTACACTAAGCATATAGAAGGAAAATAAAATAGCCCTTTATTCTAAAGATAAAACCGAGGATGTTGGAGGCTGGCAGAGGAGCCCTATGGCCCTGCTTGGGCTCCCAGGTACAGTAGTACCTGGTGAAATCTTACCATGAACCACACACAATGCTCAATATGTAATCGTGAGTCTATGAGGCTATCGTATCATAAGCCTTATAGGATCTTCAATCTAGACAAGGAGACACATAGGCCTCGTAAGATTAGTACCCCAGCTTACATTTGTAAGAGGTCTTTCCAGATACCAAGCCATGTTCTTAGAGATGACAATTGCATAGAACCCCTTCTGGAAGACATTGATAAGGCCTCTTTGGGAGGCTGTTTGTGCTTTTGGACTGACTCAGATTCTACATACCCACAGAGCCTGAGCTAAATTAACCCTTTCAGCTATACTAGACCTGATCACACATTGTAACTTCGGTGCTTTGGTAGGACAGAATCAGCCCGGGCTAACATCGATTTACATTCTGAATGCAACATTTAGAAAGTATCTCGGTTAGGGTTCTATTGCTGCGAAGAGACACTATGACCATGGCAACTCTTACAAAAGAAAATGTTTCAGGGGTGGGGTCGGGGGAGGGGTTTACAGTCCATTATTGTCATGGCAGGAAGCATAGCTGGTGCAGGCAGCCATGGTGCTAGAGAGGGGCTGGGAGTTCTACATGCAGATCCTCAGGCAGCAAGAAGGAAGAATGGGCTGCTGGGCCTAGGATGAAGGTCTGAAACCTCAAAGTCTACCCTAGGTGACCCACTTCCTCTAACAAGACCTCACCCACTTCAACAAGGCCACACCTTCTAATAGTGCCACTCCCCATGAGCCATTTTCGTTCAAACCACCACAGAAAGCTAAAGCCTGGGGCTCCAGATATTTGGTGTGATCTTCAGAAGGAAGAAACAAAGGTCTGGGTTGTCCTTTATTTACACTGGGCTGTAAACGGTGGGAAAACAAAGTAGTAAAGGTAGCAGGTTTTCTCTAGAAATTGTAATTCTTTTTGGCTTAGCCCCATTTGGCTGCTTATTCTGTGGATTGCCATGCCTTGCTTGATCAAAGTACACGCACATTTTGGAGGAGAGAAGACACAAGAGAACTGGACGTGGATGAGTGTAGAGAGGCTAGGGGTAGAATTCTACCTGTAGAGGAAGCCAATTAGAAGTCTGTTGCTTGTCTCCGGGCTTGCAAATATGTCTTGCGGACAAGGTTTGGATACAAAGTATTTCCCACTACACCCCACTCCAGCCCACAAAAGACCCATGTGTTCTCAGCTGGTTGCACTCTTGGCATTGAATCATAAGAGGTTAATCCACTGATCATTTTACAGCAATGGGCTCTTAGAATGTGGGGTCCCAGGGGAAGGAAGTAGGTCAGTGGGAGTGTCTTTGAAGATATATTTTTATCTTTGGACTCTGCTGTGCTCTCTGCTCCCTGGTCGCCATGAGGGAAACACCTCTCTCTACCCTGCCTCTCCACCATCATTTTCTGCTACACTTGAGGCCTAAAATGGGGAGAAAGCAGCTGACCTGGGACTGAAACCACCAAAGCTGTGAGCCAAATCAGCCAACTCTCCTATAAGTTGTTTTTGTCAGATGACTTGTCACTGTGACAGGCCACCAAACAGGCCACCAATATACACACCAGCACATTACCATGCTTGGGCTCACACTGACAGGTTGCTTTTGGTAATAAGTTAAGTATGGAACTTAACTCCAGGGAGATTCGGTTAAAAGTGGACGTGAATGGTTTATGCAAAAACGTCCGTGAAATGATTAAGGAACAGTTGGTTTCAGGGCTGGCTCATGGAGGTAGTAGACCCCAGGTGGAGCTACAACCTTTTTCTAGGTCCTGTCTTCTTTTTGTGCGCTAGCTTATTAGAAAAGTCAGAGCCATTCATAGTTTCTCTGCCTCCCACTCCGGAGAGTTGCAGGCCCTCTTCCTTAGATGCATTCAGTGGAAATCTTCAGATTGGAAACTGCCTGGCCCTGCTCCAGTCACGAGTACCCACCCCAGCCCATCACGTGACAGAGAGGGGGTTCTTAGAAGTGGATGCCAACTCCTAATTCCCACACATGGTGAGGCAGGCAGAGAGTACAGTTTCTCTAAAGGAGGGCGAGGTTCCCAGGATCATGGAAGGCTGCTGGGTGGACGAAACGTATTCTTTTTAGAAGTGGAACAGAGGCCTCACAGATTTTCGGCTGCAGAAAAGGTCAAAATGTGATTCTTTGCTTTAAAAAGCACTTTATTAAAGAACCAAGAATGGAACGGGTGGGAAATGAAGTCATCCTTGGTTTTGCTAAGAACAAAGCAGGACTAACATTGACTATCCTGGTAGCTGGAGAGCTGCCATTTTGACCACCCCGAGCATCGCAAAATGTAGCCCAGGGAAGCTGGTTTTAGAGAGCCCTGGAATCGTCTGGTCCAACCATCTCCTTGGACTCTACTTGTGTGGGGGTGTCTCCTCCCTGTGACTTGTAATCATGGCTCCCAAGGTAAGACGTGATATCGACACATAAAATCTTAGACCTTATTCTGACAGGCAGTTGCTCCAGAAATTCAAAGGTTTAACTCGGACTGAGCTTTAAAAAAAATCTAAAAGTAAGGCTCACATTTGCAAAGAAATGACAGGCTACTTCTTTCCTACCGTGTTCTGCTCATCCAACACACATTCACAAACATTACACAGAAGGCCCGCTTTAGGATAAGGCTGAGAAAAACCCACTGTCCCCCTGGGATGTGCTGTGGTCATAGGGACAGGTTGTTTCAAGGCCAGCCTAGGTCCTGCCCTTCTATCCCCTCAGCCTGCTGCCCGGAGCTCCCCGTTCCACCCAGGGACACTAAACTTCAAATCTGCAAGCAGGGGAGGGGACCACCGACTCCCTGTCCTGTTTGTAGCCTGCACTGCCTTGGAGCCTTCGATCTAGCTGGCTCTGATCCCGCGCAACAGCTGCAGGTCGCAGAAGTGCCCCGCCCCGTCGTGTCGCGCGGGGCGCCGCCTCTCTCCAGGCTTTGGGGCGCGCAGGCGGGTCGCGGGCCGCGCAGGTAGAGCTCGGCGCGGGCCCCGGAGACGGCGCGGCGGGATGGGGCGGCCCGGGGCCTGCGGCCTCCTGTTGCTCACCGCCTTTCTGGGGCTCTGCGGGCCGCGCGGGGGGCTCGGAGGTACGCGCCCCAACTTCCCTTCCCCGCCCGAGGCGGGCCGAGCCAAGCGGCGCTACGCGGAGAGGGTGGGCGGCCGGTAGGAGTGTGGGTCGGGTCCGGTCCGGTCGAGTCGGAGGCTGGGCGAGCAGGGCGCGCGGCCCTCGGTCCCTCAGGCCCCCAGGCGCGATCAGGCCCCTTGTCCCCAAGCTGGGCAGAGGGGAGGACGCGACGCGGCCCTGCTCACAGGCTTGCTGGCGGCCGACCCCTTCCAACTCCCAGCCCCAGCCTGTGCCCCACCTCCTCCCGGTGTACTGAGTTTTAAGGTCGGCCACCCGACCAGCAGAATGGCCGACTCCTGCGGGCAGCCCGGCTGCATCTTTTCAGTTTGGGTCTGGAGCTCTTTGGTCTCACGTGAAATGCAGTGAGTGGGGGACCTTCTGTTCACCTGGGCTAGTCTTTGACCCCTGGTTTCTTGTCCCTGCACCGTAGGGAACCTTAACTTTTCTGAGCTCAAATACTTAGTGTTTTATTCCCCCCCCCCCCCTTGGCTTTTTGCCTCCCTCCAGATTACTAAACACGTGGTTCTTTGGACTTTTATGAGCTCCACTTCCTAGGCCTTCCCAACATCAATTCAAAAATGACTTCCAGGTGACTTTGTTTTTAAACGGGAAAAGAAATTCTAAATCACACGTGTTGCATGTGCATAGTATTTAGATGAAATTCTCAGGATTTAAATTCATTTTCAGAGTGGCCGAACAGCATCGCTGCTTGCATGATCATTGCGTGATGACGTCATTTGGCCTCTTTGGAGTCCAAGGGCCTTCTAGGTTCTTGAAGATGCCTCACCCTTCCACTTCTTCAGGCTGCTCGGAAAAGCTCTACTCCTTCTTTATCCTCCTTCATATTTCCTAGGTCCTCATCTGCAGGCTGCCTTGCCCCTTCATGACTGATTCCAAGGGTGGGTGTGGCAAAGGGTCGGAGGAGGCTTGTTGGCTGCTGTGACTGACTGAAGGAACAGGTGTTGAGTCTAAGAGGAGAGACTCCAAAGGGCAGTGAATGGACTTTGGAAGAAAAACCCACATGGCTTCAGACAGGGGGCCAGTAATAGTATGGGGGCAAAGAGAAGTTTACGGATTAAGAGTCAGTGAGGGAGAACTTCAAACCCAAGGGCTATATTCTGTTCTCAGTTACTACTCTGGGCCTCTGTAAATTTACTACGATAATAACATCTTCCACGAGGCTTAACTAAAACAACTGCTTAGCAGCCAAAGAATGGTCAATAAACACCCATTTCCTGCCTTTCCTATCCATTATGTCCGCAGTTAGTGGGGTAGGAGACAGTAGGGCACAATATTCCCTAAGGTTAGGAGTGTGGCTTCTTTGTTGAATTAAGAATCCCGCAGCACGCGCTGTAACATGTATGTTCTTCAAGCTGTCAGGACAGCAGGACAAATATTGTAAGCCCAAATCTTTCGAAATCTACTTTGTGATGCCTGGGAGAATAGTTTAATTGTTATTCTTTGATTTTATGTGTATGGGCTATAGGGAGAAGAGGAAGCCCTGGGCTTCCTCATGTCAAAGATCCCAGAGCCTCAGATCCATGCAGGAATGGCAAAGCCTTCCCCTATCCCTGTGGCAAGGCTAAGAGGGAAAGGGCAAAGCCTTCCTCTGGTCCATGTGTGGATGTTGATAGTATGAGAGAAGATGTCAACCACACCCCACCCCACCCAGTTTTGGCCTGAAGACTGCACCCCTATACATTCTGTTAACTACACCTGTCTTCTTAGATCCAGCTGGATACCACAAACCCCGCCTACTTTTATATCTGTATGTGATAACTCTGGCTTCTTGCTCAGCTGTAAGCAATAACGGTGTCTCTCCGTTCTTTTTATATAACAAATGTGCTGAGCCTCTGTGAGCCATGGTTTCTGCAGAAGAGAGCTCCAGCAATCTGACCCCAGCTTTCTTTCTTTCTGTCAGTCTGTCTGTCTGTCTTTACTTCATCCCCTCCCCACCCCAGTCAGGCTCAACTCTCTACAGGTCATCTACAGTAATGCACAGATGTGGCTGTGTGTGTTTTGCCTGCATGTATGTCTTTTTTACCACGTGTGCCTGATGGTGGAAGAGACCAGAAGAGGGCATTAGGCCCCCTACAACTGGAGTTACAGATAAGTTGAAAGCCACCATGTGGATGCTGGGAATTGAGCCCAGGTCCTCTGGAAGGTCAGTTCATGCTTGTAACTGCTGAGCTGTCCCTCCAGCCCTGAGAATATTTTCCTCAGTTACTGCATGTGTAATGTGAGTTTAGTTCCCCTCCCCCTTGTTGCCTTGTATAATTCAGGGTGTGTTCTTAAACAATTGAATCGTCCAAGGTGAGCACTGATCTTAGTCTGTGAAGAGTTCAGGGTGAGAGGTCACCACAGCAGAAGCCACCTTTGTCTGGCAATAGATACTGTCTAGTAAAGGTCCTTTTAGTGTACAGGGCTCAGCTGTTTCTATGTGTAAGCCATACTGTTGTTCTTGGCCGGTTTTTAAAGGTAACAAGATATATGTTGCACGGGAGCCATATTATCACCACCAGTGGTTTATTTTTGTTTTGTTTTCAGTATTTCTAATTTTGACTATCTTCTTGTCAACTATTGCTTTTGCATTCTAACAAGGCTGACTGGGCCCTTGTCCAAGAAGTGTGTGTGTGTGTGTGTGTGTGTGTGCGCGCGCAAGCGCATGTGCGTGCACCTGCAAGGGGAGGGTGTGTGACCTGTTGCTTAGCCTTGTAGCTCTTTACAATGTTTGTAAATGTGTCTTCACCCTTGAGTTGTTTGGAAGAATTTTTAAAACACCTTGTATTAATTAGTCAGCTGGAAGAAAACACCCAAGACTGAATTTGCTTTAGAGAAAAGAGGTTTATTTAGCTCAGGACTTTAGGGCTGGTTCTGGTGAAGAAAATCGTGGCACTTGGCATCATGCCAGGGGGAAGGGAGCCAGAGAGTGTCCAGGATGGGGCTAGTCTTACATTTCATAGCTCCTTTCTCCAGAGAGCTAACAAGGGTTCCCCGAGAACTCCTGTAACCTCTTCTGAGAGTAAAGTCTTAGGTAACCAGATAGCCTCCCACTCATCACGCTACCCTTTAAAGCTACTGGCACCTCTCCTTGGCACAGCAGAGACCAGGCTTCCAGGGCGTGAACCACTGGGTACAGACTACATCCAAACCAAGGCCCTCTTGATTTCTTTTTTTTAAAAGGATGCGTTTACTTACAGGGAGATAATGTAATTGATGCAGCTAGTTAGCCAGGCAAGCCTGCCTGTGGTGTGAATGTGTGCCAAAAGAGGAGAGGGGTCCCACAGTCAGCTTTGCACATTGTGGGGTTCCCTCTTGGCTTGTGCATCGAGAGGTGAACAGCTATTTTACATTCTGATTGGAGACAGACTTTCAGGCAGCTTTAAATGGACAAACTGAATTCGGCTTTGTTGTTTCGTTTTTAGATGACGACTCCTTTGGCTCTGCAGTAAACATCCTGGCATTCCTTGGGAGCTGGTGCACAGATTCAGATTTTATTTTATTTAATTTTATTGTTAGCAGCTGGTGGTTCAGAGTGCTGGCTCCTCATAGTTGAAACACTTAAAGCCCCACCAGGGGTTCAGCAAAAGATACAGAAGGGTCATAGAATTCTGGGCGTTAGGAGTCAGGTGCCATTGAAGAGGAGGGAGAGCTGTCAACTTCAGATCTTGGGCACTGACACTCTAGGGAGGAAGCCTGGCTCCAGATGGACAGCCATGTCTAAGGAGGAAGCTTCAAAGACTATCTGGGTAGCAGATACCAATGCAGAGCAAGAATAACTGAGCCTAGGTTCTGGGGCACAGCAGAGGGAGCTGGTGGCTCAACCAGGGAAGGCTGAGACTTGGAGACTCTTTGCTGGAGACTCGGACTACTCCATTCACTTACCTTCTTTGCATTGGAGACTCTTTGCTTTGGAGACCTCAGAACCAGCTGCCTCTTCCACCCTGCCGCTCCCTGCCCGCCACCCCCCCCCCCCCCCCGGGTAGTGCCAGACACAGAAATCCTCACTGAGAGAGGATGAGACTGGAGCTGGTTTTGCCTGGGTAACCTGAAGACCTAGTACAGAGCAATTGCACAGAGGCAGATATTTGGGTGAAATGGAGAGTGTGAGCCTAGAGGGTTGCGGTTTGCAAAGAGCTGAAAGGTGTTAGATTGCTTGACCTAGATCAACCCAGACCCTGACATTTTTTTTAGTGTATCTGAACTTGTGGTCCTCTGCTCTTGTCTTCCTCTGACAGCATCAGCAACACATTTATCACAGGTGCTTGGCGCCAGTGTTGCCCTTCACAGTTCACTGAGCCATCTTGTCAACCTCTCATCCTATAGCCATAGAGCAAATGTTGGTCCATTGATTTTCTACTGTGACGTTTGTAAGGGAGCAGGGTTTTGTGTTTTATCTGCTGGGAGGCTGCATGGGGTGTTTAAGATGTTTGTGCTAAGTTATTTCTCATTTGTAATTTTATTTTTCTTCTGAGGAGCTGGTTAAAGTTAGCTGTCTCTTGAATAAACAGTCCACTTGAACTTGATGTGCGCACAGCATCCACACAATTTTAAAACAGTAGAAATTGTTAAGAAGGATCTGCAGGGCAAAATCTGCCTTTCCAACTGGATTAATGAGCTTAAATAAAATCACATAGAGTGAGTAAGAGGTGTTTTCCAGTATAGGACTCTTCTAATTTGAATGATGCCAGAGAACTTTTGTTTTGTTTTCTGATTTCAGTTTTTTTGTAATATAATTTTTTTATTACATATTTTCCTCAATTACATTTCCAATGCTATCCCAAAAGTCCCCCATACCCTCCCCCCCACTTCCCTACCCACCCATTCCCATTTTTTTGGCCCTGGCGTTCCCCAGTACTGGGGCGTATAAAGTTTGTGTGTCCAATGGGCCTCTCTTTCCAGTGATGGCCGACTAGGCCATCTTTTGATACATATGCAGCTAGAGTCAAGAGCTCCGGGGTACTGGTTAGTTCAGAATGTTGTTCCACCAATAGGGTTGCAGATCCCTTTAGCTCCTTGGGTACTTTCTCTAGCTCCTCCATTGGGAGCCCTGTGATCCATCCACTACCTGACTGTGAGCATCCACTTCTGTGTTTGCTAGGCCCCGGCATAGTCTCACAAGAGACAGCTATATCTGGGTCCTTCCAGCAAAATCTTGCTAGTGTATGCAATGGTGTCAGCGTTTAGAAGCTGATTATGGGGTGGATCCCTGGATACGGCAGTCTCTAGATGGTCCATTCTTTCGTCACAGCTCCTAACTTTTTCTCTGTAACTCCTTCCATGGGTGCTTTGTTCCCAATTCTAAGGAGGGGCATAGTGTCCACACTTCAGTCTTCATTCTTCTTGAGTTTCATGTGTTTAGCAAATTGTATCTTATATCTTGGGTATCCTAAGTTTTGGGCTAATATCCACTTATCAGTGAGTACATATTGTGTGAATTCCTTTGTGAATGTGTAACCTCACTCAGGATGATGCCCTCCAGATCCATCCATTTGGCTAGGAATTTCATAAATTCATTTTTTTAAATAGCTGAGTAGTATTCCATTGTGTAAATGTACCACATTTTCTGTATCCATTCCTCTGTTGACGGGCATCTGGGTTCTTTCCAGCTTCTGGCTATTATAAATAAGGCTGCTATGAACATAGTGGAGCATGTGTCCTTCTTACAGGTTGGGACATCTTCTGGGTATATGCCCAGGAGAGGTATTGCGGGATCCTCCGGTAGTACTATGTCCAATTTTCTGAGGAACCGCCAGACTGATTTCCAGAGTGGTTGTACAAGCTTGCAATCCCACCAACAATGGAGGAGTGTTTCTCTTTCTCCACATCCTTGCCAGCATCTGCTGTCACCTGAATTTTTGATCTTAGCCATTCTGAATGGTGTGAGATGGAATCTCAGGGTTGTTTTGATTAGCATTTCCCTGATGATTAAGGATGCTGAACATTTTTCAAGTGCTTCTCAGCCATTCGGTATTCCTCAGGTGAGAATTCTTTGTTTAGCTCTGATCCCCATTTTTAATGGGGTTATTTGATTTTCTGGAGTCCGACTTCTTGAGTTCTTTATATATATTGGATATTAGTCCCCTATCTGATTTAGGATAGGTAAAGATCCTTTCCCAATCTGTTGGTGGTCTTTTTGTCTTATTGACGGTGTCTTTTGCCTTGCAGAAGCTTTGCAGTTTCATGAGGTTCCATTTGTCAATTCTCGATCTTACAGCACAAGCCATTGCTGTTCTGTTCAGGAATTTTTCCCCTGTGCCCATATCTTCAAGGCTTTTCCCCACTTTCTCCTCTATAAGTTTCAGTGTCTCTGGTTTTATGTGAAGTTCCTTGATCCACTTAGATTTGACCTTAGTACAAGGAGATAGGAATGGATTGATTCGCATTCTTCTACATGATAACAACCAGTAGTGCCAGCACCATTTGTTGAAAATGCTGTCTTTCTTCCACTGGATGGTTTTAGCTCCCTTGTCGAAGATCAAGTGACCATAGGTGTGTGGGTTCATTTCTGGGTCTTCAATTCTATTCCATTGGTCTACTTGTCTGTCAGTATACCAGTACCATGCAGTTTTTATCACAATTGCTCTGTAGTAAAGCTTTAGGTCAGGCATGGTGATTCCACCAGAGGTTCTTTTATCCTTGAGAAGAGTTTTTGCTATCCAAGTTTTTTTGTTATTCCAGATGAATTTGCAGATTGCTCTTTTTAATTCATTGAAGAATTGAGTTGGAATTTTGATGGGGATTGCATTGAATCTGTAGATTGCTTTTGGCAAGATAGCCATTTTTTACAATGTTGATCCTGCCAATCCATGAGCATGGGAGATCTTCCCATCTTCTGAGATCTTCTTTAATTTCTTTCTTCAGAGACTTGAAGTTTTTATTATACAGATCTTTCACTTCCTTAGTTAGAGTCACGCCAAGATATTTTATATTATTTGTTACTATTGAGAAGGGTGTTGTTTCCCTAATTTCTTTCTCAGCTTGTTTATTCTTTGTGTAGAGAAAGGCCATTGATTTGTTTGAGTTAATTTTATATCCAGCTACTTCAACAAAGCTGTTTATCAGGTTTAGGAGTTCTCTGGTGGAATTTTTAGGGTCACTTATATATACTACCATATCATCTGCAAAAAGTGATATTTTGACTTCCTCTTTTCCAATTTGTATCCCCTTGATCTCCTTTTGTTGTCGAATTGCTCTGGCTAGGACTTCAAGTACAATGTTGAATAGGTATGGGGAGAGTGGACAGCCTTGTCTAGTCCCTGATTTTAGTGGGATTGCTTCCAGCTTCTCACCATTTACTTTGATGTTGGCTACTGGTTTGCTGTAGATTGCTTTTATTGTGGTTAGGTATGGGCCTTGAATTCCTGATCTTTCCAAGACTTTTATCATGGATGTGTGTTGGATCTTGTTGAATGCTTTTTCCGCATCTATGGAGATGATCATGTGGTTTTTGTCTTTGAGTTTGTTTATATAATGGATTACGTTGATGGATTTCCGTATATTAAACCATCCCTGCATCCCTGGAATAAAACCTACTTGGTCAGGATGGATGATTGCTTTAATGTGTTCTTGGATTCGGTTAGCGAGAATTTTATTGAGTATTTTTGCATCAATATTCATAAGGGAAATTGGTCTGAAGTTCTCTATCTTTGTTGGATCTTTCTGTGGTTTAGGTATCAGAGTAATTGTGGCTTCATAGAATGAGTTGGGTAGAGTACCTTCTGTTTTTATTTTGTGGAATAGTTTGTGCAGAACTGGAATTAGATCTTCTTTGAAGGTCTGGTAGAACCCTGCACTAAACCCATCTGGTCCTCGGCTTTTTTTGGCTGGGAGACTATTAATGACTGCTTCTATTTCTTTAGGGGATATGGGACTGTTTAAATCGTTAACTTGATCCTGATTTAACTTTGGTCCCTGGTATCTGTCTAGAAATTTGTCCATTTCGTCCAGGTTTTCCAGTTTTGTTGAGTATAGCCTTTTGTAGAAGGATCTGATGGTGTTTTGGATTTCTTCAGGATCTGTTATGTCTCCCTTTTCATTTCTGATTTTGTTAATTAGAATGCTTTCCCTGTGCCCTCTAGTGAGTCTAGCTAAGGGTTTATTTATCTTGTTGATATTCTCAAAGAACCAACTCCTCGTTTGGTTAATTCTTTGAATAGTTCTTCTTATTTCCACGTGGTTGATTTCACCCCTGAGTTTGATTATTTCCTACCGTCTACTCCTCTTGGGTGAATTTTCTTCCTTATTTTCTAGAGCTTTTAGATGTGTTGTCAAGCTGCTAGTGTGTGCTCTCTCCAGTTTCTTTTTGGAGGCACTCAGAGCAATGCGTTTCCCTCTTAGAAATGCTTTCATTGTGTCCCATAGGTTTGGGTATGTTGTGGCTTCTTTTTCATTAAACTCTAAAAAGTCCTTAATTTCTTTCTTTATTCCATCCTTGACCAAGGTATCATTGAGAAGAGTGTTATTCAGTTTCCATGTGAATGTTGGCTTTCCATTATTTATGTTGTCATTGAAGTTCAGCCTTAGTCCATGGTGGTCTGATAGGATGCATGGGACAATTTCAATATTTTTGTATCTTTTGAGGCCTGTTTTGTGACCAATTATATGGTCAATTTTGGAGAAGGTCCCGTGAGGTGCTGAGAAGAAGGTATATCCTTTTGTTTTAGGATAAAATGTTCTGTAGATATCTGTTAAGTCCATTTGTTTCATAATTTCTGTTAGTTTCACTGTGTCCCTGTTTAGTTTCTGTTTCCACAATCTGTCCATTGATGAAAGTGGTGTGTTGAAGTCTCCCACTATTATTGTGTGAGGTGCAATGTGTGCTTTGAGCTTTACTAAAGTGTCTTTAATGAATGTGGCAGCCTTTGCATTTGGGGCATAGATATTCAGAATTGAGAGTTCCTCTTGGAAGATTTTACCTTTGATGAGTATGAAGTGTCCCTCCTTGTCTTTTTTGATAACTTTGGGTTGGAAGTCGATTTTATTCGATATCAGAATGGCTACTCCAGCTTGTTTCTTCAGACCATTTGCTTGGAAAATTGTTTTCCAGCCTTTCATTCTGAGGTAGTGTCTGTCTTTTTCCCTGAGATGGGTTTCCTGTAAGCAGCAGAATGTTGGGTCCTGTTTGTGTAGCCAGTCTGTTAGTCTATGTCTTTTTATTGGGGATTTGAGTCCATTGATATTAAGAGATATTAAGGAAAAGTAATTGTTGCTTCCTTTTATTTTTGTTGTTAGAGTTGGCATTCTTTTCTTGTGGCAGTCTTCTTTTTGGTTCGTTGAGGGATTATTTTCTTGCTTTTTCTAGGGCGTGATTTCCGTCCTTGTATTGTTTTTTTTTTCTGTTATTATCCTTTGAAGGGCTGGATTCGTGGAAAGATAATATGTGAATTTGGTTTTGTCGTGGAATACTTTGGTTTCTCCATCTATGGTAAGTGAGAGTTTGGCCGGGTATAGTAGCCTGGGCTGGCATTTGTGTTCTCTTAGTGTCTGTATAACATCTGTCCAGGCTCTTCTGGCTTTCATAGTCTCTGGTGAAAAGTCTGGTGTAATTCTGATAGGCCTGCCTTTATATGTTACTTGACCTTTCTCCCTTACTGCTTTTAATATTCTATCTTTATTTAGTGCATTTGTTGTTCTGATTATTATGTGTCGGGAGGAATTTCTTTTCTGGTCCTGTCTATTTGGAGTTCTGTAGGCTTCTTGTATGATCATGGGCATCTCTTTCTTTATGTTTGGGAAGTTTTCTTCTATTATTTTGTTGAAGATATTTGCTGGCCCTTTAAGTTGAAAATCTTCATTCTCATCAACTCCTATTATCCGTAGGTTTGGTCTTCTCATTGTGTCCTGGATTTCCTGGATGTTTTGAGTTAGGATCCTTTTGCATTTTGTATTTTCTTTGATTGTTGTGCCGATGTTCTCTATGGAATCTTCTGCACCTGAGATTCTCTCTTCCATCTCTTGTATTCTGTTGCTGATGCTTGCATCTATGGTTCCAGATTTCTTTCCTAGGGTTTCTATCTCCAGCGTTGCCTCACTTTGGGTTTTCTTTATTGTGTCTACTTCCCTTTTTAGGTCTAGTATGGTTTTGTTCGTTTCCATCACTTGTTTGCATGTGTTTTCCTGTTTTTCTTTAAGGACTTCTACCTGTTTGGTTGTGTTTTCCTGTTTTTCTTTAAGGACCTGTAACTCTTTAGCAGTGCTCTCCTGTATTTCTTTAAGTGAGTTATGAAAGTCCTTCTTGATGTCCTCTACCATCATCATGAGATATGCTTCTAAATCTGGGTCTAGATTTTCGGTTGTGTTGGGGTGCCCAGGACTAGGTGGGGTGGGAGTGCTGCGTTCTGATGATGGTGAGTGGTCTTGATTTCTGTTAGTAGGATTCTTACGTTTGCCTTTCGCCATCTGGTAATCTCTGAAGCTAGCTGTTATAGTTGTCTCTGGTTAGAGCTTGTTCCTCAGGTGACCCTGTTAGCCTCTATAAGCCGACCTGGGAGGTTAGCTCTCTCCTTAGTTTCAGTGGTCAGAGTATTCTCTGCAGGCAAGCTCTCTTCTTGCAGGGAAGGTGCCCAGATATCTGGTGTTTGAACCTGCCTCCTGGCAGAAGTTGTGTTCCACTCACCAGAAGTCTTAGGATCCCGTGGGGAATCCTGTGTGGGTCCTTGCGGGTGTCCGGAGACTCCGCTGGCAAGGCACCCCGGTGCTCGAGTGGACCAGAAAGGACTTGTCCTGATTTCAGTTTTAAAGACAAATTTTGACAGCCATAATGCCCCTGGAGTGCATTTCAAAGAACAACTTTATGTTAAGAGATAGGATGTAACATTGCCCTAGTACTAAAATTATAGAAATGTAATTCTGATTTTCAATGCCAGCAAATAGGTCTGAAATGTTTTTCTTTTTCTTTTCTTTTTCTTCCTTTCTTTCTTTCCTTTCTTTCTTTCTTTCTTTCTTTCTTTCTTTCTTTCTTTCTTTCTTCTTCTTCTTCTTCTTCTTCTTCTCCTTCTTCTTCTTCTTCTTCTTCTTTTTTTTTTTTTTTTTGATTTTTTTGGTTTTTCAGGACAGGGTTTCTTTGTATAGCCCTGGCTGTCCTGGAACTCACTCCGTAGTTCAGGGTGGCCTCGAACTTAGAAATCCACCTGCCTCTGCCTCCCAAGTCCTGGGATTAAAGGTGTGCGCCATGTTTCTCTAAATACATCTTTAATTAATTTATAATCCTACTTCACAGAGCCACCAGACTCATTTCTCTAAAATACAGAACCCATCTGCCTCTGTACAACTGAAAGCTATTTAATGCATTGTTTACAGCATAGGGTTCAGCCTTCTTCACAGGCCCGCCAGTGTTGAGCCTTCTGCTTGGAAGTTTCCTTGGAAGGAACGTAGCTAGCAAGTCATTCATTTGCTCCCAAACTTGTATGTGTGTCAGCAACTCAAAGCACAAAATCTTCTCATCCCGGGTTTCCATCTCAGTAAGTTTCAGCCAAACAAAAAATCTAAGCGTGCGTAAGGATTGTCTTCCAGCTTCTCCTTGGCCATACTTTATAGCTATCTCCTGAGCACACTTACTCTCTTGTTTCTTGGCCTCCCTTCAAGCTTATGTTTCAGTACTGTCACCTTCTGAGTTACAGTCTGACGGTGTCATTTCCCTAACAGATTCCTTTCTAAGCCCCTTTTGACAGGGTCCTGATTTCCGAGGCGGTCATTTATTAAGTAGTCTAACATGTGCCTTGAGAACTAGGCAGTGTTCTGACTTACAAAGATTTTGATCTCCAAATTTTATAGTTCATTCTGGGTAGCAGGTTACTGGGGCCAGATAATAATCAGTGATACAGATTTTTAACAAGTAGAGATTTATAAAGGCCGTTTAAGGAGCAGCCAGTCACTCATGTTGTAAAGGTCCTTTAAATGCCCAGAGACAGAGAAGGTGCCCCTTCCCCTCTGTTGGCCAACCCCCCCTTCAGGTTGCCGCAGCCTTGACTATATCCATTCCCTTCATCCTGTACTTAGCCGGACACAACCTTCAGATCCTTGAGCTATCGCATGTCTCCTTCATTTTCCTCTGCCTTTCCTACTGTATCATCCTCTAGGTCTTGCTGGAAACCTTCCATTGCATGTCCTTCAACCAGGCTAAGTGATTCAGCTGTGGTCTAATTGCTAGCATCGAGATTGCCTGGTTAGTAGTTGTGTTTGGATGTGAAATGCCCTACAACCTCCCCAGTAAGCCTACTGAGTTCGGACACTTGGTTCCCAGATGGAGGTGCTGTTTGGGAAACTTAAGAGGTGGGGCCTCCCTGGAGGAAGTGTGTTGCCTGCATCGGGCCTTGGTGCTTACTAGCTTGGTCTTACTTCCTTTTCCCTCTGCATTCTGAGTATGGATGCAGTGTGACCAGCTCTCTTTCTATCCTGCCACCACAGTGTCTGCCTCTGCTTGTTACCATGTTGTCTTTGTCCGGATGGAATGTATTTATCTGGAACTGTAAGAAAAAATAAATAAACCCTTTCTTCCTTAAGTTGGTTTCCTTGGGGGTCTTTTATTTTTGCAACAGAAAAGTAAGACTACACTCTTTTGTGTTTATCTTTGAATCTTCATACCAAAGAAAACCCTTCTCTCATTCCCTGGCTCACCCAGAGCAGCTCCCTTCCTATTAACTCCACCACTAAGGGCACTCTTTTTTCCTAGGCACATTTTTTAATTCTGATAAGCAGTGAGCCGTTAAATTAAGTCTTTCCCTTCTGCTCCTGACAATACTTGGCATATGCTAAGAGCACTCAATAAATAGTAAGCCAAACCCAAATCCAAAACAAAACAAACACAAAACCAAAATCAAACAGAAAGCTAGAAAGAGTTTGGAAGACAGACTTGTAGTCAATTCTAAGGTAAATATGGTGACTGAAAATTGTCTCATAAGAGAAATCACAGGCCACCATAAGTATTTGCTGTCTAGGAGTGCTGTGTTTTAGCTACCGCATTATCAAACACCAGTTAGAGTAAGCGTTTTAGCCCTTACGTCACACAGAGGACTAGGACAGCATCTTCAGTTTCTGTTCAATTTGATTAGATCCTGAAGTCAAACCCTTGCCTTCACCAGAGCCCTCTCCTTTCACTTCCGGGAACTGATTTCACTTGCTTTCCTGTTTGTTCTTATCGTTATTCCGAGGCGTGTATTAGGGGCTGGAAAGATGGGGTAATTGAGGACATCAAGTGGCCTCTGACTGTCAAACCAGAAGTGGTACACTCAACTTCCTTGTTTTTCTCTGGAGGCGATGGAATTTTCTGACCACTAGCCGGGACTGGAATTGATCAGTACCAGAGAGGTGAAACATGGGAACATATAAGGATATTGTTTATGGATGTCACTTAGTCATCTCAACAGTTGATCTTACGATTTAGAAAACATTTCCTGCCTTTGAACACTGAACAATTCCACCTCCAAGCCTGTCAGGGTGGGGGTGTGGTGGGGGAGGGCATTCAGGAGAATGAACTCAGCTGGCTTGGAGGTTTATGATTGCTTGCTTCATTTGAATGATATCAACTCTATATTCTAGCATTGAGTTTACTTATAAATGATTGAGTTTTTGAGCATATTTTTGTTCAGTACTTATTAGTTGTGCGTGTTCTAGGTACAAACAATGTGTCCGGATCACTTTCAGCCTCCCTTTTCTCCCCTTCCTCCCTCCCAGCTTCTAGCGGCCTCTTTCCTACATTACGAGTGACTAAATAAACAAACAATAACAACAACAAACACCTTCCACATACGAGAGAGAACGTTTCTGCTTATTTCACTAACATGATGTTCCCTGGCTCCATCCATTTTTGCTGTAATTAATTTTATGGCTGGATTGTAATGAATAGTAGTGCGTTATATATCTAAATCTTATCTCCGTCAATCATCTGTAGTTGATAGATATAATTGATATCTATCAGTTGTCTACTATCTGATTTCACTTGTCCATTTGTCTGCTGCTGATTTTATCTTAACTACTGTAAATAGTTCTATAGAAAACATGGGCATGTATGTAACTCATCTCTTGCTTCCCTCCCGTCCCTGTGGATATTTGCTCAGAAATGGGAAGGCTGGGTCTTCTAGTAGACCAGTTTTACTGTTTCAAGTGTCCTAATTTACATTTCTGATAACAGTGTATAAAAGTTCCTTTACTTCTGCATATACTTAGCAGCACTTGTTATTGTTTTTATATTAGTCATTCTAACTGGGGTGAGATGATATCTTAGTTTTGAGTTGGAATTTCCCAAGTCGCTAATCACATCAAACATTTCCGTGCATCTATTGGCCATTTATCTTCCTTTTGAGAAGTCTGTTCAGATTATTAATAATAGGAATTTGTATCTTTCGATGTTGTGTTCCTTGTGTATTTGAATACCAAGTCCTTGTCAGATGAGCAGTATGCAAATATCTTCTCTCATCTTTTAAGTTATCTCGCCTTTGTTGATTGTTCCCTTTGTTGCTTTTGTATGCTTTTGGAGTCCCTGCTATATCAATGGGATAGTCTTTTCTTCTAGTAGTTTGTGATATTTTAGGTCTCGCATTTGGGACTTTGATGATTTGTCGCGCCCGCTCTCGACCAGCAAGAACGACGCAACCACCAGTCCTTCTAACAGCAGTTTATTCAGTCTTCATCTTTCTTCTTTCTCTTCATCAGTACCGTTCCCCAGCTGAAGAGTTCTGAATCCAAGCCAGATCCTTCTCAACAGTCTGTTTCACGGGAACCTTTATTAACCCCTTCTTCCCCGTGATGCAGTTCTGAATCCTCCCTGTAGCAGGGGGTCTTCGCTCTTGCCTGAAGATGTTTCTTTTCCCGGGTTTCGGCACCACTTGTTGCGCGCGCTCAACTGGCCAGGAAGAACGACGCTGCTACAGGATCCTTCTGCACACATTTATTCAGTTATTATTATATCTCCCTTGTTTATATCTCCCTTGTTTTTATATCTCCCCTTGTTTTTATATCTCCCTTGTTTATATCTCTCCCTTGTTTATATCTCCTTTGTTTTTATATCTCCCTTGTTTTTATATCTCCCTTGTTTTTATATCTCCCCCGAACCCTGGGCCTCTCACTCCTTTTATACTCTCTCTCATCCACGAACCGCAGGCCACGCCCCCTCGCCAGTCACGCCACGCCCCCTCGCCAGTCACGAGGCTTCAGCTAATCAGGGCAGCAGGGGCAAATCTCTACCAAATTGGATTCACCTGTATCCTGGTACACCTGCGCAGCACTCAAGATGTTTGTGTCTTATATGAGGAAGTCAGGTGCAAATCATATGACTTAGCTGCAGTCCCTGGCGCCTTTGGGACTGCCGCCACACCCGCTCCCCACAATTCCCCCTTTTTTCTTTTTTGGCAGAGAGAATGTCTGTAGATAGCCCCCCGCAGCCATGCCCCTTACCCGTCCTTGGGTGACAAACAGCATTGGTTTGATCCCTGTCTTAGGTTGGTGACATGCCCAGGGAGTCTTATCACTGACTACCTCTCTATCATGCCAAGCCACACCTGGGGAGATTGTGTTTTGCTTGTGGCAGGTGCATCAAAAGGCCAGGATGTTAATTAACCTATGGCCAGATCTTAATTGCTGCAAGCAAGCCTCATGGGTGAAGGTAGAGGTCTGATCCCCAGTGTGCAAGCATAGGGGCCCTACACAAAACCATCCCTTAGGCTCATCACCCAGAGAGGTCTTGGCCAGCTCCCGTGTCGTTTTTCCTGGGGGAAGGGAACTAGGACACTGAACCTTCATGCAATCAGACGTGCCTTCCACAGGATGCCAACAGCAAGCTATCCTCTGTGCAGTGCTTAGCCTCGCACCCCACGGCATAACGCAGCATAATTTTTTTAGAGCGGCAAACCAAATCTGAGGAGATTGTCCCGCCTCCACTGCAGCAAAAGCCTATGCTACCATGGCGAAAGTGCGGACCCGCACACTCTGCACCTAACACATGTGCCAAACACAAAACACACACACACTATAACAAGCATACATCCCAGGGCTCTCATCCCCGCTCATCTTCCCTGAAGCAAGGGATAGATAGCCAGAGGGGCTATCTCCTTAAGGGGAATTCAGGGATCAAAAAGCGTGGAAAGAATATCATGTCGAGCTGGTATCGGCTTCTGGAATACCGAAAGGATCTCTCATCTCGGCTCCATTGTTTGTGCTTGTGGGAATATCCACCACATCCACAGGGGCAACTGGATCAGGAGCCTCATTCTTGCAGCGTCTCACCAATCTCTCCGGCACCCAAAGAGGTTCTGTTTGGTCCTGTGGAAACACAAACAGACCTTCTCGCCCAAGTCAACACCAGATCTGGTCGATCCCCAGGGGAGATGGACACAATACCTCGTGGTAATGAGACCATAACCTCAATCACCTGTGTGTCCATCTGGGAAGTCAATATGAAAGTCAAGTTTTCACTGCTGAGGAGGCATAGGGAGGAGGCACAGAAGCTAATTCGCCTTCCTCCTCCACCTCGGCTCTTTTGTTTCGTCCTTTCTGTTCACCTGATTTTACTGTGTCTTCTTTCTTTTTCCTTTTTCTTTTTAAGCCCTTCTCCTCTTCCGACATACTTTCTTGTTGCTCTGTAAGGATTTTCTGACCTGTCTTGACTGCCTCTACACACAAACAGTAACAGAGTCCATATATCAGAACAAACAAGACCAAAACTATCAGACCTACCCACAAAGGGTCAACGGGAGAAAAAAGCATAACTACACAGCGAGGATCTATTGATCACTACACTGAGGTTATCATAGTTCCTTAACTTGTCCCCAAACCAGGAACCTTAACTTGTCCCAAAGCCGGGAACCTTTCGTTACCTTGTGCCTGCTTCCTGGCAACTTTATACTTGCCTCTATTTTATCCGAGGTCCTTCCCAAACTCCTGGGTTACTTTGTGCCTACTTCCTGGCAACTTTATGCTCACCTCTACTTTATCCGAGGTCCTTCCCAAACTCCTGGGGTCGCAAGTTTCACTCACCGTGAACTTACCCTGCCAGCAACCACTGACTGCTGAAAGTTCTGAACTCGGTGGGGGAGTCGGTTCCCCGTACGGGCCACCAATTGTCGCGTCCACTCTCGACCAGCAAGAACGACGCGACCACCAGTCCTTCTAACAGCAGTTTATTCAGTCCTCATCTTTCTTCTTTCTCTTCATCAGTACCGTTCCCCAGCTGAAGAGTTCTGAATCCATGCCGGATCCTTCTCAACAGTCTGTTTTACGGGAACACTTTATTAACCCCTTCTTCCCCGTTATGCAGTTCTGAATCCTCCCTGTAGCAGGGGGTCTTCGCTCATGCCTGAAGATGTTTCTTTTCCGGGGTTTCGGCACCAATTCTCGAGCGTGCCCCCAACTCGCCAGCAAGAACGACGCTGCTACAGGATCCTTCTGCACACATTTATTCAGTTATTATTATATCTCCCTTGTTTATATCTCCCTTGTTTTTATATCTCCCCTTGTTTTTATATCTCCCTTGTTTATATCTCTCCCTTGTTTATAATCTCTACCAAATTGGATTCACCTGTATCCTGGTACACCTGCGCAGCACTCAAGATGTTTGTGTCTTATATGAGGAAGTCAGGTGCAAATCATATGACTTAGCTGCAGTCCCTGGCGCCTTTGGGACTGCCGCCACACCCGCTCCCCACAATGATTCTGAGTTTTTTTTTGTACAAGGGTGAGAGATAGAGGTCATATTCTAACATCAGAGTTTCCCTTCTCTCTCTCTAGTGTATGTTTTTGATACCTTTATTGAGAATCAGTTCATTTCTGGAGTGCTTGCTATGTTCCATTGGTCATTGTATGTTTGTATGCCAGTGCTCTGACATGATGTTTGGTAACTGTGGCACTGTAGAGTGCTTTGAAATCAGGTGTTGTGATATCTTTGGTGTTTAATATAAAATTTAAGATTTTTTTCTACTTTGAAGAATATCTGCATTTTGATAAAGATTGCCTTGAATCTGAAAAATCACTTAAGATCATATAGACAATTTAGTAAAATGAATTATTCCAATTCATGAATATAGAATACCTTTCTTCTTTGTGTCTTTTTTTCCTATTTCTTTCATTGATGTCTTCTAATTTTTCTTTTACTTCCTTGGTTAAATTTATTTCTAAGCACTTTATTTTATTGACTTTTAAAAACTCCTTTGCTTCATTGATCTTACTTCAATTTTTAGTCTCTATATTATTTCTTCTTTGATCTTAGTTATTTCTTTCTTCCGACTCATTTGGTTTACTCTGACCTCTCTGGGCCCTTGAAATGTGTCCTTAGGCTGCTTGTTTTAGATCTTTCATTTATTTTGAAACATACTTTGTCTGCTTTTGTTGTATCCAAGAAATTTTGATAGATTATTTCTATTCACACTTCTTTCAAGCAAGTTTTGAATTTCTCTTTGATTTCCTTAATGACTCCTGGCATGCTCAGTAGCATCTTGTTGAGTCTCTGAATTTACAAAGCTTCTGAAGGTTGTTGTTAATTTCTAGTTGTGTTTCTCTGGTGATGTGGAAAGATACTGCTATGATTTTGGATTGGGTTTGTTGAGATTTATTTTGAATCTCATATATGGTCTATTAAGGAAGTTCTATCTGCTGAAGGGAAAAAAGGTATATTCTATAGTTGTGGGTAAAATGTTCTGAAAATGCCTGCCTGTGGTTGGTTTGAACACTTTAATATTGAGCTCAAAGTCACCAATTATGTGTCAGAGACACATTTAGGAAAGAAATCAGAACACTTTCCCTTGGTGTCATTTAACCAAGAGTGAGCCCAGATTTGAACTCTCTTCTTTACTCTCCCTGTGTCTTTCTTCCTCCTTTCTGTCTACTGCATGAGTCTGAACCATGTCTTCCTGAAAACCGTCTGGTAAATTTGTCCCCATGTCTCTTCCCTCCCCCTGTGTGTATGTCTTTCTGTCCCTGTATGTTTGTTCATGTCTATATGTATGTCTGTCTCTCTCTATGCACGTGAGTGTCCCTATCAAAGGGCTTTGTTCTGTGTTTATTGACTAGCACAGAATACATCACACAGGGAAGGAATGAGGGACATGTCACAGAAATCTTCAACAGAGTTTTACAAGGGATGAAATCGTTGACTTCAGTTGACATCACTTGGCCCAGATAACAAACATTATTGTTTATCAAACAATATCCATATGTTGCATTCAGCATTTATGGTGAATGTTCATTTTACAAAGCT
The DNA here is from genome assembly GCF_000001635.26 of Mus musculus. Taxonomy (NCBI): domain Eukaryota; kingdom Metazoa; phylum Chordata; class Mammalia; order Rodentia; family Muridae; genus Mus; species Mus musculus. The sequence goes on from NC_000079.6 coordinate 113,312,559, forward strand.
GCTTTCAGCCCCGTTTGCTCTTTCCAGCCAAGAATTATCATGAATCACCTGTATTACTCTGTTTCGTGAGCATGGAAGAGTACATGATTTAAGACTATAGCTGTGCATTAGTTTTGTTTTTAAAAGCTGATTACATGGAAATACAAGGCAAGTGAGGTTGGTTATTTCATTGTCTCTTAAAGGCATGTTAAACCAACAAGTTGGTTACAGTCTTAAGCTGCCACCTCTGGCTGTGAGATCTAACAAAAGTTCCAGTCTCTTAGAATGTAAGCAGTCTTTTTTCATAATGCTTTGTTGTACCTATTACTAAAGCCATTTGATCTAGAGTATGCTGTAATTATGTTTGTCACTTTTCTATCTGGATGATCTATTCATTTCAAGAGTGTGTTACTGAGGCCTCCTACTGATGTTGTATTAGATCCCATCTTTCTCTTTAGCTCTACTAAAGATTGTTTTATGGAAGTCTGTGCTTCTACACAGGTTCGTATGTACTTACAACTGTTTATAGTCTTTACATTTTAAAAGCTTGTGTGTGTGTGTGTGTGTGTGTGTGTGTGTGTGTGTGTGTGTGTGTATGAGAGAGTGGGGGGTACCATGGTGTTCATGTGGAAGCCAAAGGACAACACTTGAAGTTGAGTCTCTTTTTCCCCTGTGTGGGTCATAAGATCAGTCTTAACTTGGGACACCTGACTTGCTGGCAAATGCCGTTAACCTTCTGAGACTTTTGGCTCTGTTACCTGTTCCTGTTTCATTGATTCTTTGGTCATTCTAACCGTCTTGATTTCTTTTTGCAGTTTTTCTCTTTAAATTTATTTTGTCTTAATGAAGAATAGGTGTCTCTGATTATTTTTGGTTTCTGTCTTTGTGGGATATGTTTTCGTTTCCAGTCTGCGTGTGCCTTACCAGTGAAGTCAGTTTCTCATAGGCACCATATCGTTGGGCTTTATTTTATTTCTTAATCTGTTTAATCCAGGCTTTACTTTTTAATTTGGGGATTTATCTGCACTGAAGGATTTTATATGTACATATGGCCTTACGCTTGATAAATGTGTTCCTTTTCCTATTTGCTTTGAGTTCTATTTGCTCCATGATTCCTCTCACTCATCTTTATGGTTTGGTGCTTTTGCTCTGTTGACAAGGGCTGCTTCTGCTGTGTCTTCTGTTTGGCAACTAGACATGTTTGGAAAATGCCTGCAATCTGAGCATTTAGTGGTTTGAGGCTGGGTCCTGAATTCAAGGCCAGCCTGGGACACGTAGGGAGACTCTGCTAAAAAAGAAATTATTTTTTTGGTCTAATGAACTTTCCTTTAAATGTAACTTGGAAGCTTCTTGCTTTCGGGGTTTAGAATTCTCTTTGTCTTGTGACTTTGACAATTTAACTATAATAAGTTGGCCTGAGTGTTGTGGCCGGCCAGCAGATCACAACATGGGTTCTAGCCTGGAAAGGCATTTTGGAAACCTGGAAGAGAAGAGGGGCTAGGCGGCGAGAGATAAGGAAGGAACCAAGACAAAGCTCTCTGCTCAAGGTTCAATTTTTACTATTTCGGCACTCCGTTATAAAGGAAGGGGGAGGGGCCCAATTCCTGCCAAATAATCTTGGGATCCAGTAGCAGGATGATCACGTGATGGCTTCGGAACAGCAAAGCGGCAGGTTCCAGCAGTAGGCGTGGCAGAAAGATTGAGCGGGAAGCTCCACCCCTGAGCAAGCAGGTTTCAGGCTGGGGGAGGGGAGACTACACCTGAGCATCTTTTTTGGACACATCTGTTTGGGTCATTTGTCTCTCCTGCATCTGGACTTCCACATCTTTTCCATGGTGATGGATGCTTTCAACCATTATGTCATGTAACTGACATTGTATGCCTTCCATGTTTCTTTTCCTCTGGACTCTCCTGGGGTGCAGCCTTTGGGCTGTTAATGAAGCCCCAAAGTTCATCTTCACCCCCCATTGCCTTCTCCTTCAGTCTTCTTTCTTATCTGGGAGATATCTTTCAAAAAGACTTGTCTTCAAGTTCAGCTCTTCTTTCACTATTGATCTCGTTTGCTGTTGTGGCTTTTGACTATAATTTTTAAATGGCTTGTTGAGCTCTGCACTGCCGAGATTCCTGTTTGATTCCCTTTCAAGAGCCCCGTTTCTTTACTGAATTTCTTTCTTGTTTTTTTATGTTTTAGATATTTTTAAGTGTTTTTGTCTCTAGTATGTTTTCATTTTTACAAAATAGTAGGTTTCATTTGAAGTTGTCATACATGTGTTTTGTGTATTTTCTGATATTCTTTCCTCCTTGTATTCCCTCTTTCTCATGTCACCCTCCCTCTCCCCACTTCCCCTTCCACTTTCATGTCATATGCCTATGTCTACATCCTAAACTTTGCACAAGAGCCAATATACAATATTAGTTTTTTTCTGAGTCTGGCTTATTTCACTTAACATAAAGATATCTGTTCCATCCATTTTCATACAAATAACACAGTTTTGTTCTTTATTGCTGAATCAGACTTCATTGTGTGCATATACACCACACTTTCTTTTGCTCAATTTCTTACTAACAGGATGTATTATTTTTCTGGTCTTGCTTATTTATATGTATTTTCTTGAGTTTATTCAGCTTCCTTATCATTTTAAATAAACCATTTATTGGACTTCTTAGTCAGGGTTTGTATTCCTGCACAAAACATCATGACCAAGAAGCAAGTTGGGGAGGAAAGGGTTTATTCAGCTTACACTTCCACATTGCTGTTCATCATCAAAGGAAGTCAGGACTGGAACTCAAGCAGGTCAGGAAGCAGGAGCTGATGCAGAGGCCATGGAGGGATGTTACTTACTGGAATGCTTCCCCTGGTTTGCTTAGCTTGCTTTCTTATAGAACCCAGGACTACCAGCCCAGGGATAGCAACACCCACAATGGTCCTCACCCATTGAGAAAATGGCTTATAGCTGGATCTCATAGAGGCATTTCCTCAAGGGAGGCTCCTTTCTCTGTGATAACTCCAGCTTGTGTCAAGTTAACACACAAAACCAGCCAGTACATTGGGAATTTCATGAGTGTTGTTTTCTTTAGAATCTAGTGATAGAGAATTATATACTTTCTTGGAGGTATCATGTTGCCATATTCCTTTTCTTTCTGAACTTATTTCGTACATTGGTATATGGTATTGAATTTAGTCCTTGGGTACTACAGTATATTCTCTATTGCTTCCCTGACTGTAGTAAATGTTAAGGTGCAACACATAGCATGGCAGAGTTAAAGGGACCCACTGTTGAGCCTGGCCTGATGGCACACACCTTTAGTCCCAGCCCTTGGAAGACTGAGGCAAGTGGATCTCTGGCCAGCCTGGTCTACAGAACTAGTTCCAGGACAGCCAGGGCCACACAGGGAAATCCTGGAGAGCGGGAGGAGTTGGGGGAAGCATCCAAGGTGATCATATGGACACCCTCTTCATATGTGCCTTATCTATCTCATATCCAGCCAACCTGGGCAGGCTGGGTTGTAACTTTCCCCTTGCTTTTGGCCTAGTTGCTGGCAGGAACAATAGGGTCTGTCTTTAGAGGTCCCATGATATCTTGTGAAGAATGGCTTCTGCAAACTCTGAGGTGCTGGCCTTAATAAGAGAATAACCTGTACCTGTGGGCTCAGAGGGCTCCGGGGGGTTCTAGGCGTCAAGCTGCTCCACTGCACCAATGTGGATTTCCACTTTCACACAGCAGTGCTCTGACTTAGCCGACCAGAGCCTTTGCTTCCTCAGAGTGAGCTCGTTTAGTTGGGACTTTTTGAGGTTGGCTACTCCAATGGTTTTGGTATGAACCTTAGCTTCCTCCGTCCTTCTGCTGTGAGCAATGAGAAGGACACTGGCCTCTCCCAGTGCATCTTTTTGTAACACCTCAAGCTGGTCAGTACCCAGTCTCATTGTTCTCGTGGTTACACTGGCTCTCTGCTTTTTATAGCTTAGTGTTTCACAGCTGGACGAGTATGCACTCTGTCACTACTATGCCACCTCAGTTCATAGCCAGAGGGACTTTGGTGTCTCTGCCAGGTTTCCTGGGCCCCACCTGTCGACAGCGACATTCATCCATTATCATCTCAGTTGAGGGTGGTTCAGAGTCAACTCCCTCCCAGGGTCACTATCTAAGGCCACTTTTACTACCAGTTAGGTTCCCTGGGAAGCTAAGCCACAGTTGAAACTTAACACGCAAGAGGTTTATTAGAGGGAGCCCCGAACCAGCCCCCGCAGACAGCAAGGTGCCAGACTTGTGGGGATGAGGGATTTGAGCTGCTTCTGCACCAGGGAGAACCTTGGCAGCTCCTTTAGAGGGTTCTAACGAAGAAGAGACCTCTCAGAGCTGTCCCGGGGTGGGTAAGAGAAAGCTAAGCTTTTGTATGGAATGCTGGGTCTGTGGAGCACCCTAGGGAGCAGGAGTGGCCTTTGGGGAGGCAGCTTTCTTCAGCAGGGTCAGTCTATGAAGAGGAAGGATATAATGCATAGGCATTGCGTAGTACATGTCCTGACTTGTGCTTTTCTTCCCCGTAGCATCTTTTTATGGGGAAAGCTACGTGGGGCTCAGCACCACCGAGGTTTTCCCTGAGCTGTCGCTTCAGTTAAGATTTCAAACCAGCAAGCCACAAGGCTTACTCTTCCTTGCAGCCGGGAAAACCGACTATTGCCTGATAGAACTTCTGTCAGGAATATTACAGGTATGCTTTTGAAAAAAAAAATCTTTAAAATATGTAAGCATTCGGTTCCTAGAGAACACCAAGCAACAGAAAGAGAACAAACTGGAATAATTTGTAGAATAAGATGACACGTACGTAGGGTGGGATTGTCTCTGGTTTTTCTAGCATGTCTTAAATATTACCTGCTTTCTAACAACCCCCTCTTATGTTCCAGTCCATTCTGTAAGGGAACCCACTCTCTGGAAGGTCATTGCATTAACCCCTCTAAACAACCTAATGGCTTCTTTGGGGCCTCAGCACCTCTCGACCTGCTGGGTTGGGGATTGAAGCCTCAACTATGAGTTTTAGTAGGGGTCAGTCCATAGCAACCCCTTCCCCAAGAGCACAGGGATGAACATCTTGATGGGTGTCATTAATTATGGCTCTGGTCTCTTTCAGGTGAAAATAAACATGGGTACGGGGCAAGAAATCCTCCTTTCTGAGCAAAGACTTCGTGTGGACGATTTGGCTTGGCATTCGTTGGAGCTGCGCTATGGCAAGGATGCTGTTCTCTTGGTCATTGACAAGCACTTTGAGACAACCGTCCGGCTGGCGGGTGGGCTGCGTAACTTCACCTTTCACCATGGAATCTATATAGGAGGCCGTGGGGGGCTCAGTGTCCCTTACCTGGACAGGAAGATCCCCAACTTCCGGGGATGCATGGAGGATGTGGCGTTTAACCAGAGGGAGATCCTTACGTCCCTTAGGTCATACCCTGGCTTTAAGAAGGTGTCTGAGGTGTCGCTGGGGTGTAACGATGAGTTTTTTGCTGGGAAGGATGAAGCTATTAGCTTTTTCAGCTCTAGGTCCTATGTTACCTTTCCAGAATGGAAGGTACACGGGGAAGGGTTCCTGAGATTTGCTGTGCAAACTGGAACCCTGCAGGCTTTGCTTTTATTTCAGTCCGGCAGAGGAAGAGATTTTGTTGCCTTGGAAATCCATGAGGGTCTACTGAAGGCTCACGTAGGAAGGGGCGGAACAAAAACTCAACTCTCTTCATTCAGCTTGGTTAGTGACAACAAGTGGCACGTTGTTCAGCTTAAAGTCACCGGGAGGCACGTGGACATCATGGTGGATGAACACAGGGAAAGGGCGGGGCTGCCTCTGCAAAGCCAAGCGTTTGTATCCGAAGGCCCCCTGTTCATGGGTGGCCTGGATGACCGGATGTGGGAAACTGTGCGCGGCTTAGAAGTTGTGTCTATGCCTGGGAAATCTGTTCGAGGTATGTCTCTGAAAGGATGCCTGCGAGCCTTAGAAGCCAATTTGGAAAAGAGAGCATTACGGGATGCTCTTGTCTCCAGAGACATTTCGGCTGGGTGCACAAGTGAGGGTCTCCGTGGTACAGATCCTTCTGTGGCAGGGGAAGACCTGTTTCCACCAGAGCCATCCTCTCCCACGACCATTCCCAGTTCTCCTCTGAAAATTCAAAGTGGCAGCTTTTTGGTTTTGAATAAGTTAGAAGTCCAAGAAGGTGGACGGGCCTTACTGGGACAAAGGCATATAGAAGTAGATGTGGACTTTATGGATCTGGGTATCAATTCTTCTCAGATACTGTTTAAGATACAGGAAATGCCAGCTCATGGGTTCCTTCAAATAGATGCTTGGCCTGCACAGGAAATGGAGAGGACTTTTACTCTGTCAGATTTGAGGCATGGGAAAGTGTGGTATGTCCACGATGGTTCAGAAGAGCCTACAGATTCGTTTACGTTTTGGGCTTTTTCTAGTAGCAAGCAGGCACTGCTGTCCCAGCTGCAGGCTCCTGTTCCACATGTGTTTAACATTACTGTCCTTCCAGTGAATGACCCCCCATATCTTAAGCTTCCAGAAGGACACCTGCTTCTCTTTGAGAACACTAAGCAACGACTAACACCCAGGGTGATACAGGTGTTAGATCCCGACACCGATTCTCGGCGGCTCAGGTTTTCTGTTCTTAACAACTTCAATTCAGAGGCTGGGTTTTTAGAAAATGCCAGGGAGCCCGGGAGAGCCATCACTGGTTTTACAGACATGGATTTACAAGATGGCAACATTTTCTATGTGCACAGGGGTCCTCGAAACTCTCGAGTTGCTCTAAGAGCAACTGATGGTGAGCTGGTTAGCAATACTGTGGTGTTGCGGGTCATGGCTGTCCCTTGGGACTTTGAAGTGGCTGATAGGACTGGCGTGGTGGTACCACAAGGTGGTACCATTCTCATCACTCGGAACAACTTGTCTGTGAAGGTGAATGGTGGACAACATGAGCTGGACACTCTCTATGACATCACACATCCACCTCAGTTTGGCCAAATTCAGCACCGGGGATCCAACGGAGAGTGGAAACCAGTTAGGACCTTTTCTCAACGTTCCATTGACCAGAGTCAGATCCGATACTATAGTTCATTCAAGGGATTGCAGCAAGAAAATGTGACGGATCACTTTAAGTTTAGAGTTAACATAGAGGGAAGAGTAGGCAGAGAGCTCCTGTTCCCTGTGACTGTGCAGTGGCTGCAGTTGACACTTCTGAAAAATATTCCTCTAGAGATTAGCAACGCAAACAAGAAAGTATTGGATTCTGGCCATCTGCAGGCTGCAGCAGGGAGTGTGGCAGCACCTGAGAGGGGACTCCATTTCAAGCTACTGATTCCACCTAAGAGAGGAAGACTGCTACTTGGCAATAAAGTTCTTAAATCCGGTTCAATGTTCAGTCAAAAAAACATTGCAGACTCTAAGGTGAGCTATGAACCTCAGGGGATGCCTGGGCAAGACTCACAGGATTCTTTTAGTTTCTCAATTGTTGTAAAACAGGTAGAATCTAAAGATCACACCTTTAGGATAGACCTTAAAGCAGATAAGACACATGTCACTATAACCAACACTGGACTGTATGTTAAAGAGGGGGAAAGGACAATAATTACAAAATCAGAATTATTTGTTCAAACACTGGATAATCATGTCTTCCAATATAAAGTCACCAAGAGTCCTCAGCATGGGGAACTGAAATTGGTCAGCTCGTCTGCTTCTCTGGGAAGTGACAATAGGGCCACTGGATTCACAGACGAAGACATAGTGAGTGGGAGGCTGGTCTATGTTCATGATGACTCTGAGGCCCAGTGGGATGAATTCATCCTTCTGGCCTCTGCCACAGGTCTGGGCCAACAGGGAGGGGTCAGAAGTCTTGACTCTGAGCACACGTCTACAGAGATCAAAGTCAGCGTTTCTGTTGAGTTGAAGAATGATGAGAAGCCGGTGCGTGTGGTGGATAAGATCTTTCACGTTGTGCGGGACAGCCAGCGCTTACTGACACTAGCAGATCTCTGTTACCATGACCCCGACATAGATTTTGACGATGGCCAGTTGCTCTACACTCGGCATGGCATACCCAATGGAGATTTGGTGAAAGCTGCTGACCCAATTCGGAAGCTCTACCAGTTCAGACAAGAGGACCTACGGGAAGGGCGTGTGCTCTTCAGGCACCACGGTCCAGATTTCGCTCGGTTCCTGATTTTTGTGACAGATGGTGTCCATTACACATCATCCCTTTTCGAGGTCAGTGTGTCAGAGGCCTATGTCCGCATAGTCAACAACACAGGGCTGCTTGTGCACAGAGGGAGGGACAGCTTTCTAACAACAGCCAACCTGAGCGTCACCACAAACCAAGATGTCAGAACAGACCATGAGTTTGAATTCCACATCGTGCAACCCCCAAAACATGGCAGACTCCTGGTCAACAATTCTACCTTTCACTCATTTTCCCAGCATGACCTAAAGCAGGGACGTGTGATTTATAGGTATGACGGGGATGGCAACCTCGATATCTTTAACCTGACAGTGAAAGTTAAAGATGCCTACCTAGATGTGAGCATCAGGGTCCAAGTGTCGTCAGAAGGTCGCCAACGTTCCACTCCGATTCTGCACAGCAGGAGCCTTATAGTTGAAGAAGGAAAACCAGTAAAACTGAGCAGAGGAAAGCTCCAGGTAAGTGATAGCCAAAGCCTTGAGCTTTCTTACTGGCTTAGACTAGTAGGGGCTTATAATCCATTTGTTTGCTTCTGAGAGCACCCTCTCTGTGTCTCTGTGTCTCTGTCTCTCTCTGTCTCCCTGTCTCTCTCACTGTGTTTCATGGTACTGGGTATACTTCTAATGTATGTGCATGTGCACACACTTATGTGCATATCTATGTGCCACTGAGATGAAAGGTTGGGAGGTTTTCAGTTTGAATCTACCAGTTTTCTGACGGTTGGGAATAAAATCTGCACAATGTTCAGCCTTATTTTAAAGCCGTGTTTACATACACAGTCATGTGTGTGCCCGTGTGTAGTGCAGTATGAACTAGGACTTAGGGAGGGACGTTTATATTATGATAAATTAAGAGCTCTTTATTTTGATTTGCTAACAGTAGCGCCAGCAACGTTTCATTTGACACGGGTTAGTCTATGATGGGAAAAAGTATTAGCAGACGTAAAAAGGATTCCCCAAACAACGGAGGACAGCATTGTGTGGTCTCTTTCTTGACGTCTGGATGTGGCCTTGGATAGGATGGATAAAACCGATCTTGACCAGTAGAGTAATGCCAGGGTTAGAGCAGAGCCACACATTTTCCTCCAGCTTCTTCTACCTTGAAACATAGTCCTGTGGATCCGTGTAACCAGGCTCAGTTTTGGGGGGAATTTCCTCCAGGGTATAGGATGTGCAAGCTGTACTTTTTGACGGCTGCCCACCCATGCAGGCTGTTCTGCCTTTGCCGTAGGGACTTGAGGCAGGCTTCCAAGTGCAACCGGTCACATCAGAGCTGAGTTTGAGCTAGAGTCAGGTTGGTGAATAGCGAGTCTTCCCTAAGGGAATAGAAGGCACCAGAGTCTCACAATTCTTTTCCAAGCTTACAGAATTCGTGCATTTCACCACAAGGTGGCGTGTTCAGCCTTGTGATGAAATGAGTTGCAAATAGGGTTCGGGGATGGTCTTTGCTGAATCAATACAATGAAAACTCATAGGAAGTGCTGAGCTAGTGAGGGTAGAGCTAAAAAAGGAAAGAGCCCTTTCCTCTACAGTTGGGAGATGTTGCTGAGTCAACTGTTCTTTCTTCTGCCACCTTTGATTCTTTATAATCTTTCCACCATGGTGCTAAGGATCAAATTCATGGCCCTGTAAACACTAGATGCAAGGCAAACCTCCAGCCCTCTCCTTATTTAATTTTTTTTCCATCTAAATTTTTAGACTATTCAGGGTTTTTAGTGCTGTGTGCAGGTACTTCATAACTGTTGACTATTAATTTTTTAATATTTATTTATTTTTGTGACCAGAGCTGATATTCCAAATATTGGCATGGATCAGACCTGACTTTGAACTGCGTGACAACCCTGCTTGTAACTTAAGCCACTTGTTGATGTTAAGTGAAGTCTTGTGGTTCGTCAACGGCTTTGATTGCCTCTTACAGTTCTTCATATGCTTTTTTTTTCTTGTGTGTCTGTGTGCTATGTTGGGGAACACAAGGCTGGGAATGAAGAAGATATTCCTTCAGAGGCAGTGTTCACAGTCAGAACTCCACCCGTACACGGATACCTCCAAATATCCACAGCAGAAGACGGCATCGCGGGTGCAGATGTGATGCCCACTCTGAACTTCACCCAGCAAGATGTTGATGATGGCCATGTCCTCTATGTCCAGACAGCTCCCGGCCAGCAAAAGGACCAGTTCACCCTCGATGTGACAAAGGACTCCCGGGTTATAAGGAGAGTGGAGGTGCTCTTGGAGCCCATCCCCAAGTGGATTCCTCTCAAGGTGCAGAATCTCACAGTTCAAGAAGGGGGCTCCAAGGTACTTCTGCAGGATCACCTCCAAATTGCAAGCAAGTATTTGGAGGGTCTTGACTGTGAATTCATTCTCCTCGAACCGCCAAAGCACGGTTATGTCGAAAGCTCCAAGTTTCCAAGAGTGAAGCTAATGAAATTTTCCAGGAGAGAGGTAATACATCTCAGCTGATATGTTTGAGCTGTGCCAGAGGGGGGGCTGGCTAGAACTGACTCTGTATCATTTAGACTCACAGGCTCTGTCAGTGATGCGATTTTAGAGTCCAACTTCCCACAAGATGCTAGTATCGCCTGTGTCCCTGTAGAAACTGTGTTAACATTGTTTAAAAATCTTCAGTGATGGACTATTCATGACTTCTTGAGAGGACCCTTTGTAGTTAAAAGCACTTTAACATTTCTTTTCACTGACCTGAATTTAGAAATTTCTATTAGATCCTGCCTCTCTTGAGGGATTACCCCCGAAGCAAACCATCCCTCGCCTCATAGACCCTTTAATAGTTGAAAGAGGAGTTGTCAGATGCCCTTGAACTTTGTCTTTTTTGTTACATTCTCCTAGTCTTCTGACTTGCCTGTACACCCGGAATTGATTTGCATCCTGACTGACCACCTCTACATGAGCGCCTGGTCCCTCTCATTGATCCCAGGAACACTCATCTTTTAGCGAACATTTTTCATTCATGTCTCCATTCATCCAATCACCACATGTTTGTACTGTATTCTAAACATGGACCACGGGTGTCCAGAGTGGCTCAGTCCCAGTAATCCCAAACTGGATACAACTGGTCCTCTGGCATCCAGATGAGAGCGGATGAAAATAACCAAAGTCACCTCAAGGTTGCTATCTGGTTCTTTTCTTGGTCTTATTATTAAGACTTTGGTTTCTTATCATGAGTCAATGAATGATTTCCCATTTGTTTTTGAACTTTGAAAATTGACCTACAGATTTCCTTGGCAATATAGACTCTCTGGGTTGGAAACCACAAACAACCTCCCACCATCTTTGCCTGCCTTTGCCTCTCCTTCTAAAAACACATGTATGTTGCTTCATTTTGTCTTTAAGAATTCGAAGTTAGGGACTGAAGAGTTGGCTCAGCAGTTAAGTGCACTGATTACTCTTCCAGGGGACCCAGGTTCAATTCCCAACATCCACATGGTGACTCACAACCATCTGCCAGTCCAGTTAAAGGACATGGCCATCAGGCATGCAAGTGGTACACAAGACGTATGTACAGGCAAAACACCCAAATGTACAATTAAATACAAATCTGAAAATCCAAGTCATGGGATTTTTAATGGATCCAAATCCAGTTTCTAAAGGCTTGTTCCATTTGAGTTACTGTGCGTTACCATGGTAACTGAAACATTTCCTTGCCTCAGGAAATGCCATGGAGGAGCCAGACATTTCATCTTTAATGAGGATGCTCTCTTCTTGTCTCTCATGTTGTATTTCACGGTAGTGTTGTAGGAGAGCAGAATTGACAAATCCAATTCTAATTGGAGAGCAAGGAGAAGACATAAGTGATTCTTTGCAAAGGGACAATGTTTAGTGTAGACTTTGATGAGTTAGATAAAGAGTGCAGAAGAAACAGATTAGGAACCAGAAAAAGGCAGCGCAAGTTAAAGGAGCAGCCTAGCCAAGAATGTGGAGGCCTGAGAGATGGGGGCCATGTGGGTAGCTGAGGAGTACTCCACAGGCTGAGGAGGGCAAAGGTTGTTTGAAGCTACATTTGGAGGGTTGCTACCTCTGTCTACACCAACTGTCAGGGAGGCTAGACAGGTGCCATCAGGACGCCATGAAGGATGCAGAGGGTAAGAAAGCAGCAAGCAGCTCCCCCTGTGTCCCAGAGAAGGTGACTGTTTATCCACATTATGAGTGGTTCTTTGCTTCGGTCTTATGCTTTGGTCAGCCATGGCTTCTCTCTCAAAGGCTGGAAAGCCCAGCATTGGCAGCCTTCTTCTGCTTTGGTGTAAGTTCAATCAAATGCCCTTTATACCATGTACCGAGTCCTGCCTCAGTCAAGTCAGTGACTGACTGGCTTCATAAGAATATTGTTGGTTGAACTCTGTGTGTGGATACATATGTTCCCTGGGGCATCTGTGTTATTGAGCAGCCTGTTTATAGACACGTGGCAAGGTCACATGAACTTGTTTGCCAAGTGATTCCTTATACTTTCTTTATCTCTCTCCCTCTCTCTCCCTCTCTCTCCCTCTCTCTCTCTCTCTCTCTCTCTCTCTCTATATATATATATATATATGTATATATATATATATATAATGCCTGTAGTCTCCAGGTTTTGAGATGTTGTCATTTTTACTTAAAGTGACACAAATCCCATGTGTCTATAGCCTTCAGTGTCTTAGAGGAAAGTCCCTGGGTTCATTTGTTAAATAAGTTTGGGAGTGTCTTGTGTCAGAGTTTCTAGACCCAGGTGATGGAGAGAAAGTGGTGAGCTAATCAGACCCTCCCCCTCATCTGTGTGAAGTTTTCTCCCCAGGTTTGAGAAAGAGGGAGGCAGAGAGACAAGAAACATGTGAAATCCATAACATGTTGAGTGAAGATTAGTAGTATAGGAAAAAATAAGTACACCAGAAAAGCAGATATCTTACTGACTTTTGAAAGGTAGGAATGCACACACCCTTTCTCAGCTTTCAGTCATTATCATGAACTGGTATGTGAGTTTTGGAACGAACTCCTCATTAAAGGCTATGTGATTTGGCAGAAGGGATGCATTTCTCCAGGAAAAGTGTCCCAGAAGTGAGTGCTGTCCACGTCCCTACAGTGCTCTCCCTCTTGAGGTCTCTCATCTGTGGCCAGTCCCTCTCCTTGTGTGCTCACAAGTAGCTTAACACAGCATATTTCAGGAATGTGAGGTTAGGCCTGTTATCTGGAATCTTCTACCCATGGAACTCCAAAGAAACTCTCATAGCACCTGTGTATGAGTGGCTGTGATTTTCCCTTGAGACCCTATCTAAACTTTTCAACCCTTGTCAGAAATACCCCTGTAAGATCAAAAGACTTCGCTTAAAGGAAGTGCGCTACAGGAATGGGCAAAGCTGAACTGCTAAAAAGTTTTGGCTAAATTTTGTCAAAACAAACACAGCCCCAGAGACTTGTTCTGAATTCCAGAAACTCCTTTGGGGTATTGGGAGTTCTCACCATTGTGTTTGGGTCACGGACTCATTGAAGCTAAATTCCCATTCGGCTTGAGTGTCCTCTGGTCTGAACCCTGCTCACCAGTGTTTCCAGTACAGTCAAGAGGAAAGGAATTTGATCAGAATTTTGGTGTCTATGAATCAAAGAGAAATAACTAAATCATCCAGTGGCTGTTTCAGAATTGAAATTAAATAGATGGAATCTAACCGGGATAAAACTGAATATTTGCATTTGCTTTATTACCATGAAACAGTTCTTCCATGGTGGAATAATTTGATTGTAATGCATTCTGTCCACAGGAGATGTATATTAGCGTTAAAGACACACAATTTATTATGAAGGCGAGGGAACGAGATTCGGAGGTAGCAGGCTATCCTAGTTACATTTCTGTTGCTATGATAAAATACCCTGACAAAAAGTGATTGGCAGAGAAAGGGGTTTGTTTCCATATACAATTCCAGGTTAGAGTCCGTCATAGCAGGAGAGCCACAGTGGCAGGAAGTTATATCACATACATAATCAAGAGCAGAAATAAATAAATACATGCATGTTGCTAGCTTACTTGCCTGTGCTTAGCTTTGCTTCTCAACTCTTAAATAGTCCAGGACCCTGTGCATAGGGAATGGTGCTACCCACAGTGGGTTGGGTCTTCCTACATCAGTAAACTTAATTGAGACCACCTCAGAGATATGCCCAAAGGCCAACCCAATGGAGACAATCCATCACTGACACTCCCTTTCAGGGTAAATCCAGGCTGTGTCAAGTTAATTAAACCTCACAATCACACATAACCTCAGACACAGAGAACAATTAAGGAATCAGTGCCTTCTTAGTTCAAAAAAATATGCTCAGGTGAACTTAGTTGCCCTGATCCGTATATGTTTCCAAGGAAGAGAAATGAAACCTCAGAGGAGCCTAAATCTAACCATTCAAATTGTCAAATAAAACCATCAAAACCTTCATAACTTAGTCACTTTCAGTAGAACTTGACACTTTATTTTGTTGCCCCATTAGTAGGAAGGCTGGGTTATGCACGCTCAGTACTCGTTACTGTTAGAGGTGGGATTTAAACTCACGAATTCTGCTACCAACCCGGCATTCTCGTTACTACACCACATTGCGTTTTTTTTTTTTTTTTTTCCCTTAAACCTATTCCTAGGGTGAAGTGGTGTTTCACTGATTTCTAGGGTGAAGTGTGATGCTATCCATCACAGCTCCTCTCAGGCTTCGTGGGATGAAGACATGCTTCTGTGCTTTAGGGATTCTTAAGCTGTTTTTTTATTTTTATTTATTTATATTTATTTGCAGTCCCGTCACGGTTTGGGCTGGAGTTTCAGCTGGCTGGTGCTTTTGTTGGTTTTGGTTTCAGGTGGCGCAGGAGTTGATTTACTATGTTCATGACGGCAGTGAGGAGTTTCTCGACAGCCTCACCATCCTGGCGAACAGCTCTGAGCTTGGCAAGCAGAGTCCACCTCAGACCCTGTTTGTGACTGTTGAGTCTGTGAACGACGAGGCTCCAGTAGTAACAGCCAATAACATCCTCCAGGTGAGGGCCCCATGGTTTTGATTTGACATAAGAACTTCAGGGCAAATAAATGGGTTCTTATTTATATCATTGCTATTGTAAAACAGCAAGGCACATGTATGGCCATGGACATATGGTAGTGTGTCTCCACTACGGCGAAGAATTATTAGCTATACTTGCCAATATCCTCTTGGATACTGTTGGCAGGCAATACTTTCTGTATTTCTTTTTACTTGTCTTTTTTTTTTTTAACACTTATTCATTTGACTCTGTGTGTGTGTGTGTGTGTGTGTGTGTGTGGTGTTTACATATATACATACAGTATGGTACATTTGTGGAGGTTAGAGAACAACTTGTGGGAGCTACTTTTCTCCTTTTACCAGGTAGGTTTCAGGAATCTAGCTCAAGTCATCGAGTCATCAGGCTTGGTGGCAAGTGCCTGCTGAGCCATCTTACTGGCCTGGTTTTCTGAATTTCTTGAGCTGGTGCCACTCACAGCGTTCTTGCTGAGACATGGTCTTCTTGTGGTAGGTTAGGGAGGTGTCTGCACACGGCCAGGTCTCCCTAGGCTGGTAACACAGTGGTTAAGAGAGTAAGGTTTGCAGGAGCTATATATGATAAGAGTCCTGACTCCACTGTTGGATGTGTGACCCTGTGTCTTAGTTGTGTGAATTGCTATGAACAGACACCATGGCAGCTCTTATAAAAGAACATTTTAATTGGGGCTGGCTTATAATTTAGAGATTTAGTCCCTTAGTGTCATGGCAGGAAGCATGGTGGCATACAGGCAGACATGGTGCTGGAGATGGAACTGGGAGTTTTACATCTTTATCTGAACGTAGCAGGAAGTGACTGTGATCCATGAGACCCAGCTTGAGGCTCTGAGATCTCAAAGTTCTCCCCTAGTAATGCGTTCCCTCCAACAAAGCCACACCTACTCCAACAAGAACCTTTGGGGGTGCCTTTTTATTCAAACTACCATATGCTACTCCCTGGCCCCCATAGACTTGTAGCCATATCATAATACAAAATGCATTTTATCCAACTTCTAAAAGTCCTCATAGTCTATAACAGTATCAAGCTTGTGTAAAGATTCAAAGTCTCTTCTGAGACGCATGGAATCTCTTAACTGTAATTCTCTGTAAAATCAAAATGGAAAAAAAAGCAGATTGCATGCTTCCAATATCACAGGATATTAAATTACCATTCCAAAACAGATGAAAGAGAGCATAGTGAGAAAACACTGACCCACAACAAAACCAAAACCCAGCTGGGCAAACTCCAAACTCTGCATCTCCACGGCTGAGGTCAAAATGTTCTTCATACCTTCAACTCCTTTCAGCTTTGTTAACAGCAACACACTTCTTTCTCTTGGGCTGGTTCCACTTTCTGTTATTAGCTTTCCTTGGCAGCCATCACACAGCTCTGGTATCTCCAACATCTTAGAGTCTCCAAGGCAATCCAGGCTTCACCTTTACAGCTTCACACGGTGGCCTCTCTAGGCCTCCATGCAAAGACACCCATGACACAGACCTGGCCTCAGTAGCTTTCCTTAATCTTGGAGAAAGATTCCATAACTTCGTTTAGTAACCAGACTTTTGGCTACTTTGTGGGTTCCTGATGCTGTAAATTGTTAACCCACTCTAAACTCCCAGAGGGTGTGTGCTCCTACTCTCCACCTGCCCAAATGTTTTAGATTCATGAATGAAAGACACACACACATACACACACACACACACACACACACACACCCTGTCATGGCTAACACACTCCCCTCCAATATTCCTGAGTTAATACTTACTAAATCTGTATTTTATCTTTGCTGCCCTGGACCCTGCTGGGCAGCCTCCTGGGGCTGCTTTCCTCTTGCACCTACATTTCAGCCATCTTACCCTTCTGCACTTTCCTGGCATGGTCCACCTCCCCTTGTTATAGCCGAATCCCCTATGCCTCTCCTTGGTTTCTTGCCAGGGAATCCAAAAGTCCTGCCTTCATCTCCCTGCCCAGCCACCGGCAGCTGGCAACTTTATTTCCCAATCAGAGCCAACTGGGGACAAGGACCCTCAGCGTAGATGTGTGGGTTCCTGTATGATATTGGGAACCAAATTAACACAAATAGCATTAGAGCCAATCCCTAACAGGTTTCTTTTTCTTCCACCCTTCTCCATCCCTCTTCTTATTCCCTTTCAATGTCCTAACACTAGGTAGGATAGAAAAAAAGGATAGAAGGAAAAGAGGGCAAAGATATAAGTAGACTACTTCCTGCTCATTAGGGGTGTCAAGTTCCTTGGGGCAAATTTGATCTTCCCATTAGCATATCTAATTTCTTCCTTGCTTTGCACACAATTGTGTGATAAACTGCGATCAACAGCACCCAGTTACCAACCAGCCCCTTGTATTGGGGCTCTAGCATTTATATATCCTCTGAAAAGCCCCCAGAATTCCAAATGTCACACACTTGCAGAATCTATCTGCAGCTGGAGGAGCTATTCCCCTATTAAAGCATGGGGCAAATCACAGTCACCTGCTGTGAAGCAGCCCCATATCCCCATACCAGGGATTCAAACAAAAACATATTCCCATAATATTTCTGTGCTTTAGTTTTCGAAGAAATCAAAATTCTCATTATTCCTTTCTTCTACTCTTGACTCTAAAGCCAGAACCTTGTGGCCAAAGCTTCCAAGTTCTGCTACTTGCTCATTCTGGAACTCAATTACATGCTCACCATCTTTCTGTTTTTTGTTAGTATCCTTAACTGCCTAAACTTGGCTGTCCTGGAACTCACTCTGTAGACCAGACTCATCTCAAAATCAAGCTGCCTCTGCCTCCCCAGTGCTGGGATTAAGGGTGTGTGTCAGCATACCAGACCTGAAGCCATTCTCTAATTCCTTTTCACAAGTTGGAAGCTTAACTGGGCCTTGCCCTGGGTCACTCCCTTTATTCCATTTAACAGCAGTCTTTTCTGTATTCTGTTTATCTCCTTGAACACAGGATTTAGGTTCATTCCACTTCCTGGTGCCCCTTTTTTCCTTGAACTGCACACTGTATTTTCCCTAGCTTAGCTTGCTCCTTTTCAGTATAGATCTTTATTAGACTGAACACCAGTAACCACACAACAAAGTCAATACAAGGCTGTCTTGAAATTTCCCCTGCCAACACAAATAATCTAATACTCTTCAAATTAGCTTTAAGCAGACTTTTCAGACAAGGGTAAAAAGCATTTTTTTCCCCAAATATTACCAGAATAGTCTCTAGGCCACATACTAGTATTCTTTTCCTCAGAAACCTCTTAAACCAGACCCATAGTTCAAAT
The DNA here is from genome assembly GCF_000001635.26 of Mus musculus. Classification (NCBI taxonomy): domain Eukaryota; kingdom Metazoa; phylum Chordata; class Mammalia; order Rodentia; family Muridae; genus Mus; species Mus musculus. The sequence goes on from NC_000079.6 coordinate 113,331,044, forward strand.
CATGAAGTCTTCCATGTTTTTACTTAGGATGGCCCCATTAATCCCACTTAAAGCATCCAACTGCTTTTCTAAGCCAAAGTCCCAAGGCCCACATTCCTCCAAACAAAAGCATAGTCGGATTTATCACAGCAATACCAAAGTCTCTGGTACCAACATCTGCCTTTTTTTGTTTTGTTTTGTTTTGTTTTTTCGAGACAGGGTTTCTCTGTATAGCTCTGGCTGTCGTGGAACTCACTCTGTAGACCAGGCTGGCCTCGAACTCAGAAATCCACCTGCCTCTGCCTCCCAAGTGCTGGGATTAAAGGCATGCGCCACCACCACCCGGCCCAACTTCTGTCTTAATTAGGGTTTTATTGTTGTAAGGAGACACCATGACCACAACAACTCTTATAAAGGAAAACATTTCATTGAGGATGGCTTACAGTTTCAGAGGTTTAGTCTATTATCATCATGGCAGGAAACACGATGCTATGCAGGTACACATGGTGTTAGAGAAAGAGCTGAGTTCTACTTCAACAATCAAGATGAGTTCTACATCTTGATATGAAAGGCAGCAATAAAAGAGAATAAACCACTGGGCCTTCCTGAGCTTCTGAAGCCCTACAGCCTACCCCCAATGACATACTTTCTCCAACAGAGCCACCCCTACTCCAACAAGGCCACACTTCCTAATAGTGCCACTCCCTATGAACCTATCATTTTCATTCAAAACACAATATACCACTCTCTCAAGACTCAGAGATTCTCCCAGATTTGATTTTCCAGATATGACAGGACAGGTGCACATATGACCTCAGCAATTGTGGCAGCTTGCATAAGGCTTTTGAAAGCTCCAGCCAGACAAAATCCCAATATACATAGGGAAGGCAGACTTGTAATCCTGTGATTAACTGAAGAACTATCAACGTTTAATAGCTATTGGGAGGAGAGTTAGTTTTCTTTAATGATTGCAGTTTCTCCTTTTAAAACGGAGCCTCCATGTCTTGGTTAGGAAGTGAATACTTGGGGAGAAATGAGAATCCTGGTTAGGGGTTTGCTGTGAGTTCGGTTGACTTCTGCTGCAAGAATCTTCACACTAACTGTGTGCTTTTTTTGGGGAGGAATTTTAGACATCTACTATTTTTAATTTAAAGGATGTTGTTCTTTGGTGTCTAAATGGTGTCGGAGTTCTCAGGGCCTTGCTCATGCTAGCCAAGTACTTCAGCTTATTTTTTAAGCAGTAAGTTTCTAGCCCAACATGCCATGAAATGCTATAGCATATCAGCATTTATGAACAACCGTTGAAGCAAACAGGAAAGGCCCTTTGTTGACAGTGGTGGCCAGATAAGTGACAGAGAAGAACAGGGAGAAAGGAGTAACCATAGAATAGGAAGCAGTAAACCGTGCCCTCAGTTTATGAAGCATTCCAGGAGCAGTTAGTCCAGTGTGCAGGCAGCCCGGGGGCCCACCGTGGGCTGGGCTAGGTAGCCAGGCTTGCATTGCTAACAGGGGGCAGCGGGTCCAGGGAATAGGCTTTTTAGAGCTTTGCTTATTTTACAGCTTGGTGAGTTATTCACCTCTGCGTTTCATGAGGAAAGTGCTTCTGCCTTTGGAACGTGTGAGTCTGAGCTTTCTTTGCAGGCTTTACCCGGCTCTCCTGGAACATCGTGCACTGGGTGGCTGTACTGGCTGGTTTTGTGTGTCAACTTGACACAGCTGGAGTTATCACAGAGAAAGGAGCTTCAGTTGAGGAAATGCCTCTATGAGATCCAGCTGTAAGGCATTTTCTCAATTAGTGATCAAGGGGGAAAGGCCCCTTGTGGGTGGGACCATCTCTGGGCTGGTAGTCTTGGTTCTATAAGACAGCAGGCTGAGCAAGCCAGGGGAAGCAAGCCAGTAAGGAACATCCCTCCATGGCCTCTGCTTTCTGACCTGCTTGAGTTCCAGTCCTGACTTCCTTGGTGATGAACAGCAGTATGGAAGTATAAGCTAAATAAACCTTTTCCTCCCCAACTTGCTTCTTGGTCATGATGTTTGTGCAGGAATAGAGACCCTGACTAAGAGTGGCCAAGACTCTAGACACCCTGTGGTCAGTTACAGTTCTCCCCCTCCCCTATGTGGGCTCTTCTCTAGCAGTTCCCACAGAGGTTGCTTTGCAGAGTCATCTGAGAAAGAAGTTGTGGCTGTCAGTGGTGGTTAAACACTGCTATCAAAGTTTGCATGCATTGTATGTTCCCTGTGTCCTGGTCCCTTCTGTAAACGTTGTCTTCATGGCCCCCTGAAGGAGCAGAAGAGTGACCTTGAAGCCGAGTCTCTCTCCACCATTCAGATGCCCTCTCCACCATTCAGGATGGCTCTGCTCAGAGGGTGAGGACATTGCAGAAAGGGAAGCTCTCTCCAAGGGCAGGACTTTTTCGTGGAGGCACGTGTGTTAGGGGAACCAAGGCCTCTCCTAGGTGGCATTGGCATACCTTGGCTAAGATTTCTTTGGAGGAAACAAACAATACAGAGTCAGCAAAGGGAGGCAGCGCTTGGGTGGAGCCCAGTGGTAACTGGGTCAGCTCTCGAGTGCTTTCCCAGTGAAGTCAAGAGTCAGTTGGCCCAGTGAGTAACAACATGTGACAACATGAGACAACACATGCAAAGCAGATTCTATCACGAAGCTCATTAGTTGCTGAGTGGTCAAGCTATCTTCAGGGACTCGTCAGGTAGGCAAGCACTCTCTGCCTGGTAAAAATCCAAATCCCAGACTCCCAGAAAAGCAGGAGTCCATCACAGACCACGTGACACTAACAGTTTAGACATGGTGAGCCCCAGTTATCATTTGGGGAGTATTTTGAGCCAGGGTAGCAAACTGGTTAATCGGCTGTTCATTCCTGTGAACTCTTACGAGCAAAGATAGGGCTCGTGTACTTGGATAACCCATCTGTATGCATATGAGGGGAAAGAGTCTTCCTGGCCAAGGAATATTCCAGAACAAATATAATCAATCTGAAGTAAGCCTGGCATGAAAACCCCAGAGCGGTGGGTGGGAGGAAAAGAATAATAAATATTAGCTCCGTGTTGAGAGTTGATTTCTGAGCATAAGGATCCCTCAGCATGACGCAGGTTTGTTCTTTTGGTTTCCAGAGATACTAGTAGGTGGCAGCCAGCATTTCTGAGCCACACCCCTCCATCCCTCACGAGTCAGGCGCAGCTATAAATGTACCACTTAACTGATGAAATGATTCCTCATTTAATCCTTTTCATGATTCTTGTAATCAAAGGAGGGTTGCAATAAATATTTGAGGCAAGGAAAATTTAAGGCACTTGACAAATGACAAAGTTAGCAAAAGTAGGATTTGAGCCTGGGTGGTCTGAGCTCAGAGTCCACACCTGCTACCCATAGTGGGAATGATCAGGAGGTTATAGGTCCTATGGTACCAAAACAATATTTTAAAATCATGTTAAGTGAAATAGAATGTGTAATACCAAATTATCTTGTGTCTAACACACACACATACACACCCCACATGGACAGTATGTAAAATGTGTTAATTACTTTGGCTAATTGAAAGGCACTGCAAGCCATGAAACTAACAAAGCTAGATGTTTATATATATGGAAAAATGCCCCCTCCATTACTCTTACTGTTTCTGGAAATGTGTGGTCTGTCTGTAATATGTACATGGGCATTTGTGAGGGTGTACACTTGTATATAGAATTCTGTATGAAGTTCAGCATTGGGTATTCTTCATCCACATATCCTCCACCTCTTTTTTTTTTTTTTTTTTTTTTTGGGCAGTCTTTCACTGACCTGAAGCTCACACTTGGTCTAGCCTGTCTCCCTGGCCAGGCTAGGGAGCCTATAAACTAGGAATTCCTTTGTCTTTCCCCCTCCGATGTTGGGATTACAGGCACATGCCAGACAAACTTGGCTTTGTATGTGGGTGCTGGAGATTGTCGAAGTCCTCCAGCTTGTGTGGCATGCACTTCACTGACTGAGCCATTGTCTCTCCCGGAAACATGACCTTTTATGAGTTGAGTCAAGTTCTAGGAGTTCATCTGTTGAAAGTGCTAAATCCTGAACTCCCAGAAACTGATACCATAGGGTGATAATGAAGCCACTAGGTACCTGCTATAATAACTGCACCCTCCGCACCTAATACTGCCAGAGTTCTTTACTACATTAAGAGTCGTCTCACTTCCAGGCAGGGAAGTCTGCTTGTTGTCCTCATCTTTGAAGTCTCCTAATGACTGTTCAATGTCCTAGCTCTGCCAGACTAATTAACCCCGCCTGCTCATTGCCCGTTCACACAGGCTTGCCCTTCCCAGCTAGAAAGTAGGCTGGGATGGGGAACAGTACGTATCTGCTTTCAAACCTGGCCATCTCACTTTATGGATTGTGGTGGTCATTCAAAGTCATGGTCATGATGGAAGAAAAATAACAAATGACAAGGATTTAAACATTGGAAGTAAAGGGGGTAAAGTTGAGGGGACACACACACATACACACACACAAACACACACACTGAGAGAGAGAGAGAGAGAGAGAGAGAGAGAGAGAGAGAGAGAGAGATTGCCTAAAGGTCTTCGAACAATGTAGTCTTGTGCATTGAAATTTTGAAGCACAATGATAATATCTATTATCAATCTCAACTTAATTTCAAATAGAAAAAGAGCCAAGCAGCAGCCAGGAATTAGCCTTCGTCTCTTAGAAAGTCTGCTCTAGGCAGTTCACAGGATCCAAGATATGCTATTAGTTTCTGCCCCCAGTTATCTTTGTTTTCAAGCTATTTCTCCCTTTCCCACCAGAGTGGCTGGCAATGATGGCAAATTAGCATGGAACAGCTAAGCGCATTGACCACACTGCAGGGAGTGTCATGAATCAACTCCCAATAATATTAAAGGATTATCAGGTCTGTCCATTTTTCTGGATGTGAATGTGGACAGCATATGCACTTAGTTAAAGCCACGGCTAACTGAGCACACTGTCTAGTAGCAGATGTGTGGGTAGTTCCTCTCAAATGTAGGGATCATTTCTGACAGCAGCATTTCTTCTCTTTATTTCAGAGCAATTGGTTGATGAAGATAATGACCACTTTCTGGTCACACGGTAGCTAATACTGCTGAAATGTTTATTCTGTGCCTGGTATTGGGCTCAGCCTGTGACACAAGCCTTCAACAACTCTGTAGGGTATCGTTTTTATTTGAAAAAAGGGGAAAACTATAGCACAGGAGACTCTTGGCTAAGATTGCAAGAGAGACAGACTGGCTGACAGACAGACAGAGCCTCGGGGATATAGCAGAGTTAAGGTGTGAACTTGTGATCACAATGAAGCACTACTGCTTTCTCCTGCACAGTTACAGTATAGGAACCCAAGAACCTGGAGGAAGTATGAGCTTCCCACAGAGTTAAGGGTAGGGGTGAAGTAAAGGGCTGGGGTGTGGCTTGGAGGTAAGCTACTTCTATAATGAGCATGGTCTGGGCTGGAGAGACTAGTGGTGGGATGTGTGATATGGGCAGTAGATATGACTAGCCCAAATAACAACATTAAGCAGAGAGAGAATCTGGGACAGAGGCAAAATGTGACTTCCACAAGGCCTTCAGATTTATGGGTTTTTAAAATCACATTGATTTATTTGGGATATACGGTAAAGGGACCACACACACACACACACACACACACACACACACCATACACAAGTATTGATGTCAGAAGACAACTTGCAAAGAGTTGGTTTCCCCTTCGACTATGCAGGTCCCAGGGGCACACTCAGACCCTCAGGTTGGTAGCAGGTACCTTTTCCTGACCCAGATTTCATGTTCTCTCCAATCTGCATTTTATTAAAGCTTTCAGGTGACCTTATATGGCTTTCTTCCTCCCAGTCTTGCCAGGGCCTGTAGATAGCAAGGGTGTCCACCCCAGTCTGCTTTGGAGAAGAGCGTGGGAGAGGTGGGAATTGATCCTGGTGGCATGGTGGACTCTGGTTGGGGATTCAGAGCAGAGTCTAAGCATTGCCTTCTCTGGTGTAGGGTTTCAAGTGAGGCCTTTCTCCTGCAGGAACAAGACACATCCTTAAACTGCAGGGCTGGCGGGCGGGCCCATCTCTAAGGGAATTGGGGGCCATGAATGGGGTCATTTATTTGTGCTCTGACAAAGCAGATTCAGAGTTATGCTATCCCTAGTGACTCCTTTGTATTCTGCTCTGAAATCCATCCTTCTTTTTTTGTTGTTGTCGTTCGATTTTTAAAATTACTTTATTAGATATTTTCTTCACTTACATTTCAAATCCATTCTTAAGAGTGCTTTTGAGTTTAAGTGGTGTTTTACACAGGCCACATAAAATTCTGGCCACGAGGGGGCTTCATTTTCCCATTTTTCAAAAAAGACCTGTAATATAATACTATAATGCTTTGCCTTGTTTTTACTTTAAAGATAGGCTTGGCTTGGCTTTGTATGGTGCTGGGGATTGAACCCAGGACCCAGTGTGTGCAAATCAAGGACTGTCCCTTGGAGATACACCCCCCACACACACTTATTTGTTTTTGGCAATTATTTAGAATAACTAGAAGGAGCTTTGCAAACCAGGTGCAGTGGAAGCGTGGAGGCTGTAAAAGTCAGTGGCCTTCCAGAATGCCACACAGCAGGGCAGCTCATCAGAGTACTCTATACAACTCCCCTGAAACCTGATCCAAAGGCCAGAGTCTTTAAATGTTGATAGCACAACTATGATGACATTGGGTAGACACAGTTGGTAACTCAGGAGGTCAGCCTCTCTTCCTCTAACAAGCAGAGGTGAATTTTCGTGTACTACCCCCAGGGGCAAGTGCGGCTTGTCCTCAGGGCAAGTGTGGCTTGTCCTCAGGGCAAGTGTGGTTTGTCCTCAGACACTTGCTTATTGAACCTTACATAACTTTCAAATCTGGCTTCAAGGTTGAGCTCATTGCTGTCCCTCTCTCCACATATCTGAAGTTACTGTGACCCAATGCTGGGCTCTAAACTAGAGCTTCCCTTGAAGCAATGGGACTGCTAATTGAGCTAGTGACAGGTTCCCCATTTGTTTTAGAAGGTGGTATATTCCAGAGGTGACAGGGGAAAGCAGTGTTTGGCCTTAGAGGAACTACAGTGGAAAAATAACTCTTCTAAGCTCCTGATTGGGAAAAAATAATCAGGGTCTACAAGTTACAGGAAGGAAAATGACAGCACATTCTCAAGTTAATTTTCATTCCTGAAGAAATAAAAATAAGCTACAGGGAATGATTTAAAAATGTAAAGCCTGAAACTGGCAGTCATGGTACTGTTAAACAGGCCCACGTATATATTTTATAGAAACCGTGGCTTTTCCACAAGTTAAATTAAGCCTACGTCCTTGTAATCTGAGCACACTGTTAATTTTGTATTTCCAGTAGACACTGAAAAGCTATTGTCCTTAGACTGAGAGAGAAACAGTCAGAAATTAAGTTGTTAACAGGTAAATGCCCCCTCCCATGATGGGTAATGTGAAGTAAAGCAATATATGCAGTGTGTGATAGGAAATAGCCTTCATGATGTTAATGGAACTGGGCTGGCTTTAGTATAGTGTTAAAGTAGAGTAGTGTTAAAGAACAATACACTCAATGGCTTGAGAAGATGGCCTACTGATTAGGACACTTTCGGCTCTTGCAGGCTGCAGTTTGCCTTCCAGCATCCACATTGCAGAGTTCAAGACTACCTATAACTCTAGCTTCAGGGGATCAGATTCCCTCTGCTGGCTCCCCAGGGCACCTGCACACATATGTGTATGCATAGACATGCATACATACAAATAAAGTAAATCTAATATTTTTGGAAGTTACATTTGGGCTGAGTGTGTATCTTTGGTGATACACACACAGAAGAACCTAGCTTGCCACATAGTACCATAACACAACAGCCAGATATGGTCTTATCCTCAGAGCCAAATCTTGTGAAGAAAATGGGCTACCCAAAGCTAGTATTTACTAAAGACTTGCTGTATGTCAGGTGAGGTTGTGCTAAGTACAACATAGATAATATCCCCATTATTCCTTTTTACTGATGAAGAAATTAGAACCCAGAGAGATTAAGAGATGTGGACAAGGTTATATTGCTAGGAAATATGAACACAGTGACTTGAACCCTGGTTATCATTGGACAAAACCAAAATCCAATGTTTTTGCACAAAAATAATTTGAACTCAAGAATTTGAATTTTTAGCAGTGCTGTTTTTATTGGCATGAGTTATTCTTCAAGATAGTGAATTGCCTTAGTTGCGTTCGTATTGCTGTGAAGAGAAACCATGACCAAGGAATCTAACAAAAGAAAATGCTTAACTGCAAGTTTTTGAGTCCAAGGCTCCACCTCCTAATCCTTCCCAAATAGTTCCACCAACTAGGGATCAAGCATTCAAACAGATGAGTCTATGGGGCCATTTTTATTGAAACCACCACAGTAGCCTTATAGAGTTGAACACAGATTTGTATGTATAAGTTCTGGTGTGTGTGTGTGTGTGTGTATTTATGCATGTGTATATAAATTTTATGTATAATTTATGATCATAGCTGTCAGCATTCACCAAGTTAGAGGATTATTCACAAAAGAGGTTTTTTCTTGTAATCTGTATGGCACTTTGGATGTGATTATGATGATGATGATGATGATGATGATGATGATGATGATGATTGCTATCTGTGTGACACTTTGGATGTGATTGGAATGACTTTTATTGTCCGGATATCAGGTTTGGTATGAAAACTTAAAAAGCCCTATATACCTTCTGGACTCCCATTCAAACTCTCTTTCAGTGGCATGGGATGTGAGCTGTCACTGCAAAAGCGCCTCCTTTTCTGTGGAAAAGGAAAATTGTTCCTTTTGAGCATGCGACATAACAATTTAACGGTTTAGGAGAGAAGCTTTAGATTCTCTGCTAGGAAGCATAGAAGCAGATGCAGTGTTGGTCTGCCAGTAAAGATGGCACATAGACTCAGGAGTGTGCACATGATGTCTCTGTGTTCTGCAAGCAATAGCCATAGGTAAAGGTGTGAAAATTGAGCTAATGATAAAGCCACTTGTTTTGGTGCTGGTGAAACGCCATGTGTCTTAGTCACTGTGAAGAGACACAATGACCAAGGCCTCTCTTACAAAACCAAAGCATTAATCTGGAGGCTTGCTTATAGTTTCATTATTATCATGGGAGGGAGCATGGCAGCAGGCATGGTGCTGGAGAAGTAGTTGAGAGCTACATTCTGATCTCAGGGAGAGAGAGAGAGAGACAGAGACAGTGAGAGAGAGAGAGAGAGACAGAGAGAGACAGAGACAGAGACACAGAGAGATATAGAGAGAGACAGAGAGAGACAGAGAGAGAGACAGAGACAGACACAGAGAGAGATAGAGAATGGGCTGAACATGGCTTTTCAAACCTTAAAGCTCACCCCTAGCGACATACTTCATTCAACAAGGCCACACCTCCTAATCCTCCTAATTCTATCAAAGAGTTCGACTCCCTGGTGATTAAACATTCAAATATGGGGGGGGGGGGCATTTCCCACATCATGTGACTCCCTGATTTTAAAACTTCTGATATCTGATTCCATCCGGTGAGACTCATTTTAGAAGCAACAGTGAGCTCCTGCTCTCCGCTGTCCACTCCCCATGAGGCTGTCTCCCTTTCAATGGTGGGCAACGTTTCCTTGTCACTGGGAAAGTGTGTTGTCAGCCCCCTGCCTTTCCTTCCTCTGTAACTCTCATGTCTAAGCCCTCACCACCGTTAGCAGACACCCAGATCCAGCCCACTTCCCATCCTGCTGTGGCTTCCCCACTGTCATTCTTTGTAGATTTCTCATAGTCAGTCAACCACTGACTGGTTTCCTGCTTCTACAGACCATCATGACATAAAGGCCAGGCTGGCCACAAGTCAAGACTGTACTTGGATTTTCCCCCTGGCCTCCAGGACAAGGTGGCATTCAGACAGTGCAGATTTGTGGACCATCTCTTGTGTTTTGAGACATTTTCTTTCTTCTTTATCTTGCTTATTTTCTTTCTGCCATAATGACCTCTTCACCCCTCCTCCAACCCCGTCTACCCCCAGTGTCCCATGTTCTTTTTCTGTTCCTGGATATGCAGATATGTGCATGGCTTCTTTTTTGCCCTATGTGGCCTTCCTCTAACAAGCCTCCTGCTTTAATAGTCTACATCCCAGAACCCCCTACTGTGGTTCATTGTTTTTGTGGTATAGGGATTTTATAACTCACTACATTGTTCATTCCTATTAGGCCTGTTCCCTCCTCTCTTGTGTTCTTTTCTGCCCTCTGCCCACAAAGGCATGACTCCTTTTGTTTCATTCACTGCTACAGTGCAAGCATCCAAAACATTTGCTGGCACATGGTGGATGAGCAATATTTTTGGTTAAGTGTTGAGTACAGTTGGTAAAGTCCCCAGCATCCACAAAAAACCATCAGCCAGCCACAGTGATGCATTTGTAATCCCAGTTCTTCAGAGGTGAAGATGGGCAGATCCCTGGAGCTCTCTGGACAGTTAGCCCAGCCTAGTTCATGTCCCTCTGAGAGACTTTGTCTAAAAAATAAACGAAGTGCATCACCCTGAAGAAAGACACCTTAGGTTTTCCTCTGGCCTCCACAGGCATGTGCACACCCATGAACATGCAAACATATCTGCACACATACACACACACACCTGAACACACATGGAGTGCGGAAGAGACGGGGATAAGCAAGAGACTGAGTGAGCACAGGAGACACACAGAGAAATGTTCAGGCAGTGTAAATAGATTTTTAACAGGAAGAGGAGAAAGCAGCCATGTTTCTTAGCCATGGTTACAGATGTGAACCATCAGTACAGCAAACAGCACAAGAACAAAGAAAGCGGGCCCTCGTTTTCATGTAAGACAGGAAGAATAGAGGGAACGGCAAACGTGCAATGTGCATTCTTCTTCAACTGTTTAAAGCTGGTGACACAGCTACTGATAGCGGTGTGTAGAGATCCTCAGGCCAACCGGAGAAAGTAGCTGCTGCATTGTTTGGCATTCCATGTGGTGTATTTAGCATATGGATAGCACATAAGATGCTTTGTAGCCAGTGGCTGTATAGCTAGATATTTACATCAGTGCCTATACACTATTGAGTAGTTAATTTTGAGTAAACAATTAGTTAAAACTTTTAATCTAAATCACGGACACTGGCATGTACATGGTGCATAGACATACGTGCAGGCAAAACACCTATATGCGTAAAAAGTAACTCCATTCTTTAAAAACCTCGGGTGAGTCAGTTTAGTTTTTCCATCTTCTCACGTGGGGTCCACGGTCCTGATGATGAGGGTGGACTGGAATTGGTTCTCTTCTCTTTAAGGTGTGGGTGAATTCTGTCACTGAGGTGACCAGAGGGGACCTGTGTGCAGGAGATGGGGACTCTTCCCCACAGGACTTGGTCTACTGGGTCACTCCTCCCAGCAACGGGCATCTGGCTCTCAAGTCCACTCCTGGCAGAAGGATCCAGAACTTCACTCAGGCTCAGATTGACGAGGGTCAGCTGGTGTTCGTGCACACTGGTAAGTCACAGAACAAAGCGGTGTCGATCGAGGACATGTGTTCTGAGGATCGAGTGAGGTGGCTGTCAGACCTAAGAGTTGCTGACTGAAAATCACAGATCATAGAAACTTCCCAAAGTCTGTGTTTTTTTCTGAAAGCAACATGCTTCGGAGAGCCAATGAAAGCATTAGAGCCTGCCCGAGCCTCCTGAGGCTTACTCAGAAGGGCACAGAAGGTCAGGCCTTCCATGAGAGCCCACTCCTCCCTCTCTCTGTGGTTCTCCGCCCTTGCTTTGGCTGTGAGAAGACTTGGGCCTGTTTGTTTTCTCCCTTTCCCATGACAGCACAAGCCTTCTAAGAAAGGGCAGAGACTGGTATCCTCAGCCCCTCAAACAGTGACTAGAACATAGTAGATGCTTAACAAATAAAATGGTTTTGAACAAATGAAGTATTTTTTTTTTTAACTACAAAACACCAACTATGTACCAGGTAGTAACATTGCAGACACTGAGGATACAAAGCAGTTTTTGTACAAGGATTGTATTCATGAATGAATGAATGTAACTATAATCATGAGAGATCCTAATGTTGGTTAGAAGGCTCTTTCTGCTTCCTGCTAGTCTTCAGTGAATCAATACTGACAACGTTTGCTAGAAATCTGCTGAAATGGTAGCCCAGGAACTCAGCCAGGGTAGCCTGGCTTTGTTGTGAGACTGGCCTCGTCAGTGGACCAGGCTGGGCAGCTGCCGGAAGGAGGCATGAGGAAGGCATATGACCCAGGAATGCATGACCTAAAAGCTCAAATCTTACCTTTCCCCCAGTTGGTTTGAACTATATTACTTGAGACTATAATAAAGAAAAGAAAGATAGGACACCTTTTAAACTCAGAGACAATGATACCCTGATTATCTATAATATACTTAGCACCCAGGTTTCCCAAAGAATCTGAAAACAAATTTGCATATGGATGCTCTCATTTGGTGGCCACAGACTGGAGCCCAGGGCCTGGGGCTTAGATGTCTTTTGCACTCTCCTAAATCACTTCCATTCCTCAGGAGGTGCAGCACACAGAATATGTCGTTTCACGAGTACTCCGCAGGCCTCTGAGCCATACACAGTTGTGACCCCATTTTTGAGATGAGAAAACTTACGACACAAAAAGATGCAACCTGGCCTGACCCTTAAGGGTGTGGCAGGTGGGAGGACCCGGATTCCTATTAGCAGCACAGGATGGAAACAACAGTTATCTCTCGGGGTTAATTGACTTGTCAGCTACCAGGTCAGTATCTGCTTTTAGCAGATAGAGAAAATAACATCTACGAAATAAGGAAAGAAGGGTGGAGGCCAGGATACCATGAGGACTAATCCATTATAGCTCCTAAGTGGACACTGAGGCCAGCTGGGAACTCTCAGAGCAACTGGGGCCCAGCTGCAGGTGACTTGTTGAAACCAGCTGCCCATCTGCCTATCACCAGCCCCAAACAAAGGTGAAGTTTAACTAATCTCATTTAGCATCTTACATCTGCAAAGTGCTCTGCTGTAATCTAATTCGCCAGACCATACAACAGCCTAAGGAGTTGGATTCAGCCAAGACGTGGCAGCCAAGGTCTTTTTCACTTGCCCTCCTGGTGGTACCCTAGGGAAAACTCAGAGCTCTGCTATAGAAAATCCGCAGGTCACCCTGTATGTCTGCTTTCTTCCTTGTCTTCCTGTGGTCCTACTTAGTTAGATCTCACTATGTGTAACACTCTTTATTTGTTCTGATATAATCTCTTATGGACATCACAGAAATGGAGATGGACCAGCATCGACCCAACTCCCCGGGGTGTTTTAACAGTCTGACTCACAAGGCAGGGGCAAGATCAAGATTCAGGAGGTACTTCCAGGATTCCTAGGGGTAAAGGCATTCCCTCTTTAATTTTGCGTTTCGTGGAAAATTTAAACAATAACACAACTTTGAAAATCTATTTCTAGGAAAGCAAGCAGAAGCAGAACATTAGGGTGCAGGCCCTGTGAGGAGTAGGGCATACTCTGTGTCTTTCTCCCTCTCTCGAGTTCTTTAATGGTGACCTATGAATATGTTGGTTAAAAAAAATACTCACCCCCTGTAAACGTTCTTCTGAGGAATCGGAGCTTCCTAATGAGGAATCCAAGCCTTGCTTATCTAAGGCTTAGACGGTGTCAAACATGAACCTGCCTGCTGTGCTGTGAGTCAGTCTGTGTCAGTAAGGGGGGACTGCACGTAATTGCAGTCTGACCATACAGCCTTGGTTCCTTGCCTTATTTCCCCAGCAGCAACAAAGACACAACTTTTACCCAGCACATTCTGTGAGGGTCTGTGAGCTTTTAATTTACTCACATTTTCAGAGAGTGACAGGGATGTGGCCACCAGTCTCCCTGCATAGAGATCTTGCCCCTGCCTTGTGAGTCAGACTGTTAAAACACCCCGGGGAGTTGGGTCGATGCTGGTCCATCTCCATTTCTGTGATGTCCATAAGTTAGTTTTCCACTTTACGGGTATCCTTCGTCTCTGACAGAGGGTGGGGGTGGGATCTGCTTGCCGATCCTCAATGAAGACCAGGTCATGTCTTCCCCTTCCTTTCTCTCCCACGTTTAGAGTATGGTTAGCTTGAGATAGATTTTGCTTGTTTATTTCTTTTATTTTTTTGCAATTATAATTATATAATTTCTCCCTAGCCTTTCTTCCTCCCCAAACCTCCCATATACCCCTTCCCAACTCTCTTTCAAATTCAGGGCCTCTTTTTTTCTATTGTTACATGCATATGGGTATGTTTATATGTATATGTGTTTTCAGGGTTGACTATTCAGTATTGGATAGCTAATTAGTGTGCTCTTTCCTGGGAAAGGCTATTTCTCAAGCTCTCAGGATTCCTTAGTTGCCTATGTTCGTTGTGCAGGGCAGAGCTGCAATCTTCCCACCCCTCTCTTCTGCATATTTTGTTAAGAGTATAACTGTTTGTAACTAGTTGCAGGATGATAAATATTCCCTTCCCTTAAGTTTCAATTTTCAGTATTAAGCTTTATCAAATTCTTAAAAATTATTTGTGTGGTTATAGGTACCCATTAACATTATTGATATAATTTATTGATAGCATAATAAAATACGGGTCATGTATATTTTTTAAAATTTCAAAAATTCCTCAGTGGTAACACCTGTGCTTTGTTTTAATACGTCAGCGCTCTAGGGAACCTGCACGGGAACCTTTATTGATGTGTCTCAGTCTTGATTCTTGTCAATAATCCGATCAAGCATCACTTAAAGTCAGGGAGTTTGCAGCCCAATAGGAAGAACAACAATATCAACCAGCCAGAACCCCCAAAGCTCCCAGGGACTAAGCCACCGACAACGGAGTACACAGTGGCTCCAGCTGCATATGTAGCAAAGGATGGTCTTGTCATACACCAATGGGAGGAAGGGCCCTTGGTCCTATGAAGGCTCAATAGAAGGTCCTATGAAGAATCGAAGGCAGGGAGGTGGGAGTGGGGGTGGGTGGGTGGAGGAACACCCTCATAGAAGCAGGGAGAGGGAGGATGGGATAGGGGGTTTCTGGGAGGGGGGAATCAGAAAAAGGGGATAACATTTGAAATGTAAATAGAGAAAATATCTAATTAAAAAAAGGAAGAAAGAAAGAAAGTCAGAGACACAGTCTGAGAATTATTTCATCAGTGTGCAAATATCATGAAACTTCCTTACAAAACTAAGCAGGCTATGACATCTCTGGGTGATACAGTATGTGGGACCACAGTCTTACAGGCTGGCTGTTATGGATTCAAACGCTACTCTGCAGCTGCATTTAATTCAGCAAGCTCAGTGGGTAATTAACACATTATGGAATTGTTCTGGCTTATTTTTCAGGGGACCGTGGAAGGAGATAGAATGGAGGTAGGTGACTTTTTTTCAGGATAATCACATTGACCAGAGCGTATTTTCTTCTTCTGAAGGAGCAATGTCAGGTGGCTTTAATTTCCAGGTGACTGACGGTCTGAATTTTGCGCCTCGGCAAATCTTTAGCATCACTGCCCGAGCTCTGATCATTAGCTTAGAAGTCAACAGAGGATTGAGCATCTTCCCAGGTAAGAGGCTTGGCAGGGGGGTGGGTGGGGGAGGGGTAAGTGTTTTCCTAATCAATTAGAGAATCCACTTGTATGGCATAAAGTGGTATCTCTTACTGTAGAATGACTCTCGAAACATCTATTAAGCCAGCCCCTGGCCCACACAGAATTCTCAGCAGAAATTTGACAGCAGCAAAGCTGGCACTCGGCAGCCTTTCTGTCCCTTCCTTGCCTTTTCCCCAGAAAAGGAAGGCTACAGAGCAGAGGCAGGAATCGTGAAAGGAAATGTCCTTCCTGTTAGTGTGCGTCACTCTTCTCTCCTAAGTCTTTACAAACCCCAGATTTCTGTTTAGTTGTGTATTTATGTCTGTTATGTATATATTTAGAGATATATCTCTCCTGTAGCTCAGGCTGGCCTTGAACCCACTGTCCGCAGATGACCTTGAATTTCTAACCTTCCTGCCTTGGCTTCTCTAGTGCTGGCATTACACGCTTGTACCACTCTGCCCAGTTTACGTGGTGCCGGGAACTGAACTCGGGGCCTTGTGCATGCTAGGCAAGCACTGCGCCATCTGAGCCACATCCCTGTCTGCGTTTACATTCTCAAGCCGCTCGTGTTTCGAATAGAAAAATTCCCTGCAGCACCCAGGGCTTGCCAGGGTTTTCTGTTAGTACTGGCTCTGAGTGGCTGTTTGCCAATAATCTAAACCAGACCGATGGAGTAGGAGCCGTGAGACCTTCTGGCTAACAACCTTAGGAAAGGGGGAAATGTGTCCAGTGGCAAGGGCAATTAAAATTAAAAAAAAAAAAAATGGAGGAAAAAAAAAAAACCAAGCTGGAACTTATTTCCCAAAAGGCATTGAGATGCAGACATAGGAAGCAAGAACATCTCAACATGGCCTGGATGTTGTGAAGCACCAGAGCAACCCTGCACCCGATAAACCCGCTTAAAAGGACAGACATGAGCCATCAAACATAGAAGGGAAACGATGCTGGTGATCTTATTTAAAATGGTCCAACTAGCCCCGGATCCTAAAATTAACAGTGCCTGCCTCTCAGAAGTTGAATGGGAATCTCTGAAATGGGCTTAGCTCATTAAACTATCCTTTTAGATTTATTTATTACGTTCTATGTGTGTAAGTGTTTTGTCTGCTTGTACGTCTGAGCACCATGTGAAGGCTGTGCCTTCAGAGGTCAGAGAGCATCAGATCCCCTGGAACTGGGGTCACAGATGGTCGTAGGACATCATGTGGTTCTGAGAATTACTGAGCCATCTTGTCCATTTTTTTTTTTTTAAACTTTAGTTGGCCTTAATGGGGAACTAGTTTTGGATCCGCCGGATTAGATGGACTCCTGTGTTTGTGAGCTAGGTAATAAGTTCTCGGGAAGTTGGTGGGCTCTGTGAGGTAAAGTGGAAACACAAACCCAGCAACCAGGGGCGGAGAGAGATTCCTGCTTCCAAAACCGACTTCAAGGAGGAGGATGCTTTGTTCGCAGTTGTTACACAGTAACTGCTGGGATGCTTTTTGCTAATTTTTATTGTGATGCTGGTAGAAAGCAAGGCAGCCCTCTACCCCGGAGCAGTTTCCTCTGCCTTTAAGTGTTCATTTTGAAGTTCTCCTCAGCTTTTGAGTTTGGGGGGGGGGGGTGGGGAGCCTCTCAAGATGCATCGAGGGCTGCGTCCCCTAGGATCCTTCTGGTGTAAGACTTTATGTTGCCCTTGCTCTGTCCATTTCCCCTATGAACGAGTGGGAAGCTTCCACCATTTCCCCCTCAAGGCACTTAGGAAGCCATTTAGTGCTTTAAAAAAAACATAATCAGCCACATCGCAGTAACCAGAAAAACATAGCAATCTATTTTTAAAATTCCAAAACTAGAGTAATTCTGCTGCTGCGAAAGATTAAGTTCCTTTCATCTGGTGCGGCTGAGTCTGGCTTAATAACTGATGACGGTCGTATTCAAGGAAAGACAGGAACCCTGTAACTTAGAGTTTATGGCGGATATTTTACTGAATCAATGAGGCCGGAAAAGAATCCATGAAGGTGGTCAGACTCCTTCTTTATTTTCAGAAGACTGTGTCAGACTTGCAGCTCTGTGTGTGTTGTTGGCCACTGTCCCACTAATGCTAAGGTTTCTTTTCCTAGCAAACCTTACTTCTGCTGCAACCCAGCCCCTGTGTGCCTCCAGAACTCACTCCTGAAACTCGCTTTACTAACCCTTCCTGGCCAGTTAGCTCAGTTGATGTTCTTAGTCACCACTATCTCCACCCTGTCTTGTGTCCTATTCCAGCTCTTGGCCTGGAGGAAGGAAGGTGGATCTTCATGTCCATGTCTCTCGAGTGGCACTGATATTCACGGAAATCTTACAACTGTGGAATCAGAAGTCCTAGAGTGCAGGTGGACCTTAGTGGCCACCTGGTCCCATTCTTCTTACTGTTTTCCTGTGTTAGTTTTCCCAAGTAGCAGGGGCCACCATGATTCCTATAGCTTTTATCATATTGTGCCCTTTCAGGGACTCACCTGAGCCTTGCTCAGCATGGCTTCTTCAGTAGTCACCCGTGGGCTCTTTGTCCTCGCTGCTGTGTGTGAGGCTGGAAGGTGACAATAAATGCCGCATTCTGTATCTTCCTTCAGAGCCCCCATCTTTGTCCTGCTATGTGATGTCCCATGAAGGGCGAGGAGGCACTCTGCATCCTACCTAGGGTGTGATGTAAGGTGTGTGTTCAGTGTCAGCTATTGCAGACCCATGCAGTCAGAACTTCTATATGTTAAAGTACCAGGGAAAAGTCCATTGTTTTTGTGAAGGCATAATTTGTTCTAGCACTGTTGCAGGAGTAGAAAATCTATTCCTAATACAGGCTGGGCATTCAGATAGTTATTCTTTATATTTATATATTTATAGCATTTTATATTTTTAATTACCATGTTGTGTTTTTAAGAGTTTAAAGGAAATAGTGTATGAATAAACTTTTGTTTAGGCAGTGTTGTTGTTTGACTTTAATCCCAGCACTTGGGAGACAGAGGCAGGTGGATCACTGAGTTTGAGGCAAGCCTGGTCTACACAGTGAGTTCTAGGACAGCCAAGGCTACACAAAGGGACCCTGTCTCTCAACTCCCCTTATACTCCCAATACCCCACAACTTTTGAATATCCTGATTGCCAGGTAAAAGATATGGAGGCATGGGGCTCTCAGTGTCTCATGTCTAATAGACATTGCCTTCAGGCAATGTGGCAATTCTGATCGCAAATCTAGAACTTGTATCAGGCAGTCCTTCTCCTTTAGGTGTAGGCCAGCATCCCAGGGTGTCTTTATTATAGTATGCCTCTTCTCTGAGACAGGAACAATAGGGTAACTGTTTATTTTTTTTATTTTGTCTCCTAGGCATTACACACACACACACACACAACACAGCAAGTTAATAGACTAATAGCCACACCAATTATGTAGTAATGTTACTGTTACATGTTTTAATCTCTTTAGTTGGGGGAAGTATTGCAGACAGGCATAAGTTAGCAGCAACCAACGGAAATCAAGCCTTTAAGAACTTAATGCACACTTCGTCCACTTGAACTCCTCTGTGGTTCATCAGACTTCGGAAGTTTCTGCGTTGGTGCCTTGGGACACTCAGCCCTGGATTGATGCTTAGAAAATCTGCATGGCAAGCCAAGTAGTTATTAGAATACACAGTGTGTGAATGTTTAAGACTTTATAGCGTCCATATTTTGCCAAATTTGAGTATCAGTTTTTAACACGGTTACTTTAAGGACTGTACTTCTAAGTGAAATTTTGTGTGTGAACTAAGTAATGGATTTAAAGTATATTTTTATTGTATTTTTCAATTTTTCATTTTGTCTTATTGTAAATATGTACGTATAGCATGAGTGTGTACATGTATATACACATATGTATATATAGTAGGTATTTATATAATTTAATCAACATGTGTTCTGTTTTCTTCTCTGTCATTCTCCAAGAAAAAGTTTTGTAAGAGGTTTTACCTTGCTCTTGCTTTCTTGCTTGGTCCTCTTGCCCCTTCCCCCTCTCTTCTATTCCCCTCCCCCTCTCTTTCCATATGCTCATGGCGGGCTTCTGCTTCTCTCTCTCTCTCTCTCTCTCTCTCTCTCTCTCTCTCTCTCTCTCTCTCCATCCTCTCAACTTCCCTCTCCATGCCCTGAATAAACTTTATTCTATGGTTTAAAAAAAAAAGAGGTTTTACATTGCAATCTAGCATAGATTTTGTTTGTTTAACTTTAGTGATGGCATATGAGAATATACTGTGGCCTTAGGCTGTAGGGTTTTTGCTTACTCAATTGTACTTGGCTCCTTTTCAAGGAATGTTGGTCTTGACTCTTGGAGGGAATTTCCCGGAAAGTTTGGCTGTAATGCTATAGAAGCAACTCTGTAGGTCCGTAGAGGAGCAGCTCATCAACAAAGAATCATTGTCCTGAGTCCCGAGAGGATGGCACCAAGAGCCCACCTCTCCCTCATCGCAGGAACTGAAAGAAAGGAGCAGGGCTCGCCGGATTCAGATCCCATGAGCTAGAGGATGATCTTTCAACCCCAACCCCTGGCGTTCGCATGACCTGCGATACAGGCCTGGGAGGCTCCCTGGGTGTGTTTAGGAGCCAGCCCCACCCTCCTAGGAACCCCAGTTTCTTGTTTTCCCAGCACCACACAAGCGGATTTTTCTTTCCATACCCAGGGTTGAGCCACAGAGGCCTTATTTGGCACGAATGCCTTTCTCTGGGCAACTAAACAGAAGTGAGGGCATAGCTGGAGGAGAAGCACTCATTTCTGCTGTGGCTCAGGAGCAAACCATGCCCATGAGAAAATAGCCAGGCATCGCTAGCCTCCCACTGCCCATAGCTCCCCATTCATATCCATGAACTCTCCAGGCAGTTTTCAGAAGTCTAGAAAGACCAAGGAGCCAACCCCCTTTGTGCAGGTTGTAGTTATATTCATATTTCAATTTTAGGTTCCACAAAGCCACTTTCGTCTCATGACCTGAGAGCCGTGACCAATGATGACAAGGCAGGAAACAGAACTGTAACATTTACAGTTGTCAGGTCCCCTAAACTCGGGAGGCTGCTGAAGATGAACCCGGATAACCGCACAGAGGATGTTTCCACTTTTACCCAATGTCTGGTGAGTCCCGACATCCATTTTGTGCCACTGAGTGGGACTGCGAGTCTGAGCAGAGAGGACCTCTCATTTGTCTTCAGCCTGCTAAACCAATTAGACATGGGCCATGGCTCAGGCCACTTCTACGTCATTTAAAACGGGGTTCATTTTAGGGAGCAGAACATGAGATAGATGTCAGAAAACACCATTGCTGATTCTGAAAGTATCAAATTTAAAAATGTACTCAGAGCTGGAGAGATGGCTCAGTGGTTAAGAGCAAATACTGCTCTTGCAGAAGACTCAAGTTCAAGTCCCACCATGCTGGGGAGCTCACAACATTCTGTAACTCCATCTCCAAGAGCTCCCTAACTTTTTCTCTTTTGGATTCTGCATGCACACACACTCACATGCACTACATGTGCTCTGCACACACAGGCACGTGCACACACACACACACACACACACACACACTTAAAAATAAGGAAATATTTTTAAGGGGGTCCTTTAAAAGAAAATCCAAAGTGTATATATATTTACATCTAACATGTACTCATTATGTACTGTATTATAATTGTGTGAATATGTAATTTATATCCAGGGACTTTGTAACTTTGCTGGTTTACATATCTTCTTATTGAAATGAATAAGCACTCAAAATATTTTTTGCCTTCTGGCCAGGAATTGGGTGAACCAAAACATGATTGTTTATGTGTTATTTCACCTTTTAAAGGTGATGTGCCCTAAATGCAATTCTTTAATTTAAGCATTCCTTTGGTTGGTAATCTGTCATCCTCTTTTTGTCCTAGAATACCGGTCTGAAAATTTATTTGGCTATAGCTTTGAGTAACTGAAGAATTTTCTGAATCTCAAGTCATGTTTCGAGGAAATCGAGTTCTTTACCTTTGAACTCGTTCTGTATGGTGTGAGGAGAGTGGCCGTGGCTTTTGCTTTTCAGTTGTCTGTGCGTTTGAGGGAGTGGATTGTGAGGCAAGCATCGTAAGCTTCCAGTGTAACACTGAAAAGAAGAAGTATAATGTCTGCAGTTTGCAGTTTTTTCCAAGACACAGAACAAAAGCTTGGAATGAAAACTCCATTGTGTAGGGAATTAAGATGTGCCCAGAAGCATCAACACATGCCCGGGGTCAGTTTGCCTTTGGAATACTAACAAGAATGATGTTATTTCTCAAAGAGTATGTTGGCGCTAGCCCCAGTTCTTTTAAAGAACAAAACAAGACAAAACATTTTGACTATTATTTCCAAGAGCTTTTAATTTCAAATATGTGGCATTTTTAGATTAAGATTGATATATCCAAAATAAGTGTTAGTGAATATAGAAGCTAGAACTAAGTAGCTTTTGCTGCAATAACAAGAAACCCTCAAGTCCCAGTGTCTTATGATAACCAGCCTGCCCTTCTCACTTGCACTATCTGACAACCGTGGGTTGGCTGTGGTCTGTTGTTCATACCTTCGTTCTTTCAGAATCTAGCTACTGGAACAGCCTCGCTCTAGTCATGCGTGGAAGGCAGTAAAGGGCAGTGTGATGGTGGACCATGGGAAACTGTGCAGCTTGTATTCTAGAACGTCCTTTGTATTCACATACCACAGGAGGTAGCTTGTGACCAGTGTGGTGGATAAACTGAATATTTGGAACTGTGTTCTAACTGCTATGGTGCACTGACATGCAAACGGAAAACTGTGTATAATACTGGAAGCCAGGTATGTTTTCCTAAGAAAACAAACCACCTTTAGCCTAGAACACATTTATGAATAGGAAATTAACACACCAAGCCAACTAGAAGGTCCCAGGCAAGCAAGGTCTTGATTAAATAAAATCCAGTTGCTTCCAGATTTGAATTGTTTGCTGCCCCTTCTGATTTCTTCTGCCTTTGTGAACACATAGGAGGTACCTGACAAACTTGTCAGCGATGGCAGATATGGGCCAGAGCAGGAGAGGTGTTCTATGGGAGCTCAGTGCTGCACAAGGAAACGGAGGCAGGCTCTAGTCGGGAAACAACCAGTCCCAGGCCACAGATCAGGGGACACAGTGTCTGGTTTGTCCCCTCCCATGGCCCTTTCTTCTGCAGAACATGTGCCTGCCATTCCAGAGGTGTGGTTGAAAACTTAGAATCAAAGGACAAAGAAGAAATTATTTTATCATTTGAAAGGTTGTATACAAAGACTGTGTATCTGGCTTTGTACACAAGGCACGCCCCTGATATAATAATTTCTTTCTCCCTGAAACCTTGTCTCAGATATAGTTGTAGTTCGTAGAATTTCCACACGACAGCCATCTGGTGGCTTTGTTGTTTGGTATGTGGAGAGATTTTATAGTTTAGGTATCTGAGACCTACTGGTAACTTCTGGGACTGTACAGAAGTTTTTTGGCACAACACCAGGAGATCTAGGCTCCCTCTGTGACTCAGCAAATCACATAGGTGTTAAACCTGTTTTGTTGTCTTGAAAACGGGAGGAGTCATAGCAGTGATTGTTGAAACCATGTTCATGTATGCAGACTCAGACCTAAAGCATGCATGTTCGCATGGTTACACAGCCTATTGATAGCAGAGCCAAGACTGGAGCCCAGGGCTCTGGATTCTAGGTCATGCTCCTGTCAAATTAACCAGGGCTTTCCCCTAACCGGTTAAATGTGGCTAAGACAGTAATAGATGTAAAGAGTATAGCATGTTTCCCACACTTAATTGAGGGTTGTGGAGATGGAAAGTATTCTTCTAATGATCAGGAGAGACACAAGCTAGAAACACTATATTATTTGTACATCATATGGGCACCTGGTACACCCAAAGGCCATGTGCATACAAAGTCAGGAAGCACACACAGAGAGAGAGACACTCAAAGACCAAGCTTCTGTTGGATCCAGAGTGTTGTCCAAGCAGCTTTTCCAAGGGGGCATTTGAGTGGGTAAGATGAAATCAGACAGGTACTTGTTCCAGGAGGCCACATGGTAACTTAGAGGTAGTCATGTGACCTACCCTCAGGTGGGTCTGAGCTTCAAGGGGTCAGTCATAGAGGCTACATTAGCTGTCCCCTAGGGGGGTGGACATCACAGAGCAGTTGCTTAAGGTGACCTGTGTGGGCCATGCTAAAGACTTTCACTGAGGAGAGCTGGCATCACGATGACTGAGAAAGTCCAGCTGGTATTCAAGATGGGTGGTGAGGTGACCGGACATCCTAAGGATTATAAACACTAATTAGATGGGGTTTGAGGCTGATGCTTAGCTTTTTGTTCTTGGAAATGTGAAAAGTCCCTTTCTATTTCTCATATTTAAAAGGAGTTTCCCAGGGGAAGGCAATTTTCTGCTACACTGGAACTGGCTGGTGTTTGCCCTGATGTGCAACAGTCATTTAATGAATGGAAATGAGGTCATCAGAGGAGAATGACATTTGCTCCACCTATGACCCACTTATTGTTTCCTTTAGAGAGTTCCTAGTGTTCTCAAATACATTTCCCTAGGGGATGATGAGAGAAGAGAGCTAAGGAAATAGAAGAGGTCTCATGCAGGGACCAAGTGTTCCATCCCTGGCCAGAGCCCAGGCTGCCAGGCTGGGGGAACAAAGGGGCCTGAGGACGGACGTCTCCAAGGACTTGTTCTGACAGGGCAAGAGGGATGTGCGGGGAGGAGGGGAGCCGCTGGGAGCTGCTGCTGACAAGCTCAGGGTTTTCCAACATCTATGTTTGTCACTTTTGAATACCTTGTCTCTCTTTACGCCTCAACCGTCATAAAGAAAGTCAATGATGTGAGGAAGACTACAGAGAAATCCAGGGAAAACTCTGGTCCTTTCGGGCTCATAGATAGCTTTGGTGTGATAGTGCCTATTACACACACACACACACACACACACACACACACACACACACACACACGGCATTCAAGGGCTTTCTGATGCTGTAACAGAGTATCTGAGAGGAATCGTGTGGAGGGGAACAGGTTTATTTTGGCTCGGCTGCTGAAGCTTCAGTCCTTTGTCAGCTGTCACTTGCTTTAAGGCTTGAGAGGCAGAGCATCCTGGTGAGGCACACAGGTAGAGAAATGCTTACTTCCTGAAGGCTGGGAAGCACAAAGAGAGAAGACAGGACATGGAGGCGAAGGTTGCAATGTCCCCTCAGGGGCTCATTCCCACTCACCTAACTCACCCTCAATGGTTTCTCCACCTCTTCAAGGTCCCACCCCCACCCCAATAACTCCAAAGCCAGGGAACCCCAGTAATTCAAAAGCCAGAGAACAAACCTTAACACATGGGGTTCTGGGGGACATTTCAGATCCAAACTACAGTGCATACTTTATAAAAGCAAGGCCAGAAAACAACAAAATGTTAAATTTATATCAAGACAGAGAGGAATACCACCAACTAATATAGTAAACATGCATTGATCTGAATGTATTCCAGGGATAAGGACATGGCTCTAGGGCTAAGAGCATCTGCTGTGCAAGCAGAAGGCCTGAGTTCACATTCCCAGCAGACACATAAAAGGACTGTTCTGACCTCTGCATGTGTAAGCATGGGTTAAAGCATATACACACTTATGTGTGCACACACACACACACACACACACATTACACCACGTATACACATTAAACAACACTGAAAACATTCCAATCCTGGTTAGCATATATGTTTAGAAATGGGCATTTTCTGTATGGTTTGAGAACAGAAAGAAATTAGCCTTTCTTCTTGCCCCTCCCACACACTGCCTCCTTTTCCACATGCAGATGGCGAGGGGGCTTTGGCACCGCCTGAAGTTTATAACTTCTATCAAGTGGTACCCAGGTCAGTTCCCAGTCATCGTATGACAGCTCAGATTGACCATCAGTCAGCTTTAGAACATTTGGGAAGTCAAAGAACGGTGGAGAGGACAGGGGGCCTTTCTCTTGGACTGGGGTTTGCTCAGTCGTGCAGCAGTCCTGCCTGAGGCTGTATGCTCAACAGAGTGCGGGAAGCTTGCCTCTGAAATCCTCCATGAAGTTCCTGATTAGCACATATGTGCTTTTATCTGGCCTCTTCAATGTGATGGGGAGAAAAAAGAGAGAGAGAGAGATAACACTCAGGAAGTAATTTCAACTATGTAAAGAGTTCAGAGCTATTTAGCCCTGTGTAGCTTAATAATGGCTAATTACCAGTAGACTTTCTAGACCAGCTTTTCTTCTCAAGAGTCAGTTCTAGCCAAGTGACCTGCTAAGCATTCAATAGGGACATTGTAGGCAGTTGATGGCTGAGTGCTCTTTCACCCTTTAACGGAAGGAATTAATTTGTCCTTGGCTCTCTACCTGCACGGACTGGATGGAGGTTGAAAGTACTGCACCATTTGCATATAAAACATACACTTTTCTTGCTTGTGAAGAAATGACCATTTAAAATTAGTACTTACGAAGAAAACAGCTCATGAGAAACCGCGACTGCATTGTGCTTCATATACGTCAGCAAAAGAACTCTAAGAAAGTATTTGTGATGTCCTTGCCCAACGCTAGTCTCTTAGCCCAGACTAAGTTCACTATGTTTTCTGTGTCATATCAGCCTACCAAGACAAGCAAGTGGCCGCTTTGTTTTTCAGTGTCAAATCCTAAGGGGTTAAGCGAACCCACAGGAAGCAAGCATAGGATGTATCCACAGAGAAGACAACCACCAGGCTCCCATGGCGCGAAAGTGCTCTGACACTGGAGAAGGTTCTGTTCGCTTCCAAGAACCCGTGAACAAAGCAAGCTGCAGAGTCCAGGGAACACACTGATGGCTTCCAGGTGAAGCCAATTGAGTGATTTTCATTCCGGTGCTTGGAGAGATAATTTAGAGTCATTAAAACAGCGAAGTGTTCTAGCTTTGAGGTTTATGACAGCCGGCCTCTTTTCTTTTCGACAAAGCCAGTAATTGCATCTCGGCTATTGTACTTTTGTGGGCCCGATGCCATCCGTCTTGGTCTCCGTTGCTTCTGCAGCACAGATAATGGTTTCCCGGGAACACATTTAGAAAAATCACAAAGCCATGCTGGGCTATTAATTTTTGTCCAATTACTCCTCCCCAAATCTGGACTTACTGCTTTCATAATATATACATGTTTTAGAGAATTATAGACACATTTCTCAAAGGCTGGAAATTAACTTGTTATAATTTAATAGGGAGTAAAATCAGCTTAATGTCTCATTAGGCTTTTGTCTTTGAATCTGCAGAGTTGGGAGGGGCCAGCCTTCCTGTCATTCATGGTCCTACCCACCCATCATGTGCCTCTTTGGGCTCACTGGTTCAGTCGCAATCAGGCCTACTTGTCTTTGTGGACATTCTCCACTGATATTTTTCTTACAGCAGTTTTGTTTTGCATCACACTTCTCTGAGTTATGTGGAGAGTATTGTTCCACATGTTGGAGATTATTGTATTGTCATGTAGTCGTCGATCCATCACTTGAATTTAAACTTGGCTGGTAACTCTTGGCCCCGTGGCTTTGAATAGTGTACTGGCTAGTTTTGTGTCAACTTGACACAGCTGGAGTTATCACAGAGAAAGGAGCTTCAGTTGAGGAAATGCCTCCATGAGATCCAACTGTAAGGCATTTTCTCAATTAGTGATCAAGGGGGAAAGGCCCCTTGTGGGTGGGACCATCTCAGGGCTGGTAGTCTTGGTTGTATAAGAGAGCAGGCTGAGCAAGCCAGAGGAGGCAAGCTAGTAAGGAACGTCCCTCCATGGCCTCTGCATCAGCTCCTGCTTCCTGACCTGCTTGAGTTCCAGACCTGGCTTCCTTTGGTGATGAACAGCAGTATGGAAGTGTAAGCCGAATAAACCCTTTCCTCCCCAACTTGCTTCTTGGTCATGATGTTTGTGCAGGAATAGAGACCCTGACTAAGACAAATAGTCAAAATGTTCTGTTCTGTTACAATGGTTGGCTCTTTCTATGAAAAGGCAGACAGCACTCATTTCCGTTTAATGAGCGTGGCTTATTTCTTCTCCTTCTATTCAGTCTCCATGGCCACTGTAATACAGTACCGTAAGCAGGATGGTGTTTCTGGTTAGCTTTTGTCAATTTGACACAAACTAAAAACTAAAACCTAAGAAGAGGGGAACTCATTTGAGAAACTGCCTCCCTAACGTTGGGCTATAGGCATGTCTGTGAGGCATTTTCTTGATTGATGACTGATGTGGGATAGATGACCCAGCTCACTGTCGCTGATGTCACCCCTGGACAGGTGTTATAGGATTATATGCAAGTTGAGCAAACTTTGAGAAGCAAACCAGTGAGTCCCTGAACTCCTACTCTGGCTTCCATGGCGTTAGACTGTGATACGGAAGTGTAAGTCAGATCCTTTCTGTGCTACATGGAAGTTAAACTAAATAAACTCTTTGTTCCCCATGTCATTTTGGGTCAGTGTTATTTAACAAAAACCAAAACCAAACTAGAACAGTGACTAAGTCTTCTTTCATAGCTATGCTGTCCAGAGTCTGAACTCCATCCTTCTGGCCCTAAATCCTAAATCCTCTTGGAGTGTGTTACCTTTCCACCAGAAGGGCCACCATCATGGCTCTAGAGAACAATGGGGCATAAGCACAGCAAGATTTCTATAACTGAGGCACAGGGTGTCATGGCTACAGAATTCCCAGGGGACAGGCTGTATAAGTGAGGCTGATTCTCCTTAGTAAGGATGAGCAGAAAAGGAATTCCTAGATGATAACACTTAGAAATATCTAGCTAGAGATTGGCAACAGAATATCACACCCAAATAATTATCAGTGATTCATGCCTCTGAATGACTCTATTGGTCTCGGCAGCAACTTACTAGAAAGAAAATCTCTGCAAGGACTCCAGAAATATATCTGTAAGTATTACTTTCTCTCCAGAGAGGATTAAATCTTCATTTAAGAGTCTCTAGGGACTCATGTTACTCTTAAGTATGTAGCTCTTTAATACCTTAACCAAATGAGACCACACAACGTGTTATAATTTGGAAAGAGCAAAAGGTAGCATTGGACATCTTGATTTAGTTTCATACAAGTGCAGGAACTTCTGAAAATAGTGGGTCATGGCCTCTGGAACTTGTGAATGAATGACCCCTTTCTCGGCAGACTTTGAAGATGCAGTTAACAGTCATAGGCTTAGAAGAGTGGCCTGGACTATCTAGATGGCCCTAAGTGCCATCATCTGTGCCTTTTCAAGAGGGAGGCAGAAGGAGATTTACATAGACAGATGAGAAAAGCCAGCTGACCACAGAGGAAGTTAAATATTGCAGCCACAGATCAAGGAATGCTTGTAGCCAGGCAAGCTGAAAAAGGCAAGGAAGCCATGCATCTTTGGAGAGCTGAGGGGATGGATGCAGTAGTTGACTCCACCAAGCCTGGCACATTCAAGAGCCTTCTTCATTCTTTCCCAGTGGGTGACTCTTTGATCCATAAGCACTAAAGACCGTTGGCTCTCTGGCTCTATATTTATGAAGCAGCTGTCAGCTGGTCTCCTTGAGGCCTCCAATCAGAAATTGATCAAAAGGGAAAAAACAAAAAGACTCCCTTTTTGTCCTATCCAACCCTCTACCTCCTAGTGTCTTATAAGTTTCTACGTGATTTAAAAAACAAAAACATCGTCAGTGTAGATCTGGTATACTGCCTCTCTGTTGTTGTGTGCGGTATATGAATATGTGTACACGTGTTGATGGTATATGCCCATGCACACACATAGGGGCCAGAGGTGGGTGTCGGTTGTTCACCTCTACTGTCCACCATTGTATCCTTTGAGATAGGAGTTCTCACTGACCCTGGGCTAACCGATTGGCTAGCCTAACTGGACAGTGTCTGGGATTTGCGTGCCTCTGCCCCTATAACACTGGGGTTACCAGTGCAGGTCACCATCCCCAGCTTTTCGTGTGGATGCTGAGGGTCAGCTTTAGCACTTCTTACCCACGGAGCCATCTCCCCAGCCCCAATACTGCCTTTCTTTAAATCATCAGTCATGATAAACGCAGGCTGTTGGAAGAGTTATTCCTCAGAACCACTGCAGATCAATACGAGTTCTGGTTAATAACTGATGGCCTTGGCCAGACCACACAATGAAGTGGCATTTGTTCACTCTGGTCACACTTTGTAGCTGGCTCTCCCCATTCCTGAGCTCCCTGGATCTGCAGCACATATCCTATGAATTTCTTTGTAGCCTATAATCTCAGTGTTCCACAGTGCCACAGTGTGGATGCAGTCCTTAGATTGTGGAAATAGCTTGAACTTGGGAGTTTCACAGAACTAGGTATGAAACTAAGCCACTAAAATAAAGTGCCTTGTGGAGTGCCTGCTATCTGTAGAATTCTAATAAAGGCTAGGTATTTTCTCTGTTGTTGTTAAATACATACAAATATAAGAAATACCCTGAGTTGCCTTCCTTCTGTCTATATAAGGTTATAAGCATATAAACTTGACAATGAAATGTTGTAAAACAGCTTCAATGTAGATATTTGCTCATTAAACACATGTTTATTTAAATGCTTATTCTAAATGGTTAAAAAAAACGTATTTATAAAGCAACAGGAAATGAGCTTTCCAAACATGTTTTAGAAAATATTCACCTTGTGAAGCCCGGGCTAGAACTCTCTGGGCGTTTAATATTATGCTGCAATTCAGTGTAAGAACTGTGTATGTCCTTTCACCCAACTCAGAACCCAGTTAGAAATCCGTGAGTGAGAACTAGAATGCTCTGGAAAGACCTAGAAATGCCCAGGGCCTGGCATTTTGATCACTGAAATGGTAACACACTAGCAAGGGGAAATACAGATCCACAAGAAGATATTATTTTACATTTCAGTATACAGATAGGGCATAGAGAGAAGCTAGCTGATTTGCACAAACAGTGCTGAATACTATATACATTTGAATTTTGGTCTGGCCAATCCAGGTTTCAAAATCCACTGCATCTTTTTTTTTTCTTTTTTGGTTTTTCCAGGTAGGGTTTCTCTGTATAGCCCTGACTGTCCTGGAACTCACTTTGTAGACCAGGCTGGCCTCGAACTCAGAAATCTGCCTGCCTCTGCCTCCCGAGGGCATCTTGATACATCCATTTTTATATTAATATCTATTCTCTTCCATGGCAGAAGAAGAGCAGAAATCCAGGCAGTTGGGAACAAAGCAACCTCCAAAAAGGACTGAGGACAAAGCTCCTAGATGAACCAGGCAATCTGGGCTGTTCCCAGCTCTGCAGTCAACTAACCTTGTGTAGTCACTATTGTATTGTTATTGCTATCACAAAGTATCTGACAAAAAAAAAAACAACCTAAGAAGCGTTTATTTGGACTTACAGTTCATGGGAAACAGTCCATCATGACAAGGAAGTCATGGGGTACAGAGTCAGGAAGCAGAGAAAAAGTACACACCGGTGTCCAGACTGCTGCTGCTTCTTTTTCCAAACCTCAGCCATAGGAATGACATCAGGGTGACATCAGGGTAGCTTTAACACCTCAGTTAACCTAAAGTAGAAAGTCCCTCTTAGAATAATCAAACAGATTTATCTTCATGGTAATTCTAAGACCCATCAAACTGTAATGGAGATTAATTGTCACACCCTAAGTTGGAGGAAGGGCAGAGTTCTCCAGCTGTTTATCTTTCTCACCTTCCCAGCTGCCTCTCAGTTGTAAACTGTAGGCCATTGCAGAGAGCCCAGTAGGGCCTCTGGCACCTTCTGAGAGCCAAATATTTCTCCTTAGCGTTTGACTATTATTTGAGGACATATAGAGAAATCAAGGACATGAGATAGAAATTTGATCATAGAAACCCAAAGAATGCTTTATCTTCCCTTCAAAAAAAGCTACTTGTGAAGAGTTTTAAAATTTGGAACCAGTGCTGGAGGAAGGAGTAGAGTAGCCACTGGTAACTTACCTATGCTCCCTCCCTTTCCCTCCCTCCCTCCCTCCCTCCCTCCCTCCCTCCCTCCCTCCCTCCCTCCCTCCCCCACACACACCTCAAAGTAGGAGGGAAATTTTTGTTGGGAAGATAACAAATTCACTGGGAGTGGAAAGGGATTGGAGATGATTACAGAGCTGGTTGCTCACAACTTTAATCCCAGCACTCAGGAGTCAGAGGAAGGCGGATCTGTGAGCTCAAGGCCAACCTGGACAACTGAGTGAGACCCAGGACAGCCAGGGCTACACAGAGAATTACTGTTTTGAAAAACCAAGAGGGGGGGGGGGCGGAATAATGGGATGAATATGATTGAATACATTATATACATGTGTGAAATTGTCAGAGAATGAATAAAAGATTTTAAGCTTTGGAAGTATATAGACTTCTAATGTAATATTGGATTACAGCCTTGTTAAAAGTCCACAGAAGGACCAAGTTGGGGGTCATAGGGATAGAGATGAAAACTTGGAGGGTGGGGACAGACCAGTGTGACAGCACAGGAGGTG
Organism: Mus musculus; assembly: GCF_000001635.26. Taxonomy (NCBI): domain Eukaryota; kingdom Metazoa; phylum Chordata; class Mammalia; order Rodentia; family Muridae; genus Mus; species Mus musculus. The sequence goes on from NC_000079.6 coordinate 113,363,119, forward strand.
GCCTCTTGTCTTCAGTGTACAAGGCTTTTATGGGTGTGTTTCTTGCCCTCATTCTGTTTGTATTGGTAATCATAAAAGAGAATGCTATCTCCTTCCCAAAACTTATCGAAAAAAATGAGAATTATTTACTGTATTTAATTTTGTATTTGAAATAAGTTATAAGGTAATTACTAAAAGTATAAGGAGTCCACTATTCCTCCATATTCCCAAAGTGCTAGTCTTTAACAAGACTTAGGCTATCATTTCTTTACACACTTGTCTTTGCAGTGACAATTTCTAAAATTAAGGCAATCTCATATAATCACAGTGTAATTTTCAAATTTATAATTTTAACATTGCTACAATGTCAATATGCAATTTATATATCATATTAAACTTTCCTAAATTGTTCCAACAAATGTCTTTAATAGGAAAGAGAAAATTATCCACCACATAGAACATAGCATCCATAGTTATCCAGTTTCTTTAGTTTCCTTCAATTTGGAACCATTCTTTACTTATCAATATAATGTCTTTTATGACCTTGTCAATAGAGTAATTTATGACATTTATTATGACAGGATGTACATGTGGATGTCAGAGAACAACTTGTGAGAGTTAGTTCTCTCCTTCCACCTTGGGGATGGAACTTAGGTCATTGAGCTTGGTGGCCATTTTGCCAGCTGAACTTAAGAGTACAGGACAGTTTCTCCAGCCTTCCTCACTGTGCATTCTGTGTAGAGATTCAAGTTGTGAATTCTGGGCAAGGATTCAGGCTATGCATCCTCTGCATAGATTCAACAACCTCTGCATTCTGGGCAGGAATACCACGGGGCTGCTGGGTTCTTCTCAGCTTCCTGCTGGTCCACCATGATGCTCACCTTGTCCTAGGGTTGTAGTTGGCTTTTATATTCACCATACCATTCATCGCTCCCTGGGTTTACAGTTTCTCCACTTTCAATGCATAATCCTCTCTTGTGATTTGTGCCCCCATGTCCCATGAGGACATGCTTGGTGACCGTTTCCAGCATGTCGTGTTTATCACTACACTTTAGCTCATTAGTTTCAGCAACCATTTTAGGACCCTTACCTGAATTGTTATGGCCGTCAGTTACCAAGTGATAGTTTCTCTCATTTTAGTTTTCTTGCTTCATTTATTAGTTGAGATTCCATTGGCTTTCTGATGATATTTTGATGACTTCTGCAAGAGGGAAAACAGCTGGACAAATCTAAATTGATAGGAGAGAAAACCCCATCACCTTCCCTTCTTCAGCCCCAGAGCCCAGGTACTCAGCTAACTCCGTTATCCATATGCACTTCATGCAGTGCAAACAGACAGTTACCTGAAGTTGTTCCTGGGGCCATTTTGATTTGGCTGACCAAATTCCTAACCATCTGTAAGCTCTTTGCTCCCTCACAATTCATCTCACAGAATCCTAGTTTCAGTCTCTCTGGGCCTTCTCTCAACACACGCACACGCACACGCACACGCACACGCACACACGCACACCACGTAAAAAGTAGGGACTTACAGATGAAAAGGCACCTATGAGAATGGATGGCCTTCTAAGGGTCTTGACTCAGACAAAAGCAGTCATGTGTATGTATATGGATTTTGTTTGTTTCTTTTGTCTTGTCTTTGTTTTTGCTTTATTTTTATCAGGTTGATAGAGAAATTTGGACACTGGCTGCATATTTGCTAATGTCAGTTAGTTATTTTTAATCTTGAGGTACAATGCTTTGGAAAGTCACATCACACAGGTACTTCCTGAAGGATGTATAGATAAGCTCATATAATGTCTAAGAGTTGATCACAAATAGACAGCGGGACAGAAAGTGGACAGCACTATCTGAGAAACGAGGCCTGTCATATGAGCTAATAATGGCTGACACTGTCAAGCAAGGAGCATTTAGTATGCCTGTGGGACATTGGACTATACACAGACAGGCTGGTCTCCAGTTGAGCTGAGGTGAAACCCCGGAGTGGTGATAATTCACTTACATGCTCCTGGAACTCTGGCTCCTGTCGAAGTTACCACCCCCTCAGCCCCCACAAGAGAAGCAAGGTTAGTAGTCACATAGGCAATGTCCCAAGCTTCTGACCTTCAGGCTAGACTCCTCCCCAGTTACCTAGCAACAGAAAAGATAGCAGCATATTTTAAGAGGGGCTGCTTGGCCCCTCCTCAATCTCTCACTCCTCTTGTTCTCTTGCTCTTGCTCCTCTCCTCTTACTCTCCTCTCTCCTCTCACCCTCTTCCTCTCTCTCCCTCTTACTCTCTAGCCTTTCTTCTCTCTCTCCTTTTCCCCTTTGTCTCCTCTTGGCCATGGCTGGTCTCTCTCTTTCTTTCCACCTTCTCTCCTTTCTCCCTGCTTTTCTATAATAAAGCTTTAAAACCATAGACGGTCTCTGTTCATCAAGGCCCTCTGTGTAGACTCTCACCTGTGTGGGAACCTCTCTCCTCTCAGCCCTCTCTCCCATAACGCTGAGGCTACAGGGTGTCACCCCGTGGCCCCTTGGTTTCAGGGGCTGCCCCTTGTCTCCTCCCCCCTCCGAGTGGGGTCAGTGGCTTAGATGCCCACCTGGGGCTAAGTGGAAAGCGTCTGGCAGCCCTCCTGTGTCTGTCTGCCCAGAGCCTAGGGGGAACTATGGCTGGACATGGGCTACCCTCCTTCCCCACTCCTTCCCCAGCCCCCTTTAAGTTCCCACATATACCCTTTCCATAAGAAAAGCACACCAGGGCAATGGCCATCTCAGAGTCAACGGGCTTCTCTCTGATGGCTAGATCAGGTTTGAAATACGATCTCCTTGCTGTGAAGAGGAGGTCACCACATTTTCATGTTTTTTTTTCCTTTATACAAATACATGAAATAATTTAAGCATGAGTATAGTAAGCCCTACAAAGAGCATGCCTCCTCCATTTAGAATGTGTGTTGACTGTTGTATCATCCAGGAAGCTTGGCCCTAATTGTACTTCCTTCTGTCCAGGTGAGCGAAGGGCTGATACTCTACCAGCATGTGGATCTTGAGAGCACGGGGTGGGCCTCAGAAGACTCCTTCACATTCACAGCATCTTCCCCTCCAGCGGAGCTGGGCCCCGAGGCTTTTCGGATCACCATTTCATATGAAGTGAATGAGTCAGGTCGACAGAGCCGGCTGCGTGCAAATACAGGTACTGCCAACAAACCGAGGCTAGTGCTTTGTCTATAGAAGAGAGAAAAATGTGGAAATCCGCCTTTCCCTTTTAGACCATGCTTCACATTCATCCTCTGGGATAAGACGGACACAGTTACAGCCAGTGGTGGCTACTCTGACATGAGCCTTGTGGCAAGGAGTGGCAGTTGGCTCTAAAGAGTCTCTTTGTGCCTCCACTGGGAGCTTTATCATGCCCAGACTGAAGGTTGTTGATACAAATGAAAAGGATGAGTAGAAAAGGATTACTAAGAGCCGGTCCTGTCTATAGCAGGAGAGCTTTAGCCATGGGGCAGTTAGGGAAGTAACATCATATACGTGGATGTGCAGTTTTTAAAGATTCCTTGCCTGAAATGCTGGCCTCCTGGCTTAATGGTTGTTTGCATTCACTTCCCAACCGCTCTCCTCCCACTTCCTGTGTCCTTGCCTGCTCCAGCCCTGCTCCTTTTTTCCCTCAGTGCAGTTCCCACCTCTGCCTTCCTGCCACATGGAAGTGTTATCACTTCCCATCGCTGTCAGGAGGCCACTGCTGTACTGTGAGGACCTCTGAATGCACATAAATACACACACACACACACACACACACACACACACACACACACACACATCTCAGTTCTGCAAGAGAAAACATGTGACATTTGTCATTCTGAGTTTCACTAATTTAACCTAAGAAAATCATCTCCAATTGCATGCATGCCCCCCTGCCCCCACAATGTCACCACTTCTCTTCTCTTTATATTATATTTTATATATATATATATATATATATATATATATATATATATATATATATCTCACATTTTCTTTGCCATTCATCTATGTATGGACATCTAGCCTGATCTTATTTTCTGTCTACTGTGAATAGTGCAGCAGTAAATGTAGGTGTGCAGGTAACTCTGTGGACTGCTAAGAGTCCCTTGAGTACATATCCAACAGTGTATAGCTGACTTATATAGCAGTTCTGTTTTCACTTTGGTTTTTGTTTTGTTTTTTGAGGGACCTCTGTATCGGCTTCTATAGGAATGTGTTTGTGTTTAAATTTTATTTTTGATGCTAATTTAGATACTTGAGCAACCTGCTGTTTAGACTCATCCACCGAGAGGTATTCTTAGGAGAGAAAGCTCTATGACCTTCATTAAGTGTCTGATTAAATGTCTCTTTGTTCTGTAACTGTTTCAATAGGAGCCTCTGTCAAGGAGGGAGATAAAGTTCTCATTGACCAATCAAAATTAGATGCCTCCAACCTCTTACTTCAGCTACCCCAACCTCAGCGTTCTTCCCATGAAATCTGGTTCCAGGTTACGGCTCTTCCTCACCATGGAACCATTATGGTTGGAGAGAGAAACATTACCACAGGGAGACCCTACTTCTCCCAGCACACAGTTAATGTATTTGGAGCCGCGTATCTTCATGACGACTCCGAATCACTGGCTGATAATTTTACCTTTGCTGTTTGGCCAAACCCAAAGAATAAGTCCACCAGCAAGCCAGAGGCTGGCTTTCTGGAAGAGATGTTCAACATCACCATCACCCCTGTGAATGATCAGCCTCCAGAATTAAAGACCAAAGGGCTGCGGTTGACAGTTCTGCAGGGCGATAGGTTGGTTGTGGGACCTGAAATCCTCAATGTAGAAGATATAGATAGTCCTCCAAATGAAATCCAATATGAGATCATCCGTCATCCCAACAATGGCTTCTTAGCCATGGCTCACGATCCAGATGCCACTGCTCACCATTTTACACAGGCGGACATCAATAACGCTCAGGTGTGGTTCATACAAGATAGAAGCCCATCCTCGGGAGTGTTTTATTTTAGTGTGACTGACGGCAAACACCGCCCTCTCTACAAGCTCTTCCACCTGGATGTCACCCCCATTTCCATCACTCTTGTGAACCTCACAGACCTGCTTCTCCCACAAGGCCAGAACACTGTCCCCATCACCAATACTCATCTCTCAGCAGTGACCAATGGTAGGAGCCTCCAGATCATCTACAGAATGACACAGCCCCTCCAAAGCGGCCACTTGCTGATTGAAAACCAGGTGGTCAACAGCTTTGGGCAGGAGGATTTGGATTCTGGAAGACTCTCTTACCACATGACCAATCTCACAGCCTCCGAAGATCAGCTGAGGGTCTCACTGTTTACAACGGAGTGCAACTTGACGGAGCAGACACTGAACATCAGGGTGCAGCCTTTGTTGTGGGTTATAGCAAACTTGAAAGTGACCAACAGAGTGGCTCACCAGCTTAGGACAGAGGATCTAGATGCAACCGAGCTTGCTAACAGGACTAATAGTGATCCCATGTTTGAAGTGATACAACCCCTAGTCCATGGACGACTCGTTCGAAGAGCAGTTGATAGCCCTGTGATGGAAGAAATCACTCAGTTCACCCAGACAGACATCAACCAAGGGCAGCTGGTGCTTGAGCCACATGCTAATCTAACAGGCACCCACACACTGAATGACTCCTTCACCTTCTTGCTCAGTGCAGACCATGTGCAGCCAGCAGCAGGTTATCTAGCCTTTACCATAGTGCCACCAGACCCCTTACCTTTACAGACATTTACACCAGATGTGCCTTTATTTGTCACTGGAGAGACCCTCGTGGCCTCTGTTTCCTCTCAGAAAAAACTTAGGGCTTCTATTAAAAAACAGACAGAAACTCCGGGGAATCTGACCCAGGGCAGATGGCAGGGGACAGATTCCTGGGGTCAACTCAGTGGCAAAGAGCCAAATATAGATGCCAAGGTCTCTCCCACCAGGGTCATTTGGCCATATGCTGCCACCAAAGTGGGGGAGTCCCTTTCCGGGGGAGCCATGCAGCCGGAAATGAGCCGTCACCCTCTGGTGGTCATCATACCTTTGGCTGCTGTGTTCCTCCTCCTGCTGGTGACTGTGGTGGCCCTGTGTGTTTGGCTACTGAGCCGAAAGGAGGACAAACCCAAACCACTTACCCAGCCAAAGACAAACCTGAAGTCCCCATCCACAGGCTCTAGAGCAGAGAGGAGTGGAGCCATTCCCACGGTCACGGTGACACCCCTTATTAGAAGCAGCCTGGCTCCTAGTCTGTTCCAGACCCAATCCTATGATCGGCCAGCCCCTCTGGGGGCGGAGCCTGTGGAGAAATGTGCTCCTTGGGACGCATGGGTGAACTTGGATCCTGACATGGCCAAGCTCTGTCGACAAACCAACCCCGCACTGAAACACAACCAGTACTGGGTATAAATGGGGAGCCCCCCTCCTACACCACCTCATACTCATTCTCTCTCCTTCGCTCCCCCCCACCTCTCTCTCCCCCTTTACCCCCCTTTCCACTTTCCCATCTCTCCCCTTTTCCGCTCTCCTCCCCTCCCCCATCTCTTGCTGTTACTGACCACTTACTGTGTATAGGTACGAAGATCAACTCAGGGTTATAACGATGAAGGAATGCGCTTCGAATCAAGGAAAGCTGTCCATTAGGTGTAGTTACACACAGGGCCCACTCACAGCCCAGTGCTGTTGGTGAGTGCCGTACCTTGCACTCCTGGGCCTTCCACAGTGGTCCCTTGCCAGGACCTGCCACTCTGTTAAGAATTAAACTGGACTAAGGTACTGCTGAGCAGTGGGACCTCATTGGAAGCAGTGCCTTTAACTTGGAGCTCGGAGTTAAGGGAGGACGGTGTGGGTGCTTTTCATGGGAGATTCACCCTCACGGTGAGTCAGCAGGAGGTGCCGGGTCTCTCTCCACACAAGATGCCATTTATTACATCGGCGAGTTTGTTTATGGAATATTTATGTGTGTGGAGTCTCCTCAGGTTGGTTTCCTCGTGCAGGAAACGCCTTGTTCAGATTACAGGGCAAACTGACCTCCTTTGAGGATAGTCCTTAAATCCGACGTATTTTTATCCAGAGGCATTGTTTACAGAAGGATCTGTAAAGTCAAGAAATATCTGAAGCTCTGAGGTGTAGAAAGGTGTGTTAAAAGCTTTTTATTTTTTGATGCCTTAGTTTGGCATCTTTTTACAATAAATGGAAGTAATGGCAAATTTGTATTTGAATTGTCTACTTGAACCGTTGTCCACCATTAGTTTCTGTAAGTCTAAAATGAAGCTTTCAGTACTTACACTAAGGCAGCCTTGGGCTGCAGAGTATAACACACCCACAAATGTGAGACTGAGGCTTGCACAAATGATTCAGATTTTTCTGTGAAGAGTAATATAGTAAAGATTTTAGGTTTGTGGGCTACACATGGTCTCTGTCATTTGTTGTTCTTGTGTTCATCTTTCCTAAAACAAAGTTTGTTTTAAGAGAATATACAAAAAGAAATCCTTAGCTCTTGAGTTTGGCCCATACGTTATGTAGTCTTTGCCAGGCTTTGCTTTAGGCAGCTGGAGTGTGCTGAATTATGTCAACTAGTGAACTCAGTAGAGATGAGCATTCCGAAGGTGGCTCTGGGACTCAGAATTATCAGGGGTGGTAGCTCTTTTGTCCCTTCTGCTCTGCCATCCTCAGGCTCTTTATGGTTATGAGATGGCTGCCCCAGCACCCCAGCAGAGTGGACATATTCAAGGCAGAATCACACAGCACAGTGGCTTTTTGTTTGAGAGACTCATTTTATGTGTATTAGTTGTTTTCTAGTAAGGAGACTTTCTTCCCATTTCATTAGCTCTCGTACCTTATCGTCTAAACCAAGCCACGTGCTTTCTGCCCTTTCACCCACCACCGGCAGAGCGAATAAGAACGCATGACTGACATCTCTCCCAGGGTCACCCTCAAGACTGAGGATCTCTCCCAAGGTCACCCGTCTGCCCACTGTGGATGTAGAGGAGGGTGGAGGAGCAGGTAGACAGAAATGGGCCTATTAAAATACTTGTCACGTATTGTAATCCGTGAGACACAACACTTCTGCTTTTCACATAGGTGTCCGCTGCTTTTTCATGTTGAATGGTGTTCTTAAAGCCGGAGCCCATGATTGAGGGATAAGGGTAGTACCAGTTTTAGGACAAAAGTCTCAGGTATGAGAGTCCCAACAAAGCTTAGTCACTTGTCCCAGTGCACCAACTGAAGATATAAACAGAGCTGGGTATGGTGGCCCATGTCTGCATTCCCAGCACTTGGAAGGCAGAGGCAGGAGGATCACTGCAGTTTTGAGGCCAGCCTAGGCTACTTGGCAAATTTCAGGCCAGCCTGTGATCTAGAACAACAACAACCAATCAAACAACAAGGAAACAAAGACAGAAACAAAAACCAAACAGTAGACAGACGAGACAGCCACACTGGGAAGAACAGTAAGGGGGTGGGTGTCGCCCATCCCCACATCTGCCTTCCTGGTTTCAACAGAGGAAGAACTAAGGCAGGGAACAAAAAGTCTGCATAAAGAAGCAGTCCTACTTCAAGTGTGGTCTGGTTGGTCCTTATCTCAGTACTGGCTCTGCAAGCTGACTCCAAGACATTCTTATTGCTTGAAGCGGGTATCTGGTTCCCATGAGATGAGTGCTACGGCTGGGGGCTGATGTCAGGGAATGTTCTACCTGCAGAGGCTGTTCCTGGAGTGCAAGGGGAAGTACAGGGCTAAGGCATAGACTGGAGACTTCCAGGCATCTTCATGGGAGTCTGTAAAAAGTTGATGGTATGGTCCCCTAGGCTTTGATCTCTGTGAGTTCAAAGCAGTCAGGACTATATATATATATATATATATATATATATATATATATATATATACACACACATATATATATACACACATATATATATACGTATATATATATATACACATACATATATATACATATATATATACATATATATATATATATACACACACACATACATGTATACTATGTGTATACACATATACATATATACATATACGCATAGTATACTTGTGTGTGTGTGTGTATGTGTGTGTGTGTGTGTCCTAGGCTCTTTTTATGTGCCTTCAGCCTTGAAGGGGAGTGAGAGGGAAAGCATCACTGGCATTTGGATACTGCTTGAGTGGTCAGCATGCCTCCATGCAGGATTAAGCAGGAATCTGAACCGCCGTCTTAAGCGAGAGGGCAGATGCAAAATGAAGGAGGAGGAGTGGTGGTGTGCACCTACTCCACATTTTACTACCTAGGTCCTAGCACTTTCTAGCAAAAGTGGTTCTGAGTTCCCGTTACAGGATGGTGGGGCTGTGAATAGATCTGTGAGGGGAAAGATGCTCCCTGGGACATTTGAAAATGGTTGGAGAGAGTGTGCTTTTTTGCATTCTATCAGTAGAGGCCAAATAGACAACAAACCCCTACCCCAGACAAAGAACCATCTGATCCTGTCCCAGATGTCAGTGTGGCTGGGACAGAAATGACCAGGTGAGCCATCGTGAAGCAGCATCTTGTATACCTGACGGAGAATTAATAGACTCATGACTAAGTGTAGGCAAAAGAGTATGTTCTAAAAACAGAATGGGGGTGGGGTACCATAATATGTTTGAAACTCTGGCATGCATGGACATTCTTACTTAAAGGATATATTAAAAATCAAACAAAACCTGACAGACAAATGCTTTCTATTCATTCTTTGTTTAAGGGGAATATTACACCTTCTATTAAAAGGTAGAACACGTGGGTTGGGGATCACAAGGTAGACGCGAGGCCAAGCATCAGACTGGTAAGTGTCAGTCAGGCCTCAGAGCTGGTTGCATCTGGTCTACTTTTTATGAAACATGCTTTTGGTCTCATCTCCCTCTGCTCCTTGAAGGGTCACTTCCCTCCCTCCCAGCTGCTCCTTCAGAAACAGCTTCACAGTCTTCAGACCACATGGCGACAGGGCTCACTTAGCCAAAAAGACAACTGCTATGTCTTATTTCAATTCTTGCCTCATGGAAATTCACGTTACTGGAGCTGCTAGGGTCCGAGCCCAGGCCCTGGGAGTCCTAACAAGGGGAGGGGGGCGGGCTGTGCCACCTACCCTCAGTAGGCTAATTAAAGACACAAAATAATAGGGAAAAATAAAAAAAAATAGATGTATTTAATGTGGCCACATTGGGAAAGGAAACAAGGACGTCCAGCTACACCACCCATCTCCTAGGTCCTGCCATGGAGATGTCGGCTTAAACAGAAGCCAAGAGCTACTGCCCAGCATTGACAATGCCCTCATGGTGTATGGGACCTGTCTGTCCTGCAATTGGTGTGACAGATTGTCAGGACTACAGGGAATCTCTGAGAGGGATGTGCCCTCTGGCTGGCACCAGATTCAGCCTCTTCCTTTGCCCAGAGTGAGCTTCCTGGGTAAACGTCCAGTTGCTGGGGGTGTGTAAAAGGAGGAACACGAATGTCTCCTCACAATATCTATTTCCTCCAGGGCTGTTACACTAATGCTCTGCTCTCCTTCTGAAAGTGCTTATCCCTGCATGGTTCCATGTCTCTCACTCATAAATTGCCCCGTCCCAGCTTTTCTGTTTGAGGGAGGAGGAAGATTAGGAGTCTTAATGCAGGGTTGGCTTGATCTCAGTGTGACTCAGAATTGTTCTTAGCCCGGTCTAACCCATGCACCCTACAGAACAGTGACATCACATACACCGCACATAAGGCAGAGACTGAGGAACATCTGCACCCATTAGGTGGGTTTCGCTCTTCCTTGACTGGTCAGTGCCTGCTCTTTGTGGACGAGCCAGATGTCCTTGGCTCACCGAGCCTATTGGCTGCTGCTTTGCTTCAGCCATAAGCTCTTTAGAGCTAGGATTGCCAGCCTGGCCAAACACAGGATCCGCTCCTCAACCCGTTCTCCTGCTAATCTTGTGACTCCAAACACAGACAATTCCTGTCCATATTGGAAAGAGATACAGAGGCACTTGAAGCAGTAACTCACGTTCTTGTACACAAGTGTGCCTGCTAGAGCCAGGACAGCGTGAGAGCCAGATGCCAAAGTGCACTCATTAATCAAGTAATCCATACAGAGTTTGGAAAGTCCCCCCCCCCCCTTCCAGAGGCTCTGGAACAGTCTGGTTTGCAGATGGAGTCAATTAAGAGGAAACAATGTCTACCATTTGGTGCTGGCTCAAAGAAAGCATAAAATTAAAGAAAAAAATTGGCAAAGTCTTGTTCAGCATTGAAAATTGAAGTTCTGGGAATGGAAACTGGGTTGAAATGGCTCCCCCCATAGGAGGGCTATAACTGAATAGTTATAACTCGGTCGTGATGAGTCTAGTGCTTCTAGACAGGTGACTGGGAAGAGCGGAAGTATGCAGGGAGAGAGCAGGAGAGTGGCTGGTTTCTGCCTAAGAACAGGATGCTCTGGGATGGGTAGGGAGTGAGAGATTTTCTTTTCTTTCTTTTCTTCCTTGCTTCTCCTCATCTATTCCACCCCCCAGCCCAGCACAGCTTCCCACAAATGCCTTTTCCTATCAAGATTCAGTGACAGGTTCTGCAGTTCTGGACCCCCTTTAGGGGTCCCTCTTCAAACACCCCGATGCATGCCTTCTTCACAGTATGGCATTAACTGGATGGGGGAGGAAGGAGCCCTTGTCCTCTGGTTCTACAAAGAGAGCATGCATCCACACAGAAATTATAGAAGAAAGATGTCCACCGTCCCAGAAGACCCATAGGAGCTCTTAGATAGCCTGAAGTATTTACAAAAGGAGATGACAGATTCTAAGCCCATGCCAGCAACACCAATCAGAAAGCAGCTTTCCTGTTCCCCAGTCTACCAGTTCTACCTGCCAGCTGTGAAGGAGCTGAAGTTAGGGTGATCTGGGAAGGGGTGCGAGGAAGGAGAGCCTCTCCTATCTTCACGTTAGGCCTAAGCTGTATGGGAGTGGCAGGCCAAGGATCCCTCAGCTTGAAAGAACATTTGAAATTTTGACTAGTATCCAAGCCTGGACATTTTAAGGCTAATTTCACACTGTTAATTTAAAAATCCTAAAAGTGCTTCTGCAAGGCAAAAGACACCGTCAATAAGACAAAAAGGCCACCAACAGATTGGGAAAGGATCTTTACCTATCCTAAATCAGATAGGGGACTAATATCCAATATATATAAAGAACTCAAGAAGGTGGACTTCAGAAAATCAAATAACCCCATTAAAAAATGGAGCTCAGAGCTGAACAAAGAATTCTCACCTGAGGAATACCAAATGGCTGAGAAGCACCTGAAAAAATGTTCAACATCCTTAATCATCAGAGAAATGCAAATCAAAACAACCTTGAGATTCTACCTCACATCAGTCAGAATGGCTAAGATCAAAAATTCAGGTGACAGCAGATGCTGGCGAGGATGTGGAGAAAGGGGAACACTCCTCCATTGTTGGTGGGATTGCAAGCTTGTACAACCACTCTGGAAATCAGTCTGGCAGTTCCTCAGAAAATTGGACATAGTACTACCGGAGGATCCTGCAATACCTCTCCTGGGCATATATCCAGAAGATGTCCCAACCTGTAAGAAGGACACATGCTCCACTATGTTCATAGCAGCCTTATTTATAATAGCCAGAAGCTGGAAAGAACCCAGATGCCCCTCAACAGAGGAATGGATACAGAAAATGTGGTACATTTACACAATGGAGTACTACTCAGCTATTAAAAAGAATGAATTTATGAAATTCCTAGGCAAATGGATGGACCTGGAGGGCATCATCCTGAGTGAGGTAACACATTCACAAAGGAACTCACACAATATGTACTCACTGATAAGTGGATATTAGCCCAAAACTTAGAATACCCAAGATAAAAGATACAATTTGCTAAATGCATGAAACTCAAGAAGAATGAAGACCAAAGTGTGGAAACTGTGCCCCTTCTTAGAATTGGGAACAAAACACCCATGGAAGGAATTACAGAGACAAAGTTTGGAGCTGTGACAAAAGGATGGACCATCTAGAGACTGCCATATCCAGGGATCCACCCCATAATCAGCTTCCAACGCTGACACCATTGCATACACTAGCAAGATTTTGCTGAAAGGACCCAGATATAGCTGTCTCTTGTGAGACTATGCCGGGGCCTAGCAAACACATAAGTGGATGCTCACAGTCAGCTAGTGGATGGATCACAGGGCTCCCAATGGAGGAGCTAGAGAAAGTACCCAAGGAGCTAAAGGGATCTGCAACCCTATAGGTGGAACAACAATATGAACTAACCAGTACCCCGGAGCTCTTGACTCTAGCTGCATATGTATCAAAAGATGGCCTAGTCGGCCATCACTGGAAAGAGAGGCCCAATGGACATGCAAACTTTATATGCCCCAGTACAGGGGAACGCCAGGGCCAAAAAAATGGGGATGGGCGGGTAGGGAAGTTGGGGGGGAGGGTATGGGGGACTTTTGGGATAGCATTGGAAATGTAATTGAGGAAAATATGTAATAAAAAATATTAAAAATCAAAAAAAAAGAAAAAAAACCCTAAAAGTATATTTCACACAGGATTGGCTGACCCTGACAGAAAACAGCTTGCAGAGCTGTGAAGGGCTATAGGAGACAAGAAGTAAGTCTTCTGTACACATGCCACAGCCTGCCTTTTCCAACAGAACGTTTACATGGAACAATCATTTCTGTTGTCAAAGCCCTCCCTCTTCTACAGGAAGACCAGATACCGTTGCTATATTTTCAATTCTAATTCATTTTCACAAAACCAATCTATCTTCGCTCTTTTCCTCTGAGATGTCCGCTGTGACTGTTCCAGTTAGATGCTGCTTCATTCACCACCCTCACCTTTGCTGACACGGTGCTGGAAGCCCCTTCCCGTGTTTGGGAAGCCCTTCCTTCCTAGGCACACTCAGGGATAAAAGCAAGTGCCAGAATCCAGCCTCCTTCCAGCCAATGTGCGAGTTGTTCCTGAACACCGAGGCCTATGACAGGTAAAAGCAGAAGATACCTGCAGTCTGTTTTGGTGACCAGTAGCAGTATCGGAGCAGCAGGGGCTCTATGGAGTTCTCAGAGGTGGGAATGGCATAGAGCGATGTGCCGGTGTGGAAAGTGGAGCCTGCAGCGACTGCGACCATCTTGGATGGGCCAGTTCTGTAGGGTGAATTGTGCCTCCATAGCTGCCAAGACTGGCTGGCTCTCTGATGCTTCTAGAGAGTCAGTACGCTTCTCTGGGGTCCTTAAAAATAATTCCAAACTTTCCATGGCTGCAAAGACACCCGTATGGCTTATTCTAACATACCATGTTTGTAAGCGTGATGCTGTTATTAAAAACAAAAGATCCATCCTATCCTTGATACAACATTATTATCTAACTGGGCCTGTTAGTTGGATTTCCCTACCAAGGCCCCTTTTATACTTTAAAACCCAACTCAAGATACCTGTTGCTTTCAGTTGCTATTTCTCCTTAGTCATCCCGTCTCTTTCCGTGTTTCAAATAGATGGTGCTGGTCAGTTATTTTGTACAGTGTCCCTTGATCTAGACTTTCTCATCATTGGATTGGAGATAATGGATTTGAGGAGGAAATACCACACAGACCAAGTGCCTGGATTCTATGATGCCGGGTAAATGATACCCACGTGACCTAAGGAGTCACTGTTAACCTTAAGTAGCTGATTAAAGTGCTATTTCCCAGGCCCGACCACTTTGAAGTTATTATTCTTTCAGCCCCATCCCCACCGCCACCCTTGTTTCCCCTCTGAATGTTACAGGGCGTTGCCGAGTCCAGTCCATTTGAGGGAGTGGAGTGAGTTTCTATCTCCTGGAAAGGGACATGCATGGTTTTCGAATTCTCCTGAAAAGAATTCCCATCTCCTCTACTTACTATGCAGTCCTTAGTGTAGCACAAGAAAAGGACATTTGTTGACCAAGGAAAAAGTCACAGCTGCTCTTAGAACATGACATAGTGTGTAATAACCATCATGGCCGGGCCTGAAGAGGTATTAGAAACTAAGACAAGAGCCCACGTGTGAGACACATGAGTGGCTATGGTGGGCTGTCCTCCCCTTTGCCAGAGGGCTGGCTTCTGCCACTAGGGTCTTCATTTTGATTTCCTCCTAGCCTGAAATAGCTGCTGCCTCTGGTGGCCTGGGTGTCTCCATCCTATGCTCCATGGTTCTGTATCACTCAGGGCATCACACAACCATGACTGAAGGTCACCCGGCCCAGATTCTCAAGAGACAGAAACTCCTTTTGTCAGCCCGGACTTTTGCTTCATTCTTCTTGGACCAATTGTCTCCTTGTGCCCATCTGTGTGGCCAGAAGTAGGGTGGAAGTACTTCCTCCTTATCAGGATCCTAGGGAGGAGTCAACTCTGAAAGGAGGGAGGACAGCAGGGTGGCGCTACAGAGTGCTCCTCTTGTGACTTCTCCCTGAGATGAGTCTTGTTCCTAAAATAGCAGCAGAAACTGCATTTGTATCAAAGCTTGCACATGGATTCCTTGCTCCACAAGTTCTAGGCCCTTCTTCATTTTCTAGTGTCTTGACATTGCTTTCTCAAACTCGTAGAGCAGGCAGAGTTAGCCATGGGCTTGTGTCCTCCTTTCCTGTCCTACCTGTTGTCCCCAGAGGCTGTCAAGATCTTCCTCAGAGTACGGCTTTAGGGAGGTGGACCGGGTATGTTTCCAAATTGAAGTTTCTAAGTTAGCTTCCTCTTCAAGATTACATTGAGGGACTCTGAGAAGTTCAGAATTCCCTGACCCAGACCTTCATGAGCATGAACATGGCAGCAGGAAACAAGAAAAGTCCAAATTGGGTAGCATAGCTGAGGCACACTGAATAAGAGAGTTGGTAGAGATGGGAGCAGAACTAGGAAAAGTGAGTATGGCTTGGGGTCATGTGGGCTTGCCACAGCAGTGAGAACAAAGAAAGACCAGCTGTCCTGAGCTAAGCTAGATGCTCACGTGCTGGGAGCTGTGATCTTCATAGCTAGAGGCAGCCAACCCCGGTGAGAAGGAGTGGGAGGAATTGAGGAACTGGTGCCTTCATCGTGCCCTCCCTTCTGCTCCCCTCCAAATACTTTCACTGACTGACTCAGTTCAGAAGTCAGGGGGTGGCTTGCTTCTGATCCAGTCCATTGCAAGCAGCCGCCTGGGGAAGGAGCCAGATGGAGAGTGGGCGTTATGGCTCGAGGTGCGTTCAGCAGGTGTCCGGCACAAGTCAGACAGCAGTGTTGTAGCTGAAGGTCAAGCACTCCCTTCTAACTCCAATCACTGTCTTCTTTTTACTTCCTCACAGTGCAGCCTTCTCATACTGTCTTACCCCGAGCAGCTCCAAGACTCCTTGAGTGTCACAGACAGGAGGAACAGATGATGGTTATAGAAACCGTAAGGGGCCCATTTGGGCCTGCCTTTCACATTGTTTAGGAAAGAAAGACTTGACCCCTTTCTCCTGCCTTTCTTGGGTTTTCTCCCAGGTCTAGAAGCCCAGAGTCCATCTCATCCAATACCTTGTGGCCTTGCTTTTCCGTAGTGAGCTTTGGAGAACAGCTCCTGATGGGCACAGGAAGGTCCCCCACAGTTTTTGAGTACATATGCAATGTGGACAAAACCAGTCTCACTTTGCTTTCTGAATGAGGCTCATTTTTCAGAAAAGTGATTTCTTTGAGGCTGCTGTTACCACGGTCAATTGAAAACGAGGAAGCTGTTCTCAGAAATCTCTCCTGAGCCTTGGAATAGAATTGGAAACCACAGTTCTCCTTCAACTAAAACATTCAGGGAGCTGGCAGAGCTAATCAGGAGGGGTGGGAGAGCAATGGTTTGGGTAAGGGGTGGCAAGTCAGGAGCTGGGCCAGGACAGCGGAACAACAAGGTTCATAGTTTAGAAGAAAGGGAATGCTCTGAGGTTTCCATGGAAATAAAGTACATTTCCACCTGAGCTGCTTGGATGGTAAAATAAGCAGAGGGTTAGACAAGCTGGGAGACAAATGAGCACACAGTATGGGGTCCAGGCAGCGATAGGTTAGCAAGGGCAGAGCAAGACTGGACTCTCCTGCCTAAGAGCAAGTCACTGGAAATAGCCATCACCATCTCTGCTTTAAGAAGAGGAGGTAGGAAGTCGCTCAAAGCTATGGGTAAGACCTGGGTGACACACTCTAGGCTTTCAGCCGGAGTATTCTATTAACCATTTAGTCACCAGTGCAGCTTCAGCTCTGAGGATGAGAATATCCAGTATCTCCCAGGGATGGAGAAATAGCTCAGCTGGTAAAGTGCTTGCGGTGCAAGCTAACTATAATCCCCTGAACCTACATAAAACAAAAGCTACCTATGGTGACTCCCGTGTCAATTCCAGCAGTGTGGAGATAGATGGATTTCTGGGGCTTTCTGGCCAGTCAGCCTAGCTCGATTGCTGACTTCTAGGCCAGAGAGAGAGATTGTCTCAAAGACAATGGGTAGCACTGAGGAACAGTGCCAAGGCTGGGCTCTGGCAGGTCAACATATGTATACAGCTCTGCCCCATACACACATGTGTACCTGAATACATGTAAACACACTCACACACACACGATTCAAATCGATGTAACCTTTCCCTTGTTTCCTGTGAATCCCATCTTCTGTGCTCTAAGCTTGCTTCATGAACCCTAATTTTGTTCCTAGTGAACAGCCCTTCCCAAGTGCAGTGCCCAGGGCTCCTTGGTCCCTGTCCTTCACTGAGCATCTTGCCTCTGGTCCTGCAGGAGAAGATGCACAGGATCATTCCCCAGAGCCTTGGAGGACACAGAGAACTTAAGAGCAGATTTCAGAGGGCAAGGCATTTAAGTGCCATTCCTCACATGAGACAAAATATTTCCCCCACTATATCAGCGTGATATAATGACATTAAAATGGACATCTTGGACAAATGTGTAACAGAAAGCACCTCACAGAGCCTGATATGGTTTACTATTTAAAAGAAATATGGGGTGATAGAGAGCCCTAGGGTAGACATTTTAGCTAGTCACAGAAAGCTACAACTTTGAGCAATGCCAGGTATTCAGTAGGCACTTAATAAACGTTTTACAGGTCGTTTTAAGTAATGTTCTCATCCCTATAGCAGGACACCCCACGGAAACAGCACATTGTAAGAAGGATTTCTTTGTTGTATGGTTTCTGGAGACACTGCCTATCATGGCAGGAAGACACAGTGAAGCTGTGTGGTCTAGAGTGGTAGACAGGTACTAAGAACATGGCTTATTCACAGTTTGCAGATCAGCAGAGACAGCCAGGGCTGGAACCAGAAATGGAGATTACCCATACAGACCCTCTTCCAGGGACCCATTTCTGCTAGCTAAGGTTAGAGTCCCAAAGATTCCACAACTCCCCCAAACAGTCCCACCATTTGAGAACCAAGTGTTCTTACAGAAGCCAATGGGCCTGTTCCATATTTAACACAACACGGGTATTCCCTTACTGACCACAAACATTCCATAGAGAGCCCGCTATAAATACTTCTGTCTTCTATTTTGTAAGGATACAGAGGTTAGGTAACTTTTTAAGATAATATAAATTGTAAGCTTAGAGAAATGTTTTCATAAGTGGCTCAGATTACCTTTCTAAACGTGAGACTACATGGCCCCAGACCCAGTGGGCATGACTAGAATACAGACCACAAGTACAAGACTCATCTTGGTTGAAGAGGGCCATACTTATTTTACTTATTTCTCAGGACATCTTACACCCACTCTAGCTTGGTTGTCTTCCCAGAGATGAGCAGGCCATGGCCACATGGCTCTCTCAGCCCAAGCACAGCTGCATCCCCTCTCACAGTGCACTAGGAACTGATAGGAGGAACTGACCCAATGCTACTTCTCTATGAAACCTTTGCTCAAGACCCCACCTCATGTCCCCATCTGCAGTGAGCCTGTTAGGACCTGGCTCTGAACTGACAGTCCACACCACTTGCCCGCTGATGGGTACATCTGTGACTCCAGACAAGACTCTGAAATTAAACAGAATGAAGACAGGGAATTTCCTGTGGAGTTTTGTGGGTATTCGGTGGTGGTGGTGGGGAGCTATCACTGAGTGAATTTTGGCTCTGTAGCCCTGAAGTACTGTGTGGACTACTAACTCTAGGTTGAATTCTTACTAATGGGCTTTGATGTCATTGGACTTCCTGACACTAGGCCTGGTGTACCCATAGCAATGCAGTCCACTGATAGAGGTTGGGTGGCTGAGCCTTTCTCCTGCTGGTGGTGACTGATTTCAGACAGACTACATAGTGGACAGCCACTGACATACCCCAGTGTCACATGCATGCCTCACGGATCTTCAGACAGGCTATTGGTTTAAGGTTGTCATTAGTGGTTTCATTGCATGTGGACTCTTCAGAAGACAGGATGTGAGGCGGTTAAGCACTGGTTCTGTGGCTATTAATGATCTAGACAACATGAGATATTCCCATAAGTTAGTGACCTCTTCTGTTTTCACAAGCAGCTAGACAGTTGGCCCTGGGTTTCTGTCTATATCACAATGCATGGCAAGGTAAAGATTCATCATCCTACATACAAAACAAAGGTGCTCTTCTGGCAAAGACTTTGTTTTCCTTATATTTCACTTTGAAAAAATATATTTAGTTACTAAATTAAAGCAACAGAACAGGAAAGGTACAATTTTTAAATTTATAAATCTTTCTAACACATAGCAGCTTGACATATAGCCTTTAATCCTTTAATTTCATTTCAAGGTATTAGAACATTTTTTTTATCTTGTAGCTATAGCCATAATTGTTTACTTTATTATTATTTTTCTGAGACAAGGGCTTACTCTGTAATTTTAGACATATATTAGGCTAACTTCAGACTTTCAGTGGTTTCCTGCTTCTGCTTTCTGAATGCTGGGTTAACAGCCATGTGTCACCAAACCCAGAACTGTTAGCAAAACATCTGTGTCAATAGTAACTACCTCATCTTTTAAGATGTCTACACAGTACTCAGCTTTGAAGATGACTGGCACCTTGAAGATCACCCAGGCCTTATATTTCAATTCTCCACTAACTCATTAGATGCCTCAATTAATGTTCTATTGCTACAAAGAAACCTCATTGTAAGCCTAGATTAAAAAAAAAAAAACAACCCTACTTTAATAAGAATTTTAAAATGCTTTAACCTCCCTTCTAGCCCACCATCCACCAGAGGTAGTGGAAAGGAAAGGTTAATAGGATAACGGGGGCTATGGACCTGTTTAGAAATCATTCTTTGGGGTGATTGCAATCTTCATTGTCAGGATATCAGCAGTTCAGTGCACACAAATCAGCAACAGTAGCTTGATCCACTTGCAAACGCCATCGATGAATCAGCAACAGCAGTTCCATTCAGTAGAAACCTCAACGTTCTCCCAATCAGCCCGAGTCTGCAGAAGCACCAAGAAACTGCTAGAATAGCATGAGAAGTTCTTTGGTTTTTGGAACTGTTAGCAAAACATCTGTGTCAATAGTAACTACCTCATCTTTTAAGATGTCTACACAGTACTCAGCTTTGAAGATGACTGGCACCTTGAAGATCACCCAGGCCTTATATTTCAATTCTCCACTAACTCATTAGATGCCTCAATTAATGTTCTATTGCTACAAAGAAACCTCATTGTAAGCCTAGATTAAAAAAAAAAAAAACAACCCTACTTTAATAAGAATTTTAAAATGCTTTAACCTCCCTTCTAGCCCACCATCCACCAGAGGTAGTGGAAAGGAAAGGTTAATAGGATAACGGGGGCTATGGACCTGTTTAGAAATCATTCTTTGGGGTGATTGCAATCTTCATTGTCAGGATATCAGCAGTTCAGTGCACACAAATCAGCAACAGTAGCTTGATCCACTTGCAAACGCCATCGATGAATCAGCAACAGCAGTTCCATTCAGTAGAAACCTCAACGTTCTCCCAATCAGCCCGAGTCTGCAGAAGCACCAAGAAACTGCTAGAATAGCATGAGAAGTTCTTTGGTGTGTTTCTCTCTACAAAACCATGACAAATGATGATCATCAAAAGAAGGCAAGGTGAACCAGTACCTCAGCGTCATTAGCAAAGACCAGCATCAGCAAAGCTCAATGAAGACCAGCGAAGAATGGCAAGGCAAGCCAATGCCACAGCGACTTCCACTGTCTGTTGGGTTATCCTTATACACTTTCCAAGCATCATGTGTCCTCTTAAGCATTCCCTCTAACAAAACATCACATGTCCTTTTCCCAGGCAGTTTCCAGAAAAATACCATGTGTTGGTTCTCAGCAAAACACATTCTCGCATGTGTCTGCTTCAAAAAAACCGTCCCCCCACATGCCTGCTTCAGCAAAACATCGTCTCGTAAGACAGTTTCTAGAAAACCGTTGCACGACACAACTGAGTCTCCACAGAAACCAGAAATGTCCACTTGATATCATGACCAGAGCAACTCTTATAAAATGTTGAGTTGGAGTTTGCTTGGTGAGAGCATGGAAGCACACAGGCAGACATGATGTGAGAGAAGTCGCCGAGAGTTCTATATCCAAAAACAAAGGCAGTGGGAAGAGAGCAACACTGGGCTTGATGTGGGCTTTTGAAGCCTGAAAGCTCACCTACAGTGCCACACTTCCTTCTGCAAGGCCACTCTGATGCCCATAAGGTCACACCTATTCCAACATGGCCATACCTACTTCCACATGGCCACATCTCCTAATTTTTCTCAACTAGTGCCATTCCCTGATGACTAAGCATTCAAATATAGGAACTTGTAGGGGTCATTCTTACTCAGACCACCACATTAGGTTATTCACATTTATTCTTAATTATGATCAGTATATTAAGAATATCTTTATGCAGCACAATTTTGTTATACCACAATCCCTTTAGAATAAATAGAAGCAGTAGATCAAAACACACATGCGCTAAAATTTCCAAACTGTGAGTAGACTACCTCATGGAGAGAGTGGAAGAATTTATATTTCTAGCATGAATGACTGTCTTGTCATCGTCTAACAGCACTACTCCTATCACTTTGACAGGCCACAATAAATCTTGCTTTTCCGAATTTGTATTGCTTTGTGTTTAGAATGACATTTCTTCACATAGTAACAGCCATTTATTTGTAGTTTACTTACCAAGCAATTATTTGTCTCTCTTCCATTTTCTTTTTGTTTATGCTTTCCAACTTATAAGTACAGATATACACATATTCATGAGTTTAAATCTATGCTATAAACTGACACTATTCATTAATATTCTATAATTCAGCCAGCTCATATTAGAAGACTTGGTTTTAGATGTTCTGTGCTTATGCAGAGGCAAACGTGCCAAGATGGGCTAGAAGCAGGCTTGCAAGCCTTCTCAATTGTATAACACTATTCTAGATAGTATAAAAATGAAAGCAATAAACCAAAGATTGTCTTGCATCTTTAATAAAAATAAGTTCCACCCAAGAGGATTGAAATTACTTTTTTTATAACTTAATAAACAATTCAATGTTATACCCTGAAAAATTCAATATTGTTATATGTAGAAATATTCTAGTATATTAATGTTCTATCTTTGTTTTTTATTAAAATATTTGCATATATAGATATGTACATATGCATAAACATATACATAGATATATGAATACAGCTCCTATATTCTGCTTCATTAATGTCTTTTCCTATACTTATGTAAAATCTAAAGTGTTCTAATTATTGAGAAAGCAGGGGTTCATTCACTACTAATGGGTTTGCTTTGTATTTCTTAAGTCAAGTCATAGATTTTGTTTTGAATTTTAAAATTTTTATTGAAAATAAAGTTATTTTCATGCAATGTATTCTGATCATAATTTCGCCTCCCTCATATCCTCCTAGATTCTCCCTACCTCCCCACCCTTCCAACTCATCCTTCATTTTCTCTCTCTTAAGAAAACAAACAGGCAAATAAAAAAGACAAACAAACAAGTTTAAAACAAATCGAAGAAACTAATGAATCAAAAGAAAAGAAAAGGAAAGGAAAGGAAAGGAAAGGAAAGGAAAGGAAAGGAAAGAAAAGGAAAGAAAAGAAAGCAGGAGAAATACGTACACATGCAGAGACACACACAAACGAATCTCATGAAAAGGCAAAATTGGAAAACAATATGTACAAGCAAAAAAGAAACAAAAAACAAAACAAAACAAAACAAAACAACAACAATAAGGTTAAAAAAATCCCAAACAAAAATCCCTTAAAACACCTTTGAGTTCATTTTGTGTTGGCCATCACTGCTGTGCATGGGGCCTGCCCTTAAGTGTGGTTTGTTTGCCCAGTGAGACTTGCTTGGAGAAACTACATTTTCCCCTTGAGAGTGGGTGTTAACAGGAGATTAAATTTTTGGCTGGGGATGGGAGCAATCTCAGAGCTGGAACCCCATCTGGTTTGGATAAGTACAGGCCTTATTCATCCTGCCACCTTCTCTGAATTCATGTGTGTCCTGTCTTGTCAGAAAGACACTATTTTCTTGGTATCATCCATCCCCTTTGGCTCTTACAGTCTTTCCACCTCTTCTGCATAGTTCTCTGTGCCCTGAGGGGAGGACATTTATTTTTCCAAGTTAGAAGAAATGGAATTTCCCACCACCAAAACAACAGTGTAACAAGGAAGCAAGCATGCTAGCTAGCTAATGAATCAAAAGAAAAGAAAAGAAAAGAAAAGAAAAGAAGAGAAAAGAAAAGAAAGCAGGAGAAATACGTACACATGCAGAGACACATACAAATGAATCCCATGAAAAGGCAAAATTGGAAAACAATAACTAGCTAGCTAGTTATTAGGACTTACTAGGGTTCTTCTGAGCAAGAGAACTAATAGAAAACACACTCGGAAATCAATAGGGCCTACCTCATCTTTTAAAGCATCTATGCAGCCTTCAACAATGTGGATGGCTCATGATTTATTCCCTAGTTCTCAACTGATATACAGGTAGGGAGGGTGAAGGAGTATGCTATAGAAATTGGCTGTTTGACTTTGGTTTAAGACACTTAGGGTCCCACAATCTACCATCTCAAGCTGGAGAACATGGAAAGCCGGTCACATGATCCAGTGCAAGTTCACAAGTCTAGGAACAGGAAACACCAAAGTCCAAGGAAAGAAGAAGGGAGATGTCTCAGTGCAAACTAAGTAAGAAAATTCACTCTTCCTTTCTCTTTTTGCTCTACTAGGGGACCTCAAAGGATGGGAAGATGACTACTCACCATGGTGAAACACTCTTTCCTCAAGTCAACTCTAAAGCCTTCTGCAAACACCCTTATAGACACATGTAGTGTGCTGGGCACTTTCCATCCCTGTGACAATACACTTGACTAAATCAATTTAAAGCAAGATCTATTGGCTCAAGGCTCAGAGGCTTCAGTATATAACTATTGTGGCTTCTGTTTCTGTGTCACGTGAGACAACATCATGGCAGAAAAGCATGGCAGAGAAAAGCTGCTCTATGCACTGTGTCCAGGAAGCAGAGACGTAGAAAGGTTCAGGGACGAGACCTATCTTCCAAAAGCAGACACTGGTGGTTTGAATGGAAATGGCCTCTATCAACTTATGTGTTTGAATGCTTGCTTACACCAGGGAGTAGCGCTACTAGGAGGTATGACCTTGTCAGAATAAGTGAGGAGGAAGTGTGTCACTGTGGGTGTGGGCTTTGAGGTTTCAAATGCTCAAGTCAGGCCTTACTGTTGCCTGTTGATCAGATGTAGAACTCTTCGCTGCCTCTCCCCCACCTTGTCAGCCTGGGTGCTGGCATGCCATAATGATTATGGACTAAAGCTCTGAACTGTAAGCCAGCGCCAATTAAACATTTTCCTTTGTAAGAGTTGCTGTGATCATAGTGTTCCTTCTTAGGAATAAAACGCTAACTACCTTTTTCAGCCAGGCCCCACCTCCTCTTAGAGCATTCAGCTGTGAAGTTATCAAAGGATTAATCCATTGATGAAATTAGATTCCTCATGATCCAATCACTTCCCAAAGCCCACCAGCTGACACGCATGCCCCTGACACACACGCTACTTTATAGGCTGACAACACTGAAATATTTAGCCATTTATCTAAGGAACCCTTAGCTTTGCTAAATTAACAACATAAATTGATACAGGAATTTTCTTTGAATCCTGTTAAAGTTATAAAGTAATATAGGGCCTATGAAATCTGAAGCCATGATTTTTGGGTTTGTTTGTTTGTTTGTTTGTTTTTAATTAGGTTTATAGAACCAGTCATGTATTCCCTCCTACGGAATAGTTTTTAAATCCATTCTGAGAGTGAGTACCCCCTTAACAGTGCTGGCATTATTTCACAAGAGGAGACATCTTGCTATGAAGGCTTACCTTGTAATTTGTAGGGTTCTCAGCTGCATGACATCATTGATGCCTTATCAACCCAGCAGCTTGCATAGCCCCTGTGGCATTATGAAAGCTAGGCAGTGGTGAGAAACTCCCAACTCAGTCCCCACCTACTTTCTTTAGATCTCACAAGCAAGGTGTGTGCTATGTTCATTAATAGTGTCTTATCATGTGAAAATCAATAGAAATGGCAATAGCTGTGTTATGGTGGTAGGGGGTGTCTCTGAGGCTTCCCTGACCAATAGCACAAAGTAGCCCATGAAGTAGGCACTTAGAGTTTTGCTTAACAAACATTGGCTTCTAGGTGCAGCAGTATCTAGCCATGCAGAATTTCTCCCTTCTAAACACACACACACACACACACACACACACACACACACACACACACACCCTGCACATATTTGTTGTTATTGTCATTTTGGGTTTTTGTTGTTGTTGGTTTTTGTTTTTTTGTTTTTTTGTTTTTTGTTTTTTGATACAAGGTCTCTCTACATAGCACTGGCTGTCCTGGAACTCACTCTATTAGACCAGACTGGCTTTGAGCTCACAGAGATTCACCTATCTCTACCTCCTGAGTGCTAGATTAAAGGTGTGCACCACCACTCCTGGCTTTAATGTATATTTTCAAATTGTCTTACAAATGGCTTTTGTGTGTGTTTTGCTCTGATTAGTCCTCCTTCCCTGCCCCCAGATCTCTCTGACCTCCTACTTGCTTACCTGCTTGAATTCCTCCGCCTCTACTTTAAGATCACTTAAATTCTATCAGTCTCTCTCCCTGAAGACACTCTCCTCTCCAACAACCTCTTTCTAATTTCCTGGCATATATGGGTGCTGCAAGTTAACAAGAATTGAGATAGCATCCACGTACATACCTGTGGCATTTGTCTCTTCAGCCCTGAGTTCTCTCACTTAATATATATTTCCAGTTCCATCTATCAGAAATTTTCATTTCTTCTACAGATGAATAGAATGTGCCACATTCTCATTATGTATTCATCTAGTGGTAGACATCTAAGTTGATTCTATTTCATAGCTATTGTGAATATAGCAAAGATGACTATGAATGATCAAATATCTGTAATAGGATGTAGAATCGTTATGGTGGGACACACCAATGAGTGGTATCCATGGTCATAGGATAGCTCTATTTCTAGCATTTTGAGGAACATCTTTCTGGGGAAACTTATTACTGTTGTTTAGATAAAAGACTTGGTACCATACTGTAATCTAAATATTGTTTATCCCCATAGACAAATGTTGTTCCCATCCTTGATCAGAAAACCATCTCTAGACAATGAACACATAGACTCATGTTTGTTCAAGATGCTTACATAAATGATAGTTAGGTTGTCAGCCCTAAACCTGTCATTTATACAGCCCCCTCTAAGGGAACACTGTGGAAGGGTGATCTTAACAATGTAGGAGCCTGAAGATAGGGATAAGGACTAATGCTTTTATAACTATTGCAGACATGCCTGCATTAGACTGGTGTACCACTAGGTCTGTCAACAGCCAATCACACGCTGCAGAAGGGCTCATGGAACTCTACCCCTGCTTTCTGAACTACTGCCATTGAACTGATGGATTCTAGAGGAGGGACTATCATTACCTTCAGTCTTGTACCAAATAATGAGTCCTCCAGGATAGGTCCAAACTTGTGGCCATATAGACAGTCTTGGTTAAATCTGTAAGTCACAAACAAAAGAAAAAGTATGGATGTGGGAAGGGGACCTGTGGGGAAGAGAGCTCTGTGACAGTAGGAGGAAGATTAAAGATGGTAGAATGGAGAGAGTAAATAGAAGGCATAAAATGCATGAGTGAAGCTGTCAGATAACATGTGTCATCAACAGAAAAAAAAGAGGAAATTAAAAAGCTGATCAAGGAAGAATTGGAATTCACAAAGGATTTAATCATCTCAACAATAAAAACATTCATTTATTTATGTTTTTAAAGAAAAGGTTATCTCATGAAAATCTTAGAAAAATATCATTCATGAATATGCTATTAGTAATAGTGTGAAACTAGTTTTGAAACTTTGTGAAACACCTGCAAATCTTGCTGATGTATACCCAAATGTCTGATAATGATTTATCTCTTATGTGGACATCTCTCCCTAAACTCTTGCTTGTTGTTCTAGTTGTTTTGTAGCATGATTATCTTGTCAGTAATGTCATCTGTCTGTCCTTTACTGCATGTATACAGTCATACTGAGTTTGCTAAGTCTTCAGAAAATGTCAAATAACACATACATAGTTAAAGAATGTTCAAATAACAATGTCTGGTTATATTTACCCTCTTTTGGTGCAGTGTACAAATCCTTGAAGTAACTGTCTTCTTAGTCAGGGTTTCTATTCCTGCGCAAACATCATGACCAAGAAGCAAGTTGGGGAGGAAAGGGTTTATTTGGCTTACACTTCCATGTTGTTGTTCATCACCAAAGGAAGTCAGGACTGGAACTCAAGCACGTCAGAAAGCAGGAGCTGATGCAGAGGTCATGGAGGGATGTTCTTTACTGGCTTGCCTCCCCTGGCTGGCTCAGCCTGCTCTCTTATAGAACCCAAGACTACCAGCCCAGAGATGGTCCCACCCACAAGGGGCCTTTCCCCCTTGATCACTAATTGAGAATATGCCTTACAGTTGGATCTCATGGAGGCATTTCCTCAACTGAAGCTCCTTTCTCTGTGATAACTCCAGCTGTGTCAAGTTGACACAAAACTAGCCAGTACAGTAACCTAATTTAAGTATGTGTCATTTGTTTGACAAAATTACTTTTACAAGATAAGCAGATTTCTTTGTATACATCTCTAAGTTTTTAGGTATATGTCAGAAATGGATGTTAGGGTTTTTACTATCTCTTCATATCTACCTAGATAATCATATAGAGGCAATTTTTAGTAATATTAAAATGCCTTCCACTAACTGAATAAATTATTTTTTAATAAATAATTGGGGAAACTATGCATTTTTCTAGTATTCCTTGGAAAAACCAATTACAACTTTTATACATAGCAATATTCTACTTCCCTATGGACTCTTATGTTGAATTTTTCTGTATTTCCAAAGTGCTATTTTTTGTCAGATTTTAGGATGGAGATTTTTAGATAATTCCCCCAAATCCCCTCACCCAATCTGTCTTAGTTACCTTTCTATTTTCGTGAAAAAAACACCATGACCAAGGAAACTTATAAAAGAAAGCATCCAATTAGGGGGCTCATGGCTTCAAAGCGTTAGAGTCCATGACCCTCGTGGCAGGGGTGTGGCAGCTGACAGGTAATGGAGCAGAAGCTGAGAGCTTGCATCTGATCCTCCCTCTATCTGCTGAGTGCTGAAATTTCAGGCATGCGGGAGATTGGGCACAGGCCTTTGTGCACACTAGGAAATCATTCTCTCAACTAAGCTATAGCCCAGCCTTTATTTTCCTTAAAAAAATATTTATATATCACTTCTGGTCATGTTCCTAACAGTCCTTCCTATCAGGTCATGTAACAAACCATCCCCAATATGAGTAGCTTAACACAACAAGCATTTATTAGCTCAGCCTCAATGAATCATAAATTCCCACTCACCAGAGGTCTAACCTTTCCACCCCAGCGTCAGTAGCAAGATGTTGTGACTCCCGAGCTCTTTTGAGATTGCTGCTAAGATGCTGACCTAGCAGGTAGTCTCACAGAGACCAGGAGAACGAATTATTTTCCATGCTCATTCACCTGGCTGATAGCTGGAGGCCTTATTTAGAGGGCTCTCCTGGCGCTGCTGGACTGCGCTTGTAAGTCAGCTTCTCTCATCGGAAGTGATTGGAGAAAGGGTAAAACTGATGTCTGCTATGGTGTGGTCTCGGAAGCCCTATTGCCCCTAATGTACCCTTAGCCAAGGGCAAATGGACACATGCGGTGACCAGTGCAAATGACTTCGGCACCAGGAGGGGTTCCATTGACGGGCGGGCCAGCTTGGAGGCTGGCTACTATACCACCGTCTCCTCTACGTTTTTGGCTCTGTCTTCTGAAACACTGCTCTGGTATGCAGAAAAAAAAATATTGACAGGCTATTCTACCTGGCAGGATATAAATGCTCATCCTATACTTATCCTCAGCAATGTGTTTTTCTACACACATGCAATCCCAGGATGCAACTTGGTGCCTGTGGGTTGCTGTTTGTGAGAAGGTTTTATTCGGAAATACTGTCTGGAAAGGGTGAACCTCTGGTGAGCGAGAACTTACTTCCTTGAGAAAAACCCTTGTGGCTACAGCCTTTCTTCTCCCATTCGACCAAGAACGCCTCCTTACTTGTGTGTCTGAGCATATGTGTGCAAGGATGCATGCTTGTGTGTCTATGTGTGTGTGCTCACACCTGTGCACTTGCCGTGACATGATTCTGGAGGTCAGAGGACAACCTTAGGGAGCTGGTTGTCTTCCACCACCATGTGCACTCTGAATGTGGGGCACAGTTCATCGGGCTTGGCAGCAAAGTGCTTTTACACACTAAGCTATCTTGTGAGTCCTGTATGAAGTCTAAATAAGACACTTCTTTTCATGACAACAAATATGGAGCCCAAATATCAGCATTTCCAAGCTCCCTGACTCTTGTTGGCTGCAACCCTGAGGCTAAGAGAGGGTTGTCCCTTTCTCAGTGACAAGAGTGTAGGTCAACCACCACTCCGTGGACTAGCTCTGTGCTCCAAACTTCTGTGCAGTCATAATTACACTTTTCTTTCCTTCCCATCTTTCCAAATCATAGATAGCAACCTGCTGCTCTCTTTGACCTTCAAATTTCTATTTGAAAGCCCAACCCTCCCATGTGAAGGGGCTCTGGATCTGGGAGTAGTGCCCATAGCAGAGTGCTCTCCTCTCCTTCTTTCTTCCAAGGGAGGGCACAGTAAGAAAGTGGGTGTCCACAAACCCAAGAAAGCCAATCTCCTCAGAACTCAACCACACTGGCATCCTGTTTGCTGAACTTCAGAACTGAGGAAAAGAACTTTCTCTTCTTTAAGACACTCAGGCATTTTGTTACGGCGGCATGAGAAACCGGAGCCTCTAGAAAAGTCTGCAGTTTTCCAGTGCTAGAACAAATTCCAGTTTGCCTGGAGCATTGATGATGGGACCAGAGATGGGAAATAGTAAGAAAGCTGGGTCTGGATTGGGAAAGGTGGCAGCGATGTGGTGTAGTCACCCGGGCTGGAGAGCAGCAGATAGCTGTGCACGCCCAAACCAGCCACAGTCTACAGACAGCTTCTTGGTTCTCTTCCATTTCCTGATTGTCACTTCTAGAATCAAGATCTAATGCATGGAAGAGGGTGAACTGAAGTGAGGGAGAGCCAGAGACAAGGAGGTATTATATGCTCAATCTGAAACCCCATATGATCCCAGTAATTAAAACATTGTTATCTGTCCAGATGTTTAGCATCTTTTTGTGCCCCTTTAACATATCTGGGTGGGGCTTTGTTTCTCCACAGGACAAGAGATTTAAAATCGCCTGTACTAGGCCCATCCTTAGCAGGTTTAAAGTGTTCCCATCTCTTGGGATTTCCCTGGCTGTCTCCATCCCTGTATCCCTGAGTATTTAAAAACATTTGTCTAGCATGATTAACTTTCAAATCGGCATCACAACTTGCTGATGGAATGGGAATTGTCCTTTTCATTTTCCATCTTCTAATATTAGACACAATAGCATCTAATGATATGATAGTAGATGCAGAACCATAATAGAAAAGCAATG
This sequence comes from Mus musculus, assembly GCF_000001635.26. NCBI lineage: Eukaryota > Metazoa > Chordata > Mammalia > Rodentia > Muridae > Mus > Mus musculus. The sequence continues at coordinate 113,394,136 of NC_000079.6, forward strand.
AACGGGGGCTAAGAGCCTGGGGTGACAAATGCACACTCATCCCACTAATAAGATTCAGTGGGCACAGTCGTTTCCGACTACTGTGCCCACTGCCCAGGTAGAATCACATTACCCCAGTGAACTCATATCCACTTGCTATGAAAATCTACACCAAATACGTTTTGGGCCTATCTTTTCATCTCAAGTGGTGGGCTTTATGGAAACTGAGCATTTTGGGTGGCCTACAAGTTGGCACAATTAGAACAAAGTGGTTTTTTTTTTCCCAAAGTTTGTTGGAAGCAACCAGGCAGGCCAAGAGTCTGGTACCCAGGCTTTTTACACATCTAAAATAAATCCCTACTTTAAAAAGAGAAACTCCCTAAATCAGCTCAGAGCAAAGATGGAAACAAAAGTCAGATGCCAAAACTCAAGCCACCGCAAAGTCTGCTCAAAGTGTCTTCCCGTCAGCTGAGCGGCAATGGATACGTCTGCCATCCCGGTCCGAAACGCGAGGCTCCATCCTTCCAGCGATACGGTTTCTCTTTCATAGGCAGAAGGCTGGCACTTTCCAGAAGGCTCTGGAAACCCAGGGTGGGGTGGTAAGGGGATCTGTGAGTCCTGGGAGAGGGTGTGGGACCTCTCTTCATATTTAGAAGCGGCGCTGACGTCAGGCCCCGCCTGCCTCCTCTTGAGCTGGAGCCGACATAGAAACTCCCTTTTGCAGCTGTGCAAACTGTAGATGTAGGGCTGCAACTGGCCCACTGCCCCCTCGAGTTTCTCCAAACCTTCAGCTTTGTTGTCATATTCATAGGGAAATAGGAAACTGTTTCCCAGCTGGCGCTTTTTCAGACTCACAAAATTGAAAGGTGTCCGGAAGTTCAAACTGCTCTTCCTTTCTGCCCCGGAGCTCCTTGCCTTCCTTCTGCCTCAGCCCGGGTGCAGCGAGCTGGCCACCAAGAGCGCTCTTCCTCTCGCCTAAAGGACCAACCTTGGAAAATTGTTTCTCCCTGGTTGTTTTTGCCACACATACATGCACCCACTTCTGGCTTCAGGCTCCCCTCTTCACCCTCCTCAGTAGAGTGTGGCACATTTGAAGTTTAATCTGTAAGCTTTCCTGTATAGAAAGAGGAAAGGAGACTGTCGATCAGTTTTGTTTGTGTGTTTTTTGGGGAGGGGGGGTGGGGGGGGGGTTGGGTTTCAAGACAGGGTTTCTCTGTATAGCCCTGGCTGTCTTGGAACTCACTTTGTAGACCAGGCTGGCCTCGAACTGAGAAATCCGCCTGCTGGTCAGACAACCATCTCCAGGAGACCCTGACACACCCTGTAGGAGTCGGGAAGATACTCTCCATGATGCCAATGAGCAATGGGACCAAACTTTCTATTGCAGGCACCAGTGGGAAAAGGAGAAAAGATGTCTTCCACATGGTTCTAAACTGTATACAGAGTTTTTCACCAAGAATAGAATAGAGATTTGAGCAACAGCGGGACCCTCCGGTTATTTCTAATCTCAAGTACCCTAAAAATCCCAATGGTTCCTGGGGCCATATTAAAATTATCTATGGACTTGTCTAGAATCACACGCCACATGCCCAAGTCAAGTATTCTAACTCTGTAGGGCAAAGCTACCGGGGTCTACACTTAAGCCATTTTCAACATTTTGCAGTTCTTCTCATAAAGGTGTTACACATTTCCTAGCTTTCTCAGCTGAGACTAAACTTCAGAAGCATCCTTCATGATGCAAAAGAAAATAATTACTGCAAAAAATCTTTTAACTGTAACTCTACCTCACAAAGTAATGGATGTTTTAAAAAGAAAGAAAGAAAGAAAGAAAGAAAGAAAGAGAGAGAGAGAGAGAGAGAGAGAAAGAAAGAGAAAAAGAAAGAAAGGAAGGAAGAAAGAAAGAAAGAGAGAGAGAGAAGGAAAGAAAGAAAGGAAGAAGGCAGAAAGAAAGGAAGGAAGGAAGAAGAAAGAAAGAGAGAGAGAGAAAGAAAGAAAGAAAGAAAGAAAGAGAAAAAGAAAGAAAGAAGGAAAGAAAGAAAGAAAAAGAAAGAAAGAAAGAAAGAGAGAAAGAAAGAAAGAAAGAAAACCAAGCAGAGCTGCAGTAGGTGTAGAAAAATCAAGTAGGACTGTTGTTTCCAGGAAGATAAACCTCACCCACAACAAATAAAATTAGTCAGTGCCAGCCGCAGAGAGGACCCTGCTAAGGAGGAAGAGTCAAGATTTACCATAGAAACAGGGTAGGGGGAGACACTCAAGCCAAAGGGCAAGGCTACAACAAACAGGGCCCACCCAAGAGAGGCCCAGGGCTGTAGAACTCCCAGGATCTTGTTCTCACATTGTGAGCTTTACCCCCCCCCCCATTTGAAAATGTAGTTGTGAAGACTCAAATTCATGCTTCCCTCTGCTTTTGTGTTCACCCTTTGCCAGGGTGGGAGGGACAGCGACTGTGCTACCTCCTGGAAGAGCTCTCTGACTCAAAAGAGCTTGCTTTGCTGCCACTTTCAAAACCCCAAGCTAGTGGTTCTCACCCTTCCTAATGCTGTGGTGACCATAAGGGCGTCTATATAGCTGTTAAGATACAGTTCCTCGCGTTATGGGTACCCCCAACTGTAAAATTGTTCGTTACTTTTTCATATCTGTAATTTTGCTACTGTCAGTGTAAATATTGGATATGCAGATGGTCTCAGATGGCTCCTGGGAAAGGGTCTCGACCCACAGGTTGAGAACCAGTGCCCTAAGCTACCACGAACTCTCTTCTCCTGGGTCTGTCCATCCATCATGCTATAGGAAATATACCTCAGCTTCATTTGGCTCCTAAGTCTAACTCTGTCTTCCAAAGGCTCAAGTTGGCATGCTCATTTCATCCCACATGTTCTTTCTACAGTGTTCCTGACACATCTCTCAACAAAAGAGATGTCCTTTCCCTTGAACCTGGGGTTGTGGGACCTCAACTAACTATACTGTGAACCAGTAATGTGTAATTTTGGGGACTTGGACTTTAAAAGGAGGCTGTGACTGTGACATACTTACTCTCCTTTTGTGATAGTGATCTTCACACCCCAACCTCTGCATCGTGGGGAAACTCAGACCACATAAAAAGTACAGATGACCTGAAGCCAGGAAACACGGGAGTGAATGGAGCTTCATATAATTTCAGGCCCCAGCCTGCAGCACTCCCCAGCTGTAGCTCCAGGCTTTGCGTGACAAAGACGAGCCGCCAATCATGTCCTGCCCTCTCTGAATCACTCACTCACAGTACCTGTGAGCAACCATAATAAATAACGTACGCTTTAAAAGTCCAAAGTTCTTTATCGTTTATTTGATATGCAGTACTAGATAAATACTGACCCCACAGGGCAGGGAGGCAGACACAGACGTGCTCCTTAAAAGAGAGCAGTGGGCAAGATAACCCGTCCATCCAGTCTACTGGAGCTATCCAAGGATAAGTTTATGTGCCTTAAGTGCCTTCAAGAGAAAAAGAGAAATTATAGGTGTATGCACATGCATGAGACGTTAATTTGAATATATTTTCAAATTCGATGTATATGTTTCCATGTGTGTAACTGAAGCCAGAATCATTATCAGCAGTAAATGGAGAAAATATTTTAAACTTAGTATTTAGTTCCACTTCCACTTGTTACATCACAGTTCATTATTGTTGATGTAATGCATATTAATTTCTCTGGTTTATTTATATATATGTATTTACGTGTTGTTTGTGGGTTATTTTGTTTTGTTTTGGTTTAAGTCAGTTTATGTCTTTCTTTGTTTCTCTCTCTCTCACTCTCTCTCTTCTTCCTCCTCCTCCTCCTCCTTCTTCTTCTTCCTCTTCTTCTTCTCCTTCCTCTTCTTCTTCTTCTTCTTCCTCTTCTTCTTCTTCTTCTTCTTCTTCTTCTTCTTCTTCTTCTTCTTCTTCTTCTTCTTCCTCTTCTTCTTCTTCTTCTCCTTCTTCTCCTCTTCCTCCTTCTCTTCCTCCTCCCCTTCCTTCTTCATTTTGAGACAGTCTCACTGTATAGCCCTGCCTGGCCTGGAACCATTATGCAGACCAAGCTCCCGCAGGCCTGGCCTTACTCTCTGAGCACTGGGATTGAAGGTGAGCACCACCATGCCCAGCCAGATTGATCTTTAGGAACTGTTCGCAATCTAGCAAAGTTTAGAAAATGAGGTTTTGGATGTGTTAAAAAGACAGTTTTCAACAGCTATTGATTTCAGGTCTGTTAATAGCTGTGAGCTTCAGAACTCTTTTTGAACAGGAGTAGGTGATTTTTCAAGAAAAGCTTAGCTGTGGAGATTGAGTGAAGGACTATTTCTAAGACTTGATTCCTAGTAGAATTATCCTTGGTCCCATTCCAGCTGATAGAGGTAGATAATTACTCATTATCCACAGGGCCGGCAAGTTGTCTCAGTAGGTGCTTGCTGCCAAGCCTGGCTTTCTGATTTCAATCAAAATAGTAAAGCTATGTACATCAAAATCCACCAATAGAGAAGAATCTAGAACATGAACCCTGGAATGCTGTATCTGAGAAACACTGGAATCAGAGGAAGAGGAAAAGGTAAAGTTTTTTCCTCTTCATCCTAGCTCTGGTTGTGTGGAGGCAACAGAACTAGAAGGCTATGGATTCCTGAAATAACACAGGAATTTGCACATCTGCATGTAGGACGTTGAGATTCCTTGCCACCAGTTGGCTTTGATTGGTAAATAAAGTTGCCGGTGGCCAATGGCTGGGCAGGGAGACAGAGGTGGGACTTTTAGGGTTCCTGGGCAAGAAACACAAAAGAGAGAAAAAGGCAGAACACCGTGCCATGAGAGCTGCAGAAGAGAGAGCACACCAATCATGTCAGAGCCTGGGAAGAGCGGTCCTAGCCTCCCCCACTGGCTCTAGGGTAGCAAAGTTGGAATATAGATTTTAGTAAGTAATAACTCAGGAGTATTGGAGGGGAGGCATTAGCAAAGTGGAAGTTTGGAAGTGCCCAGACATGGTATATTAAACATAAGGGTGTGTGTGTGTGTGTGTGTGTGTCTTTCATTCGAGAATTCAGAACATTGGGGTGGGTAGCAAGGAACTCACTGCCACAGCAGAGCAATTAAGGCGTATTAATCAACTTCAGCCGCACTAGAACATTCTCTGTCTCTGTTTCCTCCTGATCAGAGCACTTGCCAATGAAGGCAAACACATTATGTCTTTATCTCTTTTGGTTAAATTGTCCATCTAAGTCCATTTGGAAGCAGAAAAGACACAGCCCATGCCACAATTCATGGGGATGGCAGGCTGCTTTACATTTCGGTGACATTAAGTACATCAGCGCTGCTGTGTCCTCCCAACCCAGCCCCAGAACCCTTGTAGGACTGACGTCTTCTACCAATTAGTAACTCTCTGCCCCCTCTTCCTGGTCCCTGGCAACCACCCCCTACTTGCTATTTCTATGAATCCCGTTCTTTGAGACACCCCATATGAGTAGAGTTCAGACAATACTGCCTTGGCTTATTGCAGTTAGCACATGACAGTTGTCAGCTTAACAAGCAGGGATGAGACAGGGGACAACGTGCTTCCGAAGTGCTAAGTATTCATCTCTTGGGCCCATAGCCACACAAGTGACTGGTTCTTACCACAGAGAGACTTAGGGCCTCCTTTTTCTTAAGGATGGATTCAGTGCTCTACCAAGTAAACCTGCTCTGACTGGACAAGCACTCACTCTCTCCTATGCTGCCATTTGACCATGACCATATTTTTGAGCCAACTTGCCTGCTTTTGGGTAACAGACCTTTAACAAATGTTTTGAGCCAATGGTTTTGGCTAGAGAAGTTATGTCATAAACTATTTGTATCCATTGCCCCTCTGCTTTCCTATGGCTAACAGGCGAAAGCATATAAACTGGTTACTTAAGTCTTCCATAATGACATGAAGACAAAGGACTTTCTCTCTACCATCTCCTCTTATCTGGTATCTTAGTATCTTATTCAAATCACTCTTGCTGACTGGTAAATGGAGCTGAAGAGAAGTCCCAACCACAGGGAAGCTCACAGCCTCTTGTTTCTCCAGTTTCAAGAGATCCAATGACTCTTCTGGTCTCCTCAGATACTAAACACACACACACACACACACACACACACACGAAGCTAAAGCATCCATGTGGATAAAATTTATATAAATGTATATAAAAATGTAAAAGAACTTACAAATATATAAACTTTAAATTTACCATAAGTAGAGAAATGAGAAAGGAATGGAGAACAAAGTGCCATATTTTTATTAACTATACACATTTATTAAAACCAGTTATTTACCCTTGAATATCTCTTATTGGATATTTATTCTGCAGCAGAAATTGTTCTGTTACTGTTTTGTGTTATGGCAATAGCCATGTTATCATTTCCATTAGTAGATATCCAAATTCATCAAGCAATAGCTTTTGCTTGTAATTCAGTTAATTATGACACAAGCATTTTTTTTTAGATTTCATTAGATTCTAATTTGATATTTCACATTGATTAGAATGGTGCTAAATCATGATGGTGTTGTTTCCAATCATAGCTAGGCATTGTGACCGTCTTTGATCCCAGCACTCTAGAGACAGATGCAGGTGGATCTCTGTGAGCTCCAGGCCAGCTTGGTTTACATAGTAAATTCTATGCTAGCCAGAACTTTAATCTCAGTGCTCAAGAGACAAAGGCAAGTAAGTGGAGTCTGTGAATTCTAGATCAGACAGAAGTCTGTCTAAAACCAGTACGACTTTGTCTAAAAAGAAAAAAAATGTCTAGGAAATGGCTCATGACTCATGCATTCTAGAAAGCATGCATATAACTAGCCATAGTGCCTATTCCTTGGGATTTGCAGTTCTGGGAAAGGAATACATTGCTTATTTCCTAGAGGTTCTTGGAGCTTAGAGCTAACTGACATCTATTAAGGAGAAATCCTAACCTAAATGTAAAGGGAACCTTTCTCTAGACAGCTGTATGGGAGGCTGTGGAAACCATCCAAGATTCTGGATCTGAGATCGTCCACCTCTCAGCAATCTGTGTCGGTGCCATTCAAACTCAGAGCTTCGTGCATCTGTCCATCAAATGAGAGAGAAACGCCTTTCAGGGTTCTGTGAGGTATGACTGAAAAAAAAAAACATGTGAAATGTGCAGTGAAAGTCTGGAATCTGCATTTTTTAAAAATAAAATTGCTTTATTTTAATTAACTCAGATGTAAAAATACCACACCCGCAGTTTAAGGGAACCAAACAGTTGCCCAATCCTAGAACTACAGTGAAAAATGGCCTTTCTTAAGCCATTAAAAAATCCAAAACAAACAAAAAGGCTATTACAAATCTCAGTTAATTTTCAGAAGAGCCCCCTTGTACCTCTGACCCCTCACCCATAAAACAGGAATAGTAATTGCATTCACCCCATTGGCTTCTGTGAGAGTAACAATATGCAGACCCCTTGGAAGAGTTTTCAGTGGAGGATAAGCCTACTGTAACATCTGGTTGCTTTCAACTCAAACTAAAGTTTCTTTGACCAAATCATAAAGCTGTAAACAACCTTTTCGGCGCAGGACAGTTCAGAGTCAAAATATTATGTCATCTCTTCCTACTTCTTGGCCAAGTGTTTTGCTCTTTGGAAGTCAGTTCCTGAAGACCTGGGACAGATCAGGCCAAACAACTCTGTAAGAAAAGCCCTAAGGCTGGCTAGTGAGTGGTGGAAAGCTATCCCGTGTCCTTAGATGATCATGCTGGCCTTTGTTTCCCACATCTGCAAATGGCTCATCCCCCAAGTGGTTTTCTGGAAGCATAGGGGACTGGCCGTGAAAAGGCTCTTCTCTGTGACATGATTAGTGCTTAAGAGGCTCCTTCCAGTCTGGGTGTGACTCATGGACCTCTTGGTTTACTCCAGTTTGTAAGTGAATGATGCAAATCTTTGAGATGTTCTTGGGTTCAACTATAGGTGGTAAATTCCCAAGGGTGGTGCTCAACTTGCTTAATCTTTACCCACCACATTAAAAAAAGAAATACTGAGAAATTATTAAGCATTTGATATCGAACCCACCGCTAGACACTGACATCTAATGACGCAAATGGCTTTGAGAATTGTCCCTGTTATCTGCTAAATTGTTTTATCCCTAATCATGGTTAAGTCTTAGTTCTTATTATTTCAAATATGACTATGTTTTGGAGAGTGAACCTTGGCAGAATAAGTGAGCTAAAATACGATTGTTATGTGGGCTTTAGTCCAGTGTGGATGGGTCTGAACAAGAACAGGAGCTTGGAGCAGAGGTATTGCTTGAGCAGAAGGACCTCAGTGTGATGACATGAAGGGAAAATGATGCTGAAGCATACTCTGGGAAGTGATACAGTCTTGAGGGCTTATGCTCTGATGAATGGAGTATTAAAGAATTGATGAAGTGGTGGATTATTATAGAAGTGGCTTTGTTTTAAAAGTGACCTTTCTGGCTTGCTTACTCTACCACAGCACGTGACAGCACTTTGTGCTACCTTGGGACTCTGAAGAAAGCACTCATTTGTGTAAAGACTCTCTGACCTTGAATTGCTAGGGTCCCAGAATAAAAAGATATTGTCTATAACTTCATCAGTCTGTGGTGTCCAGTTACAGCCACTGAAAATGCACTAGACAGCAAACACCTGAAAATTTGGAGTGGTTTGGGAACTAGGTAACGGTCACATGATGGTGAAATCTAAAGGAACAGACTGGATAAAGCTTGCATTGCTGGGAGTGGAGGTTTAAAGGCTCAGAAGACAGGAAGAAGAGGGAATGTCTGAAACACCATATGATCCCTCTCCCTCTCCCTCTCTCCCTCTCCCTCTCCCTCTCCCTCTCCCTCCCCCCTCTCCCTCCCCCCTCTCCCTCCCCCCTCTCCCTCCCCCCTCTCCCCCTCCCCCTCTCTCATATTATATCCAGACCACAGTTTCCCCTCCCTCCTCTCTCCGCAGTCTCTTCTCCCATGCTTCCCCTCTCCCTCAGACCCACTCTTCCTCCTTTCCTCAGCCGAATCTTGTCTGATCTTGGAAGCTAAGCAAGGTGGGGCCTGGTTTGAACTTGGATGGGAGACTGTAGATATTTCTTATGTAACTGTAGAAAGATCTTGAGTCTGGGGTTTAAGGGTAACAATGACAAGAATTGTCCCTTTGAGTGAGAAGTTTATTAGAAGAATTGTCAATGCCATGAACATCCACAAACACAGACAACATGGTGGGGGTTTTCAGGCCAAATGCCCTAGATCAAGATCACAGGAGGGGAATCTGATGAGAGTTCAGGTCAACAGGACAGAGTGTAGGTCCCTTAGTTATCTTAGAGAAAGGGGTGAGAGGTTTTATGAATCATATTGACCCTGGTTCTTGGTGGCGGGGAGAAGAAAGGGAATTCTTGGGTAGGAATGTGCTGCTTGAAGGACATGTTCCACTGATAGCCTTCTGCTGACTGAGGAGTCTGGCAACCTGAGAGCTGGGAACTTTCTTGGAAAAGCGAGACTGCTGCCTACGATTCTCCTGGGATTAGCGATTCCCCAGACTATGCCATTTTCTTTAGTGAAGAGACTACTAAGGGGAGACATGTTCTGAACAGAAGTATGGTCTGGATTCTGACAATTGTCACAGGAATGGCAATAGAAATATGGACGGCGTAGGTCATTCTGAGAAGGCCTAAGACAGCGATGAGGAGCAAGGACTTAGAACCAGGTCAGAGGCCACAATTACTACGAATCTGCTACTTTAAGTCTGGAGGCACAGTGTCCATGGAGTAGGACTTTCTGGAATGTAGAACTGACATCGCACAGAAGGAATTTATAAGCAAAGCGTTCAGGCTGTTGCATGACTACTTCTGATTGCTTTCTGAAAAAATGACTAAAAGGGCTGAGTTTACAGTCAAAAGATGGACAGAGTGGAAAACCACATGTGAAAAACCACATGGCAGAGAAAAGCACACTTTTAGGAACTGCAAGAGGGGTGCTGTTTGCTAAGACTAGACCAACAGATGGGACCTCTCTAAGGTTGCCTTTCCTATCATAAGCCTAAGGCTTCAGAGGACAGAGTATTGGGGGGGGGGCAGTCAGGCCCTGGGTGCCCTCCAAGGGCTTGCTGCTAAAGGTACCAGAAGATTCTATTTCCTCATTTCAGCCCTGGGCTCTACAATGGTTCCAGCTGTGATTCCAGAGGACCCTCCACCAAGCTGGAGGACATAAACCCTACACTTTAATGATGTCCATGTGGCTCTAATTCTGCCTGTGAGCACATCGGTGGAAGAGCCATGGAGAATTCAAAGAATGTCTTGGGCAAGTCCCAAGAAGAAACCTGGCTTGGACCAGAGCTTTCACCAGGGTAATGCCTACTGGAGCCACAGGAAGACTGATGTCCAACCCCTTGACCTGTAGCTATCTATCACTGTGCGATACCAGACTGGGAGAGCTGGAGAAGAAATACTCAAGCCTGCCAGAACTGAAATATATACTAAACCCAGAAAAGCCATAAGGCTGATGCTGTCTAGGTATTGGGGACCTAATCACTACACCAATGCATTCAGGGACTGGGATATGGAATCAAGGAAGATTCCTGAGAAGTGCTGACTCTATGAACTTTTCCCGTTGGGTTCAGGACTTACCTAAGGCTTCTCTTTCTTTTTACCATTTCTCTCCTGAAATCGGAATGCCTGTCCTGCATGTTTTGGAAGTAGACAACAAGATTTCATAGGCTGTGGTAAGTTTGTCTCAAACATGCTTGCTTGGCATCTTACTCATATCTGATCCCAGTGAGAATCTAGATTACTGAGTGGATGCTGGAATCAGGTAAAACTCGGGTGTTATTGGGGAAAACGGATGCATTTTGAATACTAAAAATACATAATTTGGGGGAGGGGCAGGGGCATAATGCTGTGGTTTCAATGTGTCCTTCAATTTCATGTACTGGGAGCGTAATCCCTAGTTGTCTTATGGAACTTGAGAGCAGAGCCTTTGTGTGTGTGTGTGTGTGTGTGTGTGTGTGTGTGTGTGTGTCGTCAGCACTTGGGACAAATGGGGCAGGCACCTATCCATAGATTAATGGATTAGTGTCCATAGATTAATGGATTAGTGTATTCACAGATTAGAGCCAAGGGCCTCCCATATTGAAGCAACCTCTCTCTGGCTTGTTCTGTCTCTTCATGTAAACCCTTGTTGTAATATAGCAAGAAGCCCTCATAGCTGCAATCACTAAATCTTGACCCTTCCAATGTTCAAAGCCATGAGCTACATGAACTTCATTCTTCATAAATTATCTGGTTTGTGGTATTAAATTGTACTAAAAGAAGATGGGCTAACACAAAAGATTTGTGTGGCAATCACTGTCCTACAGTGGATGACTCCCCTGTCCCAAACGGTCACCTTATCTTGGGAGCTCCTGTTTACCTCTCATGGTCTCTCTGGGCTTTTCTACTCTAATAGTCTGATTCTGGAGCACAAGACAGATCAAGCGAATGCCAGAGCCTGCTTTGTCTGTCCATAGAGAACTGGAACAAGGACAGTGTCATCAGGAACTGACATGCGCAGGGACAAAAATAGTTCTTCTCCCTTGTCCCCCACCAACACCATGTTGATGTGAGAACCTCAGGTTCCCAGGAACTCGCCCTGCAACCTTTGTTTGGTCCTTTACTCTTTCCTGATCCCTTGTGCCCTTTAATATAGGGCTTAATGCACTGATGAGCACTTGAATGTGGGTTTATCAGCCTGGTCATTGTTTATATTATAGGTTGCAAAATTCTATGTTGTAAGGAGCTGTCCTGTGCACTCTATGATGTTTATCAGACTTTACCCACTAAATGGCAGTGTTACCTCCCCTGTCTGCCTAGTCATGACAAGCAAAGATGTCTCCAGACAGAAACCACTACTCTCTTGCACAGGAATCGGGTTGTCACATATTTTCTAATAGTTAATGATTGCAAATGTTACTATTAGGTGGTGGGATAAGCCCATCCACAATACACTGCCTTGAATATTCTATGAGTATTGTGTTCCTCCGGGATCCATCGAACGTCTCAGAATTCCAGGTAACCTGAGCATTTGCTTGAATTTCAATGTCACATGTTAGCAAAGCATGGTGGCACCTGTCTTTTATAGCACTCGAAAGGCAGATGCAGGACCTTTGCCTCCACAGTGAGTTCTGGGTCAGCTTGGTTTCGTAGGAAGGCCCTATCTAGAACCCAAAGCAAAACTAATTTGTTCCAATACTTTAGATAGAAGACAATGTTTCTTTCTTTTTCTTTCCTCCTTTCTTTCTTCCTTCCTTTCTTTCTTTCTTTCTTTCTTTCTTTCTTTCTTTCTTTCTTTCTTTCTTTCTTCCTTCCTTCTTTCCTTCCTTCCTTCCTTCCTTCCTTCCTTCCTTCCTTTCTTTCCTTCTTTCTTTCTTTCTTTCTTTCTTTCTTTCTTTCTTTCTTTCTTTCTTTCTTTCTTTCCTTATGTCTTTTTTCTTTTTAATGTAGATTGAACCAGCTATACTGAAAACAATGCAAATCTAATAAATGTCCATTGGCTTATAAACATGGAACTCAAACAATTACGTTGCTTGAATCTTACAAATGTACATCCATAGTTTTAGAGTTTGCTGAAGTAGGGCGACAAGGTAAACTTTCTGGTCCCCAGGCAACTCTCTTGCTTATATTTGTACTTTCCAAATATACATGGTCCAAGAACCAGACATCATTAAATGCAGGTCCCTGCTCCTATGCTAAAGAATCCTATTCAGTATGTCCGAGAGAGGGACCTTCAGCTATGCCTTCAGTAGTATTCTTCATTGGGCAAGCTTGCGTACTGCACAGTAACAAAAATTCTCAGACCGAAAGATAGAAATGGCTTCACTGTGCATCTAGTACAGTGTGTTTAGGGGACAACAGGAGAAGAGATGAAATTTAAATGTGTATGTGGTAGCTCTTGAACCTTCCATTCTGATATTTTTTAGAGATTTAATTGTGTGTGGGTATGTGTGATTTAATTGTGTGTGTGTGTGTGTGTGTGTACATGTGTGTGCACATGTGTGCAGTTGTTCTAGGAGGCTGGAAGTAGGTGTTTGATACCCTGGATATGGAGTTACAGGCAATTGTAAACTGCCTAACATGGTGCTAGGAACTTAACTCCAGTCTTTTGCAAAGAGCACCAGCATGCTTACCCACTGAATGTCTCTCTAGCATGCCATTCCAAGTCTTCAAATGTTCTAATAATTGTCCCAAGATTTTTGGATACATGTGATCTCACCCAAGTATTACAATATTCACTTGAGCCCATAGACCCAGGACCTCAGTTTCTTAGCATTTCAAAAGTCACCAGGAAACAGGAACTGGTAGAGAAAATCAATTTATTTACAATTTAACCAAACAGGAAAGAATTTGATTCCTTCCTACCCTGTCTATAGCTGATTTATAAATCATAGAAAAGCATGAGGGAAATTAAAAAAAAAAAAAAGGATGTCTTCCGGTGGTGAGACATTTTTCCCAGGCCTTTCCTGAGAACTGGGAGACCTGGTCACCTTTTAGTCATTCTCTTTGTTTCTCTGCTGCAGAGACATTTTTGTTAATTTTGGTCCAAACCTAAGATAAATGAAGTAGATATTCACATTTTTTTTAAAAGAAAAGTCATGGGTGCTTCGTGGGATGATGGGATTAGGTTATTGCTGTCTTGGGCCTGGCAGGGTTCTCTAACCCTAAGTCTCTTTCTCTGCGAGGCGAAGGGCAAAGGGCTTTGCCCTTCTTCTTTGGAAATCAGCTTCAAGTGTGAACTCCTACCTGTTACACATATTAACTCTGCAGATGAGAGGTCACCGATCCATACATGCACTGGGAGATACAGCCTAAAAGCTAAGTAGCTACCAGGCCTTAAGTGCAAGAGATGTTTTAAAACATTTTTTCATTAAAAATTGTTTGTTGCTGGGTCTTTAATACCAACACCGGGGAGGCAGAGGCTGGTGGATCTCTGTGAGTTCGAGGCCAGCCTGGTCTAGAGAGTAAGTTCCAGGGCAGCCAGGGCTACACAAAGAAATCCTGCCTCGAAACAAACAACTGCTTTGTTACATTTACGTACTTTTAAATTGTGTGTTTGGGAGTTAGAGGATGTGCCACATCACACATAAGGAAGCGACAAGTCAGTCCGCTGCTCACGTGTAGTCCAGGGATTGAACCCAGGGCATCAGGATTGGCAGCTATCGTCTTGATCTTGTGAGCCATCTCATAGACATGATGGGAAAAATTTTAAATGTAGATTAAATCAGTTGTACTAAAAAATACGAATCTAATAAATGACCACTGTGCTCATTGACACAACAACAATGACGTATGTTGCCTGGATATGGCAAAGGTAGATCCTTGAGTTTAGAGCTTGCTAAAGAAGACTCAGGATTACATACTCAGCATTGTGACTTGCAGGCCATGGAGGACACAAGTGTCTCGCTTTGGACTCTAGAATAGCTCCACTGTCCCATCAGGGCTCTGGCACATCCTCTCAGCTTGTTAGCATAGTATCTGTATGTTACCTACTTTCCCCCTCTATTGACATCCGGATTCCCAGTCAGTTCTTTACATATTCTGCTGTTCTTGTTAGTCCTTAGCAATGAGTCCTGTAACGTTGGCTTAGTCTTCTCAAGTACAAACTTGGGACCCGTGTCCACCTTCTACATGGTTTATTCAATTTATACTTTTCTATGTCTAGGTGCCTTGCTGGACCCAATGGGATTGTGGGAATCTCAAGCTAACTAAAGAAATGAACTCAGAGTTCCTCTCAACCCACCTCATCTTCTCAGCAACCCCCCAGAAGATGCATTGTTTTTCTGGGCTAGTAAACTGAGGTCCGGCAAGATGCTTAGTCCATGCTTGCCCATGATACAGAGAATCTAATGAGTGAAGAGAGAGCCAGGTTACCTGAGAGCTTGCTGCTGTTGAGTGAGGATATTCTCTAGGGCACACGCTGTGGGAAGGCATGCATGGGGTTACCAGTCACCAACTTCTTGTCGGTCCTGCATATAGCAGCTGCTGTTCATCTTGGCACTCGTGAGACTGCTGTGCCCTCAGTCAAAGTACTTTTGGCCTTTGAGTCTTGTCATGGAGAAGTTGGAGCTAGGCCTTTGTCCTCTCCTTACCTTTGAGACTCTCCTGGAAAGTCTTTCTCCTCTGTATTTTGTGTCTCCTGGACAGTTCCTCTACAGGGGCCTCCTCTTCTTGATTCAGGGACATGGTGGGACCCAGACCACACAGAATAGGCAGCCCCAAAGTGTCATCTTGTGCTGGGAGAGGGAACAGGGATGCCTATGCTGCTTTGGTTCCAGTCCTGATGGTCACACTCTCAAAATGGCCTCTGGCTACAATTGGCAAACATAACTTTATGTGTGTTGAATCTGATGTGATTTCAAAATAGAGGCTCATGTTCTATATTATTTGTATTTCCTTTGTTTTTAGTAATCCATTCTTATTATAATTTTATAAGAGCTTTGGCCCATTGTGAACTGGAGAAAAAGAAAAATAAAACTGGCTCTTGAACACAGATATGTTGAAAAACCCCACAGATACCAAAACCAAGAGTTCAGAGTTGATAGGCCTTGCCTCTGGCTTTTTAAGTAACCCCACGCAGAAGTGGGGAGACCCTGACCTATGGCTGCTCATGGCCTTTCTGGGATGCTAGGAGGTGGTCCATATAATATTTCCCCACCAAGGGCAAAGCTTTCTTATTTCCCATTCTGCTTCTCTTCCTATGCCCAGAGCTGCGCCAACCTTGCTGCTTCTCAATGAAAGCTTTTAAGGAGTTCTTTTTTTCTTTTCAGTCAGTATTTTTCATGAGAGTGCATGCTCCTCACATATTTCACATGGCCTGAATTTTTTATGAATCCAAGAACAAATGTATTTTTGGCTAAGACCGACACATATTTTTGGAGTCGGAGGGCTGTACATTTGTCTCCTGGCAAACATAATGTGAAGCAGATGGAACTGCATGCGGCACGCTTTCATTCTGCAGTCGGCTTCGGGTGTCCTGCTGGGAAACTGCATCCTTTAGGAAGTCTGTTAACACTTCCATGGAAACTGACGTGGTACCCACCGCCTCCTCCTGGAGGGATACATCACCCTGCTAACACAGAGCGAGTCGAGTGACTCTTCAGATTGCTTCTGGTCAGTGGTGTTGTGACCTTTGCTTTACTTGGAAGGGAGCTTTTGAAGTAGACTTGACCAGTGAGCGAATGAGGGAGAGGACG
The DNA here is from genome assembly GCF_000001635.26 of Mus musculus. Classification (NCBI taxonomy): domain Eukaryota; kingdom Metazoa; phylum Chordata; class Mammalia; order Rodentia; family Muridae; genus Mus; species Mus musculus. The sequence continues at coordinate 113,410,309 of NC_000079.6, forward strand.
GAGAGTGTTCCTGGCAGGGAGCTAAGTCCAAAGCCTCAAAGGACTGCTGTGATCAGATAAGAACAAGCCCCCCCCCCCAACTATTATTTCCATGTCATTTGCAGTTTTGTGATAGAGCAAGGTAATGTCCCAGGGAACCCTGCATTGCACAGAACTGGACCAGTCCAGTCCACTCAATGGGTTACTTATCAATAATTAGATTCAGAAGTGACTTATGACGTCGGATAAGTCATCTTGACACAACTCCAGTGTTTGGGTCTAATCTTACTTTGGGCCATTTTTGGTTTCGTTTCTCTTTATTTTATTTTCAGGCTCCCACTATGAAGCCTAGTCTGACTTTATAATCCTCCTGCCTCAATCTCCTAAATGGGATAATAGACCTGTGCCACCTTGCTTGATTCTTTGGGCCACTGTTGCCCCACTATGTATAAAAAATAATTTCTTGAACAAGTGAAAAATAAATGAAATTGAGATCCAGAGAAAGTAAGTCTTTTGTCAAAAATGAGAGTTCAAACCATACGTAGTGAGGAAATTTCCAAGAAGGCCAGAAGGCTTGGTTTCAGTGATCACAGATCTTGGAATTACCCTACATTCATCAGTCTAGACTTGGATTGACTTGCCCTTGGCTACTACACAAGGTAAAACCTTGCAACCCATGGGCTAGGTTTGGTTCCCAATGGACAGGAATTCTGCTCATTTCTACCAAGAGCTCTTGGATCTCAGTATGTCAAAGCAGTTTCGGGTGACTGTTGTGTGATCATTTCACATTATCTTGTTTTACTCAAGGAAGTAAAAGCTCTTGATGGAAGGCTAGACACTGTTACCATGCTCCAAGGCAGAGGTCTGTTTCAACTCTGCTGTGACTGGAGCTAGGCTGGCAGATTTCAATCTCTCGATAAAATAAGGGTAAAGAAAAGACTGGTTTAAACATCTTACAACAGGCTAAGATTTCAAAAGTTTAACAGTTTTGAGAGAAAAGAAGAGTCAGGATGTGAATGAGGTCAGGGGGTCAAGTGGAGTAGGCTTGAGGGTCCCTGTATCTGGGGGAGGGATGAGTTGCTGTGGCTGGTTCGTGGCTTCACTGTTACTAGTGGATTCCCTAGACTTGGCCCTTGCCTGGGACAGTAATTCATTTATTATATGTACCTTAAGTTCCCACCATAGGTGGACCATCTGCTTTCTGCTGTGATTTAAATGAAAAGGAGGCTGTCTTTTCTCTCATGGGATCCATGAGATCATCCATGGGATATTGTCAAACTAGAATAACTCTCCTTGGTAAGACCTAGTTGTCCTCTGAGATGTCCTTTGCATTACTGTTACCCATTGAACTTCCAGTAGTTCCTTCATCTGTTGGCATCTCCAGCATCCAGACCATTGCCCTTTAGTATCCATGGGTACTCAGCCCAGGGAGTGGCACTATTAGAAGGTGTGGCATTGTTGGAGTAGATGTGGCACTGTGGGTGTGGACTTTACGACCTTTATCCTAGCTGCTTGGAAGTGAGCATTCTGCTAACAGCCTTCAGGTGAAGCTGTAGAACTCTTTTTTTTTTTTAATTGGTTTTTTGAGACAGGGTTTCTCTGTGTAGCCCTGGCTGTCCTGGAACTCACTTTGTAGAACAGGCTGGCCTCAAACTCAGAAATCTGCCTGCCTCTGCCTAACTCCTCCTGCACCATGCCTGCCTGGACACTGCCAAGTTCTCACCTTGATGATAATGGACTGTAAGCCAGCCCCAATTAAATGTTGTCCTTATGAGAGTTGTCTTGGTCATGGTATCTGTTCCCAGTAGTAAAACCCTAACTAAGATGCATGGAGAACCCATTCACCAATATACGTTCCAGTTCTTGGACCTTGTCTAATACAGTGCCATTTCCACCTAACCAACACCCTTAGTATCTCTCAGAACTGTTCCACCTCTGACATCTTAATCTACTAACTCCCTTTCAAGCTGAACCCTTACATTTCCAGACTTCTTTCCACTCCCCTTCGTTTGATCATTAGTCTCATTCAGACCATCTCATCATTTGATTTCTTTCATTTCCCTCTAATACAGTGTTCTCAATCTTCCTAATGCTGCAACCCTTTAATGCAGTTCCTCATGCTGTGGTGACCCCATCCATATAATTATTTTGTTGCTACTTTATAACTGTAACTTTGCTAGTTATGGATTATAATGTAAATACCTGCTGTGCGAGATACATGGTACCCTAAGGGGTCACAATCCACAATGGTTAAAAAACATTGATATAGCCTATTTGTGTCCTTTTGGCCTCACTGTCTGAACATCTACTGGTTTAGACTCAAGCAACACACTCTGATTCATACCCATAAATCCTTGAGTCTTTGTTCTGCTAGTGTCTCTGGCTAGAAAAGTCTGGGTGAAGTTTCAGTCCTTCCTACATAAGGCAAGCCTGGAAAGAATGTAGGGGATATGATGGGTAAAGCATACTAATACTAAGAGCAAGAAGAATTAACATGTTAAGGCACTTATTCCTCTGAAATTGACTCTACTAGGTGCCCAAGAAATGCAGTGGGTACAAGAGAAGTTTATTAGTCAGGGCCCTCTAAAAGAACAGAGATGATGAAATATATAACTGGAACACACACACACACGGTCCAAATAAATATATATTTGGTCCACCAGGTGAAGTTGTAGACTATCGATGTTTGTGTCTGTGTATCTGTGTGTCTGTATGCCTGTGCGTGTATTAAAAGGGGATTTATTAGAGTGGCTTACAGGCCGTAGTTGGACTAGTCCATTAATGGTTGTAAAAACCAAGCATCCAGGAGAAGTTCAGCGAAGAGACTGGATGTCTCAGTAGTCTCACTCTGATGCAGGGTCCCAGGGTTGTCTTAGAGAACTATCAATTTCCAGTTTGCCTTAGAACCCCAAAGATGAAGGTTCTAACACCATCGAAGGAATGCTTTGGGGACAGGAGAGATGAACTGGCCAGTGAGAGTGAAGGCAAGCAGTCAAAAATCAAAACCTTCTACCTTCTACTTCCTTTTAGGTGGGCTGCCACCAGAAGGTGTGGCCCAGGCTCAGGGTGGGTCTTCTGATGTCAAATGGTTCATCCTGGCTGGCTTGAGTCTTATTTGCAACTCTTTTAAGGCTCCTTTTGTTGTTCATCTCCTGCTGCATTTGCTTTGGACAGAGAAGCCTGGCTACTTTCTGAAGATGAAACACAGGATGGAAACATTAGCTTTGAACTTAGGGCAAGATCCTGGTTCACGTTGTAAGGTGGGATGGCTATCTTCCCCAGCAACCGTTTTCATCTTGTTCTGTATTTCCCCTGGGAGACAAAAGATATGCCAAGAACAATACAATAAGACTCAGAACTGGGTTCTTGATGGCTATCAGTTTGGACCACTCACCTTGATATGTTTATAAAAAGATAAAGAAGTATAAGATATGAGATGTGGGGGAAGGGGGGGGGTCTCAGCATGTGCCTTTCCCCCTGACACAGGATGGTATAGTATAGAATAGAGTTTATTTAGGGTATGAAGAGGGGAGTTAAGAGGGTAGTCGAGGCAGAGAAAGGCGGGGGGGGGGGGGCTGGAGAGAGAGAGAGAGAGAGAGAGAGAGAGAAGGGGAGGGGAGGGGAGGGGAGGGGAGAAGAGAAGAGAAGAGAAGAGAAGAGAAGAGAAGAGAAGAGAAGAGAAGAGAAGAGAAGAGAAGAGAAGAGAAGAGAAGAGAAGAGAAGAAGAGAAGTAGAGATCAGCCATGGCCATGAGCATGTGGAGAGAGGGGTGGAGGAAGGGGAAATGAAGAGCAAGAGAGAAGCAAGAGGGAAGCAAGAGTAAGAGAGAGAGGAGGGGACAAGCACCCCTTTAGTGGGTCAGGCCTACCTGGCTGTTGCCAGGTAACTGTGGGGAGGAGCATACCTAGCTGTTGCCAGGTAACTGGGGAGGGGCATACCTAGCTGTTGCCAGTTAACTGGGGAGGGGCATACCTAGCTGTTGCCAGGTTACTGTGGGGTGGAGTTTAGACAGAATGCTAACACACCTGGACTTATTCAAGCCATGGATATTTTTATGTTTTTGAACTTTCAGTTCAATTTAATCTTAACTGATAGAAAAATTACATGAACCCACATTCCATCTATTTCCTCTCTAGTGCATTCTAGACGCTTCTCAAGAGCATCGACATTGCCCACATTGATGTCCAGTGATTTTTACCACTGAAGTTTGGTGCTTTAATGAAGAACAGTGTTTGCTGTTCAGCCTGTTGTCACATGCACAGGATACCAGGAAGATACAAACGCAGCGAGGAGGGGCAGCGACGAGGGAAGAGGCTGTGTGTACTTGACTAATATAGTCCCTGCCTCAAAGGTGTGATATCTTTGCTTCAATCCCAGAACTGCAAGGGAAAAACAGGGGGAGCTGATGAGATAGCTCAGTTGGCAAAGTGCTTGCTCCAGAGAATCTCAGTTTGAACTTTGGTACCCACATAAAGCCAGGAATGGTGGTGTTTTCTTATAACCTAGGTGTTGGGAGGTAGGGGCAGAGATAGGCAGATCCTGGGAACTTGTTGGCTAGCCAGCCGATCTAGCCTCTTCTCTTCCCCTCCTCTGCACACACAGCCTGCATACACACACACTCGCACTCACATGGGGATTTTCGGCTCTGCCACACCCTACCTCCAGCTGCATCACTGTGGGCAGGCCATATGACCTATTGATGCTATCTATAAACTGACAGTAATAATACTGATTTTCTTATTGTGATAATAATATTCCATTGTGAGGCCTGGGGAAGAAAAAAGAAGCCATGGTTAAGAAAGATAATATTTACTCGTCATTCACCATTGTGCCAAGGTCTGCCAAACAGGTGTTTAATAAATATTAACACTACTTCCTAGAATGTGGTCTCATCTGTGGTAGCCGCAGAATGACGCCACCACCTCCCAGGCTGCCTGTCACCACCCCCCAAACTCCACAAAGCTTAGCCCCAGGCCTCTTCTCTATGGGACACAGGTCTATGTCACAGGCAATTAGTTTTGTGGGTCAAATTGAGTGACAATTTTGTGCTCAAATTATTTCTTCCCCTACTCTTGACCCTGACGTGGTGTCTTTATACCAAACAACATTGGTCTTTCTGGAGTTGTCCTTGTACTCATACAAAACAGGACAGGGAAGAAAGCACAAAGATAGCCTTGGCAAGCCTGCCTGTTCTCTCTCACTCGGACTGCAAAGACGCTCTGAGATTGAAGCAGATCATAACCCTGCCAAGGGCAAATCAGAAGTGGAGAGGACACCCTTCCCTCTTCCCAGAAAGAATTCGATAAAGACATTAAAGGACGGCATCAAAAGGCTGGAAGCTGCTATCTGTGCGGTGTGGCCCATTTAATCTTGTAGGCCAGGTTCCTTCTACGACTGAGAAGCTGACACACCTCAGTTGGTCTGTCTGTAATCTCTGCAGGACGGACCATGCTCCAGAGGAGTCGGTGACTCATAGGTGACCTGTGTCTTGAAACTGAACAGAAGCAGTTCTGGTAGATGGTTGGAGTAAAGGTTTTGTTCTATGAGGTGCCTCTGCCTGGGACCCTTAGCAGGAAGACTGGCTCAGTGGTGTGCAAAAAGATGTAAGGGAAGAGAGCAACACTCCACGGCTTGCCCTTTTGTGATGCTCTGCTGCAAAGGGAAGCTGGAAGAATTCACTGTGCAAACCTGCCTGGGTCTAGGCCTCTTACAACATCATCTAGCGTGAAGTGATCTGAGGATGGCCCCGGGGCACAGTATAGCATGTGGCATCACTCAGTGTGGGCAGGATGGAGAACTTCTGTGTGTCGGAAGTAAATGAAGCTTCCGTGAAAGGATATTCTTTGATACTAATTTTATTTATTATCCTATTAACTCAAATATTCATACATATGCTGTATAATGGATTATATATATGTGTGTATATGTATGATTACATTTGTATGTTTATATATGTGCATATATGTGTATATATACATCCCTTTCCCCACTTCAATGAAGTATAGTAACATTATTTATTGACACCTTTTATTAAACTAACATCATAAGACCCCATGGATTCTTTGACACAATCTCTTTTTCAATCAGTTTGGGTCAAAACACATTTTCTGATCTGTTCAAAGGCAACGTGGACACAGTGGTTAATGCCATTAAGTAAGCTGTTTCATTATTGGCTTCTCTACAACTCTCATCAGGACCTTCACTTACTCTATAGAGTCACTGGAAATATGTATTGAACCACTGAGAAAAAGCAGCCATCTTGGTCTCTCCTGATCTCAGCTCTTCAAGCTAGTGCTGAAGGTCCCTCCAGAGGCCCACAAGTCCTCAGCCTGTGGTGCTACTGGGTGGAACCTTTACTAGGCAGTGCCTAATAGAAGTAAGTCGAGTCACTGAGTGTGAGTTCTTGAAGGAGATACTAGAACCCCATTTCTGTCCCCAGCATGTACAAGCTTACTCCCCAGCTTGTAAAGCTATTTTGGGGAGGTCATGTAGCCATTAGGAGCTGGCAATGTAGTTCACTAGAGGTAGATTTTTTTGAGGGTATAGCCTAGGCCTTGTTTCTATCTAGCTCTCTCTGTCTTCTGATCAGCCACCATGTTAACACGATGCTACTCCATGCTCCCACTACCAAAGATGAGCCTACCCACCCCATGACAGACTGTTGTTGGTGTATACTTTTTAAAACCTACTTTAATAAGGGTTCCTAACCTCCCTTCTAGCCCATCACCCACCAGAGGTAGTTGAAAAGAAAGATTAGTAAGAAACGGGTAAAGTAAACCTGTTTAGAAATAGTTCTTTGGGGCTATTCTAGTCTTTGTTGTTAGCAGTCCAGTCCTCTAGTAAAATACCAACACAAGTCAGCAGCTGCAGTCCAGTCCACTTGGCAACCACCAGTCATGAATCAGCAAAGGCAGTTGGATCCAGAAGAAACCACAAGGCTCCACCAACCATCCTGAGTCCTTCGAAGTGGCAAGAAGCTGCCAGAATATCCTGAGATGGTCTTTGGCGAGTTATTCTCTATGAAGTCATGACGAGAGAAACAAGCAATGCAATGCAAGCTGAACCAATGCCAGAATCTCCTCCCACTGTCTGTGGGGTCATATTTATATTCTTTCTAAACATCACGTGTCCTCTCACATGTTTACTTCAGCAAAACAACTTTTTACCTATCTGCTCCAGCAAAACATCCTATGACATAACTGAGGTTCCAAAGAAACCAGAAATTTCCACTTCAGACTATGCTGTGAAACCTTGAGCCAAAAATTAATCTTTCCTCAGGTTTGGGGCACAGTGATGCACAAGTGACTTATGCAGACCACAATGATATCTACAACGTCACAAGGTCTTCTACAGCATGCCCTTCCCCCTCCCTTATGAAGAAATGGTGACTAACTGTCCTTCCTTTGAACCTAAATAAGGTTGTGGTATATTGTTATAACAGAGCAGGACACTGGGGTCCGTCTCATAGAAGTCTGAAAGGAGTTGTGATCATGTCTTGTCACAGGAGCAAGTGTGTGCTTGAAGACCTGAGTTGCCATGTCTAAGAAATAGGAAATGTCCCTTCAAAGCCATCATCCATGCAAAATGATGTCATTCTAGCATGGCTGCTTGGGGGGTTGGAGACCTACACTCCTGCCAGTAACCTGTCTCCCACACTCTGTAAATTGTTGTCTCCTTAGTGGAAACAGGTGGAACTAAACTTTGTTTTATTACTGAGACCTTAGAAGCTGGTAGATGCTGCCTCAACTCCTCTCAATGCAGGGAGAAAGCCCTCACAGCGTTTCTGTACAAACACTTTATTCCCTATTGCAGTAATTGCTCCTTACTAAAATCTGTCTTTGACACCTTAATCAAACAGTGGCTGGCTTTGTGTATCTTTGGCACTGGTCCAGCCTTTAACTAAGTGAGAAACGGCCAACCCTCCTCGCTGACTGATTTTCGCACTGCGTAGTCACTTGCTGTGAAATCTGGTTCCCTTCCACTGGAAGGCCCAACATTCTTAGGCCATTCACAAAAGTCCCCTGGACTTCCTGGGCCTTGACACAATTTACTGCACTTCTGTGCCGAACACAATCTGCTGACTCACTGAAAACAGCGCTCGTTTATAAACAGGAAGCGGAGCATGTGGCTGCAGACATTGAGCAACAGATGGGGATTGTTGAATGTGGAGGAAAAAATAAATAAAAGTTTGAATTTAAAAAAAAAAGAAAGAAAAAGAAAAAACTGTGCCCCTAAATAAAAACTCTGTAATTCATGGAAATACAATCCATCTATTGATCCTTTATTAACTATTTACATAAGAGGAATTTTTAATTGGTCAAGCCAAGTTGGTGAGTTGGGCAGGCTGTATGTATTTACTGTGTCCCTAGATAATGTGGCTTTTGCTTTTATTTTTTCTTTCTTCTCCAACCAGCACTTTCAAGGCCTTCACAGAAGAGATGTGGTTTTTTGTTATTTTTGTTTTTTTCTTTATGCTCTGATACACTGCCTGCCCAGGCTGGAGCTCTAGACTTGAATATGGGTGATTACAGTCTCCACTAGGGAGATATTAGACCGTGGCAGGCAGCCATACTGACTTGGTAAGCATCAATAAGAGGGAGACTAGCGTGAATCAGGCATGTGGGAACACAACAGAACAAGTTCCCGTGGTGTTTCTCTGCTGGGATGGGTTTCTAGCAAACTGACTCAAGAAAGTAGAATCAGTAGTCAAGGAAAGACCAGGGTAATTAGCTTAGGAAAGATTATATTTGGGGACTTGGCACCAGCCATGTATTGGAGCAGAGGCAGCTGAGTGATATTTGGAGTCTTTCCCCTGGTCTTCCACCCCATCAGCCAATGGACAAGGGTAGCCTTGTGCCTGGGATATTAGGTTCTTAGTAAGCAGTGGCCAATGCTTTGCATTGCACACAAACACTGTTTACCTTAGGAGGTAAATAGCGGCAACTCCATTGAGTAAATCAATACTCAGGTCTTTATCAAACCGAACAGAGCGGAGCTGGGATTGCAGCTCACAGGTGCCTCCTTGCACAGCACAGATGTGCCCGATTTATTGCTGAACTTCTAGAGTAAGGTATGTCTCTTCACACGGACACTCTTGACAGTGGTGCTTAATAGTCGAATGCTATCTACAAGTTAGAAAACCTTATTTGACTTTCCTTTAGCTTCTTAAAGAGCAGAGGGCATTTGTTCTTCTATTATTTGCAAAGGAATGCGGTCATAGAAACGATAAACACCAATGATGTCCTATTGCACACATGTAAACTGATTTTGCACAATCTTTATTGTATATTGGATAGTACGGAAATACTGAGAAGTCTAAATAGATCCAAAGCAACCCTTTTCTGTAGTATTTGGTGTGTGTTTCTGTGTGGCAGATGCATGTGCACACGTGAGGGAATATAACCAAGCAGGCTTATAATATCCAGGGCTCTGAGTTGGTCCACTGCAACATCTACCTCATCTATGAACTGCTGGAGAGCATGAAGAGGCTGGTCCTGTGGATCCAAAGCTGCAGGATCTCCATGACACAGGGAAACAACAGGACATCCAAGAGGAGGCTGATCCAGTATTGATGATGGAGCAGAGGCCAGAGGACTTGAGCCAGACTCATGACCATGAATATTTACAAGTAAATTCTCAATACTTTATTTCCAACCTCTAGGTTCTAGTAGACAGAGGAAGATCCTCAAGGATAGTTATAACTTTGAACCTTGGGTAGAAAGCCAGAGAAGCCGGAGGACCATCCAAAGCCCTGACAGGATTGTTCTTGATGGTTCATGTGGGGTGGAGCATCCCTGACAGGTGCTGCATTGAATTTCTGCCTCTCAGGGCTCAGTTCTGCTGAGTCACAGGCAGCTTCATCCTGACCAACACAGAAATGTCTCTTACCCTGTAAAGAAAGCCTAAAGCAAAGCTGTCAGAGACAGGATGGTACTCCACAGTTGGGGATAGCCAACATGGAGTCTACTGAAGGCAGTCATCATCTGTCTACTTTTGTACAGCTGTACAACTAAGAACTGCACACCATTTCTAAGGTGTTGAAAAGAAATCAGTGAAAACTGGCTCAGTTGTAGGGTGATTTGCCCAGCATGTTCAAAACCCCGGAAACAATTCCTATGACAGCAAAAAGGCAAAATAACGTAATAAGGTGACAGCAGTATAATGGGGGGGGGTAGATGAAGGATGATTATTAGAAATTCACAGTTCAGGGTTGAGCTGTGGCAGAGCTGGGAGAGTGTTCGTGGAGTGTGCTTAAAGCTGTGGGTCCACTCCTCAGCATAGCATGCCCTGGACATGGAAGCCCATACACGGGACACTCAAGAAGCAGAGGCTGAAGGATTAGAAGAAGTCCAAGGTCATTCTTACCTACCTAGAAAATTTGAAGCCAACCTGAGACATATGACACATGGAACTCTGTCTCAAAAGAAATTCCTATTTTTCTATCTAGAAAATCACAGTGGGCCACAAGTTGAAACATATTAGAACTCACCAATTCCTTATGGCTGTTATCACTCTGAATGACAGAATCGATTAGCTATGGCAAAGACCTGTAAGTCGACAAAACAGAAATCTGTTCTTATATAGTCCTTTGTCAAAAACAAACAAAAACAAGAACAAAAACAAAAAACCCAAAACAACAACAACAACAACAAAATGGTTTCCCGCTCCTGTTCTTTAGTATTATGGAAGCTTCTTTTACTTTCTCCTCTACTATTTTCAGTGTGGGTTTTCAGTCCAGACCAAATAGCTCCTTACCCTCTTGCCAGGTCTCCACTCAAGTCCTGGCTAAAGAAAAGCAAAAGAGAAGAAATTGTTGTGTCATCCCGCCCCTTAAAAATAAGTTCAGATAGGTTTCATCTGGCCAGAAGTTAGTCTCCATATCATGGCCACTATCCTTATCACACCTGAAAATCTTGATGCAAAAAATAAAAACTCAGAATTCCTCTGTTAAAGGAAGAAGAGAACTGCGTCAAGGGACATTTCGGAGTCCCACCTTGTCTCCCAAGGGTATCAGGGCAAGGGCATGTGAGAAAATACTTCATAGCAGCAAAGCACATGTGAATGCAAATTGTTCCTTTTACACTTTAAGGATCGTGCTGCTCCCCTAAATCTCAGTCACTTCTTTGTTCTTTGGCATCAGCAGAGCAATTAGAAGAACACCCTACTTTCTTTCATTTTATTTGGCTCTTTAGTTCTATAAAAAGAAACAATTTGTCAAGCTGGAAGATTATCAAAGCATTAATAAGAATAGAGGAAAGGAGTGGCAACTTTCCCTGATCTAAACACAGCCTCCTGCAGCCTATCTTAATTCTTCCTCATGGTCGTGGAATGGACAGTCCAGACTTCTTGTTCACATGGCCGCCCCATCTGCTACCACTGTGTCACTTCCTGTCCACATCCGAAGGTCAAGGCCCTTCCCTACTATGTGACTTGCCAGCACTCCTGCCTCATTGCTGGATTTCAGCTCCCAACATCTGCACATTATTCACTGTATTTCACAAACAACACACTCCTGGGACACCTAATCCATGGGTATCTTTCATTCCTTCTGTTGAGATTCCAGGGCATACTAGAAGTGTGCTTTCTGGGTTCCTACAACAGTGGTTTTCAGTGGGGAGTATGTTTGCTCTCAGGTCACTCGACAGCACCTGGAGACACTCATAAAGTGACATGCTTGAATCTAGTGGGTCAAGGGTAAGGATGCTGCTATACATCCTGTGAAGCACCAGAGAGCTCCCTCAGGAATTATCTAGTCCAAAATGTCCATAGTTCTGAAGCTGGCACTGACCTGGATAAGTTCAAGAGAGTTTTTATGATGTTTAACTAGTGTGTACTAACTGATTTAATTGTGTGTTGAAATGATTTGAGCTTAGTCAGAAACAGAAAACAATGAATATAAATGATACATACTGTGGGTGCATGAAATAGAGAAGCAAGTGTGCAAAAGTTTCCAGCCCAGAACAATTCAGACTTACAGAGTAGAGATAAGCGGATTCAGAACTGTCCCTCGAAAGCAGCAGTTCCCAACCTTCCTAACACGGTGACACTTTGACACAGTTCCTCAGGCTATGGTAACCCCAACCACACCATTATTTTGTTGCTACTTCATAACTGTAATTTTGCTACTGTTATGAATCCTAATAGAAATATCTGATATACAGGTTGAGAACCACTGCTCTAATCCATGGTTCATTCATTAAAGACTGTGCGCTGATGATGGCCAAGTGGGAGGAGAGGCAGCAGGGAGATGGGTGATCAAATCCACCAATCTTATCAATAAATGAGCTGAGGATGTAACTCAGAGTTAGAGCACTTGCCTGGTGTGCTCCAGACCCTAACTTCAATCCTTGACACCCAAAACGAAACCATAGAATTGGACAGAGATAATTTTTATGTCTGAGAGATCCTATAACAAAGTACCAGAAGTTGGGTGGTTTGAGTGAGGGAGACAGGCTGTCTCACAATTCCGAGATTAAGTCAGCAGGTAGTCTCCATCTTTGGCATGCCAAGGTGAAATTTGTTCTATGTTTTATATTAACCTTCTGATTTCTGGTGGGTTGCTAGGCATCGTTGGGTATCTTCCCTTGCCAAAGCCTTGTATAATTATTTACTTCATCTCAACATGGCATTTCTCTTGCTCGTGTCTATGCTCAAATTTCATCTTTGTGTGTGTGTGTGTGTGTGTGTGTGTGTGTGTGTGTGTGTGTGTGTGTGTGAAGATGAGAGTCATGTTGAATTAATTTACCCTAGTGGCTTCATTTTAACTGGACTTCCCTGTTTCAATGCAGTCCTCCATTCTGAGAAACTAGAGCTCAGGACTCTAGTAGATTTTTTTTGGAGGCATAATTCAATCCCAACATTTTGGGTTATGTTTATTTTATATCCTATATAAAAAGTCAAGGAATGCTGATATATTTAAAGTACTTGTCAACAAGATTCCGTGATTAAGTTTTTAAAAAGTGGCTTTGAAAAAAGAGAGTTACGGTAATAGTAATTAGTGGGAGAACAGTCTATCAAAGATTCTGGTTTTCAGATCAAAATGCAAAAAGAAGTTTTATATGTGAAAACACAGCAGGATAGAGCCTACAGCTAAGGAGAAGTCAAAGTTTGAGAATGGTTTATAATGTGGCATGGTGTGTGAGTGTGTGTGTGTGTGTGTGTGTGTGTGTGTGTGTGTGCGTGTGTGTATGGCTCTTGGCTGAACCAAATGAAAAGTCCAGACCTTTCTGGTTATACGAGATTGGCTTTTCTGGGTACACATTTACTAAATATTAGTTTGCATGGAGAATACGGCCCATTGGGAGGAGGTCTGCATGTAAGGTAGCCTACAGTGCAGTATGATAGAGGACAGTGGGACGGTGACAGTCCATGCAGTCACCACTGGCTGGTCCCCAGGCTGGTCAGTGGTGAGAAGATCTAGAATAAGACTGGCTTTAAGGGACTTTGACTGACTTACAAGATTTTTGGCATGACATCCAGGATCAGCTAATACTGAGTCCAAGGGATAGGCATTTATTTCCTTCATTTCTTCATGAAACCCAGAACAAAGTACTCACTGCGAGGTCTGAGGGACTTGCTGCTCTCCACTCTGGACATCCACAGAAGACAGAATGTGGGCAGGAAGATATACTTCTGCAGTGACCGTATTTCTATGAAACAAGGAAGAGATGGGGCCTCATGTACTCCTAGAGAAGCTAACAGACAAAGCGAAGATCCCTGTAAGAGAACTGTGTGCATTTGAGGAACTGCTGAAACCCCAGAAATAGCTGTGAGGCCCAGTCAGGGGAACAGAAAACCTGGGGTTGTGCTGGATAGTTCTAGGCGACCCAGTCAGAAGATCATTCGATCCTTTGTCTTCTACACGCAGAAGGGTTGTGACCCACGGTTGAGACCCCTGTTCTAGGGTATAACTGCTAGATCTTGGCCCATAATGGTGTCATTTTTCACGTGGCTTATTCACATCTTGGCTGATCAGGAAGCAGAGACCTAGATATCACCTTCAAGGCTGGCCCACAGCAACCCACTTCTGCTAGCTACACTAAAGTCTTCACTGTTTCCTCTCCAAACAGTGCCATCCACTGCATAACAGGTATTTAAACACATGATGCTATAAACTATTCCACTCTTGGCTGCCATAAACTCATAGCCGGTGCACAACGGACAGCGAACTCAGTCAACTTCGAGATTCCCTGTATTCTTAACGGTCATTTCAATATTATTCCTAACTCCAAAGTCTATATTGAGGCAAATTTTTAGCTATGAGCCACTGTAAAAATAGATAAAAATAAACTATGTACTTACACTATACATAGCACAAAGCGAACATCAGAGAGGGAAGAATGGAGACATAGAAAGAAAATATCAAAGCAAAAGAATACTGAAACCCTGAAGACCAAACACCAAACCTCATGGTCCTGTGTCTAGTATCCAGTGCTTGTGGCGGTGCTAGCTGATGTCCATTGGACTTGGTTATCCCTCCCCAATCTGAAGCCAACTGGGCTTTCTATTGAGCCAGCTTTGCTCTGGGCTTGAAGCTCTTCTCAGAAGACATCCTATAATTCTAGCATCTCTGATATCCAGTAGTCTCCTCAGCAACATAGGCTTCATCCTCATAGCTTGGCACTTGACTCACTCAGAAGTTCCATACAGAGACTTGTCCAACCGTCCTACACATCACTGGACCTCTTCAGTACTTTTCTGTAACCTTGGTGCAAGCTTCCATGACCTTTCAACTCTTGCATTCTGTGTAGATGCTGCCAAGTTCTGCTGCCCGCTTTAGATGTAGCCTAGGCCCATTCTATCACAGCTTACAGTGGCCTCTGTGTGTCTGCATAGCTGAAGTTTGGAAAATATTTTCCTAGGTGACCCTGTTTGATCAGGGCATTACACTCACAGCATGTTTTGTCCAGGTGTTCCTTTTTAGCTGAAAGTCCCACAACTCTGTTTGCATTTTCATAACATGTTCAGTAAGTTGGACTGTGGCCCTCGAAGTAGCTTTCCTACAGTGATCTTAGGTGAGCTCCGTCAGGTTTGGTCATCCTTGACCTTGTCTGAAGCAAGCATGGATAGTGAAGATGTGTTCTTTTTTTTCCCTTTGAATGCCCCTAATACTCTTTCCCCTTGCTTGTCTACCAGCTCACAACTTTAAATACATCTGAGCTTTTTTTTTTCTTGGCAAGTTGCAAATGTTTTATATCTAGTTTTGTTGTGCTTCCCCCCCTCAACCCTGAACATTCATTCTAAAGCCAGCTAAGTACAATGAGCAATACCATACCTACCACTTGGAATGCTATTATGTTCTGCCACCTTGAAAGTTTCTTTGTCAAATAAATTATTCTATTACCTTTAAATTCAGCTTCACTCAGATTTTAATAAGGTAGGTAGAACATAACATGAACAACCTGTAGTCCAGAAAAGTCTTTTCCCCACTCTGAGAACTTGTGAGCATGCTCCTTGCTCTTCACCTTCCTATGGCCATCCTGGTTATCTTAGCTTTCAGTAGAAATGGACCATTAAACTCTGCTTACAACATGCAAGAACTTCTCCAGCTTACATCCTCAAACTCTTCCACCTAATCCCTACAGACCAATTCCAAGGGCCTCAATCTACATGGCTAGGTTTGTCGCCGAGACTATCCCATGATAACGTGTGTGTGAATACTTGTTTCCCAGTTGACAGTGAAGTTTTGGGAGGTGGTGGCACAGGACCAAGATGGTAGAAGTGTAGGGCAATGGAGACATTGAGAATTATAGCCCAGATCTACTTCCTGTCTTATCTCTGCTTTCGGACTCATCAAAATTATCTCTGCTGACTCATCAAATTGTCTCTGCTGACTCATCAAAATGCAAATAAGCTGCACCACAATCTTCTGATGCCAAAGGCTGAGCCATTCTTGTCACCACACCCTCCCCACCAAAAGGGATGAGATCTGAAACAATGAACCAAAATCTTGAGTTGTCTCTGTCAGGCATTCTGTCAGTGATAAGGAACAAAGTTAATAGAGAGTTATTCTGCTCTGGTCTACACAGCTTGCTCTCTGCCCTCCCCCATCTCTTCTGTCCTTTCTCCCAAGGAGTAATTAGTATGTGTACTAATCCACATAATGAGTTCTACCATCACTCTCCTGAGGAGGATGTCAAAGCAGGAGGCTGCTGCTGTACCCAGCTAAGTAGGTTTCTTCCTTGGAATGCAGAGCTGGGGGTCCAAGTCCAGTCAGGATCTCAAAGCTATACTTGTCATGAAGACAGTGTTTTGGGCGGTTGGAGCCTCCCATAATTGTGATGCTTAGTTTGCCTGAGACTTCACACTTATTAGAGAGTGAGAAGGAGAAAAGCAATAGTGTGCTGTGATTAATGTGGTCCTCATACTCTCTCGGGTTGTGGAGAATTCCCAGAGGGGAAGATGTACTTGGTTTTCTTAGAAATGAAGCACCTGAGGAGGCAAAGTAGCTGAAGAGCCAGGAAGACCACGAAGACCAAGGCTGCGAGGATGATGGACATTGTGGGTTTTTTCCATCATTAGCATTGTCTGCTCACTGGCTAAGTAGCTGAGGCTGGGCTTGAACTTGCACTCCCCTTGCCCCTGCCTCTTAAGTGGTGTGGGTTACAGGTGTGTCCCACTACACCTGGCTCCAAATAGTTTTCATGTTTTCAAATTCTATGATTGGGATACAATTTATTGCCTAGCTCTAAGTGAGTACAACATCAAACAGGAAAAAAAAAGATTGGATAAAGAAGTCTGTACTCATCTGTACTCATTAGCTTCTTATCAGTTCATCTGCAGCTTTCTCTAAAGCTTACTTGTTACTTCTGTTTATGTTCTTGTCTCTGCCTTTCTTCTTTCCTTTCCTTCTTTCTTTCCTTTGTTCTTTCTCTTCCTTCCTTCCTTCCTTCCTTTCTTTCTTTCTTTCTTTCTTTCTTTCTTTCTTTCTTTCTTTCTTTCTTTCTTTCTTTCTCTTTCTTCCCAACGGGTGCTCATGTGTAGAGGTCTAAATTATTTCCCCAAAGGCTAGCTCTCTGAGTAATGAAACAAGACTGCTCCTATATAAAGAAATATATTTTGTGAAACAAAATTAATTGGGTGTGTTTCAAAAAAATCTTCAAATGCATCCCAAGCAGTGCATAGCACATAACCAATGAATACATGTCATCTAAAAGCACTTGAGGACTTTGTGAGGAAACGGGCTCACACCATGACCATGACAATAGGACTGTAAGTGGTGGGTCTGCTGTCACAACCTTCTCATGCCTGATAACAGGTGGATGCATTCTCTCCATCCAGCAAGTCCACCTCCAAGTCCCCAGTCCCAAAACAAGCTGACAACAGCCAGTTATGCAAGGAAATGTACCATCTGATTCCCAAAGCTTACAAAAATGTGTAAAACGATAGTATGTGCCACTTATCGAGACCATGATATGATATAATAAAGGGTCAAATGAACAGTCATGAAAAGAAGCTTGCTGGCTTTAGGGTAGTGGATGGCATCTGGGATTGGGATGTGGTGTCTAGACTAACAGTGCCTGACTGTGAAAAGAAAAACTAAAGCAAATGTTGCCATGTGAGGTAGGTTGTTTCATGAATCTCTGTTTTAGTGCTTGACCTTGTATTCTAAACACCATCATTGAACATTTCTTTTTTTTTTAATTCGATTTTTTTCTTTATTTACATTTCAAATGTTATCCCCTTTCCTAATTTCCCCTCCAAAAATCCCCTATCCCCTCCCCCTGCTCCCCAACCCACCCACTACCACTTCCTGGCCCTGGCATTCTCCTACACTGGGGCATAGAGCCTTCACAGAACCAAGGGCCTCTCTTCCCATTGATGTCTGACTAGGCCATCCTCTGCTACATATGCAGCTAGAGCCATGAGTCCCACAGTGTGTACTCTTTGGTTGGTGGTTTAGTACCTGGGAGCTCTGGGGGTACTGGTTAGTTCATACTGTTGTTCCTCTTATGGGGCTGCAGACCCCTTCAGATCCTTGGGTACTTTCTCTAGCTCCTTCACTGGGGACCCTGTGCTCAGTTCAATGGATGGCTGTAAGCATCCACTTCTATATTTGTCAGGCACTGGCAGAGCCTCTCAGGAGACAGCTATATCAGGCTCCTGTCAGCAAGCACTTGTTGGCATTCACAATAGTGTCTGGGTTTGGTGATTGTCTTAGTTAGGGTTTTACTGCTGTGAACAGACACCAATAACCAAGGCAAGTCTTATAAAGAACAACATTTAATTGGGGCTGGCTTACATGTTCAGAGGTTCAGTCCATTATCGTCAAGGTGGGAGAGTGGCAGTATCCAGGCAGGCAAGGCACAGTCAGAGCTGAGAGTTCTACATTTTCATCCAAAGGCTGCTAGTGGAAGACTGACTTCCAGGCAACTAGAGTGAAGATCTTATGCCCACACCCACAGTGACACGCCCATTCCAACCAGGTCACACTTATTCCAACAAGGCCATACCTCCAGATGGTGCCACTCCCTGGTCCAAGGATATACAAACCATCACAGTGATTGTATATGGGACAGATCTCCAGGTGGGGCAGTCTCTGGGTGGCCTTTTCTTCAGTCTCTGCTCAACACTTTGTCTCTGTATCTCATTCCTTGGGTGTTTTGGTCCCCCTTCTAAGAAGAATTGAAGTATCCACACTTTGGTCTTCCTTCTTCGTGAGTTTCATGTGTTTTGTGAATTGTATCTTGAGTACTCTGAGCGTCTGGGCTAATATCCACTTATCAATGAGTGCATATCATGTTGGGTTACCTCACTCAGGATGATATCCTCCAGATCCACCCATTTGCCTAAGAATTTCATGAATTCATTGTTTTTAATAGCTGAGTAGTACTCCATTGTGTAAATGTACCACATTTTCTGTATCCATTCCTCTGTTGAGGGGCATCTGGGTTCTTTCCAGCTTCTGGCTATTATAAATAAGGCTGCTATGAACATAGTGGAGCATGTGTCCTTATTACAAGTTGGAACATCTTCTAGGTATATGCCCAGGAGAGGTATTGCTGGATCTTCTGGTAGTACTATGCCCAATTTTCTGAGGAACCACCAAACTGACTTCCAGAGTGGTTGTACAAGCTTGCAATCCCACCAACAATGGAGGAGTGTTTCTCTTTCTCCACATCCTCGCCAGCATCTGGTGTCACCTGAATTTTTGATCTTAGCCATTCTGACTGGTGTGAGGTGGAATCTCAGAGTTGTTTTGATTTGCATTTCCTTGATGATTAAGGATGTTGAACATTTTTAGGTGTTCTCAGACATTCAGTATTCCTCGGTTGAGAATTTTTTGGTTAGCACTGTGTCCCATTTTTAAATAGGTCTATTTGGTTCTCTGGAGTCTAACTTCTTGAGTTCTTTGTATATATTGGATATTATCCCTCTACCAGATGTAGGATTGGTGAAGATCTTCTCTCAATCTGTTGGCTGCCTTTTTGTTTTATTGATCTAAGTTGTTTTCCACGTGCAGAGGCCTCATTTCAGTGGTCATTGTTTCTAAGTTGCAGCTGCAGTTACTTAAAATGCCACTGGGGGCAGTATAGGTAGGCGGCCTCCAGTATACTGGAGACCACAGACCATAGACTGCCAAGGAGGACCCCTCTTCTTCCCAGTTCTTAACAAGAGAGAAAGGTTGGAACAGGACCAACTACGCTTTCAGCATTCCCAAATTTGTCTCAGGCTTTGAAAGGAGTTTTCTACAAGATTTGACTTCAGAGCAGGTTAAAAGGTGATGAGTGATATAGGTCTAGCCAGTGTGTTATAGACGAGCAGACTCCATGCCCAAATTGGTGTGTTGAAATAATCTCTGTCATTTTATAATTATGTTCTACCCCGACATCAGAACTAACAGGGCGCCTACCAGCCAACCATATCATCCTAGCCACTTTGTTATGAGGGATAAAGTCCCCCAGTGGAAACAATCTTTGTTATCACAGGGATGAGACACAGGGCTTATTTACCCCAAGAAGCAGTTCATGGCTCTCACCCAGCCCACAGAGTTAGAGAAACAAGCTATGCTGCCCTAAAGTCTGATCTCCACAGCCCCTGCTTGTACACTTCATTTCTGGATACCACCCCACCCAGCCCCGAGTGTGGCAGCATCCTCCTCCAGACAGTTATCTGTCTCATCTGCCCAGGGTCAGGGAGGGGCCTTATATCTGGCCACCCACATAAATGTAGGTTGGAATCCTTCCCTCTCCAGCAGGGAGATGAGAACATGATTAGGGTATTCATTGCTTCACACATATTTTTTAAACTATTTATTTATTTATTTATTTATTGAGAGTTATGTATGCATGAGGACAAAGCAAGATACTGGGTATGGGGTGTCTTCCTCTCTCACTCTCCGTTGACTGCCTCTAGACAGTGTCTCTCACAGAGCTGGAAGCTTGCTGGTTTGAGTAGACTGGCTGGCCAGCAAACTCTCAGGATATACCGATTTCTGCCACCACACTTGCCTGCAGTGCCAGACAGATGAAGCCACACCCAGAGTTCCTCAGCTGATTGCTGAGGATTTGAACTCAGGTCATCACGCCTTCGGAGCTAACGCTCTGCTTCACAGCCAGCCTCCAGACCTTACGTCTCCTCCTTAGGGTAACTATTACAACTCCATGTGTGTTTCCATGTACCTCTATCTCCAGCCAGTTTACTCTGGTTAGAAGGTGTGAAGCGGAAAGATGAGCGAGCAACATGGGTCTCGTGATCTACTGCTACTTGAAAATGTCTGAGCTTTGAAATCTCTCCCCGTCATAAGTAGGAGTGATGGGAGCGTGACCCAGATAACTTGAGAAGTGAAAAGCATCCTGGAGACCATGCACTATGGCTGCCCAGACACTGCCTGTTCTGGTTGGGCTCTGCTGTTGTGATAAACACCGTGCAGAGGGAGCATCAAGAGGAAAGGGTTTATGTCATCTTACACTTGCGTGGCTCAGTCCATCGTTGAAGGACGTCAGTGCAGGAACCTGGCTATAGAACTGAAGCAGAGACCAGAGAGGGATGCTGCTTACCAGCTTGCTCTTTATAGCTTGCTTAGCTTGCTCTTTATACAACTCAGGACTGTCTGCGTAGGAATGGTGCTGCCCATAGTGGACTGCCTCGTACATGAATCATTAGTCTTCTGGAGGCAATTCCTAAATAGAGGTTCCTCTTACCAAGTGACTCTATTTTGAAATAGTAAGGAATTTTCTCATATTTCTCTGATGAGCTACATTCATAAGCTCTGTGTGCCTTTTTCATGCCTCTTCTTTATTCCAGGAAGCCTTCTCTTTGAATTATAATCAATTATATTTTCCGTCAAGTTGACAAAAACTAGCTAGCACAGCATGTGATGATGGTCAAAAATGCCTCGCCATATGATAGCTACTTGAACAGCCACACCTCAAGAGTTTAAAGCCAGCCCAACATACCGTGCAGTGAGTCTGCCGTGATACCCCCCCACCTTTGGTGGGTATTTGGATACAGTGACACCTCTAACCATCAGACCACAGGCTGAGCACTGTAGAAGATCATCTCTGATTTTTTTTTTTAAAAGATGGTTAAATAAAAAAAAAAACAATTGTTTACAGTGTTGATTCTTCTTTTGCTGTTTCTGATGTTTGGGATCCTATGTAAACTGCTGTCTATATTTTCATGCCAGATAGGGAGTTTCAGACTCACACACTTAACTCTGAGACATAATTACTAGAAATACCTGGGTAACTTCCCTAGTACCTTGGACATAACCTTATTATAACTCTTCTAATTTTTAAAAATAACTTAGCTAGCTTTTTTCACACACATTAGTGCTTTACTTGCATGTATGCTTGTGTGAAGGTGTCTGATCCCCTGAAACTGGAGTTATAGGCAGTTACGAGCTGCCGTGTGAATATTGGGATTTGAACCAGATCCTCTGTAAGGATGGCCAGTGCCTCTTGTCTGAATCTCTCCAACTCCAACCTCTTAATTTTTCATTGGAATGGGCACATGCCTCTGGGGAGGTCAGAGGACAACTAACGGAAGCAGTCCTCTCTCTACTATAAGGGCTCCAGAAATCAAACTCAAGCATGGCTTGGCTGCAAGCATTTTACCCCCTGACTCATCTCACTAGCCCTATTATAACTCATATATATATATAATAACTCTTATATAACTGATTTAGCTGTTTGTAGTTGCTTATATGTTTGTTCTATCCTTAGAGGCAGAGATTCATGTCTTTCCTGCTTAGTAATCTTTGAATGTAAAAGAGTACTGGGCACATGGTGCTAATAAATTCTGCAATATTAGGACCATCATAACACTTACTCAGGTGAGGCATTTCAACCTTAGCACATCTGTAGGCTCCTACAGTTTGGATGCCTTCTCTCCACTTAACAGATGAGAATGGCAGTAAGGCTAGGTAGCTGCTCAACTTTAATTTGATACCAGGTTCTGCACCTAATCATAATTTGAAGAAGATTTGATTTTCTAAATATTAAGTTCTTTTATGAAGCAGATGGTGATTCTTAAAGATAACTTCCATTTTTAGGCATGTGAATTATGAATGTATTTCTAGGTAAATTTCTAGAGGTGTTAATTTAGGAGTTACAGAGCAAGGAGCCATGATCAGTGTATAAACTCTTAGCTCTAAAGGCAATCATTATTTCTATTTTAAATTTGTTTTCACTGTTCCAAACTTGTGAATCTCAGGTTGTTGCAAATGATATATATTTTTAAATCTCTGAGCTATTATTGAACTTACCACCTGCCGGTATCAAATAAATGATTTGATAATTATAATATCATTACCATTTCTAAAATTTTAGCCCAACATATTAGACTTGAGTATGGTAAGCAATACACGATTTCTTTCCTCTCAATAACAATGCATACATTTTTCTTTTCAAAGAAAGATTCCATTCTGAGAGACATTTCCATTTTTTTTACGCTTGATTCTTTATATGGCATTTAAGGAGGTTGACAATGGCCCAGAGTTAGGAAAACTATGTTCCTAAGTTTTATTTGATCATCTGCTTTGAAGCAAGAGTAATACCAGCATCTTTAATGAACTCCGTGTTGTGGCTGCATGTTCTTTAGAATTATTTAAACTTGCAGATAGCTGTTACCAGTCATCTCAACTTGAACTTTATGCCTCTGATGAAGGACTTCCTTCCCAGGAAGCCCTGGTCAGGCCAGAGGGTGAGGGAGCCCAGCGGCAGGGATTGTCCGTGTGATCATCTGAACTGTGGCTTCGGAAGCCCCTTTGGGTAGAAAGGTTTGGAGTAGCTTGAGAAGATTATTCTTCTTCCCCGCCCCCCACACACACCCCTCAGTAAAAAAGAGAGTTTCTTCGTCTTTCTGGTAACTGTCTGATAGGCCTGTGGCTGTGCTGTGTGCAGTAGCTGTGGGCAGTTTGCTTCTTGTTTCTCAACACAGAATCTTATTGTGGGAACAAGAACAGGAGACAGGAAACAGGCTCACTTGAGAAAGAATTGCACCATCTGTTCTACCCTCTTTAGAGTCCCTTCTTACTCCCAAGCCACTTCCGATTTATCCCCTGGGACCACATGTGGATTGACCACTAATAACTCCTGGTGCTCACCCTCTTCTCATCTCAAAGTCTAAAGTCAGTTTGGATTCCCA
This sequence comes from Mus musculus, assembly GCF_000001635.26. Classification (NCBI taxonomy): domain Eukaryota; kingdom Metazoa; phylum Chordata; class Mammalia; order Rodentia; family Muridae; genus Mus; species Mus musculus. Next base: position 113,433,877 of record NC_000079.6, read on the forward strand.
TCTCATTAGATGGTTGAGCTCTGTTATTATAACTGCCCATTGGTCCTCGTTGTAATATATAAATCAGGGATTGCAGAGTAGAAGTCAGAGAGACTCATTTGGTTTGGTAGCTGGACTGTGAATAAACCAATTTATACTTTCTTTTCTGGTACCTTGGCACCCACTTTTCTGTGCTCAGGTTTTTGGTTTTTTGTTTTGTTTTTGTTTTTGTTTTTGAGCACGCATGGCTTCTGTCGCACCTGGGCACTGCGATTGTTGAGGTTACTCTCTACTGTATAACACTATCGTTAAGTGTTATTCTTAATTATAAGTAAGCCTTCCCAAAATGTTTAAAACTTCTGCTTCAGGATCCAAAGAAGCCATGCTAATGGAATAATGGCACGAAATTTCATATAGAGAATCTCGGGAGAGCTTTGGGAATATGATGGAAGTAGGCCTGGTCAGAGAAAGCTCAAGTTTATCAATGGGCTTGCACAGATGGCATCTTGGTATTGGTTCTGAGATTCATTTAAGTTCTGTAGAATGTGGACAGAACATGAAGTAATATTTTAAATAAAATCATTACTGTACACCACTGATGATGGCTTGTCTAAGAACATTAGTATACAAAGAAAAGCAAGCAGGTAGGTGTGGGACTTGCCTGCCTAACACAGACAAAAACCAAATAAGCAAACATCCGCCAATATAGAAATAAAAGAGGTGGCCAGGGAAGGCCAGGTTCAGTGGTGGAATAATCTTTTTTTTTTTCTACAAAGGTTTTCCTAACATGTAAACAGGGAAACACCTTCTTCCTTCTCTTCTCCTCCCCCTGACATTCTGTTTCAAGCATTGGACATCTTCCATTTGTAACTAGCATCACAAGCACTCTTAAAGGAAAAGAAACAGAAGCCAGGCAAATCCTTGCAGGTATCTAAATCAGTCCTGGCTTAGCAGGTCTAAAGACAGGCTCTTCATGTGACACATTCCCCATTTCCTCAGATGACTATCTCAGAAACACAAGTTCCAGCAGGCAGGTGACCCAGCTGGACTTTGTGGCAAATGCCTTTGCAATGGCCAGGACTGAGGAGCACTGAACAAACAAACACTACACAATTCAGTTTTCTCAGCTTATAACGAAACTCTGATCGTTACAAGCAGACAGCATAGAGTAACAGAATAGAGTAGGATATCATAGTTCAGATAATGGCAATGAACCAGTTCCTATGGATGGGAATATGGAGTAGATCCTATCCTTTTGTTTGGGTTTGGGTTTGGGTTCTGCTTCATGAACACGGTAACAAAGAGATTAAAAAGAAAAGAAGAAATAACAACAAAAGTACAAGGGGTGACAGAAGTTAGAGTTAAAATTTATATAGGAAGAGTGACAGTCTATGTTGTAAAACGTAACAGATCTGTGAGTCAGAGGACTGAACCCAAGTTGACGTTCCTACTTGCTTCCTGCCTGTGGATCTTACCAAATTGCTTAACCTTTCTAAGCCTTGGTTTCTTTAGCTGCAAAGGGAAATGATGAAGTTGAATTGCTGTAAAGATCTTACACCATTACAACTTTACAGCTTCAATTTCAGAGTCAAGCTCTTTTGCCGTAGGAAGGTCAGAATGAATAGCAGACCTGGACACCTTGTATAGCTTCATTTCTCCATCTGCCTTTGAATGTCCTGTTTAGATTCTCTGACCGGAGTGGTTGCTTATTGTGGTGTTTTATAAAGAGGAAAAGAACCAAGGATATGCTTGATAGAGGTGTGGTTATGGTGAGATGGGAGGGGGTGCCTCTGGAGCCCATGCTGAGCCATCCCTTCCCCCTGAGGACCTAGCCACACGACAGTTATAGTAAAGAATAGAGTTTATTTAGGGCATGGGGAGGGGAGTTGAGAAGGGAGTAGAGATAGAGAAAGACAGAGAGAGAGGGAGAGCGAGGAGGGAAGGAAAACATGGGAAGGGAGAGGAGAACGGGGCCAGAAGAGAAGGGGTAGGGAGAGAAGGGTCAGAGAGTAAGAGAGTAAGAGGGCGAGGAGGGGGCAAACAGCCCCTTTTATAGTAAGCCAGACATACCTAGCTGTTGCCAGGTAACTGTGGGTCAGAGCCTAGAAGAAATGCTAACACTTACTATGTTTTTATGTTTTCAATAATTTCACACATTTAAATCATATTGTTCCTTCCTCCAGCTCTTCCCTTGCCCACCCAACTTCATATTCTTTCTCTTCCTTAAACAAAACAAACAAACAAAAAAAAATCCAAAATGACATAAAGCAAAAAGGACACATACACACATACATGAGGTTTGATTTTTTTTTTTTTTCTTGTCCAGCTACTCCTGAGTATAAGGCCTACTCTGGAATGGAGTTGGCAAACCCAGGGTCACTGCCCTGTCAAGGACGGATTCTTCCTCTTCCTGCAGTTATCAATAGTTATCAATTGTTAGCAGCTTCTGAGGTAGGGGCTGGACTTTGTACCCATTCCCCTTCCCCATGTGGGATTTTGTCTGTCTTGATCCTGGGCAGGTCTTGTGTGTGTTGTAACAGACTCTGTGAGACAGGTGTGTTTATCAGTCCTGTTGTGTTTGGAAGAGGGTGTTTCCTTGTGGTCATCTGCCACCTCAGGCTCTTTCCACTTCCTCTAGACTTGAGAGGAAGGGCATGATAAAGACTTCCCATTTAGGGCTGACTGCTCCAAGGTAGCTCACTCTGTATGTACATTGTCTGCCTGTGAGGCTCTGTCAGTGACCAGCTAACTCGACAAGAAGCTTCTCTGACAAGGGTTGAGCATGCAACTAGTCTATGGACGTAGCATCACGTCATTAGGATGGATGTAGCATCACGTCATTAGGATGGATGTAGCATCACGTCATTAGGAGTCCATTTTTTTTTTTTTTTTTTTTTTTGCCATTTTCATTTAGCAAAAGAAATAGGTTTTCCTCCAAGATCCCACAACCTTGGGGTTTTGGGCCACTTTAGTAGGTCTCAGATATGGGTTTCATATCATGGAGCGGGTGCTTAAGTCCAATTAAAAAGTAGTTGGTTACACTCACAACATAGCAACTGATTAGTTGAGTGTTCATTCTGAACGTAATTTCTTATTCAAAAGGGGAACTGTAAAGTGGGCCGTAAACATGATTTTTTTAGGCGGTCTTTGATTTAGTGAGCTCCCAGATGATTTGGGAGACTGCTGATACCAAGTCTGGTCTGTTGTGTTCTGCATTCATTTTAGAGCATCCTGTATCATCCTTGGGAAGAGGAGAGAGCCAGTTGGTTTCCCTTTTAAAGAAAATTGTATCCCCAGTAGTACCAGACAACAGAGCCTTCAGTCAAGACTGCAACTGGCAAGTACCTTATGGTAGAGGACTCTCTACTTGTCTACTTTTATAAGCCAGTGGTCCAGGACAGTTAGTTCTTAAAGCAGTTGGAATGAGGTATAATTCAGGTAGAAGTTTTCTTTGTATATGCTAGTCTCTAACTGTTGAATAAGCTGATGAAGTTGTTTGATGGGAAGGAACAACCCATTTGGGAAACATGTATGTAACTTTTAAGAAACCGATCTCTTTACATTTCAACATCTCAGGTTTGTTGGCATCTGACTTTTAAGGATAAGAGTTATTGAAAAACATTTGAAATTCATTTATGTGAAAGAAAAAAAATTGTCAAATCAGACCAAGAACCCTATTTGGAGCTACTGCTCTATGCCCAGGGATCCAGCTTAGTGCAAAGACAAACTCCTGCCATGAGGGAGGCATGTTCCCTGGACAGAAAGAGGCTCTGGTGAGGTGGGAGGAAAAATAAAACCCTTTTAATTGATTGACAGACAAGGGGAGACAGGGCTAAGCCAGGGAAGCTGTCATATGTGTGTGCCCTTAATTCCTTACGTGGGCTTTAATTTCACTTCCTGCTAGAAGTCCTGTGGGCCTCTATACAATGGGCCCTGGGGTTAACAAAAGGACAGGTCATCTTAGTTCAGAAGGTGGTGGAACCCAATAGAGGATGTGGGAGGCAGTGCTGGGTCTCCTGATTCCTGGTTGATGGGAATCCTAAGGAGGACCAGCTGTCTAGGTGTCCCGAGACTTAGAGTAAGATAGCTACATGGGTCAATGATAGAGGGGAACACACTGGGTGGACATGGCAGGCCCTGCAAAGCCAACAGACAAAACCATAGGGTCCTTATTGAACCGAGAACGAGTTTATCAGCAGGCAGCCCAGGACCCATGCTCTAAGGTCAAGGCCACATGGGATCTTGAGGGTACCAGGTGCAGTTGAGACCCTATTACTCTAGACTCCATCTTGAAGAACAGAAAATGAGCATTAAGAACAATAATCCACCCCAGAGATCACCCACAGATTCCAGCAGTAACAACAGTTTAGGGGTGTGGTACTCTTGGGGACTCTTCTTCCATGCATCCCAGCTGCTGGGTGAGGGAAGTGTCATGCAAAGAGCCAGGTCCAAGAGACTTTCATCTCTGCACATCTGGATTATTCTATGAGCCAATGAAGGTCCATCATACAGTCTTTCCAAGGAACACCATCCACTCAACATGGGTTTGAGATAGTTCCCTGTGTCTGAGCACATACCGGAGAGTGTAGACTGAATGAAGAATGCAGTGTGGTGCAGTCATTGCCTTTAAGGCCATCAGAGTTTAGTGGGGAAGCCATCTCAGGTGAATTTTTTCCAGGCTCCTTCTCCACCACTTGCATTGACAATGTTAGTACCTATTCATTGTCCAGGTCTCAGTTACACCAGTGGAATGCCCATCCCCAACTGTTCGATGTAATGGGCCTTTGAGTCCACAATAATTTTATATCTTGTCAAATAAGTATTTGACAAATTCTGTTCTAGACTCTAAGATATTAGGCTAAGCATGGTATGACTCTCCTCACACCTGCCTTCCTTCCTCTCTTCTCTTCCCCTCTTTCATCTCCTCTTTTCCTCTCTCTTTCTTCTCTCTTCTTTCTCCCATCTCTCTCTCCCTCTCTTCCCACCTCTCCCTTCCCCTCTCCCCTTTTCTCCTTCTCTCCCTCTCTCCTTCTCTTCCTCTCTCCTTGCATCCTGAGCCCCACTATCTTGCTCACATTTTTATCTGCTGTACCTGTTTAGTAAATGCCTGTGCACACATCTCTCACGGTGTCAAGGGCTGCCCTCATGGCACATGCTTCCAGCTCTGAAAGCCTGGCCATGTACATTATCTCACTGACAAGCAAGCAGAAGGGGCCAAGAGATTCTGTCCTCAGGATGCAGCCCCAGCTGCTTTAAATAGAATCTGCTGTCAGAGGACAATTGATGAACCACCTTTGGGGGCCAAGTTTTAGTGCAGGATGTGAGCAATGGGACCTTGAGTGATGTTTCCTGTGAAGCAGACCCATGTAGATTTTATACATCTAACACGCATGTAGTGAATGTTAACACATAATGCATATATAACACTTATGCGTTAAGGAGGAAACTGAAAAAGTACCAGTGAGGTCATACATTAGAAATCTGTCAGAGATGGTCAGGAAATAATAAGCAGCTCAAGTAAGCTAATGGGGAGGGGTAATAGCACTAAAAATGATAAAAATAAGGGCTAGGAAGAGAACAGGAAGGAATTTTTAAAAGAAAAATTGCCAAGAAAAAGTGCAAACTCCAGGATAGCAGTCATTTGGGAGGTTAAGAGAAGGAGGGATGGGCAATGCCTTCCACACGTCCCTTGCTCTGAGCTGTTTGATTTGTGGGCGTATGTAGGTTCCTGGTGAAAACACAAAACGCATTCAGAGTATTCTCCAGCCTTATTTCATCTTGACACTTGTCATTATCATTAAGGAGGCAGGGACGTGGAAAGCCACTTAGGGAGGTAAAGACAGAGATTTTAAAGTGGAAAAGAATTAGGTCAGGCGCCCTGCCCCCTCGCCTGCCTTTTTAGGTCTCTGGAAACTGGTCTTCCACAATATTAACTCTTTCTTTACTCTTTGGTAGGGACTCTACCACTGCTTGGGAGAAAGAGAGAGGGAGATGGGGGAGGAGGGAATTTGGGGTAGCTACAGGTCTCCTGGCCACAGCCATTCATATTCTCACGAGGCTCCTCCTACATTTCCACTCTTCCAAGTCTCACCTGACTCTCCTTCCACCACAATGGCTCTCTCATGACAAGGTGACATACTTTGAAGTCCCTTGTTGTATCAGTATTTTCTGCGTACAGTATAACTTGTGTGTGGACTGGGGCTACTATGTGTATAATAGGTTCTAAGTATTCAAAGGCATGAACTCTCCCCTATGCTATCATGTTCATTTCTGACTCTCCAAGATGCTGTTTAGCGCTTTGTATAATATACAGCAGACTGTCGATACTTTTTATCCAAACTGTTAAGACCACATTATCTTAAACTACTTAGTGGCATATGTCTCCTGTCTTTCCCTCCCTTTCAAACATGTCATAGGGATTAAAAATACTGCATAGTTCCATCCAGTATAAACTTCCAAGGATTTTATAGAACTTCAAAATATGTGCTGTATCCAATTTATGAGCTCACCAACTTAGCATGCGTGGGGGAGATAAGGGAAAGGAAACTCGCTGAAATAGAATGAAGCTTCCCCTGTCTGATTTTCATAAGAACTTTTCAAAATTCAAAATACATATAATATATGAAAATATATAAGCATATCAAAATGCGTTCACACAGTGTGTCTGTGTCTTAAATTATTTATGGTAGAGCACAGTGGAGGTCAGATGACAACTTGTAGCAGTTGGTTCTTTCACTGTACTATGTGGGTCCCAGGAATGGAGCTCAGGTTAGCAGTATTAGCAGCAAGCCCCCTTATCCACCAATCCATCTTGCTAATGGGCATTTTATGTTTGCTTGTTTGCGTGTTTGCTTGCTTGCTTGCTTGCTTTCTTGAAGTATATTTGATTGGAAAAAATCTAAGCCCAGGGGTTGGAAAGATGGCTCAGTGGTTGAGAGCACTGGCTGCTCTTCCAGAGTTCCTGAGTTCATTCCCCAGCAACCATCTGGTGGCTCACAACCATCTGTAATGAGATCTGGTGTCCTCTTTTGGTGCTCGCAAAAGACAGAGAGTTCACATACATAAAATAAATAAGAAGAAAGGAAAGAAAGAAAAATCATAGCCAATGGCACCCTTTAAAAACTGCTACATATCTGTGGAAGACTGATTCTTAGCAGTATTGTTGACAATGGAGTTTGGAAAGGTATATTCCTCCAGCTTTGGGATCTTGAAGCCATACCTGTCAAGCTGACTGTCTGTTCTCTATGTATGTCCACCAGATACCTACTTCTTGTGATCCGAATAAGGCACACGTGTATAATGCAGCGTCTACCTAGCCTTCTTGAATCCCTTTATCCGGGTTCAGAAAAGCATCTTAGGCATTAGACTGTCATGGATCAGTTGGGATCTCAACTCTCAGTGAGAAGACAGAGCTGACTATAGTCTCTACCAAGGGTCACTTTGAAGGGCGCTTTCGCTCCTCTGTCATTTAGCAAGTAAATGACCATTTACTTAGTGTACTATGCAGATAGTAGTACTGTAGCCCATGAACATACAGAGGGAAGGCACATACCCTGGGTCTCCTTGGGTGCCTAAAAGCTCAGCTCTAGCACCAGCAAGGGCTCCCTCCTTCCAGCCTCCAAAGTCATCCTGATAACAAATCCACTTTCCACTTTTCAACCTTCCCCATTACTCCAGGATAGATGAAGTCATAATGGGAGGCAGGGCGTAGAGAATCATATGAAAGCTTTATTAGGACCTAGGGATTTAACTCCTTGATAAAGTGCTTGTCTAGTAAGAAGAAACCTGGATTCACTCCCCTGGACTGAAGCAAGCAAGCAAGCAAAAAACAGCAACAAAACCAAGGGAGCTAATAGCTCTAGAATTATCAAAGTCAAAACAAAAGTCTCTGCTTTGACCTAGGAGCTTGCCATGATACAATTCATTTTTAACTCTTGGAGTGAAGAAAAGAAAACCAAGGAGGCAAGATACTCTTTGTTTCCACAAAGAGAACGTCAAGATGCCGGGGCTCACCAAGGCCATTTCTTCTTCCACTTCCTGGAGTGAAAGTATAGAAAGATTTGATAAGACGGAAAGAAATCAGCCACGGTGACTGGGTGTGCTACTCTGTCCTTCAACATTGGTGTGTGGTGAGCCCTCTATCCTGCCTTAAGCACACAAGCCATACAGACAGCCAGTCTGTCATGGCCAGTCTGGCTGTACATCAAGCTTTTTGCCTGGATCTTGACAAAGGAAGACTTTGGACCCCAGAAAGACACTTTACCCTTCTCGGTCTTGAGGTTCACATTTGGAGAAAGGGACTGAGCCTGGACGATGACCAACATTTTCTAGCTTTCTTTCCTGTCCGTCTCCTGTGACCTCCTGTGACCTCAAGAGCATAAACTCTCAGGGAAAAGGAAGTCCGAGGGGCCCATAAGGAGTTCGGACAACGTTCCAGAGCCTGTAGGCAGCCAGGACCGGGATTCCTAAGGATGGAGGGTCGAGGAATGGCCTGCACTGAGGAAATGCCAAACTAGCATCTTACACAGAGGTTCTTCCTCTAGGCTGCACTAGGAAGGAAGGGAGCCTCCTCCTGCCCTTCACCCTAGTGCACTGCTCTGACTCTCACGGTCTATCAGCCCATTGTCTTCATTTCTCTACCATCAGCCAATTCAAACTTAGAAGGCAACTAACGGGGCAGTCTGAGATGGGAAGGGGAGGGCCACGCTAGTTGCAAGTGGAGCCTAGGCTGGCTGCAGAGCTAGCTTCTCCTCTCTTGAAACCACTATTCCCAAAGGACTTCCCAACCCACCCCAGCTCGTGCAGAAGGTGCCTCTGAGGGCAGTGGGAGATCCTGACATCTCAGTCTATATAGAATTCTTCATGCTTTTGAAAAGTGTTTTGGCCCCTTGTACATCATCAGAAAGAGACCATAATCTGCAAATCTAAATTTCCTAACCTGTCTTGTGAAGCTTATGGACTCCTTTGCATATAATATGTAAAAATGCATATTGTACTCAAAATCCATACAATATGCAAAAATATGCATAGCAAGTGAAAAAAATCCAAGCAAGTGCATAGAGATAAACAGATACTGGTTACATTAAAATTTAATTTTCATTTTAATAAAGTGATATACATTCTTTATTCTAATCTGTATTCTAATCAAAGGAGTGATACATACATAAGATACTTTGATTCTTTTTCCAACATCTTCAATGTAGAAAGGGATCTTTGATCTCTAGAGTGACAGATACTGCCACTGTGTTTGTTATCTATGCCCCGACAACTTAGCGACTGATGGAATCAAACAATGGTACAGTTTCTATGGTCTGGGACTCCAAGGTAGCTTAGCGCCGAGTCACCTATCAGATAGCAGTCCAGCTGTGGGCCAGGACCGTTGTCATCGAAAGGGTGGTGGGAAGGCTTCCAAGTTATTCATGTGCCTGTTGGCAGGACTCAGTCCCTCACTAGCTGTTGGCCAGATGTCCAAGTTCCTTGTCACCTGTTAGACACGGCCACTGGCTTCCCTATGTGAGAGATGGGAAAATTAAATAAAAGTTGGGACAGAAGCCACAGTCTCTCACATCTGAATCTCAGATTCAGTAACGAGCACCACTCCTTCAGCATCCTATTGGTCACATAGGACCACTGTGAGGCGAGAGTTCACAGGAGTGTGAGCCACCGGGACCCTGACTACCATGTCTACATTCCTACTAGAAAGACACTTACATTTCAGCAAAACTTGATGAAAATGAAAATAGAATTTCTCTAAGTCACAGACTCCAACTTAACAGTGCTAGATAGGAGAGCATTCATGTTCTTGGACCATTTCTAGCCTATTTCTTCTCTGATGCAATTTTTCAGCTTTATCAAAGTCTAAGCAAAAAATTCATACACTAATATGATATATACTGATATTTAATATGTCCATTCATGATGAAATGACCACCACAAGCAAGCTGATTAGCATATCATCACTAGAGGCCCTGAAATTGTTATTCTGAAACTTTACGCTCTTTGATCAGCATCTCACTCCCTTCTCCCTGGCCTCTGACCACCTCCATTGTACTGTCTACCACTTTGGCTATTTTAGATTATATATATGAATGAGATCATACACACTTGTCGATTTTTCTGTCTCTGTCTTATTTCACTTAGCACAGCTGGACTAACCCAGATCATCCTGGATAGTCTCTTATCTTGAGACTTCAAACCTCCAGGTGAGGTTGTATGTATGTCCAAGGCATTTGCACAGCAAACAGGTCTCTCTCTTCCTGCAGAAAAGGGCGGGCTTATTTGCTGCACAGTGGACTGCTCCATTCTGGAACAAAGGTCAGAAAGGCTTCCTCTCTATTATAAAAAATTAGAGTTCCCCCAAGTTTTGGGTTCTGTACTGGCTAGTTTTGTGTCAACTTGACACAGCTGGAGTTATCACAGAGAAAGGAGCTTCAGTTGAGGAAATGCCTCCATGAAATCCCACTGTAAGGCATTTTCTCAATTAGTGATCAAGGGGGAAAGGCCCCTTGTGGGTGGGACCATCCCTGGGCTGGTAGTCTTGGGTTCTATAAGAAAGCAGGCTGAGCAAGCCAGGGGAGGCAAGCCAGTAAAGAACATCCCTCCATGGCCTCTGCATCAGCTCTTGCTTCCTGACCTACTTGAGTTCCAGTCCTGACTTCCTTTGGTGATGAACAGCAGTATGGAAGTGTAAGCCAAATAAACCTTTTCCTCCCCAACTTGCTTCTTGGTCATGATGTTTGTGAAGGAATAGAAACCCTGACTAAGACAGGTTCCTTTCCTGTAATAACTTCCCACACAGGCACACGTCACCAGGGCCTCCTTATGTCGTGCTGTGGTATTGATGCCCAGAAAAATGACTATACATGCTTATGCTCTGACTTCTGCTTTGAACAACATAATTCTTTGCCTCTTCCCCTTGAGTCCTGGCTCCTGCAAGCAGCCATGCAATGGCAATGGAGCAGTCTAATTTGTTCTCCTCTTACATTCTCTGAGAAACATCTCCAGTTATTCAATCCATGAAGCAAGCAGGAGACACCATAGACGTGGGATATTATAGAAGAAATGTTAAGTTGGAGAGATTAAGATGCTGATGCACCAATGGAAAAGTCATTAAAAATGCCAGCAAATCACTGGAGAAAGCAATGAAGAAACAGGAAAGTCAGAGATTCCACCTAGACGATCCAAAATCTAAGTAAAGGAAGCTCCAGAAACAGAGCATTAAAAAAAGAAAAAAGAAAGAAATTAACAAGCAGAACAAGCAGATTTGAAACACCAAGCTCCAAACCAAGAGGTCCACTGGGGAAAGCCTGTTGGGCAAGAGTAGGCCCCAAAGCATGGGATAGCATCAGGACATTTCAAGCACTGGGGAGAGAGGAGACTAAACTTCACTAGCAAGCTTCCAAAGAGTGTAACAGCTCCTATGTAAAGGCTCAGTTATGGGAATTGCTTCAGATCCCTAAACATCTTCAGAGGATGCTGAGACAATAGCAAATTGCCCTTGAAGTTGTGAGATATCTTTTATCCAGCTAACCTGTCAAATGAACAGGAGGCTACCGTAAAAACACCTTTAAGCAATCAAGGTCAGAAAGAGAAGCATAAGAAGGACTTGGAACTATGATGAAAACAGAGTCTCGAGATGGCATTTATACACAGAGACAGCAAGCATGCAGGCTCACGCTGAAGATCAGAACACTTGACTTGAGCAAGATATCTTAAGTTGCTACTGACGGGAGACTCAATATGTTGACAATGTTAACAGAGTATTGGAACACTACAGGCATATTTAACTTGTGAGGGAGCCTCCAATACTTCTGAGTCCATCCATTTCCAGATCTTCAATGGACAAAAAAAGGAGATGTAAGCCCCTAATGCTGCTCCGTGATGTGTGTCTTCGTGGTCAAGTAAACACTCGATGAAATAGTATGGGAAAGTTATGTGGAGATAATGAGGGTGTACTGGCTAGTTTTGTGTCAACTTGACACAGCTGGAGTTATCACAGAGAAAGGAGCTTCAGTTGAGGAAATGCCTCCATGAGATCCAACTGTAAGGCATTTTCTCAATTAGTGATCAAGGGGGAATGGCCCCTTGTGGGTGGGACCATCTCTGGGCTGGTAGTCTTGGGTTCTATAAGAGAGCAGGCTGAGCAAGCCAGGGGAGGCAAACCAGTAAGTAACATCCCTCCATGGCCTCTGCATCAGCTCCTGCTTCCAGCAGTATAGAAGTGTAAGCCAAATAAACCCTTTCCTCCCCAACTTGCTTCTTGGTCATGATGTTTGTGCAGGAATAGAAACCCTGACTAAGACAGAGGGGGTAGGAAGCTCATGTGTAAGAGAGATGATCCTATGAAAATAAGAGAGGTCTTGAGACTTTGGGTTTGGGCAACCATGAGAAAAGAAGCCGAAATTTAAATGCAGAACTCAGAAACATGAACGTAGCAGGAGCTGACATAGCCAATTGTAGTTGACTCCAAGAGCTGTGCATACAGACTTCCTCTTGGCTTTGGAAATAGTTAAGTCTGTGTATAAGTAATATTATGTGCAGATGCAGTTTCCGTAAAACAAGTGCAAAAGTTATCAGACAAACGCAGCAGGCTGCCTTGAGTTGTTTCTTCCCCTTCCTCCTGTCGTGGTGGTGGGCAGATGCTTAACTGCCTGGGGACCAAGGGAGATCAGCTGCAGGGAGTCTGGTGGGTCCAATGACAGTTTCCCTAACAGCCTCAGGCAGCATCAGTAGCCAAACAAATTCCTCTTTCCTTAGAGAAGACTCCTCAAAGAGGAGCCATGGCCATGAATACAGCTTTCAGGACATTCACCTTCCAACAAGTTCCCCAGGAAAGGACAGGGCAGAGCACAGATACTTGCTTTGTCTGGGTCAAGAACAGGTCAGTGGCGGAAGTTGCCCTGTGATTGACTTCTGGGTGTCTTAGGTCCTGAGATCCTGGGAAAGAAAAGAAAAAAAATCATGCCTTATTGTTGTTTGCTGTTGTTTTCTCCTTTAATAATTCAAACTCAGGATATTTAAAACCAGGGCAAGGTTGTCTGGGTATGATTATCAGTGCCACAGGGAATATGGAGATGAATTATCAGAAAGCAAGTTTGCTTGTGGTTTATGCTATGTAAGTGCCCCCTCCTAGCACACACTACAAGGCTTGACCTCAGAGGCTCATGCTAAGGTGGAAGGAGAGGCCAATGAGAGGTTCCCATGGGGAAAAATGGTATGGAAGAAGATTCTAGGCTGAGAGAGATCCTGAACAAAGAGAAAAGAATTTTAAACAACAAAATTCAATTAAGGGGACAGCTGTGTGCTTGTATCAACCACAGTCTCACATTTCCTGATGGCCAAGATGTCCCCTTCATAAAGTCCCCAGGGTCACAGATTACTCTATAGCAGGACCAAGATTTAGACCCCATGTCAGCCAAATGCAAAATCTGTGTTTTCCTGCAGTCTCTCATGCAGACATAACAAAGTCCAAGGTTATTGAAGAACTAATTTTGGCTTCCATTCCAAGCCACACAGAGCACTAGTAATTTATTTTGACGTTAATTCCTGCAAACTTTGGAAAAGGAAGGGGAAAGCAAGGGGGGGGGGCATTCCTTACTGAGCAGTGTGACAGTAGATAGCTGGAACTTCTACAGGGGAATTCTGGGATCCAGTGTAGAACCTGAATCTCAGAATAGTCCATCCCAAGCGATGAGGAAGCTGGAATATTTAACAGCTTGTGGCTGTTGATTGAAATGATATTGGTAGAGGAGAAATACATTTCTAACCCTTTAACCAAGCTGAGAAAACACCCAGGCAAAGAAACACTAGTGCTAGAAGCTGGTTAGACCCTGGGTTTATGTGGGAAGGTGGAAGAAATATGGCTGTTCAAACAGTGAAAGATCCCCAAAGGCAAGGACACTGCTCTATCTATCCCTGGTTCTCCACCATGACAGACATACTTAGTAAATGTTTAAGGATGAAATAAGTGGGGAAAGGCAGGAGAGAGGAATGTGGGAGTCAGAGTGGGGGTCATGGTACCCCATATCTCCAGGACAGGAAAGATAATGGAAGGAAGTGTCTGATTGTGTCTGCCACTGAGAATTTTGGAAGGTTTCAAAGCTGGAAATGACAAGATAAGATCAGAAGCATAGGAACATCAACTTGATGAGGACAGAGCTAAGAGTGGAAGATTCCCATAGGTAAAGGCCATGTCTGGGTTATCTCAGTTGCTCATGAAGAATAACAGCTGCTTCCTCTCCCCATGGACCCTTGGGTACAGCTGAGAGAGAGTTGTTTGTGCCTGGGCACACCCTCAGTGGTCAGGGGTCATCCTACACAGAACTCGGGATGTCTCTGGTAAAGGATCAGATGCTAGATTTGCCATTGTGTCTAGCCATGTGATCCATAAGAGTCAATTAACCTCTAAGCATTACTTTCCCCAGATGTAAGACAGTATAATAATGCTTGTCTGAGTATAGAGCTAAATGAGATCGTGTGGCTTCTAAAACAGTACCTTGCATCAAGTGCTCGCAGCATGTCTTCATCCAGCCAGGCGAGAACAAGACCACAATTTTTGAGCCAACTTGGAAGCAAGTTTTATCAGATACTGGCTAGGTCCATCCATACTCAGAATGCCCAGAATCAGGGGTATAAAGGCAAACCCCACAAGTACTTCCCACCTCTGTCCAATCAGGAGCCAGCAGACATCCTGAGCTACTTCCTGCTTGTGTGCTTCCCACCTATGAGTGATCAAGTATGCTTGTGCCTGTTGCTGGGGCAACCAAGCTTTTTTTTTTTTTTTTTTTTTTTTTTACAGAGGTGAAAAGGTGGGACATGGATGTCAAGACCCAAGAATTGTCATCTTGTTATCTTGCATGAACAAAAGCCCTCAGGGCAAGTGGGGCTTACAGGATAGAGGCATTTTTGTTTTCCCTCTTAACCACAGCCATGTGCATACCTTAAAACATAAATGTGGCCATCACGCTTGTCAGCCCTTATGATTATTGGAAGGTTTTTTGATGGTAAGGAGAAAAATTTAAATACACTGAGGGAACAAAGGAAAAGGCCAGTCATTTAAGAAGTGTAAACAATGATTAATATAAAGAAAAGTCAAGGTTATAAACGAGAGTTCAAGCTCCATAAAATTCTAGGATGGCAAATCAAAACTACTCCTTCCTTGCTCTGCTAAAACCAGCACAGATTAAATTAGAAGGTTACGGTAAAACCCCATTGTAATGACATAAGTAGATCACAAAACTGCAATAGAAGACAATAACGAAGGTCACATGACTGCTGACTGTGCGTTGATCCCTGCCAGCACGCTGCAGGAGACCTATCCTGAGCTGCCATTGCTGCCTAAGTTTTGTGACCCTGTAACTGGGGCACATACAGAGTCACACAGCTTACTGCTGTATATTAGTGACTGTCCAAAGTTTCTCTTGTTTGCGATTTATTTTATTTTTCTTTAGGACAGCATGCAAAATAATGAGTTTCTTCATGGTATCTTTACATATATGGGTCATGTATATATCAAATAAAGTTCTATATTCAGTCTTTGGAGGAGCATCCATACTGGTGCCCACAGTAGCTGGTGAGTTAATGTGCCCAGCAGCTGGAGTGACCCCTTCCCTTGTGTCCTCACCAGGACTTTTTGCCATTTACTTTCTTAACAATAGCCATGCCTGTTGAAGCAAGGGGGCATTTCCAAGTTTTAATGTGCATTTCTCTGATGGCTAGGGGTGACAAACACCTTTTCAAGATGTTATTGACCATTAACATTTCTCCCTTTGAGGGTTGTCTCTGCCATCCATTAGTCAGTAAAGAGTGGATAGCTTGGGTCTGTGTGTGCTTATCTTCTGCCTTTCTTTCCCTAGGCTCAAGGTTAGTCTCTTGCTGGTGTGTAGTTGGCAGTGATTTTTTTTCCCGTTCTGCCTGTGATTGTGTCCTTTGCAGTGCTGAAGCTTTCTAATTCTATGCAATATCAAGTGTCAGTTTTATACTACTGGTGTCCTTCTCAAGGCCTCATCGCACAGCCATTCCCTTGGAGCATTTCCTCAGGTTTTCCTATAGCAGCTTCCAAGTATCAAGTTTTATGTTAATGTCTGTAATCCATTTTTAATTGGAATTTTTTTGTGTGTGCAGAATAGGAGGCATTCTAATTTCATTCTTTTACATGTGTGGAATCTAGTTTTCCCAACACCATTTATTAAAAAGGTAGTCTTCTCTCCAGTGTATGTTTTTGACAAGTTAATCAAAAAATTAGGTTGGCTTATTTCTGGGTCCTCTATTCTATACATGTTTGGGTTTTGTGGCCATACCATGCTGTTTTTGCTACGACTCTCTAATACAGTTTGAGGGTATTGTGATATGATGTCCTTCTAAGGACAGCCTTAACTATTTAGAGTCTTCTGAGCCTCCATGTTACAAATATGCTCACCATGCTCTTCTCCTTTCTCCGAGTTTTTAATCAGGCTTTAGTTTAATGGTTTATCCTTTCATTCATTTCTTCGTTCAGTTAAAAATGGCTTTTAGAGCCATGTCTCAGTTCCTTTTCTTATTTCAATAATCAGACCCCTGATTAAATAAGCTGAGCCAAGGAAGAAAAAGTCTGGTTTAGCCTGTAGTTCAGGGGCTACAATTCAGGACAGCAGGGAAGAGATGGGAGTGTGTTTAAGACATCTGGTCACATCTGTCAGTCACATCCTTCTGTCCATCTGTCTGTCAGTCATGTCCACAGTCAAGAGGCAATGACAGAAAGACGCTCATGCTTAGCTCACTCTCTCCTTTTTTAGTTAAATTTTAAATTATTCCTTCTCATCAACCCCTCTTCCACCCCTCTTCTCAAGTTGATAACCATTTTTTCTCTTATTATTATTGTCATATATCTATATGTACCTATCTATATATAATAGAACCTGGTGGGTCTGCTTTGGTTGTTGGTGTGTATATTGTTTCAGGACCCACCCTTTAGTGTTGTCTCACCCATCAGGGGGCTATGTTCTGGGAGAGGGCGATTCAGACATTAGTTACCTGTAGTTCCTTGTCTAGGGTGAGCTCCCTCCAGTGAGTTTTTCTCCTTCCATGTCAACTGATGTGTTCACAGTGCAGGTCTTGTTTCTGCAACCATTTCTGCGGGAGGCAGTCTCACGGCAAACTTCCTGGTATTCTGGCCCTTACATCTTTCTGCCCTCTTTTCCTGGATATTCCCCAAGTCGTAGAGGCAGGAGCTATGCTACAGATGTATTATCCGGGATGGGGCTCTCCACAATCCATTGAGCTCTGCATTAAGTCCAGTTGTGGTTTTCTGTAATGGTTTTTTGCAATGGTTTCCATTCTCTATAGAGAGAAGCTTCTCTGACAAGGAGCAATAGCTTCACTATCTGTGGGTATAAAGATAAGATTAGAACATAGCTAACAAATTATCCTGGCTCAGCAACATGGCAGCAGTAAACTCTCTTAAATTTACAACCTCACTAGTTCTAAGCAGTTGGCTAGGTTTCTTCTCCTTTTGATTCAGCCCACAGAATAGTACCACCCACAATTAAGGTAAGTCTTTCCACCTCAATGAACCCAACCTAGCAACTCTCTTATGGACTGTCCCAACTTTGATTGATCCTGTCAGGTCAATCAATGAACAGTAATTATCTACTCTTGACCAGGCAATGTGCTGGGGAAACAATGAATCAGATTCATCTCCAGCCTTTCCCTAATTCAGCCATAGGTGTCCCTGACTTCAGACCATTGGTTGAGTATAAGTATCTGTGTCTGCTTCATCCACCTGCTTGTTGGGCCTCTGGAAGCACAGCTATGCTAGGCTCCTGTCTGTAAGCACACCATAACACCAGTAATAGTGTCAGGCCTTGGAGCCTTGACAGTACAAGTTGGGCCAGTCACTGGACCTCATTTCCTCCAGTCTCTCCTCCATTTTTGTTCCTGAAGTTCTTTTAGACAGGAATTAGTCTACGTCAGAGTTTTTGACTGTGAGATGGCAACCTCATCTCTCTACTTGATGCCCTATCTTTCTACTGGAAGTAGATTCTACAAGTTCCCTATGCCCACTGTAGGGCATTTCATCTACGGTCCCTCTCTTGAGAGTTTCTCACCTCCCAGGTCTCTGGTACTTTTTGGAGGGTCCTCCCACCTCCCTCCCCCAGGTTGCCTGTTTCCATTCTTTCTGCTCACCCTCGGGGCTTCTCTCCTGTACTCCCCCTAATACCTGATCATGTTTCCCTTTTCTCCTCCCCCTCCCCCCCCCCTCCAACCCCCCCTCCCCCATTGATTTTATTCTTCTGCATCCAAGTGGGATTGAAGCATCTTCACTTGGACCCTTTAGCTTGTTCACCTTCTTGAGTTCTGTAGGTTTTATCCTGGGTATTCTGTACTTTTTTAATTTTTTTTTACAAATATCTACTTATTAGCTAGTACATACTATGAGTATCCTTTTGGGTCTGAGTTACATCTCACTCAGGATGATATTTTCTAGTTCCATCCATTTGCCTGCAAAACTCATGATGTCCTTGTTTTGAATATCTGAATAGTATTCCATTGTGTAAATGAACCACATTTTTTGTATCCATGCTTCCATTGTGGGACTTATGGGTTATTTCTAGCTTCTGGCTATCAATAGATAAGGCCTCGATGAACACGGTGGAACACATGCCCCTGTGGGATGGTAGGGCATCTTTTGGGTCTATGCCCAAGAGTGGTATAGCTGGGTCTTCAAGTAGATCTATTTCCAATTTTCTGAGGATCCTCCAGATTGAGTTCCAGAGTGGTTGTACCAGTTTGCAATGTCACCAGCAATGGAGGAGTTTTCCTCCATTCTTGCCAACATGTCACCTGAGTTTTCGATCTTAGCCATTCTGATTGGTGTAAGGTGGACTCTCAGGGTGGTTTTGATTTGCATTTCCCTGATCACTAAGGACTTTGAACATTTCTTTAAGTGCTTCTCAGCCATTCAAGATTCCTCTGTTGTGAATTCTTTGTTTAGCTCTATATCCAATTTTTTGATTTGGTTGTTTGGGGTTTTTTTTTGAGATTAGCTTCTTGAGTTCTTTATATTTTTTGGATATTATTCCTCTATTGGATGTGAGGTTAGTGAAGTTTTTTTTTTTTTTCCCCAATCTGTAGGTTGCCGATTTGTCTTATTGACTATGTCTTTTGCCTTAACAAAGCTTTTCCATTTTATGAGATCCCATTTATCAATTATTGATCTTAGAGCCTAAGGAGGAGGGGGACCCCATAGGGAGACCAGCAGTCTCAACTAACCCGGACTCCCAGGATCTCTCAGACACTGAGCCACCAACCAGACAGCATTCACTAGCTGGTTGGAGAACCCTGGCCCATATACAGCAGAGGACTGCCTGGTCTGGCCTCAGTGAGAGAACATGTGCCTAACCCTTGAGAGACTTGAGGCCCCAGGGAGTAGGGAAGCCTGGCAGGGTTTGGGGTAGAGGTGGGAGCATCCTCTTGGAGACAGAGGGAGGAAGAGTGGGATGAGAAACTGTGGGAGGGTGGACCAGGAAGGGGTAACAACTGGTCTGTAAAAAAATTAAAGTAATAAAGGAGAAGAAGAAGAAGAAGGAGGAGGAGGAGGAGGAGGAGGAGGAGAAGGAGAAGGAGGAGGAGGAGGAGGAGAAAAAGAAGAAGAAGAAGAAGAAGAAGAAGAAGAAGAAGAAGAAGAAGAAGAAGAAGAAGAAGAAGAAGAAGAAGAAGAAGAAGAAGAAGAAGAAGAAGAAGAAGAAGAAGAAGAAGAAGAAGAAGAAGAAACCTCAATTGAATGTATGTATGTATGTATGGACCACAGTGCTACTCAATCTGCGGAAACCTCCAATTATCTTCTGTCTCAGCTCTGATGCTGTACTGTGATTTTTTTCTCATCATTCTCAGTTTTACTTTTCTGAATACTGAACTGAGATATTTGGAAGTGGAAGGTATCTGTGCTGCTGCCCTCTGATTCCCCCATACATTTATCGGAATAAGTCCAGCACCGAGCACTTTCTCCAATATTTCATCTCACGTATGAACCAAGGTTCTGCCAAAGTCCTCAACTATATTACATCTATTTAGTAATGTGCAGTTCTTTTTTCAGTTGAAAATCAGTGATTTTTAGGAGCATGTGCCATTCCATAGTGCTGTAGTACACTATACCTGTACTGTATCTCAGTTCATAAGACTTGCCAGTAAATATGTCAGTAAATGTGGCTGGAAAAGTTGCTATTGTTTGAAGTAATTCAACTGGATCCTCCAACTTGTAGAGACTATTCCACAATTATTTGTGCAAAAATAACACATTTTAAAACTAAGAATTATGTCATAAAATATCCCATTATGTTTCATCACTTTCTATCCTGCTGACCCCAATTCTTTTCATGGTTCGAAACCACACCTGGATTATTTACCATCCCAGTGTTCACAAATGGAGATTTATTTGGGCAGAGAACCGTGGCTCAGCTTGTCAGATGCAGTTTTAAAGGCACATGGTTTTGCTGCTGCTGCTTTTGTTGTTTTTGTTGTTGTTGTTTAGGATTCATCTCCTGACAAAATGCCATATGTAAGCAAAAAGGGAACTCTATAAAGTGTTCACTTAATAGAATAAAGTATTTTCAAATAAATAGAAAAAATAAGATCCATCTCTCGCCCAAGTCAAATATAAATCATTACACCCACAAGAAACATGTAGGCAGCGTCTAGTGTAGAAGGCTCTAATGCTGAGCGCTTTGGGGACCTCTTAAGAATGGCATGACGTGATCTGCATCCTCCACCTCCTCTGTCCCTTTGAGGAAATAACCACGCCCAAAGAGAGCTCAGTGACACTGTCCAAAGCTGAGGGCTGGTTGAGAGGTTTGAAGAGTGACTACAGCCGACATTCCACGCCGGAGGAGATCACTCTCAGTGCAGACAGGTGGGGAAGCTGTCAGAGTGGCATAGCTGTGGTCAGAGCTAATAATAACTCTATTATAAACCACAGCATAGCAAGGGAGACAGAGCAGTTTATAAGAATAAGATCGCGTTGGCTTAAATTGACCTCAGAGATATAAATCTGGCACTTCCATAGTTTTATATTCCAATTATGTCATGCAGGTCCATTTGTGGGTGACTAGTTCTTGAAATAGAGAGCTTGCCTCTTGCGTAGGTGGGAGTAACCTTGAATGGAGAGCTGTAAATTCAATGTCCTTTTGAAAGTTCTTCCACATTAGTTGTGTTTGACACTTTTAGAACAGGAAAATGACCCCATACTGGGCAGATTCTCTTCCATTGTTATCACCAAGCGGCTTTTCTCATGTAATTACTGTGTGTTGGCTCTAATTACAAGGGGGGTGTGAACTGTCTCCCATTTACTGAAAATGATCACCTCCTGCATTGAGATGCTTGGCTTTTCTGGTTTCTATGATCTCACCCTCAAAGATGGCATTAAAGCCAACCCTCTTTCTGGTAAAAATGTAAGGGCTTAAAAATGTAATGTCATTTGTTGATGAAAGCATATCTACAGCTTTACAAAAGAGAGAGAGAGAGAGAGAGAGAGAGAGAGAATGAGAATGTAGGTATTATATGCTGATGGTTTTATAATGTAACACAAAATCTTATGTCTATGTGGTTTTATATTCTAAATGGGAATTCAGATTCATCATTATTGAGAGTCTACACATTTGATTTACGTTCTTAGACCCAAATGGAGTTAACATGGAACTGACTATATTTGACCTTGACTTACATAGAAATGGTAGCCACAGTGATGGACAGCTCAGACCTCCTTTCAAGAAGGAAAGGCCCATGCCTGTAGGGAAGGCACAACTGGTTGTCTTGGAATATTGACCTTTATAAGAATTGACTCAGCTGAAGAGAAACCCCTGACTGAGATCTTATACACTTCCTGGATGACTGGTATCCAATGACCAGTCAATACTGATTATAAAATCCTCATTTCTTATCTTCTTGGGACAGCTCTGAAAATTACATGTTCCTACTCATTAGGAGGCTGCCTGACTGGATGGGATTACGCTCAGGGGTCCCATGAAAATGTGATAGGCTGTGACTGAGGGTTGGGCTCAGTTTCCAGGAATAGGCAGGCCAAGAGATTTGCTGCTTTATCAAGTGATTGATCCCTGTTGCTGTGCAATGAGTGTGACTCAGAGGAGATATTTGACATTTCCTTGATTCATTTGGGTCCCTTCTGGACCAAAGTTGTCTTTCCATGATGTTGATAAAAAAATGAATGAATGGAGAAAGAAAAGAAAAAAAGGAAAGGGAAGGGAAGGGAAGGGAAGGGAAGGGGAGGGGAGGGGAGGGGAGAAGAGAAGAGAAGAGAAGAGAAGAGAAGAGAAGAGAAGAGAAGAGAAGAGAAGAGAAGAGAAAAAAGAAAAGGAAGGGAAGGGAAAGGAAGGGAAGGGAAGGGAAGGGAAGGGAAGGGAAGGGAAGGGAAGGGAAGGGAAGGGAAGGGAAGGGAAGGGAAGGGAAGGGAAGGGAAGGGAAGGGAAGGGAAAAGAAATTACTAGTTGGGCCCTATGGATAGCTGAACTTGTTGGGCCCTTTTCATCTCATTCACTTTCCTTTCCCATGGTTCATGTAGGGAGAGTGACCACTAGAACCCGGGAGCTATTGTCCCAAGAAACTGTTCAAAGCAATGGATCTGAAACTGCAATTAATGGACTATGATGGAACTGGGTGTGGTCAGCCTAGATCCTCCTTTGGGGATGATACACTTATTCCCTCAACTGCTGAGTTAGCCTAAGCTATCAGCTACGGTGCTCTCTGATGAGAGCGCCCATACCAGTGACTAATAAACATGAGTATAACATCTCCTATAACAGTGGTTCTCAACCTTCCTAATGCTGCAACCCTTTAATATAGTTCTTCATGTTGTGGTAATCCCTAAGCATATAATTATTTTATTGCTACTTCAAAACAGTAATTCTGTTACTGTTATGGATCACAATTATACATCTGATATGCAGGATATCTGCTATGCAGCTCTGAAAGGGGTTTCCATCCAGAGGATGAAAAACACTGTTCTATTCAGTTGCCTGGGTCTTTCACTGGGATATCCAGCCACACAGACAGGAGAGTTTCTTACTGTGTTAGATATTCCCTCCCCCTTCCCCCTCCCCCTCCCCCTCCTCCTCCCCCTCCCCCTTCCCCCTCCTGCTTCCCTTCCTTGTCTTCTTCTTTGTTATCTTCTCCTTCTCCTTCTCCTCTTCCTACACCACCATCACCTCCTCCTCCTCCTCCTCCTCCTCCTCCTCCTCCTCCTCCTCCTTCTCCTCCTTCTTTAGAATCTTATCCAAGGGGTGAGGAACTTCTTTGCTCTGTTTTCTAACCTCATCAACCTTTCAGGAGATTTCTTAAGAATTACTTTTCAGGAAGCATCAGAAATACTTCTCAACAATCTAATTGTCTAGTTTTGCTCATGCTCAATAGGGACTTCATGTCACCCAGAGCACCAGAGACAATATAACTTAGGAGGGAAAAGTCAGTGACAGCCCATTCACTCTCACAGCTGAGTATACTCAACTGATGTTCTAAATACAAACATGTATATTGAAACCCTATTAAGAACCAAGCTTGGGCATCATCCTGAGTGAGGTAACACATTCACAAAGGAACTCACACAATATGTACTCACTGATAAGTGGATATTAGCCCCAAACCTAGGATTCCCAAGATATAAGATACAATTTGCTAAACACATGAAACTCAAGAAGAATGAAAACTGAAGTGTGGACACTATGCCCCTCCTTAGAATTGGGAACAAAACACCCATGGAAGGAGTTACAAAGACAAAGTTTGGAGCTGAGATGAAAGGATGGACCATGTAGAGACTGCCATATCCAGGGATCCACCCCATAATCAGCATCCAAACGCTGACACCATTGCATATACTAGCAAGATTTTGCTGAAAGGACCCAGATGTAGCTGTCTCTTGTGAGACTATGCCGGGGCCTAGCAAACACAGAAGTGGATGCTCACAGTCAGCTAATGGATGGATCACAGGGCTCCCAATGGAGGAGCTAGAGAAAGTACCCAAGGAGCTAAAGGGATCTGCAACCCTATAGGTGGAACAACATTATGAACTAACCAGTACCCCGGAGCTCTTGACTCTAGCTGCATATGTATCAAAAGATGGCCTAGTCGGCCATCACTGGAAAGAGAGGCCCATGGGACACGCAAACTTTATATGCCCCAGTACAGGGGAACGCCAGGGCCAAATAGGTGGAGTGGGTGGGTAGGGGAGTGGGGGTGGGTGGGTATGGGGGACTTTTGGTATAGCATTGGAAATGTAAATGAGCTAAATACCTAATAAAAATGGAAAAAAATATCAAAAAAAAAGGATGGGAGTTATTTTAACCACAAATGGCACAGCAAATATTTTAAGCTTAAAGTGTTTTAGACACCTAAGCAAGATCATATTAATTGCTCATGTTTAACTGAAAATACCTTAAACTTTAGAAAACAAACTATATTGTTTTCTATACACTAAGATTTCTTACATTCTTAAAACATGAAGGAAAACAGTAGCATGGTGACAAATAAAAATAGCTAAGGGAACACAGCATGTGTGTTCAGAAGAACTACAAAGAATTTTAAAGGCATAGTAAAAACTCCATTACACACCAGGAGGACGGAACTCTAAGAGAGACAGTTCATAAGGAAGACACTTCATATTAATCCTTTGAGTCCAGCCAGAAAGATGGCTCAGTGGGTTAAGGCACCTAACCTGACCTGTGATTGAGGCTCTCAACCCTATCATATAATTCCTCATGGTGCAAAGACCCTCCCACCCCGCAGTAAAATTATTTTGTTGCTACTTTAAACAAAGGTAAATTTGGTGTTGTTGTGAGTCTTAATGTAAATATTTTTGAAGACAGAGATTTGCCAAATTGGTTGTGAGCCATAGGTTGAAAACCTCTGATGTATGGAAACCTTAACCATATGTGTTAACCATATAAGCTAGGAGAGAAGTAAATGCCACAATTGTCCTCCCATTCTCGAAAGTCCATGCTACTTATGTGTATCTCACTCACCCCCCTCAGAAATAAATGTTCTCAATCATCAGAGGTTATTAATATGAATAAATAAAGAAAGGAAAATAAATTAAAGCTACAACATATGAAAATAAAAATAATTCCTGTAAAATAAAAAAAAAAAAAAGAACCAAGCTTGCTTCTAACATTTCTTACCAAATGCAGGTGATTCTAATTACAGGAGCCTCTACAACTTGTAGAATTGTAGGGATACCTCTAAAATAGCTATATAGGTAACAGAGTGCTGGGAGTCCTATAGAGAGTTCTGGATCTGGCAAGCCTGGATTCTATTGCTCTCATTACACAGGTGCTTGAAACTGTATTAATTTCATTTTCATAACATATGATTAAGTTGCTTTCAATCAAATCACAGACTAAGAATCTGTTACTGTAGGGCTGATCACAGCAAAGTTCAATTCTTGCTCTCTGGTCCTACAAGCCCCTTCAACTGCTGAAAGTAGATTCTGATAAGATTAACCTACGTTCAAAGATATGCACCCATCTATATCATCTTGAGGTTAATATACTCAAAAGGACACAAGCTGTGGCAGCCATTTTAATACTTGGTGCCTGTTCTCTCTAGGTCAATCTAAATGTAATATTTTTTAACATTGGGTTCTTGGTTAGTATTGAAAATATCTTTTATTTTTATAACAAACACTAAATCCTGGAACATCTATTTTTAACAAGAAAAATAGCCATGTAAAGTGAAAGCTGGGTTGCTTTTTGGTTTTAGAATTCAAAGTAGAAAAGGGTTTGGAGTTTAAGAGACTAGGGTCTGTTAATAAAGGTTCAATGAAGCTACAGGGATTGTCATGTGTCAAGAAAGCACAGGGGGTTAGGGTCATGAGCAGCCCGATGGATTTTCTAGCAGTTAGATGTTTTGGATGTTCTACGGTAAGATGAGAGTAAAGGGAGAAGAGAGAACTAGCCTTGGGGGAGGACAATCAGGCTCCTCGGTGCACATTAGATAAGATTCTGAAAGACCCTTTGCACACTGGTGATATACAATACAGAGTTCTATGGAAAGAGCCTTGCCCCACAGGTAGAAATAAGTGCATCACTGTAATTCATATGTGTGAGGGTAGGGGTGGGAGGTCAGGGAGGGTTTTGAAAGATCAAAATGCTTCTATGTGACAGACTTGAGGCAACACTAATTAATATATAAAGTTCTGGCCATGTCGGCAGAGTGTTACTGTGTATAAGTCCTTCACTAAGAGGATTCTCTCTCTCCTTGCTGCCAGCATAGTCTTCTCAGTGGGACCTGTTCCTTCCCTAGCAGCAGAGCTGGGAGTGCCGCCCTGCTGTGCCTGTGCCTGGTCACACCAGCAAATACTCACATGCAGAAGGGAGGGATGTGAAGTTGAGAGCAAACCTCAGAGCTAAAGAGAAGTGCCTTTGTCTCTTTCATCTGGAAGTTGGTTTCTAGTCCTGAAGGAAAATGAGAGCAAGCACACTGGTGGGGAGACAGTACTTTCCCCAGGCCTGGAAGCCTTTGTCTGGGAGATGCTCTGACTCGGAGGTTTGGTAGTGCTTGTACTCAC
The DNA here is from genome assembly GCF_000001635.26 of Mus musculus. Classification (NCBI taxonomy): domain Eukaryota; kingdom Metazoa; phylum Chordata; class Mammalia; order Rodentia; family Muridae; genus Mus; species Mus musculus. Next base: position 113,460,401 of record NC_000079.6, read on the forward strand.
ATTCACTTGGGACATAACAGACCTGAGCTGATAGATGGAACTTGTTTCTGTTTTGGCTTTGCCTTGAAAGGCCAAACACTCCCTTTTCCTTGACAAATGAAGGCCAAGAAGACTTAACGTCTGGAGACACGTACAAATTACCTGGAATCCTTAACTAGTGACATGACAAAGCATTTAGTTACCTGAACTGCTGTTTAGAAATAATCTAGGGACCCTGGGGGCTTAAATATTTGCTGCCCATAAGACTTCAAAGAATAAGCATAAAGCTGGCCTGCCTTGGACACGGACAGATATTTGACTTCATGTTGGAGGCAGAGGAGGCAAGATTAAAAAAAAGAGAGAGAACAAGAGATTCCAAATTAGCAGGATAGGAGAGAACACTGCACATGGTAGACAAAGGTGAGGGTTAGATGAGGGAGCACCCGGTGACCTGGCCTACCCAGAAGGCCATGCAAGAGAAGGTCAGCTAGCTCCTCCACACAAAGTTCTGGTTGTGTTAGTCAGCCCTCAGGCAGTGACAAAATGTTCAAGAAAGATGATGGACAAGGAGCAAAGGGTTATTTCTGGGTCATTATTTCAGGGGATTTAGCCCATGGACTCTTGGTTCTGTGGTTTGGGGGCTGCACTAAGATGGTGTGAAAACCCTGATGGAGTTTTCCTCCATGTGGCCAGGAAGTAAGCAGAGAGATAGCCAGGGACCCTGTATTGTCTTTAGGGGGATACCCCAAGACTGTGCTTCTTTCAAATGAACCCCCCTTCTTAAAGGGCCCATCCCTTCTCACTAGCACTGCATAGTAGAGAAACTTAGAAATAATAAAAGTAAATCCTTTAAAGAAATGAGTTAATTTACAGATGGTGATGACTTGTCCAAGTTAAAGCAAGAGGAGATAAACATTTAAAAAAAAATCAATAACCACAAGCAGGGAAAACGAAACAGTAATTAAAAGCATCCCAACAAAAATTAAATCCAAGTCCAGATGGGTTTGCTGGCGAGTTTTACTAGATCATCAAAGAAGAACTAGTACCAGTGCCTCTCACATTGCTCCATGAGAAAGGAAAGAAGGGGTACTGCCATACCGCTCCTATGTGGCTAATATTACCTTGATACCAACACAGCAAAGAAAGGAAACTACAGATCAATTTACCCAATGAACCTGTGTGCAAAAATTCTCCAAGAAATACCTGCCAACAAAATTCAAGAGCACATCAAAAAGATCGTTCACCATGATCCAGTTGTCTTTGCCCCAGAGATGCAGAGGTAGTTCAATATACATAAATCAATAAATGTCATGCCTTACACAAATGGACTCAAGGACAGACATCACATGGTCTCTCTCCACAGACACAGCTTTTGACAAGATCCAATATCATTTCATGTTAAAAGTCCTGAGGAAACTTGATATAGAAAAGACCCACATATCTCAATATAATAAAGTTATTATGTCACAAACCTAGAGCCAAACGTTATATTAAGTGGGAGGAAAGCTCAAAGCATCTCCACTAATATCAGGGACAAGACAAGGATGTCTGCTTTCTCCACTCTTGTTCAGTACAGCACAGCGCAATCAGGCTCCTCCTGGGTTACAAGCAGGAAGGAACCAAACTATCTCATCTGCAAGACGGGATGATGTCATAAGTAATGGATCCCAAGGACTCCATCAGAAAACATTTAACCCAGTTAACCACATTCAGCAAAGTGGCAGGATACAAAAATAACACAAAAGGTCACTAACCTTCCTACACCAGAAGTAAACAACAAACTGAGAAACAATTCCATTCACAATAGTCTAATGTGTATATATATATATATATATATATATATATATATATATATATATGTGTGTGTGTGTGTGTGTGTGTGTGTGTGTGTGTGTGTGTGTGTGTGTATGCGCGCCTTGGGATAAACCTAACCAAGAATGTCAAAGATCCCCATGATGAAAAATTTTAAATTCCCAAGACAGAAATTGAGGAACACACTTGAAGGCAGAAAGACCTCCAGAGGTCTGGACAAAACAATATTGCAAAAAGGGCTATCTCACTGAAGGCAATTTATTTATTAAATGCAATCTCAGTGAAATTGATTTGATGTTTATCACAGAGATAGAAAAAAAAGATCTTAAGATTCACATGGAAGAACAAGAGACTCCTCATAGAAGAGTAGGAGAAGGGGGGAGGGGGAAGAAAAGAAAGCCAACGCATACTGGCCAGCACGTGAGGAAGGGGGATCCCTATTCACTATTGGTAGAAGTATAATTGGTGGACCACTGTACTGCTCCTAGACATACATACAAAAGACTATTCTCTGCAGAAAAACCTGCACTTCCATGTCTGTGGCTGCTCTAGTCACAATGGCTGGGAAGTAGACTCTGCCTACACTATGCCAAGGAACATCAGCATTTACAGACGCTCCCCCCCCCCCCCCGTATTCCTCTAACGTTTATGCCTTTCCTACTTTTGCTTAGAAGATATTTAACATAGTTTTAAAAGAACATGTCTGCCTACATGCTCAGAATGTAGAGTCAAATATCCAGGGATTAAACTCTTCTCACCAAGGAGTTACAGTAAACCATCACCTGTGAAGCCTCCTGCTTCATCAATGAAGCAGGCTGATGGCAATATCTAACATCTTCGAAATCCTTCCTCAGCCTCAAATGCCAAACCCCACTTGTTTGATAAACTTCAGACAAAGCCTCTCAGAGAATAACTTTGCTAGAGCCAGGGCGTGCTATGTCAGTCAAACACATCTGTATTTTTCTGCAATGTCAAAATATATAAATAACAATAAATCTACAAGGTAGGATGGTTTCCTTGGAAATGATTTGTCAAGTATTCCCCTTTTCCTTCATAGCCCTGACCAAACTCTTTATTTGGGCTTAATTATCAATACTAACTTTTAAGTCATACAAACACATCACACGCTAAATGTATCTCTATAACTATATCGTATCTCTTTTACAGAATTGCTATAAAGGCTTCAGAAGGCTTCAGGGGATTCCTAAATGGTTTGAGGAACAGAGAAACTGACAAGATATGCAAAGAGTGTCTCTGTGGGCGTCAAATCACTAACTCTGCTGAAAGGCCAACCGGGGGGGTCAGCGTTGAATGTGTAAAAGTAAGGCTCAGTGGAGGCTGAAGAGGCAAGGACCAGGACCAGGGCCAAGTGGATGAATGGGATGATGAATAGACAATAGATCTAGACAAACAAATGGACAGACAGATGGTGGTAATCAATCAGGCTAATCAACACTTGGGCCATGGCCAAACTGAAGCCCCTGGGATAATCAGGAACTCTCTCCTTGTCTGTCCCCTGACACACGCACACAGAGTAGCCAAGGGACAAGTGAATAGCATTGGATGTCCTCCTCTTTATGGGGTCCATACTTTTCTTATAAGGTCTGGTGTGTCCAAAAAGGTTTTGGGCCTGGTGTTCCTAATATGATTTTAATATGTCCATGTGCTCCTATAATCCCAACTGGCTCTGAAAACTTCATCAATTGGCACACTCTCTACTTTTAGGAACAAGTGATTTGCTGGCCTGAGCCTTGAGAGTAGTGCAGAACAGATGTTGTTTACAGTGTCTATCCAGGTGTGGAGCCATCATTCACCCTCAATACTCAGATGCTGCTCATAGAGTAGAGCCTCAGAGCAAGACACAGCCTGAAAACCCACTGTTTTGTACACAATGTGTAGGAACTTAGGGCCAGGCACAGCCATATCTCAATATTTGACCTATTGTTTATATATTTCTCATGTTCACCATCTCCCCCATATTTGTATGCATATAATCCTGTAGATGATATATAGCATCATCCCTTGTCTTACAACGGAAGATTCTGGGGTTTAAAAGCTCAAACAACTGCCAACAATCACCCAGCTAGGAACCCACACTGCCTGATACAGATCCTCTGATCCTGGACTGCCTGCAGACAGAAACCACGCAGCTCTGTCTAGAGTTCCCATGGAAAGCTGCCCTTGCCCTCCTCCCGCTGCCTGGGAAGATGCACAGAAATTGTTCAGCATCACCCTGCAGCTTAGATTTGCTATGCCATCCGCATCCTACTTTCAGAAGCCTTCCTCATGACATCATTTTGGGCCGTGGGCGAGTAGATTTATCTCTGCACCTGTGGGCTCCCTCCTGCATGGAAAACTCTGTCTGATGAATGGTGCCTTTGGTCCTTCCGTGCCTGGGGCCAAAGGAGCCCCTTCTGTGGATTAGACAGGAATGATGAGTTGCTTGGCTTCTTCCCCAGCTGGCACAACCATTTCTTATACCTAATTGGAGCCTGTAGCAACACAGCCCAGACACTTCAAGGCCACACAGAGTCATGTTTTGCCAAGTGATGAGTCCCGCTGACCTGCTTCCTCATTGTTTTCAAATTAAGGGGTACTTTGGGGACAGCTGAAATTCCCCCAAGTGCGTGTGTGTAAGTGATGCTGGCAGCTTCTCCCAAAGTGCTCTGGCTCCTAGGACAACCACCTGACCTCAGACTTTCCATCCAGGAGGCCCCATCCTTTTCTGAGCACATGGTGTAAGCACTGTGCCAGCCTCTTTTCTGTTAGGGGAATGCTTCCTACCCCCAGAAGAGCCGCTGCCTCTGCCCCAGGTTGACCTGTGAGGAAGGAGAAGAAGGTCAGAGGTCCTGATGTCTGATCTGAGAACCCTGCCCTGATGTCCCAGCTGGGCAACAAGCACTGGGAATGAAGCTGATCAGAGGCCTGCATGGAGGCCAGTCTGCCAGAGAGGACCTGTGCTGACCAAGAGATGCATAACATCTTTAGGGGCTTCCTTGTCTTCAAGGATCATATTCATGCACTGAAAGGACCAGTAAGGAACTCACAATGTAACACCAAGCAAGGCCTATGAACCCTGGGTGGACAGCCCGGGGTTTAACAATGAGTCACAGAAGAGTAGAGACTGACCCTGGCTCTGAGGTTGCCCAGGTTATGACTCTGTCTTCCAAGGCTGACTCTATAGCAAGATCACTGTGTGTCTGGATTCTCCCCTTGTCCCTCACTGCAAAGCAGTGCTGGTAGACTATCGTTTGAGAAGGTCACGGGAGGCTCCTGAACCTTGTGCATTTGCTGTAAAGACAGAGCTGAAGAAGGCTAATCTACTATTCTATTTCCACTTTGAAGCAACTATAGCAGGCATGAGGACACGGTGCAGTTGAGCTGCTTGCCTGGCATGCTCATGACAGCACCACAGAAAACAGGGTATGGCGGTGCATAGCTGTGATCCCAGCACAGGGAGTTCGAACAGGAGGACTGAGAAGTCAAGATCATCCTCAACTGCACATTGTTTGAAACAGGCAAAAATGAAATACAATAACTGTAATTACCTATCATTATCCAGGTCCTTTCCCTGGGGTCACAGTCGGGAGGGACTGAGTCGATCTTCTCTATTCCTTCTCAACCATCAGTTTTATTATCTTTCCTTTACTGGCCAATATTTCTCTTCTTTCTTTACTTTTATGGTTCCATCCAAGTTTACTGAACTTGATCTCCTCTCCAAGCTGTAACCTTGGCTAACCCTCTTTGCCTTGACTTTTTCTCTCCCAAGCTCCCATTAGTTTTATTGGTTGGGCGTGTCTCGTGAGGGACTATTTTCTCCTTGAACTCGATCCTCCTTCAGCTTTAGGGTCACATACATTCTCCTCATTTGCCTCCTGCTGCTCTGACCAGCCACTTCCCTGGGAGCACTGATTAAAATGGCAGCTCTTCTGTGATCCTCCCTCTCTTCCTCTAGCATCTTCTCAGAGGATAATCAGCAGCTCAGTGGTTTCTACAGCTACCTCTGCAAACCTGACCAAGTAGCTAGGCTGTGAGGGTTTCCTTGTAGGCTTTCAAGGCCTCTTTGAGTTTCCTTATTTCCTATGTGTGATAAATTATTTTCTCCTGTCCTGTGTTATAGAATCTACGTTGAGCTGGTCATGATGTTCTTTGTACCGGCTCACATTGATAGGGTGATATTTTTACCATTTGGCCAAATATAGCCAATATGTTAGTTTCTGTTTGTATTCACACACATCCATGAAGGTTTATCTGCTTGTCTGTCTTGTTCTGTGCCAATCTTCCTTTCCTTCTAGTTCCTCGTGGATCTCGGAGGTATCATCAAGAAACTAGGATGAAGAGAGAGAAAAGGAGACCAACTATGAAACATCAAAGTCAAAACTGTCATGCCAAATCACACGGAGTTGAAATGTCCATCAAACCACAACAGTCAGAAGCTTGACAGTCTGAAGGAAGCTCTGAGTCATGTGTCACCAGTGAGCTGGGATGGGGGTCATAGGGCAAACAAAAGTCGCCAGTCACTGAAGTGAAACCCCAGAGGCCAGGCCTCCATTCCCACCAGATATGCGTGTCTGAGTGACTCTGAGAGCTCCAACCCAACGAGTACCTCATTCTCACCCTCAGCCATCTTTCCCCACCCCACCCCCCACATTCTTCAAACATCAGCCACTTCGAGCCTTTCAAGTCAGAAATCTCTTAGGTGACCTTTGACTCCACCCACCCATTACTCATAGTGAATGCATCATTTCATTAAGTCAGTGGTAAAGATGTCTCTGCTCCGTCTTCAGTCCTCTGCTTGATTCAAGGCCGTCGCGCCGTTCTCACTGTGCTACTGCCGCTTCTTGACCAGGAGTATGGCGATGTCCTTGTCCACATAGGACACCTGCACATTGTCACTAGAGGGGTTTCTAGCTCTTATTTTGACGAAATACTTCAAGCAACAATGAAGTAAACAGAATAACACTATACTCACATACATGCCATATAGACTGCCTCAGAAAAAATAAGGACCTTATATGGTGCAACAAAATGCCAAGAAACAAAGAATGCACCCTTGAAGCCTCCTATGACTTGGCCAGATCACATTCTCCTCCCTACAGAGGCCCCTTTATCCTGAATTTGATGTTTATCTTTCCCAAGAAATCTGTTTGTCATGAGTCCAAGGATCCTTTAACAACATTGACGTCTTCATGAGATTTATATCTAAAAATATAAAACGTATGGAGCACAATTTCCCTTGATTGTCACTGCTGTAGAAGCTCCCGCAGTGGGAATATACCATGACTTACTACAATATTCTTCATTTAAGTCAAGCCTAATATTTCAGTTTTGAGTGTGAGCTGTTTTACAAATCCACCCTTTGATGTGTATGAGAATCTCCAAGGGATAAATTGGATAAAATTGACAAGTTTGAAAGTAGGCATATCTTTATATGCTGCTGAAGTTTTCTCCAACAAATGTTTTCTACACAATTAAACAACATCTACACCAACATCTCCACTCCCCAGAGTAACCAATGAAAAAGTCTAAAAGTCCCAAGAATTAGAGATATGGTAATTCAGGATCTCACCGTTGGTTATTTTAATTTGCATTACTTTCTTATTTATTTCACATTCTTGTTTTCTTCTGGGTCTGTTTCTGGTTTACAATCCTTTGCCAATTTTCCTATATTAGCTTTGTGTCCTGTTGACTTCTAAGGGCTTTGTTAACATAACATGTCTATTAACTATTTGAGAATTTCACACAATACCTTTTGACCATATCCACCCTTCCTCCAGCTTCTCCCAGAGCCATCTCTCATCATCCTGTCTCCTCCAGACCACACCCACCTTCAACAACAAATGAAGCCCAATGTGTACTGCCCATGTACTCATGGCTGTGGTACCATTAACCTACCAGAGACCACAGCCCTAAAGAAAACCGAGTCTCCCTCTCCCCAGGAAGCTCTCAACAGTTGGTGAATCCTCAGCTAGGGATGGAGGAGGCTTGTGAGTCCCTCCACATTCCAAGCTAGAATGTTAACCGGCTCAAACTTGGGCAGACAACAGCAGCTTTTGTGAGTTTGTGAGTTTATCAGTTAGTCCTGCCATGTCCAGAAGATATGCTTCACTCTGCTCCTCCCCCACCTCTGCTCTTTCAATCTTTCCATCCTTTCTCATGAAATGGCTTCAGAGCCCGGTGAGGAGAAGGTATCATTTAGATGTCCCACTTATGCCTGGACATCCCATAGATCCTCTGTCTCTGCACTTTGACCGGCTGCTACTTTCTAAGGTTGTTCTTACTAATGTGCTGGATAGTTTTTCTCTTGTAGTGTGAACGTAAGTTATCTTTTCCCAGCCGGTGGCTTGTATTTTCATTTTGACTACATTAAATTTTAAAGACGTACGTGCAGTAATAACAACAAAGCTTTATAAGTAATCATTTCCTTTGCAGTTGTTTCTTCCATGACTTATTGAATCTTTATTTGTGTTGCGATAACAAATATAATCTTATACCTTCGGTTACACTGATTAAGGTTGTGAAACTGAATATAGCAGGTGTAATAGCTGGAGGGAGTCCACTAACAGCCCATTCAGTGAAATTAGCAAACCATTCAACTCTGCATAGAAATCACCAGCTTTTTCTACCAAATTATCTGCCCTTGAGAAAGTCAACAGACTGCTCCTTAGCACACACAATGTCCCTGTGGTTCTCAGGAGTTGAGTGAGAAATCCCAGATAAATGTTAACAGGGTTGTTACTCTCTCCTTTTGTGCCGTTGTCTAACCTCCATTTGTAAAACTTCCAGCTGTGGTTAAACTGCCTCTTCCATCCCTGGACTATAGTGCATTGTGCTAAACTGGCAGAGTCAGCTGCAACATAGGAAAATCGCCTAGAACTTTGGATCTGCGCTGGCTTCTTTTGTTTGTAAAAGCGGGGTCTGCCGAGCCCCTGCCAGGGAGATAGCTCAGGAGAAGGGAGGTACACATGGGTCCACCATGAAGCTCTGGATTCCTTAGAGGGAGGAAGGGAAAGGAGACAGGGGTATTCCCTCGTCTCTCCACTGCATTCCAGACATTCAGAGGTTCCCTGGAGTCCTCAGGGCCCAGACTCAGCACATTGGAAATGAAAAATGAAGTATGTTTTGAACCAAATTTCAGCTTTGGGTTTCCTTCTGTGGACTTTTTCTTTCTCCCGTGCCACCAGTCTCTCCTTATTCGGCCTACCAAAGCCTATACTCATCAGAGCATCTGACATTTAGAAGGTCACAAATGTGACCATATTAACAAAGAGTATAAAAGTGCTATTATGCTGGCTAGTTTTATGTCAACTTGACACAAACTAGAGTCATTTGGGACTCTAGAGAAAACTGAGAAAATGCCCCTACCAAACTGGCCTTTGGGCAAACCTATAGTGCATTTTGTAAAAAAAAAAAAAAAAAAAAGGTTTCTTTATTTAATATATCTGAGTACACTGTAGCTGTCTTCAGACACACCAGAAGAGGGCATCGGATTCCATTATAGATGGTTGTGAACCACCATGTGGTTGCTGGGAATTGAACTCAGGACCTCTGGAAGAGCAGTCAGTGTTCTTAAACCCCGAGCCATCTCTCCAGTCCTTGATGCATTTTTTTAGTGAATGATTGGTGTGGGAGACCCCAGCACATTGAGAGTGGTGTCACCTCTGGGCAGGTGGTCCTGAGATGTGGAAGAAAGCAGTAAGCAGTGACCCTCCAGGGCCTCTATTCTGTTCTTGTCTCCAGGTTCCTGCCCTGACTTCCCTTGGTGATTAACTGTTACTGGAAGTGCAAGCTGAAACAAACTTTTTTACCCTTCAAGCTGCTTTTGGTCAGGGTGCTTTACCCCAGCAATAGGAACCCTAACCAAGACAGATAACCATATGCTGTATGCTTTACATGTAGAAAGATTTCAAAGATGAAGAACTGAAGAGAAAGGAGAGCCATGTTCACGGGGATCCTCACTACAGTAGATTCCTCTCAAGGTAGAGCTCACACCTAAATGACACTGATTTTGTAGGCTGTGTTCCACATTGAGAGACACTGGCGTGCCCAAGGGGAAAGTCATGCATGTAGCAGCCTCACCCCCAACCTGGAAGTAGCTACTATCCTTACCACATAGCTCTCTCTCTCTCTGTCTCGTCTCTGTCTCTCTCTCTGTCTCTCTCTCTCTGTCTCTCTCTCTCTGTCTCTCTTTGTCTCTCTCTCTCTGTCTCTCTCTCTGTCTCTCTCTCTGTCTCTGTCTCTCTCTGTCTCTGTCTCTCTGTCTCTCTCTCTGTCTCTCTCTCTCTCTCTGACTCTGTCTCTCTCTCTCTCTGTCTCTGTGTGTGTGTGTGTTCCTCTTTCTAACGTCATCAGAGTTGAAATATAGCTTACTGCTTAATATGAATAATAATATGGACACCCATTTAATATTTTAAAGTTTGAAAACAGTCAAGGAAGCTTCAGGATCCCTGTATAGCAGGGAAGGGGTTTAGGAGCCACTGCTCCATATCCAGGCAATAAGTAATAAGGATAATAAGTAATAAGTAATAAGTAATAAGGATAGCAAAGAGAAAACCCAGAGGCTCCTCTCAGATCTTTTTCAAAGAAGTGGAACATTGCAGTGGACCCAGATTTTCTTCTTCCCTGCGGACCCTCCCAGGCCCTCTTCTCATTCCTTTGGGTCAGCAGCTGAAACCTAGGAACACTTTATCTGGGACCCCCAGCAGCCACACTACTCTGCAGCAGACTGCTCACAGGGACCTCTCCTCCCACCCCTACCTCCATCCCCTAGGGGTTTTGCCGAGCCTTGGTGTGAACCCAGCTTCCTTCTTTCCTGAACCTTTCAGCCCTTCCTGAAAGAAGAGAAGTTACAAGACAAACCCCTGGCTCACCAAATTAAAGACAGCCAGGCAGAGACAGAAAACCACAAGCAGAAGCTTTCGTATGCTGGGTAGGTCAACAGGAGCTATAACTGGTGAATTATTGTAGATTAGCTGTGGATAAAATGAAAGTTAAAAACCTAAGAAGGACATGGTAGCTACATTTTTTGTGAATTTTACCTCCAGGATTTCTACCAGGTTCTCATCTAAGAAATCAGAAAAGAAATGTCGTTGGGCTTCTGGCCAGGAGAGATGTGAGAAGGGAAGTGTGAATATCAGAACACTATGTTCTCCAGAACAAAGCCTGCTCTAAGGAGAAACTATTTTAGTGGGGCCTGACCAACTGGAATCGTATCAGAGCCTGTCCTACCAGTGAGAAAGAAAATATTCAACTCGACCTAACTTTAGTATTCAACACGGGGAAGAGAAAGAGAAATGCCAGCCGTCCATATCCCAAGAAACACCCATTACAGTCCTCTCCAGTCTTTCACTTGAAGGAAGGGAATTGCCCATCTTCAGTCTACTCTAGCATTCTTACACTAATAAAGGAAAATAATAATAGCAAACATTGATACATTAGTGAAGCCTGCAGGGCAGAGACATAGGCTCACCCTAAGTAAGTCAATAGTCCAAGAAGTGATAGATAGATAGATAGATAGATAGATAGATAGATAGATAGATAGATATGGATATGGATATATAGATACAGATATAGATAGATAGATATAGATAGTATAGATATAGATTAGATATAGATATAGATATAGATATAGATATAGATATAGATATAGATATAGATATAGATATAGATATAGATATAGATATAGATACACACACACACATATTGGCTTCTCAAGACAGGGTTTCTCCTTGTAACAGAGCCCTGGCTGCCCTGAATTTGCATTGTAGACCAGGCTGGCCTCAAATTCACAGAGATCAGCCTGTCTTCACTGTGCTAAGACTAAATGCCCAACAATTCTTAATATGAATGCAACTGGCAACCAAGGGTCAGTACATATAGGTCAAAGCCTGAAAGCCTGAACATCCAGGGAGAAATGGATAAATTCATGTTTGTACTTGGAGACTTCTGCAGGGATGGAGAGAATCAGCAGCCCAAAATCAGGAAGTACCATAAATCAAGTGGACTTAACTGAAGCAGAATATACTTTCTTCTCAAACCCATAAGAGACACTCACAAGACCGGCCACATTCTGAGCCACAAAGCACACCTTACTGATATGGCATGAAAACATATGTCTATAATGGAAGTAGAATAAAAACCAATATAAAACAGTAGCAGATTGCCAGAATTTCTGGTGAGTAAACAACACATCTGTAGTAAATGGACAATGGTGAGAATTCTAAGAGAAATTAAAAAATAATTTGAACTAAATGAAAATGAAATGCAAATTTTCAAAACTAGTGGGATGTAGCAAAAATAGGGCTTAGTGGGGTTCACAGAATTGGACACGGACATCAATCATCTACACTTTAGGACAAGAGAAAAGCAAGAGTGAATAAAATACAAACTCATTGGAATAGAGTGGATAAGAGAGCAGAAATCACAGATCAACAGAGAAAAGTCAATAAAACCAAAATCTGGTTCTCTGAAAAACAAAATCAATAAGCCTTTATATAGGCTAAGAAAACAAAATGACATAAATTGCTAACATCAGAAATGGAGGAGGGGATAACACTCCGTGTCTATATATGGGAAAGGATGCAGAGGAGAGACTATGAATGCTGTGTCTACAGACTTCATAACCAAATCATGAAAGAGGCAACCTGCCAAAAGTCAGACAAGAAGAAACGGACAATCAGAGCAAGCCTCTATCTGCTCAAGAAGTTGAATCAACAATGAATGAATGACCTTCCCAAACAGAAAACACCAGGCCCTCACGGGTCCAAACACTAAGGAAAAAAATATACTAAATTGTCTCCACCTCTTGCAGAAGACAAAAGCAGAGGGAGTATTTCTTAATTTTTCCTATGAACTGAAGCATTGTCCTAATGCCAAAATGGGAAAACAAAATTATAGACCAATAGTTCTCATGAATGCAAATATATAAAAAACATATAAAATGATTTTATTAAAAAGCATTTCAATTCCAACAACATATAAAAAGATTAGACCCCATGACCAAGTGGGTTTTATCCTGAGTATGAAAGGTAATTTGACATTCAAAAATCAATGTAATTTATCACACTGACAAAGAAGGAAAACACATGATCATATCAATATATACAAATAAAGCACTTGACATGCTTCAATACAGACTCATATCAAAAACCTTAGCAAGCTATGGATAGAGAAGAGCTTTCATATTTGGTAAATAATATCTGCAAGAACCCTAAAGCTAATATCATATTTAATACAGAGAAAATAGAAGCTTTCGGCAAAGACCAGGAGCAATGTAAGAGTGTCCCTGCCATTCCTGCTTCTCGACATTTGTACCAGAAATCCTAGAAAAGGAAGTAAATTAGGAAATGAAATGAAGGAAGGATAAAACTGGCATTATTCATACAGTACACGATCACCTATGTAGAAAGTTGAGACGCATCAACAGAGAGTAGAGCTAATGACCCATTACGTCAAGATTGCAAAATACAGAACTCAATCTTTTTCCTACCCACTGGCCTTGAGCAAATAGAATCTGAATTAAAAACACACTGCCTTTCACATTTCCATTCTCCCACAGAAACAGATATAAATCTAGCAAAAATATGCTCAAGATCTGTATGAGCAGAGCTATGAAATGTGGATGAGATAATTTTTAACTTAAGAAATAGAGACGTAGTTCATGTTTCTGGGTAGGAATTCTCAATATTGTTATGAAGTCAGTTCTCCCCAACTTACATGGGGATCCAACATGTCCAGAACAGCCTACTAAACACTAAAGGAAAAGTTACAGAACCAACCCGTCCGAGCTGTATGGCACACTGTAAAGCAACAGTGATAAGATAGTGTGTTAGACAGAGCTCCACAGGACAGACTGGGGAGCCCAGATACAGACCCACGGAAACACGACCAACTGATAGTGAAAAAAACAAAGCAAAAAGAAAAGCAGGAGTAACAAAAAATACATTGTGATAAATAGTTCTGGGACAACTGGATATTCAGATTTAAAAACTGTAAGATGGAGCAACTGTGATAAAAAAAAAAAAACTGCATGGTACTGGTACAGCGACAGACAGATAAATCAATGGAATAGAATTGAAGACCCAGAAATGAACCCACATGATCTTTGAGAAGGGAGCTATAACCATCCAGTGGAAAAGACAGCATTTTCAACAAATGGTGCTGGCACCAAGTCTAAGTGGATCAAAGAACACCACATAAAACCAGAGACACTGAAATTTATAGAGGAGAAAGAGGGGAAAAGCCTTGAAGATATGGGCACAGGGGAAAAATTCCTAAACATAACAGCAATGGTCTGTGCTGTAAGATCAAGAATTGATAAACCAAAAATTAAAAAAATAAAAAGAATCAACAAATGCGCTTGACAGTGCCGCACACCTTTAATCCCAGCACTTGGGAGGCAGAGGCAGGCAGATTTCTGAGTTCGAGGCCAGCCTGGTCTACAAAGTGAGTTCCAGGACAGCCAGGGCTACACTGAGAAACCCTGTCTTGAAAAAAAAGAATTGACAAATGGGACCTCATAAAATTACAAAGCTTCTGTAGGGCAAAAGATACTGTCAATAAGACAAAAAGGCCACTAACAGATTGGCAAAGAATTTTTACCAATCCTAAATCTGATAGGGGACCAATATCCAATATATACAAAGAGCTCAAGAAGCTGAACTCCAGAAATTCAAATAACCCCATTAAAAAATGGGGTACAGAGCAAAACAAAGAATTCTCAACTGAGGAATACCGAAGGGCTGAGAAGCACTTGAAAAAATGTTCAACATCCTTAATCACCAGGGAAATGCAAATCAAAACAACCCTGAGATTCCACCTCACACCAGTCAGAAGAATGGCTAGGATCAAAAATTCAGGTGACAGCAGATGCTGGTGAGGATGTGGAGAAAGAGGAATACTCCTCCATTGCTGGTGGGATTGCAAACTTGTACAACCACTCTGGAAATCAGTCTGGCGGTTCCTCAGAAAACTGGACATAGTACTACCGGAGGATCCCGCAATACCTCTCCTGGGCATATACCCAGGAGATATTCCAACTGGTAATAAGGACACATGCTTCACTATGTTCCTAGTAGCCTTATTTATAATAGCCAGAAGCTGGAAAGAACCAAGATGTCCCTCGACAGAGGAATGGATACAGAAAATGTGGTACATTTACACAATGGAGTAATCGGCCATTAAAAACAATGAATTTATGAAATTCTTAGGCAAATGGATATATCTGGAAGATATTGTCCTGAGTGAGGTAACCCAATCACAAAAGTACTCACATGATATGCACTCACTGATAAGTGGATATTAGCCCAGAAACCTAGAATACTCAAGATACAATTTGCAAAACACAAGAAAATCAAGAAGAAGCCAGTCGTGGCGGCACACGCCTTTAATCCCAGCACTCGGGAGGCAGAGGTAGGCAAATTTCTGAGTTCGAGGCCAGCCTGGACTACAGAGTGAGTTCCAGGACAGCCAGGGCTACATAGAGAAACCCCGTCTCAAAAAAACAAAAGAAACAAAAAAAAAAAAAAAAAAAAAAAGACCAACGCATGGATGTGTTATTCTTCCTTAGAATAAGGAACAAAATACCCATGGAAGGAGTTACAGAGGCAAAATTTGGAGCTAACACAAAAGAAGGGACCATCCAGAGACTGCTTCACCTGGGGATCCATCCCATAGTCACCCACCAAACACAGACCCTTTTGCATACACCAGCAAGATTTTGCTGAAAGGACCCTGATAATAGTTGTCTCTTGTGAGGCTATGCCAGTGCCTGGCAAATACAGAAGTGGATGCTCACAGTCATCTGTAGTCATCTGTAGGATGGAACACAAGGCCCCCCATGGAGAAGCTAGAGAAAGTACCCAAGGAGCTAAAGGGGTCTGCAACCCTATAGGAGGAGCAACAATGTGAACTAACCAGTACCCCCCAGAACTGTGTCTCTAGCTGCATATGTATCAGAAGATGGCCTAGTCGGCCATCATTGGGAAGAGAGGCCCCTTGGTCTTGCAAACTTTATATGCCCCAGTACAGGGGAACGCCAGGGCCAAGAAGTGGGAGTGGGTGGGTAGGGAAGCAGAGCAGAGGGAGGGTATGGGGGACTTTTGGGGGTAGCATTTGAAATGTAAATGAAGAAAATATCTAATAAATTTTTTTTAAAAGAGAATCAACTAGAGTTTAAGGAAAGCATACAAACAAACAAACAGACAGACAGCAATGTTTTAAAGACCCTCTCCCACCAAAAATACATTGGTAAAAACACACACACACAAAAACTGTAAAATGTATGAATAAATAAATAAGTAAATAAATAAATAAACAAACCAAACAGTAAGGTAAGTCTAGGCAAAGATCATATATTCTTCAAAATAAAAAAGATCTCAAAATGGATCCTACACCCACATACAAAACACAAAATTATTACAGTCCCAAAAGATAACACAGCAGAAAGTCTAGATGGTGTTGGACACAGCAGCATCTTTATAGATGTCACATGCAACGGCCACAAGTCATGAAAGAAATAAATTGATAAGATGGAATTCAACCTAGTATAAGCTTCTATACTGCAAAAGATAGTATAAAGAGAGCTAGAAGCCAAACCAGGGAGTGGGCAAGATGTTTGCAAAAAGCACACCTGATAAAAGATTGTTATCCAAAAGCTGAAGGGACACCGAAACATCACTAAGAAAATGAACAAGCTACTTAAAAACAGAGAGAAGACATAATCAGACATTCCACCCAAGGAGAGGCACAATAAATAGCATGCAAAATGTTGTTCAAGGCTGGGATTTAGCTCAGAGGTAGAGCATTTGCCTAGCATGCAGGAAACTTTGGGTTCAATGCCCAATGCTATGCAATAAATAAATAATAAGTTCAACATCTCATGTCATTAGGGAGTTGCAAATTAAAACAACAATAAGGAAAATTATACATGTTGTGATACACAAACACAATTCCTAGCACTTGAGAGGTGGAAGCAGGAAGATTGGGAGTTTGAGGTCATCCTTAGCTATTTGAGTTTGAGGCTAGGCTGGGATACGTGGTACCCTATCTCAAAACAAAACAATAATGAGATATGATACACACATATTAAGAATGGACCAAACCTAAAATGCCAACACTACTGGTGTTGGTAAGTATGAAGAAACCTAGGAAGTTTCACTCCTTGCTAGTGGGTGGGGCTGCAAGCAGTAAAGATATACTGAAGATGCTTTGCTGTTGTTTGTAAAAATTAAGCACGGTTTGACCCTTTCAGCAATCATGACTGTTTTCACCTAGAGAAGCTGAAAATTTATGTCTGTCCAGAAGCCAATGAGTAGATATAAAGAGTTTTTCTCTCTTATTATGTTGTCATAAGCTGCATGGCTTTGGACTTGTCCTGATCGGGATGATGAGGGAATCAGGAAAATACAGACCCGTGTACAGATAATCTCAGGGTGTGTGGTGAGATCTGATAGAGACCACTAGTAGCCTGAACAGTCAGGGGTATTTTATGGGACTGAGCACGTAGGCAGGTTTGTTGTGCACAGTTGAACAGGGAGGAGGTAGGTTAGCGATCTCTATAGGTGGGGCTCTCTATAGGAGAGCAGTTTCAAATTGCAGTTATCTGGGAGGAGAAGTTGTGGTTGATAGTTTCTGCATACACTGGATTTAGTTAAAGGTCCATCATTGCTAACGTCTGTTCTTGGTCTTTGCAATTCCTGAGCCTGACCTGGACAAAGCCTTGTCATTCCCACCTGTCCCATCTGAAGCACTGGGGTACTTGAAACAGCCATACCATTGTCAACAAATCCACATTTACTCAGAACTTTATCCACGCCACACAGTGGGTGAATGGAAAATGTGCGTCATTCAGATAATGGAATCCACACTAATTGTATGAATGGAATGTCAACTTTTGAAGTAATTTGTCTTTAAGTGTGTGGATTGAGGAGCTTCATGGGTAGATCCTGGCTCATTTTCTCTCTCCTGTCCTCCAACATATCTCTATAGTGTTAATTGAAGCAGTTTATAGCCTGTTAGTGCTTAGGACAATTGCCTTAGACAGGGTCCTTGGGCCAGCACTTTCCTTTTCTCTTTGCCAAATGAAGCTTTTGTCATGTGCCCCTGAGAACAATTAGGGTTTCCACTCATTTCAAGCTCTGATGCTCTCCGATTATAAAATGATTTACAGGAATTTCTTGGTTGTTCAAAAATTGGAAGAAGCTATTACATAGTGGAAATCGTCTTTTAAAAAAGGGCTGAGCTCTGTTGGCAGAGTGCTTGCCTAACGTGCATCAAACCCTAGGTTCAATCCCCCACAGCACATAAATCCAGGTTCCATGGTACATCCTTGTAACCCAGCATTCTGAGGCAGAAGCAGGAAACTTAGAAGTTCAGAGTCATCCTTGGCTACATAGTGAATTCTAGGACAGCCTAGACTACAGGAGTCACTGCTTCAACAAATTATTGATGATAGAGAGATAAAGAGATAGTAGATAAATAGATAGATAGATAGATAGATAGATAGATAGATAGATAGATAGATAGATAGATAGATAGATAGATAGATAGATAGATAGAAACTTAAATACACTCTGTCTTCCTTCAAAAAACATTTAAACAAGAAATTAAAACCGTAGGGAGACCAATGTGGGTCAGATACAATTTGAGACAATGTGTTTGGTGCCAAACCATTGAATTCTTTAAAAACCTAACGAATCCACATTTTGAGCCACTTACTGGGGGGGAAAAATCATAAAAGTGGAGGAATAAGACGTAATTGATGCAGATGAAAAAGAAATGAATTGGCAAATAAGAAAAATACAATAGTTTAGATTAATGTTGCCCCGAACTATTCCTCTCTACTAAATACAGATGAAACCAAGAAAAGAGTTGTGTGTGTCATTTTAAAAAAAAAAAAGTTAAAACCACTTAGAGAAAAATATTTTCTCCAAGCAGCAAACATATGAGGCATTTGCAGAGCAAAAGTATTTCTTCGTTTTCCAAGCCTAACTGTAACCAGCCTTATTAAAGATACTTTTCATAAACGATCATGGTATTTCAGGCAGGCTATGGTCAGACGACCAACAATGTACAAGAACTTCCAAATCCCCTTCTTGTATAGACTACCAAAATCAGAAAGCCACTATAAAACCCAATGAAGTCTTCATTCAATGCTTTGAAAGGGGGAAGTAACTTAGAGTGCGGGTGGACATCTCACATTAAGGATGTTGTTTAGCAACTTTTCACAAGCTGACCCTGACTTTCAGGAAACGAACATGGCAGAATTATCAATCTGAAGATCCACAATCTTTTATAAAAGGAACCAGCGCTCTTCTGAGAACACTGGATGAAGTCACTGCAAAGTCCACATCGCCCAATAGACTGGTAAACCAATTTTGGGGACCAGGTTTCAACAGGTCTCTGGTTTTAAGGAATTAAGTATTATGTGGATGGTACAGGGGGAAGAGGATATAAAAATGAATTTAGAATTTTCCCAGACCACAAGGCATTTTGTGCCTTGGTGGCCACCGATGTCAAGGCCAGGATTGCTCTCCAACAAGAGCCTTCCAAAATTATCAGGGAAAGATGTTTTCTGTCCTCAATCCAGCTTGGGAGAGATTTTGTTACTGACACATGATCCTCCCACCCCCAGTAATGAAATGTTCTGTGTGCTAACAATAGAGCTTAAAAAAGAAAAAAAAAGTAAAACAAAATTCTGTATTTTTATAAAACTTGATAAAAAATAGTATTTCAAACTGTAAAGTTACCAGAAGTACACAGTTACCAAAAATGCACACACATCACTTGGCATCTCCAGCACCTTCAGTTTTCTGAGCCTGGTCTGTTTTGGCATCTACATTTTCTGCAGGATTATTTGCATCCTTACCGGCGTTGGCTTTCCCCTTCCTCCCCTTGGGTACCTTCTCTCCCTTCTTCTCCGGGGCCTTTTTAGGTTTGGGCTCACTTTGGAGGAGCAGGTTTAGAAGACAACCTTGCAGATCTTCTCCGTGACTCCTCCTTCACCTTGACTTTGTCTCCTTTAGCATTCCCCTTCAGCCTTTCTTTTGGGCATGGTGGTAGCAGAAGACCTCGGCGCTGAACACGGGTATACAGCAGCACGCGGGTTTGGTTCATCTGGGAGTCGTCCTTGTTGCTTCTTCACACTGCTCTGCAAAAATATTTCTTAAATGGTAGCCTCAGAAGGAAGACAGTAGGCCGGAAGCAGATCACCTTACCAAAGAGGGCTGCTCCCTCATTCTTATTGATGGTCACACACGTCCTTGGAGATATAGTCTCACCATCCTCGTCAGGCAGATTGTGCGGCCAACCAGTCCATGTCAAGGTGATCAGAAGTATGTTGATCCTGGCATTATTTCAGTACTTGGAATCCAGAAACCCTCAAACTGTTAGGTACAACACTTCTCCTCCTCCTCCTCCTTTTTCTTCTTCTTCCTCTTCTTCCTCCTCCTCTTCCTCCTCTTCCTCCTCTCTCCCCCTCCTCTTCATCATCCTGCTGTTCCTCGTCTTCTTCACTCTGAGAATAAAGCCTAGGTAAGCACTCTACCGTGGAGCTAAATCCTCATCCCCACAGCAATTCATCTTTGAAACTGAAAATAAATTTTGTACTAAGGTTGTTATAATGGGCACTGGGGCTTTTGGGTAATATCTTCAATTCTCCTTGAAGATGCTAATAAGAACTCTCCACTTTGTTCCTAGTATGCTAGAGGCATGCTATTTGCTCAGACTAATTACATGTAAGTTGAAGCTACACGTCTTCCAGGTAGATGTCTTCAAGAATTGGTCACTGTCAAAGTCAACCAAATATAGACAAGTTTTCAGAAAAATAATTTTTATTTGAGAATAAACAAGAATCAGGCTGGAGTCCAAGATAGATCGATGTGCCCTCTGGGATGTCTGGAGGACAAAGCAAAGGTAGGAAGTTTCATTAAGACAGAGAAATGTATAATAATTTTGAAAGAAAAATCACTTTTGGTGGAGATGGAAAACTCTGGATAACAAGTGGTAGCCGTTGTAATATAAAGCTACTCTTAAGACAGACAGTTCTGCCACTAGATTTTCTGTTTGGTTGGTTGGTTAGTTGGTTCATTGCTTTTTCGAGACAGGGCTTCTTTGTGTAGTCCTAGCTGTCCTAGAACTCACTCTGTAGATCAGAGTGACCTCGAACGCATAGAGATCCAACTGCCTCCATGTCCTGAGTGCTGGGATCAAAGGTATGCACCACTACTGCCTGGTTGTGTCATCAGTTTTTATGTATAGCTAATCCAAGCTAATCCTAAGGGGAGAGCTGGCTACTGCTTTACAGCGGTTCAGAGACTTTTTGGAGCAACATTCACACCTTAAATGTTCCGCCCTTTGTCTATGGGTTTTCTGGCTCTACTTTGGTCAGATGTGACAGGTACGATTCTGTTTTTACATTAATTTTTATCCCAGCGATGCCACCATGGTCCTTTCCCCATGTCACTGTGATCGGCCATGTTCAAGTGGGTGAAGTCCATCTGCCAAGTTTCCTGTGTGCACATGACGTTCAGAGCCTGCTGCCAGGCTGCTGAGGAGTGATGGACAGACAGACAGGCTGGGAGAGTAATGAACTGTTGATTTAAGTCTGTACTACTGTATAATCAAGCCTATGTTCCCTAGAATATCAAAGCAGCAGTAACTACAGACAATAGATAGTCCAACCAATTTATTTCTTTTTAGGGAAACTTTTAATGGTTTATTTCTTTTTAGGGAAACTTTTTAAATGACCTATTTTTTATGTTTATTTTATATACGCTGGTGTTTTGCCTGCATTCATGTTTGTGTCAAAGTGTCAAATCACTTGGAACTGGATTACAGACTGTTGTCAGCTGCCATGTGGGTACTGGGAATTGAACCAGTGTCCTCTGGTAGAGCAGCCAGTGCTCTTCACTGCTAAGCCATATAGAAACTTTCTAAATATAAGAATTGAACATTTTCCTTTTTTCTAAGGATCCTAAAAAGCCTGGCAACCATTGTTGAAATGTACTTGACCAACCAAACGTGTTACACAAATAAGTGTTTGTGGCACTGGCTAGATTTGGGTAATGTCACTAATAGTTAAATATCACATGAAATTTATTTTAAAATTTATATATCCTAAATTTTATCTGCACTGTGAAATAGTTCTATTTTTGAAATGATCCCTGAAATTCTGGAATTTGTATTAGATCTACCTGCATATAAGAGTAACTACTCCCATTTTAATATGTAAATGTGAAAATATGTGGCTCAGGATTCATGTAAAAAGGTTTAGCCTGAGATGACCTAAATAGCACTAGTAAGATCACTGATGGATTATGGGACCTCACCTGAACCAGTGCTATGCACGTGAAATACCAGGTTTGTTTGCTTGGGTTCTGCTTAGAATTATGGTCCGTGTTTCTTCAGAGCTGTTTCCGATATTCAGTCAAGAACATGTTTGAAAATTGACTTTGTTCTATCAGAGTAGCTTTATTAGGGTAATTATTAAGGAGACAAGTATCTGACCTTAAAGGGCTGTTTAAATTGTTGTGTGGTTTGGAGAGATTATTTGTAGCTTGAAACGCACATCATCGAGTTTCCAAATGTATTCAGGTCCACTGTTGTCAAAGATCCCAAAATGTACTTTAAAATGCAACTTAAATTGCATGTAGCAAATGCTGCCTTCTGTTCATCTAGCATCCAGTGCAGAAAACCAACACAGCACGGTTTAAAATAAATACAGATAGGCATGGAGAGTGCACATCAAATGCCTTTTGCTCCTCTGAGGTTTTCCTGTTTTAAAGAGCAATGGTTAGGTCAGGCATCTCAGCTTTTGTGCTAGACAAGATGTAACTAGCCTTGTATTTCTGGGCACTTTCGTGGAAGGAGCAGAGCCAGTTCACAAAACTGTCTCTTGAAGCTAGGCTGACTCAGAACATCTCCATATGGATGTCCCAAGACAACTTATTCTCATGTGTCCCAAAATGAACTTGCTCCCCCTCCCAATCCCAAACTGTGTTCCACAGTCCCATTCATCTCTCACATGCAACTCTCCTCTGATTCCATGGCTCAGCACTTGCATCTGGTCTCCCCTGGGGGTCCCACAGTCCCAGGCTTTACCTCCTTACTGGTTCTCCTGCCTCCAGTAGCACCATGCACCCAGCTGTTTCCACCAAATTAAGCTCTATAGAGCCCAGGTGAGGAACTCCTGCCCCCATCTCAGTAAGTTCTCTGGAGCCCAAGATCCTATTGCTGCTCTTCACTGCCACAGGGCTCCTCTGCCCTAGTCTCCTGCTCTGTGTCCCTCCAGCACACCAGCTACCAGTCAAATTTTAATGATGTGGAGCCTTAGAGAAAAGAGGTGAAGCCTAGGTATCTATTTCTCTGCTTCCTTCCCACACCAGTCAAGAGATCTGCTTCTCCAACCTGTGGTATCGCCCTATCCCGAAGCCTTCTGAGTGCCCCTGATTTCAAAGCCTCCTATGCTGTGGTTCACTTTTCAATACAGGAGGATGAATTCAGAGCCTTGCACGACTAGGAGAGTGCTCACT
The DNA here is from genome assembly GCF_000001635.26 of Mus musculus. Taxonomy (NCBI): domain Eukaryota; kingdom Metazoa; phylum Chordata; class Mammalia; order Rodentia; family Muridae; genus Mus; species Mus musculus. The sequence goes on from NC_000079.6 coordinate 113,483,722, forward strand.
CTTGAGCTATACCCCTGGTCCCCTTTTTCACTTTTCATGTTGAGACAGGCCATCGTGGAGTTGCCCGTACTGGCCTCAAATCACTCTGTGACCTCCTGGTCCTTGAACTTATGATCTCCTGCTTCAGCCTCCAAAGCAGTTAGGATTAGAGACTCACAGCATCAAAGCAGCTTCTAGAATATACTTGACATCCCTCCTTTTGACTTTCCTTTTTTCTTCTTTTCAGACTGAAAGTATCTTCTTTCTTTCGTATTTAATCCCAGGTTGTCCCTACCCTGGGTTTACTCAGCAGGAAGGTAGCAGAAATGGGGTATGTAAGGGGCCACGAACCTTGGCTCTGCTTAGAGAAAAGAACCACCCAGACCAGGAAGACCAGTTAGGGCCTTCACACGCATAAGGAATGAGTAACATCTCCAAGCCAGCCACTGAAATGACATTATCTGCTTCAACTGCTAGTATTATCTCCACTAACTTTATCAAACAAACATTCTTTAAAAATGAACATAAAAGCCCTGTTTCTGAGTGAGGGCCTGAAGTAGGTCAATAAGGCAATCTAAAGTTGTTCACATCAGGAAGTTGTGATGACAAGGCTCCTGAAGGAATTTAGCAAGAATGTGCTTTCTATTGGGGTCATTGACCCATGGTAGAGATGAAAAGCTGGTGGCCCTGGCGTTTCTGGACTCGTCCAGGCCATTGGTCAAAATGTTCACGATATCCCTCGTTTGTCAAAGAAGAAAAATTAGGAGATAGAAATAAGATGAAGTGAAGTATTTACAGATGGGCTGAATGTACTCACAAAGGATCTCCATGCTCTGGGGCTGCCATCAGTTAATTCCGGGGACGTGCAAAGCAGCTGACACACGTGGAACATCTTTTGCATGTGGTTGTCGTTGCCACTAGCAAGACAGAAACCGAGGACAAGTAAAATCTCCTCCTAGAAACCAGAGTTGAGAAATGAATGTAAGAATCTAGAAACAGAACATCCCACAGCCATGATGGCTTTGTGCCTCTATCTCCCTCCTGCCCCGCCCTGTCCTCCCCTGGGCACAGGCTGAAGTTGGTCCTTTCAAGAAGTGATCTTCTAGTCAAAAGAGACTGGTCTTGTCTTCTGTCCCTTGTGAAGGAGTTTGAACTAACAACAACAACAAAAAAAAATGTTGCCAGTCAGCTGTCATGTTTAATTCTTATCTCTGTTGATAAATGTCACAGTTTAGATTAATTCAACACACATGCACACACACACATATCTCAAAGAAGAGCTGTAAGATAATTACAATGGGGGCAAGCCAAGCAAGATGCAAGATGGAATTAGGTGGGTGTGGGAACAGAGGTATTTAAAAAAAAAAAAAAAAAAAAAAAAAACCACACCACACCACACCACACCAGAAAAGAGATCCACATTTTTAGGGGACTTGAGATCTTAGGAGCATGGAGGCAGAGGTGGTGTCGACATACCCACATCCAAATTTAATAAATGCTGGGGGCAAGTGGAATTCAGACAGAATGAGTCCACTGTGAGAAAGAAGAATAGTAGCTTTCAAGTCTTTGTCTACATGGGTCAATATGGAGACATTCTGGTTGAATGGGTGCCTTCACACACCTCTGGGAAAGCCTGACACTATTTGGACAGAGCTTGAAAACTGCTATGATAAATGAGTCCCAGTGAGTATTTTTCAGTAGAGGGCAGCTTCTACAAATCTGATACCATACAGTGTTCTCCGGTTTCTCCTGGTGCAATATCTAGCCAATCTCAAAGACATCTGGCTCTGTCAGTCTTCCCTCCATTTTCATGGACAGCCCTCCTCATCTTATCATTACCCATAATCCCTCACTTGTCTCCCTACGGCTGGTCCCTGTCACTTCCAGTATGTGCTGAACACAGAAAGCAGACTAGCTGTTCTCCTAACACACTTTTGTAACACTCCCTTGCTTAAGAGTCCACAGAAGTGCCCGATTACCACTGCTTTATTCATGCTTCCCCTCGCCACACCCATCCTTCTACAATCTCTGTTGCAACACACATGACCTCTCTCACCTTCCGGCTTACAGAGATTGTCCATTGTCTTGACCGCTCTGAATATACTGCCCTCCCAACTCTTGTCACCCGATGACTCCTACTGCTTCTCCTTATACATCACTTCTTTGAAAAGTAGATGGATCCACGCCTCCATCTTGTCAAGCTTATATCACTCCATGGCTTCTCTATCAAAGGAAATATAATGATCATCATTTTAAGGGCTTTCTTATTATCTCAGTCTCTTCCTAATATAAACAAGGGTGGTTTATCCCCAGGACTTACCCTTATATTCCCAAATCATGTATTGTTACAGTATAATTTATTTAATGGGTGAATGAACTCAACACAAATATTTACTGAATGAATGAATGAATGAATGAATGAATACATGGATTCATTCATTGATAGAATAATTGACAAGTAGTGTGGTGTAAGAGTATATGGTTCTTTGTGGCATCCCTTTAGGAGCTCTTTCCTTTGTGACTCCCATGAATGGGGGCCACAAGTAAATGTTTCTCTCATCTCTCCCTAAATGGAATACCCAAGACAGGGATCATGAAATTTTTGGAAATGAGGTACTCTCTGTATGAAGAGAGGTGTTGCAATTCTATATTGAAGAAAGGATTTAGGTTACAATTTCCCACATAGCTGTCAGTGGTAGGGAACAAAACCCTAAGAGCAGGAAAATGGCTATCTCCCTCTTGTAGTCAACAGTGCGGATGTGTAGGTGGTGGCAAACCTTAGCTTTCTCTTGCTATTTGAAATCCACTATTCTATTGAGCAAGGACTTGCCAAGAGTCTCAGGAATAGCACAGTCATGCCTGAAACCCAGTTCTTGCTGCTACCGACCATAGTTCCTTGCTGTTCTCAGAAAGCCCGTTGTTAACTCAACACAGTGCAGGCAGAGCTTCCTTTCCAGCTCACGTGGCGACCTTTGATGGAAGTGCTGAGAAAGCAAGAGGCCAAAGCCAGAGCACTTCCCCCTAACTTAAATTTCCAGCTCAGCAAAGCCCCGTGTGCAGTGGGTAGGGTGTGAGTGAGGCAAGGGTCAGAATAGGCAAATCCAGGGCAAACAACAAGAAATTCATCCCTGTGCCTGGCAAGTCCTTTTTCTCCTGGGACTTCAGAGAACAGCTTCACTTTATTTATTTATTCTTTTCAATCTTTTGGGACTCTCAAGGGAGAACAGTTGCTTAGATGGCTGCAAGAATACAAGTACTCAACAAAAGCAGGATGAGTATCTGAGGTCCACCTTCCACCCTAGTCTTATTGTAAAGAATAAAAGGTCTTCATCTGTCCAAACTACTTGTACTCCCTCATCCCTGTGATCTCACTATGGACGTGGAAATGTGGAAGGAAGGCTGTGATTGAAAGGACAGAAAGGGAACAGGTCGCCAGAGCAAGCCTGGTCTCAAGCTCCACTTCACCTCAATAGTGAAATAGCAGAACCACATGATAGCAAGAAGCAAAAAAATAAAATAAAATAACTCATTTGCATAGTGGAAATTACATGCCTGGGAAATTGAATGCGTTATGACTCACCCTAACTGCTCAAGACTGAACATCGCCAATCAGTAATACGGTGGGAATTACATGCTGAGCCACTGCATGTGAAGTGGCTCGCCCTAACCCAGTGAGACTCCACCCTCAAGCTCATCCCATACACAGGCACTTCTTTCTTTTACTGCCATGCCTGCTGCTCTCTTTGGAGTGCACCAAATAAACTTATCCTCTATCTGTTCGGGTTTAAAGCCACAATTCTTTCATCCACCAGCAAATCTCCCATCACAAGAAGCTGCAGAGGCCTTTGAACACCCTTTGAACTTGAAGTCCAGGGTCACGGGCTGTACAAGGCTCCCACCGACAACAATCCTTTAACCAAGGGTTTTATTGTCAAGATGTTGATTTGCAAATGGGAGAGTCAAAGCTGCTTTTTATTTTCTTAGCCGTGTTATAAAAAAATGTTGAGTTAATTCTAGGAATCTTTTCAAATTATTACTTGCTGTGCAAACTTAGTAGGTTCTGGTTAGCACCTTTGCTTAGCTTCATGGCAAGGAGCCAGGAAGCCAGATAGATACTGCCCCTGGCCATGGGCATTGGTACTGAAGGTTCCGCTGGAGGCACAGCTCGTTCACTGTTAATGTTCCTAAGTCGAGAAGAAATGAATATCTATTAAGTAGCCAATTAAATTCAACACGCAGCCAACACACTAGGACATTGATTGGGTTCTTTTCTTATTTTCTTTTTCATTCATTTATCTATTTCTGAGAGTAGGAATCAAGAAACTTACAATCTAGGGGGATAATCAAAAAACTTAAAAATATTAGAGAATGTATATTTTAGAGACTTCTGTTGAAGTTGTCAACGAAAAGAAAGAAAAGGTACGGCATTAGTTCAGGGTATTTCAAAGATCAAGCAGACCTAAGCACATCTACTGTTTTGAACATATGCGCTGGTCTACAGAGCTGTGTATGCTCAGATGCGAGATGATCTTTGGACCAGGACAGATCTCAGTTTTCTGCAGCACTGTGCTTACATCTGTTATATTCCTATACAACAGACTATATAGGCTTAGTTTTTTCAAAACCTACTTTAATTAGGGTTCTCAAATGCTGCAAACCCCCCAGCCCTGCCTTCTAACCTACCATCCAAAGGTAGGGGAGAAAAGATTGTAAATAGGACAAGGGGATGTGAACCTGTTTAGAAGTAGTTCTTTGTGGGTAATTCCAATCTCCATTTGTCAGAATACCAGCAGTCCAGTCCAGTAGTGTCAGGATACCAACTTTACTGTTCAAAAGTGTGCCATCAAACACAAATCAGCAACAGCTGCACAATCCAGCAGAAACCCCCAGGCCTCCACTGAATCAGCAGGAGTCAGCAGGAGCAACCAGGACCAGCCAGGACACCAGAGGCTCTGTATTGTGTCTCTCTCAATGAAGAGCAGCAGAGACTGGAGACCAATGAAGAGTTGCACAGTTGGCTATGCAAGCACCCCCTCACTGTCCATTGAGCCCTATGTATACTCTCTCTAAACACCACAAGTGTTCTAATGTGTCTGGCCTCAGCAGAACATCACCTGAGCCTGCCTCACAAGACACAACCAGAAATTTCCACTTAAAAGACTCCTTCCCCCGAACTAACCACACACAATCCCTTACTTAGAAAGCAGGTTAACTTTTGCCAGCACTAAATCAATCAATCAATCAATCAATCAATCAACAAGGAGCAGATACAGAAGGTCATTGAGACACTGTCACAGAAGCTTCAAGCAAAGGGGAAAGAACTCAGTGAATTCCAGGAGAAGCACAACATTCATCTTATGGAAGAGGATGAGAAGTCAGCAGTCAAGGAAAACTCAGAGAGGGCTGGGGCTAAGCCCAGCTCAGCAGGGGTGTTGGCCTTTTAGGAGCCAAGGCCTCTGCATTTTTTTTTTTACCTTGATTCCCACTTCTAATTTCTTTTTATGGTTGTTGTTGTTTTCTATGCTATTGCAATTATTTTTTAATTAGATGTTTTGGTCAGAAATACATACATATATACATACATATATACATACATACATACATACTGGTTTCCCTTCATAATCCCTAAATGGCCACATTCAACTAAAATCATAGGTTGCCTTCCTCAAAATCCAGGGTCTCTTTGTCCCAGAACCCCGGGAAAAGATCCTGGGATTCTTATGACTTCAAGGACACTGTGTCTTCTGTAGTGGATCTTAACAGGAAATATCTTTAAACCAGCAAGAGAGGTTTCTGAAAAGAAAACAGGAAAGCCAGCTTTATGATTCCTCATATCTAAAATGGGGACAGACCTCCCTTGCTGAGTAATTGTGGGTCGTACCTTAAAGTCCCTAGAATAAAACATGCATTAAGCAGCTGTAGTGTCTGACTCAATCAGTGGTTCTCAACCTGTGGGTCTCGACCCCAACAACCCTTTCCCAAGGGCTGCGTAAGACCATTGGAAAACACAGATATCTACATTACAATTTATAACAATAGCAAAATTACAGTTATGACATCACAATGAAAAATAATTTTATGGTGGGGGAGGGGGCGTCACCGCAAGATGAGGCACTTTATAAAAGGGTCACAGCATTAGGCAGATTGAGAATCACTAGTTTAAGCAGTGCTGCTGGCCTGGGATAATGGAAATACTGTGGGACAGTGTGAACTTTCTAGAACAGACCTGCTTAAGACAAGATCAGAGACACCAACATTGAGGGACTAACATCAGGGCCATGCTGACAAGAGTGTCATCTGCTCTGGTTTAAGGCGTTTCCCAGGATTCACACATCTGGGCTTTCTGGGAAGACAGCCATTTTTAGGGAAGATTAAGGAAAAACAATCTGACATACAAGTTTGGTTCATGGTGTCACAGGCTCAAGTCAGAGAGAAACTTTTCTTCTCTAGCCATCTAAAGGGGTGGGTCAGAATCGGGGGAGGTGGAATAGGAAAATAAGAATGTGACTCATTTGGGAGTTGGAACGTAGGGAACCTCAGGCAGCCACTGTGGAGGGCCTAGTGGAGAGTGGGGGGTGGGGGGGCATTGGTGGCTTCTACTCAGGGTTGGGGTTGAAAAAGACTAGAAGAGTCAAAGCTATCTCCACCCAAAATGGGAAGGAGACAGGGAGGGAGGCATCACATTTGGGGGCCATGAGAGAGACAGAAGTCAGTGCCAACAACTGCAGAAGCAGGAGACATACTCCAGGGCTTGAAAAAAAAAGCTGTTGCTGCCCCTACGGGAGGATGTCTATCCTCTGTGTGAGTCATACATGGAGCACCATCTCAGGAGGGAAGTAGAGGGCAGGTATGTGTGGGAGCTCTGAGGCTGAAAGGTAAGCAAACAGCTGTTGGCCCTGGGAGGAGGGGTGGGGGTGGCAACAGTAGGAGGCTTCCTCAGTGCTGATGGACAACAAGGTCATACAGAGTCTGCTGGCCACTCTGATTATGCCCTAGAGTCTGAGGCCAAGGAAAACCAGGTCACACAAACCCATTACTTCCTCCTGGACATTACACAATTGCTTGAGCCAAGTTGAAATGCCTTCAAGGAGCCACGATAAAAATCATTTTAACCCCCTACGTTGTCTTAAACTGCTAGAGAAATTTTAGCACGGGTTTTGTTCCTTTTTTTTTTTTTCTCTCTCTCCTTTTCCTTAAACACTTAAATGCTTTTGGAAAAATCTTTTTGCTCTTGGCTACCAGGGCAACTACTCTGGGCTACACTGGGCATTACTCTGGGCGCTCAGAAGAAGTAAGTCTTTAGAGTATGCATAGATCTTATGGTAGGAACCAGTCTCTGTCCCTCTTGTCTTCAACACAGCTTTGTCTGGTTATTTTTTTTTTTTTATCATAGCTGCTTTCATTATTACTCTATTCTGCCTCTTTCTGGCAAAGCCACCTAGCATATTTGTTGGAAGCAGCTGGGATTGCCTTAGTAAATGTTCTGGTTACAGAGAAAGAATGTGACGATTTAATCTCTTTCAGGACAGAAAAGGCTTTCTTTAAACCTCCTATCCTTTTTCTCTTGGGCCCTCAGAATTGAGGTTAATGTTGCCCCCCCCCTCGCCTCCCCCAAATATTTTTTTGTATGAGGGATTTTTTATTCTGTCAAATAGATTTATTTCCTTATCAGGCAGAAATGTGGGTACAATAAAGAGATCTCATTGCATATGACTCTGTACACGAGGTCTAGGGTGCCATGCCACAACAATATTTGGTTTTACAGATGATTTAGGAAGACTTTTGTTTTGTAGCACCTGTTGCCAGGCACACAGACACACTCATGCCCCAATCTTTACATTAGTGTTATGTGGGATGGCTAAGGTTTCAGCATCTAACCTTGGTTTTATTAAGTAACAAACAAACAAACAAATCGAAGTCATTTAAGAGTAAGCCAATACATTCTTAAGTTTAAAGGAAAAGACACAAAACAGGAAGAGGTCAAAGAGCTTTGACTAAGAGATCACACCCATGGAGTTAGCAGCACCACATAGCTGCCTCTTGTCCTCACTCCGGTCCCTACATCAACCTAAAAGCACCACCCTGCTTTCCAGCATCACTCATTATGGCTTTGCCTCTTTCTAGTCTTTATCCTTGGGTATTTGGTTTCACGAGGACCTTTCAGGACAGTCTCACTGTTGTAAGTTGTAAATGTTAGGGATTTTTATGCACACCCCAGTTCCTGAATAGGCATGAAGACTGTATTTATTTATAAGCTTTTGGCCTTATAGCTAGGCATTGTTCCCCTCGTTCCTAGTTACCTCTCCTTTCTTCTCAACCTGCTTATTCCTTCGTGTCCGTCAGGATGAATCTTCCGTGCCTGACTCCTTCCTGGAGTCCCTCTCCCTCTCTGGAAGTTCCACCGTACTATTCTGCGTATTGCTGTAGGTCATAGGCTTTTTATTTTAACCAATCGGAAGGTGACAGAGAATATTGTCCAGAAAATACTAAGGCAGGAGATGGTTACCTAAATCAGTCAGGTCTCTGCTGGTTCAGAAACCAACATTTGAATAATACAAGGATAATCTTTATACAATGCACAAAAACATTACTCCAACAGTAAGTAGCAATTATATGCTTTAATTTTTATTGGTCTATATTGCCATTACATAAATATATGTAATGCATACAACAATACATGTGTTGTACTCATTTCTGCTAGTTTTCGAATTTAGTTATTTCTAATTCTTCTGTACACTTTGATCTTACAGCCTTTTCTTTTGCTCCAGGCTGTAGTGGCAACAACTGCTCATAGCTCCAGGATTCCCACTGGGACTCTGGCATTACATGGCTAGAACCATCCAAGTTCTGGACAAGAGAATGGAAGACAGAACACACATGCTAGTCGGTTAGAAACTGCCATAAGATATTCTGTTCACATTTCATTGGCCACCATTTCATTGGTCACCTGGCCAAATGTAATTGTAAAGTTGGGACATGATCTCCATAGCTAAATGTCTGTCTTAGTTGAGGTTTCATTCCTGTGAACAGACACCATGGCCAAGGCAACTCTTACAAAAGGACAACATTTAATTGGGGCTGTCTTACAGGTTCAGAGGTTTTAGTTCATGATCATCGAGGCAGGAGCATGGCAGCATCCAGGTAGACATGGTACTGAAGGAGCTGAGAGTTCTACATCTTAATCTGAAGGCAGTCAGGAGAAGATTATAGTATCCAGAAAATACATCAAAGTGAGGTTCAAAATTATGGGGAATTTACAGATTCAGATCCTAGGATTTGCCCTCTTCTCAGCATGAACAATCTGATAGTTTTCCGGAACGGCTAGCTTGGTGGGATTCACCCCCAGCCTTGGGTAAGTGTTAGAGTAAGTGCTGGAAGGAAGAAGCAGTGTTACCACAATGCCTCATTTCTAGATGGCTCCAAATTCTTTCCTTTGCAAGTTTCCCACTGGGAAGAGGGGGAGGGAGGAGGGAGAATGACTACACAGGGAGGAAGTTACTCTTTCGTTATTATTATTTTTGTATTTTTATTAACACAGCCTTTATATCCCGATTGCAGCTACCCCTCCCTCTTCTCCTCCTAGTCCCCGCCCCCTCTCTCCTCCTCAGCATCCACCCCTCTCCTCTTCTAAGTCCTGCTATGTATCAGACTTAATTCTAAATGCTTGAGGCACTACTCTTTCTATGGAGGCCACATGCTAATGTGAAAGAAACTTTAAAAATGTGTACTTTGGGCTAGCAAGATAACTCAGCGGGTACGAGCCCCGGGTTACATCTTTGGGATGTAATATGTAATATGTAATAGAAAGAGACAATTCTCCCTTGCAAGTTGACCTCCACACATCTACCATGGTGCACATGTGCACACACAGAGAGACACACATACATACCATAAATGTAAATTAAAAATAATTAATGTTGCTTGGCGTGGTGGTGCATGCCTTTAATTCCAGCACTTGGGAGGCAGAGGCAGGTGGGTCTCTGAGTTCAAGGCCAGCCTGGTCTACAGAGGGAGTTCCAGGACAGCCAGGGCTACACAGAGAAACCTTGTCTTGAAAAACCAAAAAAGATAAAAAGTAAAAAATAAATTAATGTTTATATTATCTAGCAAGAGTTAATGTTTATAATTTCTATGTGGTGGAAAATACTCTGAAGAGCAAAAAGGAGGACAGCACTAGAGTAACAGGACTCTTTAGCTCAGTCATTAAGTTTCTGCTAAGTGGTGATAACTGACTTCATGGATTGACTTCATATTGCTGCTGTAACAGATTGCCAGAGACTTGGTGACTTAAAATACGACTACACATTTACAGATATATAATCTCATAATTATGCAAGGCAAAGGTCACAGGTCAAAGGTCCTAAGTGTGTCTCACTGGGCCACAATGAAGCTACTGGAAAGCTACATCCTTAGGCTCCAAGAAGAAGCCAAGTCCTTCTCTTTGCCAGCTTTAAGAGGCTCTTGCATGCTCTCCTTAACCAGTGACCTTCCTTCTCCAGTGAAAAGCCACAGAGGGTTTCCAGGCCTGTCTCTGCTGCTGCTGCCCGCTCTCCTGTCCCCTCATAATTAGAGTCACCCTTGTGAGTATGGGGAACTTACCTGGGTGTTCCACGCTCATCTGCTCAGCTCTGGATGCCCTACCTAACAGCACCTGCAATTCCTTGTGAGGTAATGTAATTTACTTAGAGGTTCTAAGGACCAGGAAGTGGGCATCTTCGGGGGCCATGCTTCCACTTTTCTCAGTCCCACACTATGAACCCTGGCAGCCGTGCAACAGGACGAACATGAGTGAAGACCATGGAGCAGGATGAGCGAGAGTGGAGAGTGGACTTTCATGGGCGCAGAGATATGGAGATAGGGCCACATCTCTGGAATCTCATTTTCTAGAATTTGGAAAGGAGGTTTACATTGTGGACCTATCATGTGTCAGAAGTAAAACATCCTAAGTCACACAACAGCTGTTCCATTCTTGCTCATAGAAAGAATGACTTATGGCCTAACCCTGACACCTCCTCAAAGTTTCCAAAAATATATACTCCATAAAAACAAAAAAAACAGCGAATTGGGCCTAATGCGTTTTTAATACCTTTGAAGCGTTTTGTTGGAAACACCTGTCTTTGGATTGGATACTGAAATCCATAAACATTGATCCTGAAAATCACACAAGCCTTTCTCTATCGGCACAGGGCAGCTGAGTGAGTGTTGGAAGGCAGAACATGAGGAAGGAAATGACACCGGAGGGGAGGGTCCTTTAGAGTCTCCAGAAAACAGACTCCTTTAGCACATGAATAAGTAGAGTTTCTTTTTTTTTAAGTGAAAAAATAGGTTCAATTGGAAAGCAAAAATTAATCTCATTTTTTCAAATCAGCATGATCAAATCAGTAGTTCTCCAAATTTTGCTTTGAAGAGCATTGATTATCTCAAACCAAACACTTAGCTATTCTTTCTTCATAAATAAATAAATAAATAAATAAATAAATAAATAAATAAATCTTCTTTCTCTGATGATGTCCTCAGTCTGCGGGAACCTAAATGTTTATGGGCACACCCTGGCCTGCACCACAGACTACAGTCTATAGCACGTTCCATGTGTATAATGTCAGCACAGTGCTGGGACTAACAGCCACCCGTTCCCATGCTCTCTGAACTGTAACAGCCCAGGAGAAGACATCATCTTGCCCCAAAGAATGCTGTGCAAGTTATTGTGTGTGTGGCTAAGTTGGCCCCTTCCCCCTAGACAAACTATGTGGTTGCTTAACTTTGCTTGTTTATTTTAATATCCCTAATATCTTTAATATATAATATAAGCATAATGACAAATGCAGCCATACATATTTTTAAAAATCATCCCCAGCATATTCTTTACAAAGGAGCAATTGTTGGGTATGTCTATTGGATCTTTCTGGACTTGCCACTCTTTGTGATATGATATAGTGTTGCCTCATACTGAATCATAATTCATGTATCTGTCTGATCTAGTTTCCCTGGCAAATGGCTTTACAGTGCCCACAGTATTGTATGCCTCGCCCTTTTCTCTTTGCTCAGTGTCCTGAGCACCTTCCATGGCCGAGAGTCAGCATTTTAAAGAGCCCCCTCTGAAGAACTGCAGACCTCAGAGTTTCTCTGTGGTTCCATGCACGCCTTTATTGAAAGAGGAAAGTTGCTAAGTTACTGCCTTGTGTCCAGGAAGCCTCTTTGAAAACAGAAAGGCTGTGTGTGTATGTGTGTGTGTGTGTGTGTGTGTGTGTGTGTGAGAGAGAGAGAGAGAGAGAGAGAGAGAGAGAGAGAGAGATTCAGCCACACACATTGTGCTTTGCCTTCCAGAGTCAGGCTTTCCTTATCACATCATCTGCTGAGATCACCAAAGAACTTGGAAAATTTGAACCAGTGCCCACATGCCTCTTGTAGCTGAAGAACAGAGCTCTTGAATCTGTTATCTCAGTAAATCTCATTTGAACAGCCAATTCCCCCACACCCCGCTATGGAATTTCTGCAAGGAAATACGTTGAAAATGACATAATTTGAATCTGTAACCATAAGTTACCAGCAAAGGGGCATACCATGCTTTCAAAGGTAGAGGAGCCTTGAGATTGGTAACATGGGCATTTTTTCAGACTTTACAATGTGGCAACTGCCTTTACTTTTCAGAGGGCATGAAGACATGAGTCTCTGAACACATGTGGCCAGTCCTTCACAGAACCTAATATCTCAAAATATGGGATAAAATTCAGATTCTTATCAAATTCATACAAAGCTGGGCTTTGAAAAGTCACGAGTCTAAGTTATTGTCTCTAAAAGGTGATGGCCCTCCCTCACTTTTTAAAATTATTTACTATTTTTTTTACGTTTTTCTATTTATTATTTATTTACTCACTTTAACTCATCCTAGACTTCCCATCCCTATGCACTTCTCTTCTCCTCTGAGAAGGAGGAGGACACCCCTGGGCACCAACCCTGGCATCCCAAGTCATTGCAGGACTGGGCACATGCTCTTCCACTGAGACCGGACAAGACAGCCCCCGTTAGGGGAACAGTACCCACAGGCAGGCAACAGAGTCAAGGACAGCCCCTGCTCCTTTGGTTCCCTTTCTCAGTCGTGTGTGTGTGTGTGTGTGTGTGTGTGTGTGTGTGTGTGTGTGTGTTTCGAGACAGGGTTTCTCTGTATAGCCCTGGCTGTCCTGGAACTCACTTTGTAGACCACGCTGGCCTCGAACTCAGAAATCCGCCTGCCTCTGCCTCCCAAGTGCTGGGATTAAAGGCGTGCGCCACCACGCCCGGCTCCTTTCTCACTCTTAAACAAAGCAGATGTCCATCTGACCTCTGTTCTCTGAGACAATGGTGTGTCTCTCCTTAAAGGACCCATCCCATGAACACACGACAGGATAATGCTTTTCTGGTTGTTTTGGTATGCCCTGGCCTTGGAGGTGGCTGGTTTGGTTTGGTTTGGTTTTAGTTTTGGTTTAATTTAATAATTAACACTCTCTTATAGAAGAGAAATGCAAGCTGAAACCCAGTTTTCTTCACCAGCAATAGTCTGATCTTAGGGAGAGAGTGTCTATGGTGTGTGGACTGTAAGCTTCAATATGAAACAGACTTGCTCGCTTTGTCTGGAGACATCTTTGTTAAGCTATAATGGCATGCTGTATGTGATTCACTCCAACTTGGTTTTGAGATCAAGTTTCTCAACTTCTCTAGGCCTCAGCCTTCCTCTCTATAGAAGGGGAATGAAACTCATACAACCCTCTGATTTGTTAAACAAATAAAATGCATGTGCATAGCCTGAAACATGAAATTAAATGAAAGCAATAACAGAAAAAAGAATGGTTCATCTTTCCACACTCAGTCTTAACGTTGAACTCTCTGGACAGAGAGATTCTGTTGTTCTGATTTTCCAATTAGATGATGGAAATATTTATCTTGTCAATTTATGGTATTTAAAGGCCCGAAGTCAGTTCAGTTGGAGGCTGTATCAGACTCTCGCTCCTGATGGAAATTAGTTGATGACAGATTAGGGATTTGGATCCGTGGGTGGTCCCTATTATCACAGGGATAATATATCCTGTAGGGAGCACATATCTTATGTGCTCACTCAGTGGTATGGCTTTGGCAGAGACCCTCTGTTGTCCCCTAAGGCTGGGTGATGCAAAGTCCTGACAGGCTCCAAGGATCCCAGGGGTCTCCTTTGTCATTTAGTGCTCCAGAAGTCACTTGCTATATACTTCTGCTTTTCTCCTAAAGGCAACAGGGCACCTGCAGATTTTAATTCTCCAGGGCCCCTGGCAGGACAAGGGGCATGATCTTATTGTCACTCTCAGACTGCAAAAAGCAGCCTCCCACCCACCCCTACCCCAGGATCCTTGAGGGTCAAAGGAGAAGCCAAGCACTGTTCTAAACAGTCCCACGCTACCCAAACTCTCTCTGCTCCCGTTTCTTGCGAAGGTTCCCTGGACAGCAAAAGAAGATAGGCCTTTTGTTCTTTCTATTGATTTCCATTCATATCGAATAGGTGCCAGCCTTAGGCAAATAAAGGACCTTCAAGTGCAGGGTTGCAAGGGAAATGAGCTGAAGGAAAACAAGTGGGACTGTGCTTGCAGGTGGCTGTGTTGCGTTACCCATCACAGGAGCCAGGAGCATCCTGTGTTTATATCACTCCACATCTCATAACTCCTCACCTCCCCTACCTTAAAAAAAAATCTCCACTTATTTTTCTAAATTCAGGTTTGCAGCTTTTTTTTTCTTTCTTGGAAGAGAAAGCATGTAGCATGCAGAGAGTCATAATTCAAGCTTTGAAACTCTTGTCCCTGCTTTCTGTTGCCCTTCTTTGAGCTCAATCATAGTGTACACAAAGCACTTACCCTGTACAAAAGATATAGGACAAATAGAGTGCCCCCTCCTCACAATTTACATGCTGAGTGTCCCCCTGGCTTCCTGGACCTGAGATCATGACCTTGTTTGGGAATAGGGTGATCAGTTCATTTAAGATGGTGGGTCCTTATTCTAAAATGGCCAATGTGATGTCTTTAAATAAGGAGGAGATGTAGACACAGACTGGAAAGAGGAAGGTACAGGGTCGGCGATGCTTCTCCTAGCCAAGGATAGCTAGAAGTTGATATCAAACTACTAGAAATCAGGAGGAAAGCTGGGAACACACTCAACCTTTGGCAGGAAGAAATTCTGCCAACACCTTCTCTTGAACATTCAGCTCCAAGAACCATGAGATAATGCATTCCCAACATTTGAACTGCCAATTTGTGGCACTTTGTGAAGTCAGCCCTGGAACCTAATACATGGAACAAATGGTCTATCTTCCCAGTCCACCTACTTCTCATCCTCCCTCCTCAACTTCTGAAGGAGCAGCCATGTTGAACAACGTGTCACCCTCCCCTGGTGAGAGTCCACTGGCAACCAATGTCTGAGAGCAAAGAGAAGGTCTCTAATGACTTCAGCTGAAAACATAAATCACAGGAACCGCCAACAACCTTGTTCCCACCCAGAAGAAAGGCAGTCAGCCACAGGACAAGGCTAGCACCCAGATCTGCGGAGGCCAGTCTGGGAGACAGAGAGCTAGCTGGTCGCTCTCCAGCTCTGGGCTCCCTCTGTGCCTGAAAAGACCTCAGCTGAATCTGAACTTGGCTCTGACTTGAATTCCAGCAAGCTGTAATGACCGCCCAGTAAATTCATCTTTTCACTAAACCTGATTCTTATTAGGCTTATGAGACTTACAATCCAGACTTCTACTTAATATATTCTCCAAAATTTATGCCCTCTCATTTTTCACAGTGAGTGGAAGACTGCTACTCTGTAAGCAACTGTGTTCTTACAAGCTCAATGGTGCAGGATCCAGAAAAGAACACTAGTAAGAGTTAATGAGAAAGAATGTGTTAGTTCATGACGACGTATCTGAGGGAAATCAACTTAAAGGAGAAAAGGTTTGCTTTGGCTTGTGGTTTCAGTCTTTTGCCACTTGGCCTGGTTGCCAATAGGCCTGCAGTCAGAGAGTACAATGCATCCTGGCAGGAGGGTGTGGTGGAGAAATGCCACCCAGTCCATCCATGGCAGGCAGGAAGCAAAGAAAATGATAGGAAAGAGCTCAGGTCCCAATACCATTCAAGGACACACCCACAACGACCTACTTCTTCTAAATGGACCCCATGGAGAAGCTCTTCCACCTCCAGGACCAACATCCTGCTGTGTTATGAATCCATGAATGAACTAAAGCATTCGGAAGGTCAACGTTCTGAGGATCCAGTCACCTCCCAAACATCCCACCTGTGAACTCTGCTGAACTAGGGACCAAATCTTCAACATTGTGCTTTCTTAAAGCATTCTTCTTTAGGTGAAATGTTAAGCCAACATAAAATGCAAGAAATTAGCATAAAATCTTAAGCTTTTAGAGTAGACCCCTAAGGTTATCTATGAGCAGGAAACTTCATGAATATATATGAATGCTTGTTGTATATCAGATCAGCCCTATCCCTTCGTCCAGATGCCAGTAGACTCATATTACACATTAGGTTTATGTTCGTGTTATTCGCCTTGTGATAAACATATTGTACTCTCAGACGGAAGACCTATTGGCAACCAGGCCAAGTGGTTCAGGACTCTGCACAAGAGAGCATGCGCTGTTTAGTACATAAGTAATAAGGCCTTCTCCTAACAGCGCATTATCATGTTTTTTTTTTCATTCTCAGAAATACTTGGTTTTAATTTTGATTTATGCACGTTTTGATGACTTCTGATATGTGTAGATTCAGTCTCAAAGACTCACAGCTGTGGATCAGAGGATAAGCAAATGAAATCCTCACATGGCTTTGCATGCTAACTGAGGAATGTGTGAGTTTCCTGACCCAGCATAACATTTTTTCCCCTTGAACTTGGTCAAGAGCCTGTTAACTGTTTATAATCATATGCAGTTTCTGTGAGCCAAAAATCCAAGCCTGGATGATATGCTTTGCCTCATCAAAGCTTTGCCTCAGAGTTTCATATGAAATGACCATGTGTCAAAGGCAACAATGAGAAGCAACACATTCTTTAAGAGTTTCGGCCCAGCAAGAGGAAGTTAGACTATTTAAGGGTGTGGCTTTGAAGGAGTATTGAGACACTGGTTCCTCCTCTTCCTCTCTATCATTTCCCAGCTGCTGTGAGCCTCAAGTTTTCTCTGTCTTGGGTTACTTCCATGGTATACTATCTCACCACAGGCTTAACTGATGATTAAATCCTCTGAAACTGCGAGGAAATAAAGCTTTCTACTTTTTAAGTCAATTGTGTCAGGTGTTTTGTTACAGTAAAGGAGGTCTAATATCTAATATGAGATTTGACTAGAGATAAATCTAAAATATTCACCTCTGAGGTGGCATTGTATTGCTTGTAGTTTGGTGTTTTGTGGATGGCATATGACCTTGGTCCTTTGTGCATATTCTTGACACAACAGCTAGCTTCATGGTGTAAGTAATCCAATGAAGCAAAAACAGAAGCTGTAGTTAGTTATGGTGGCAAATGCCTGTCATCCCAACACTTTCAAAGTAAAGACAGGGGATAGTGAATTTGAGGCTAGCTTGTGCTACATACTGAGTTCAAGTTGACTATGGGCTATATATGAAGATTCTGTCTCAAAACAAAGTCACAACATAAAAAAGATAGAAATAGAAAATGTTTGTGACCTAGCCTTGGGTGTCGTTTCTACATATTGATTACATGAGTCAACACCATTAGTGTGGAAGGTTGACAAAAACTAAGAGAGAAAATGATAACTAGGGGGTCTTTGAAAGTCTTACTTTTTTACTCTGTGTATTAATGAAAATCCTTATGTAAAATACCTTTAAAACAAATACTTAAGAAGAATTTAATAAATCAATAACAGTTATAGTATTCCAGGATCAGAAAGAACTTGGCTATCAACCAGATTAACTTGGTCTCTGAGACCAATAATCTAATAATGCTTTTTTTTTTTTTTTTTTTTTACTTCATACAGCAAATTAGTGACCAAAGCAGGCTTAGATCTGGTTCCTCTGGCTTCTGCTTGGGGCTTGTAACAAATAGTCCTGGAACTCAGTGTCCATTCTGACTTCTCTCTGCTAGCACACCTTCCTACTGTAGACTCTGGAGACACTAAGCCCAGGATTCCCCTCCCCTCCCCTCCCCTCCCCTCCCCTCCCCTCCCCTTCTTTCCTCATCTTTCTCTCCCTTCTCTTTTCCTGTCCGTCTGCCTCCTATCAGAGCATGGCACAGTGATCCTGGAAAGATGCTGGTACTTTGATCTTGATTCTTCCAACCTCTATAACTATGAGAAATACGTTTACTTTCTTTGTAAATGAGCCAATCTTCTGGACTTTCTGCTATAGCAGCACCAAAAGACTAAAACAGTGGTCATGGTGGAGTAGGGCTGTTCTGGGTCAGAATCATCTGAAGTCTTTCTGCTCTCCCCACTGAAGTGGTGAATGCCAAGCTTTAGGGCTCAGAGGAGTTATTGTGACCTAGCAGGTACAGCGTGGCTTTAAGGCTAAGGATTACAGGAGTGGTTCCATATCTTCAAGAGCAAATTAACTGATGTGTTCCTAAAGCCAAGCATTCCAGTGGTGACCTCATAGTCGGCAGGCTAAGTGAGAGTGAGAGAAGCAGGTTGTCTTCTGGAACCTGACTGGCACTCCCGACTAGGTCTCACTGTCACTGGGAGCTAGCCTGGCTCTGGGAGGCAGACTATGGTCTTCTGTTTTACATAAGCAAGTTCCTAAAATGAGAGATTGGCCAAGGTTTTTCTGTTGACCATAAGAGATGAAGTCATGAACAAGAGCACTCTGTGTCATGTCTGATCACAGGTGAAAGTCTGAACATCATCCAGACCACAAAAAAAAAAAAAAAGACCAAACATCCCTTCTTGTAACCTGAGAGTTCTGGTTCATTGCCAGTGAGAAGCGCAGCCTCCCCCTCTTCTAGGTTAGCTTCACTTGGACACCTGGTTCACATTCCTGGCAGCATCTAACCCAGACCAAACCCCATTGCCTTCACCTCTCCCCGCAGCGCTGACCGCAAGCCTCTGTCCTTCTGAACCTCCTCTTTCTTAGAGGGCTCCGCAGGGCTCCCCATGATTTGTGGTTCCTTTCCCTGAGAAAAATTATGACTTGCAGCTTACTCAGACGCTCTTTGGCTGGAAGACATTAAAATACAGTGCCTGCATTGAAAACCTTGGGCCTTTTAAATGTTAAATGTTATTTACAGTTACTACAATGTTATAGTTACATCCTATGAATACCAATCTTGTACACAATTATTTGTTATATGTGCTACTTCATAAAAGTAAACATGCCATTAGACCTGTTTTATGTCACCCAAAACAGCAATTAGGTGTATAGAGAAAAAGAAAGAAAGAAAGAAAGAAAGAAAGAAAGAAAGAAAGAAAGAAAGAAAGAGAAAGAAGGAGAGAGAAAGAGAGAGAGTAATAAATGAAGGGGAAATTATAAGCACACACGGTATTAAAAATTAGACATAACCAATCATAGTTAATTGGGTAACAATGCAATTTCTTTTCTTTCCTTTTTTTCTTTTTTGGTGTGTTTATACTTTTTTCCAATTTTTTATTAGGTATTTACTTCATTTACATTTCAAATGCTATCCCAAAAGTTCCCTATACCCCCCTTCGCCCCCCGGCTCCCCTACCCACCCACTCCCACTTCTTGGCCCTGGTATTTCCCCTGTACTGGGGCATATAAAGTTTGCAAGACCAAGGGGCCTCTCTTCCCAATGATGGCCAACTAGGCCATCCTCTGCTACATATGCAGCTAGAGACACAAGCTCTGGGGGTACTGGTTAGTTCATATTGTTGTTCCACCTGTAGGGTTGCAGACCCCTTCAGCTCCTTGGGTGCTTTCTCTAGCTCCTCCATTGGGAGTCCTGTGTTCCATCCATTAACTGTCTGTGAGCATCCATTTCTGTGTTTGCCACGCACTGGCATAGCCTCACAAGAGACAGCTATATCAGGGTCCTTTCAGCAAAATATTGCTGGCATATGCAATAGTGTCTGCATTTGGTGGCTGATTATGGGATGGACCCCCAGATGGGGCAGTCTCTGGATGGTCCGTCCTTTTGTCTCAGCTACAAACTTTGTAACTCCTTCCATGGGTGTTTTGCTCCCAATTCTAAGAAGGGGCGAATTGTCCACACTTTGGTCTTCATTCTTCTTGAGTTTCATGTGTTTTGCAAATTGTTTCTTGTGTATTCTAAGTTTCTGGGCTAATAGCCACTTATCAGTGAGTGCATATCATGTGAGTTTTTTTGTGATTGGGTTACCTCACTCAGGTTGATACCCTCCAGCTCCATCCATTTGCCTAGGAATTTCATAAATTCATTATTTTTAATAGCTGAGTAGTACTCCATTGTGTGAGTGTACTACATTTTCTGTATCCATTCCTCTGTTGAGGGACATCTGGATTCTTTCCAGCTCCTGGCTATTATAAGTAAGGCTGCTATGAACATAGTGGAGCATGTGTTCTTATTACCAGTTGGAACATCTTCTTGGTATATGCCCAGGAGAGTTATTGCTGGATCCTCCAGTAGTACTATGTCCAATTTTCTGAGGAAGCACCAGACTGATTTCCAGAGTGGTTGTACAAGCTTGCAATCCCACCAACAATGGAGGAGTGTTTCTCTTTCTCCACATCCTCTCCAGCATCTGCTAATGCAATTTCTTAAATGTTCCCAATATGCCAGGCACTTGTATGTTGGGCATTGGGCTATACACAGACAGCTTGGTCTCCAGTTGAGCTGAGGTGTGGAACCCCAGGACCTGGTGGTGATAATTCATCTACATGGGACGGAAGGAGTTCTCTCATGTCTCCTGGACCCTGGCTCCTGTCAAAGTTACCACCCCCTCAGCCCCCACAAGAGAAACATGGTTAGTAGTCATGTAGGCAATGTCCCAAGCCTCTGACCTTCAGGCTAAACTCCTCCCCCATTGCCTAGCAACAGTAAAGATAACAGCATACCATAAGAGGGGCTGCTTGGCCCCACCTCACTCCTCTTACTCCCCTTACACTCTTCTTACTTTCTCCTCTCCTCTCTTCCTCTCTCCCTCTTACTCTCTAGTCTTTTCTCTCTCTCTCTCTCCTTTTCCCCCTTCTCTCCTCTTGGCCATGGTAGGTCTCTCTCTCTCTCTTTCTACATTCTCTCCTTTCTCCCTCCTTTCTACAATAAAGCTCTAAAACCATAGACTATCTCTGTCCATCAAGGCCACAGTGCTAGGAAGATGGGATAGGCTTTCTCCTAATGAGCCGTTTCTAATCTCCTGTCCAAAGGCCTTCCTGTGCTCCAGTCAAGGCCCGCTGTGCTTACTCTCCTGGGAACCTCTCTCCCTCAGCCCTCTCTCCCATAACCCCGGGGCTACAGGGTGTTGTCCCAGGGACCCGGTCCTGGGCTGCCCCCATCCACCCCCCGCTGAGTGGGGTCAGTGGCTTAGATACCCACCTGGGGCCGAGTGGAAAGCATCTGGCAGCCCTCCCTCCTCTGCCTGCCCAGAGCATAGGAAGAACTCTGGCCGGGTGCGGGTTATCCTCCCCTTCCCCTCTTTCCCCTGACCTTTTTAGTTCCTACACTTGTAATAGTCATTTATATACAACACCGACAACCAGTTAACTAAACTACAAAGTAGGTATTTTAATTCCTACTCTGGAGATGAGAAGCCGATGCTTCTAATGCCTTCATTAAGCCTAGGTTGGCAGAGGCTTCTCACTTGAAGGATAATACTTCTTCCAAACTCAAGTGGCTGAAGACAATCTGTGGACACAAGAGAAGTCAAAATAACTGGGTGTTTCTGAGGGAAAACAAAATGCCAAGCTGGAGAGATGCCACAGCAGTTAAAGGGCTTTCCACGAAAGCCAGAGGACCAGAACTAGATCATCAGCGCTCATGTGGATGCTGAGTGGCTATGGCAACCCACCTGCAATTCCATCCTCGGAAGATCTAGACAAGGGGTACCCAGATTCCCACCCCCTCCCTTTAGCCTGTCTCCCAGAAACCTTGCTAGCAAGATTAGCTGTTTGGTGAGATCTAGGTTTGACTGGGAGACCCTGCCTCAATGAATAAAGTAGAAGAAGCTTGAAGAAGATTCTTGATATCAACTTTGGGCGTGCATACACACACACACACTTGTGTATTCATGTACTCACATATATACATGCACACATCCCACAGATGTACAGATGTAAAATATCCCATTTTTTTCTAAGTACAAGGTCTTTCACCATAGTATTGTCAGACTAAGAAATGATATATATTAACAATGCTTAATGAGACTCTTTTATGAAGAAGTATTTGAGAAATCCCTGACTGGGGTATTCTCAATTTAAAGCTGGAAGACTTCTCACATAGGAAGTAGGTTGCTTTGTTTTGTTTTCTACTCTGTCCTGGAAGAAATATGAAATCAACAAAAATAAAAATCTAAACCAGTTACATGAAAATCTATGAGCATCTTTTCTAAAAGGTAACTTTCATATGAAGTAGGTCAGAATGTTCTGTCTGCTCTTTAGTAGTAAATAGAGGAAAGGAGTCTCCTGGATGGAAGAAATGTCTTCTCCTCACACAGCATGAGTGTACAAGTGAACGGACATTACCTACAGACATGCTGCATTAGAAGAAGGTTTTGTTGTCTGTTTGTTTTGTTGTCTGTTGTTGTTTTGGTTTTGCTTAGACAAGGAAATTCAAATTTTTAAACCTGACAGTGGTGGCGCATGCCTTTAATCCCAGCATGTGTGAGGCAGAGGCAGGCTGGTCTCTGAGTCTGAGGTCTACAGAGTGAGTTCCAGGATATCCATGGCTTCACAGAGAAATCTTGAGAAATAAAAAAGAAGAAGAAGAAAATAAGAAAAAAGAAAAAGAAAAAACAGTCCCATTTCTAATAAAGGGAGGAAGTAAAGGAGGTTTCCTGGACAAGGGAAATGTAATAGACACTTGTAATATTTACATTTGGTTTTGCAATCTCACCCATACACGGGAAGACAGGAAACTTAGTCGAGTAAATAAAACAACATTCAAGTTTCCGAACTTTTACGTATTTAATTCAATTTTACTTTTCCACTTTCTTTGAAATAGTTTGTGAAAGATGACATTGCAGCCATGCCCTCCTCTAGGGGAAGAGGAAAGGACCTGAATCTGCTAGATCATTCCCTGGAAAGATGGACTCTGACGAGCTCAACACAGGGCGGTGCTGGGATGCCCAGTGTTCCCATTTGACTATTGCCTTTTTTTTTTTTCTGTAGAAAACACTCAGAAAGGAGTGTGCTTAACCCTTGACTTAACTTTGTCATTCAGTGACAACCTTGGTTCAAGGGGCCTGCCAGTGACTCAGGTCGAATAGATCAGTGGGTCTCAACAAGTGCATCTCAACCTCTGTGACGGTCAACCAACCCTTACACAGGGGTTGCCTAAGATCATCAGAAGACACAGATATCTACATTATGACTCGTAACAGTTGCAAACTCACAGTTAGGAAGTAGCACCAAAAAGAATCTTGTGGTTGCTGGTCACCTCAACGTGAAGAACCATATTAAACAGAGGTAGCATTAGGAAAGTCCAGAGCCACTTCGCTAGAGGGATGGGAGAACAGGAAGATGGAAGGACAGCGGTGTGTTACTCCGGTTGTAAGTCACAAACATCTGAATTCCGTGGCTAAGGCTACAGTGGGCAAGGGTACCGGTGGTGGGATCAGCAAAAGTCTTGCGCGCGCTCGACTGGCCAGGAAGAACGACGCTGCAACAGGATCCTTCTGCACACGTTTATTAGGAGAGCTTGATTGTAGAGGCGAAAAGACCCCGAGCCCAGAACTGGTGCTGCTTTTATAGGCCTAGGAGAGGCGTGTCTTACACCCGGATTGGTTATGCACTATGCCTCATTTGCATGTTCCTCATCTGATTGGCTACTCTCTCTCAGTACCTCACAGAGCCTCATTATCATACCTCATTTGCATGTCTCACATCTGATTGGTTATACTCTCAGTACCTTACAGAACCTCATTATCATACCTCATTTGCATGTCTCACATCTGATTGTTTATACTCTCAGTACCTTACAGACCTCATTATCATGCCCGGGCCAGGCAGTGTCTTTGCAAAAAACTTTACTGCATATGTACACATTGGTTGTTTGTCCAATCTTATGCGTGGTGGCCAGCAGTAGTCAGTGCCACTCTGCAACGGCACATGTGGCTTCCCACACAAAAGGGGAAGAACAATTAAGTTGTCCAGGAAAGCAGGGATGCAGATGGAATTCAGCAGAATGAGTGTCAGGAAGTCAGCATCTCTCGAATTGTTCGCTTGAATGAACGAAGCAACTGGAGGGATAGTAAACCCTCTCCAACTTTCCCTTCTTATACATTCCAGTTGTTTCTGTCTGGGAAAACATGGCCACTGACTGACAGTAAGGTTTACACCAGCTAACTTCTGCTGCTAAGGGGCAAAACGTTCTAAAGCCATGATGCTCCCTCTGTTCCAGGTAGAAAAGCCCTGCAGGCAAACTATGCCTGCCAAGATCGGGGCCTCTGTCTCCAGGCTGGCAAACTGTGGGCCAGTGTGGCAAGTTCACGTAGGAACACCTGAGTTGCCAAACTATGGCGGGTGTGGGGCCAGGTATGGGAGTCTGGGCTTCCAGTTAGCCTAGGGCTATGTCATCAGCCTGCAGAGAGGAATGCTGTTAGAGATGGGCCTTAGGAAACACGTTTGCGCCTCTGTTGGTTTGCTGAAGCTGTCATAGCAAAGGTCTCAGAAGGCTGCAGTAAGTGGCTTAAACACAGAATGGTTTCATAGCCTTTCCGCAGTTTCAAAGTCCAAGACTGCGGTGTCCGTGAACTGGCTTCCTTCGAGGACTTCCTCTTTGGCTTCTTGGCTTCAACACAGTTTTGCTTCTGCCTCTGTCTGTACCTTAGTCCCTTCCTGTAAGGGAACAAATCAGATTAGATTAGTGTCTAAGTCTATCGATCATTTTCACTTAATTACTCCTTAAGGACCCTCAATCCCCAAATCACATATTTTTTTTGAGGTAGCAGGGTGTTAGGATTTCAACTTGTGAAGTTGAGTCAGGTAAATTTAGCTCACCCGTCTCCAGTGAGAATATTATCAACTGTGTTCACTGTGTTATGCTTTCAATGTTTTCTGACTTGGACATCTGAGCAAAGGTGGCTACATATTAGAGAATTGTCACTGTGGTTTGCCCAGATGGTCTCATCCCCCCACCCCCGTTCTTCCCGACTTTCCTAAGACTCATTTGCTGATGTTCAATCCAATGAGAGCTCTTGTGTAGGAACAGTGAAACTGCATCTCATGTGACTGCCTTTTACATTTCTCACTTACAGGTTGCCTAACTGTGATATGAGTCTTGGTGTACCATATACATATTCCGTATAGAATAAAGGGAGCTACTAATGGTATGGTAGATAAATAAACTCATAATTCATCTACTATATTACATTAGTGGAGGACATTTTGAGGGAAAGCAGAAATGGCTCAGATGCTAATAATAAATGTGTTTTTGCAGTGTATCACCTCAAATCATTTTGGGAAAGAAGTCGTGTCTACAGACACTTGTATAAATGGGGAAAAACAAGATTTGTCACAAAGTATTTTTAAAGCCAACAGTAGCTAGGAAAAAAAAATCAATGCCCAAATTAGCACAAACTGGTTTTAAAAAAAAAAGCATGCCTAATTGATTTTTCCATATATTTGCCTTAGGCAGACAAAATATGGGAGGAAGTGGACCATTGCCAGACCTGAGCTCCATCAACTTCTATTAATGGACAATGACGCCATGTTGGCTCCCAGCCAGGCCCCAGTGCACTTAGCCTGGCTGGGTGGAAGCAGGCATTGCATCAGAAACAATGCAGAACTCCAAGGAGTGCTGAGACATGGGCCTGGAGATGGCTTCCCGTGACAACGAAGAACTCATGGCACCCGTGAGGTGACCTCTTGGTTGGGGTGAACTGACCAACACTAAGGATGAGCAAAGTCCACTGATCTGCCAAGTCACAGAGCTTTGGCATTCCGAGCAGCTGGGGTGGACGTTAACCCCTCGCCCTGGAAGCCATTCGTTTTGTCCCATTCAGTCAGAGCAGCAGACTCACAAATGCCTTTACTAAGATGTATTGGTCTTTTTCTGAATTCTCTGCTTTACAGATTATCCCAAATTACACTCAGTAGTTTGCCCTAGCATGGACTCCAAATGGCATTCTAAAGAGAATCTAGAGAGTGCCCCTAAGAGTGAGCTAGTGTGACAATATTCTGTCCTCAAGCTGCTGTGGACAGATGCTGTGACATCCGCTCCCTGAGTTAGAGCACAGGAGACACAGGGTCAGGGAGGGGTTGGGGCTGGGTGGACATAACGTGAACATTTGATCTGATAAAGGCTTTTCAGAGTGGAAAAGCCTACAAAGACAGTGGCTGAAATGGAGCCTTCTACTGCTAAGCCCATAAGGACTTTAAAATGCAGCATGAAATATAGTCCCAGTTGACCAATGAAACCAGAAATATAGGAAAACATGGTGTAGTGTGGACTTAAACTTTAATATCAATATTGATTCTTTCATTGTCACTAACACACCGTATTTAATGCTACTAGTCAGGGGATTGAATGTGAGGTAGAGAGAAATTTTCTGGACGTCTGAAATTCTGCATTATTTTCCCAAGAATTCTTTGAATTTATAGCCACTCCAAAATTAAAAGCTTACTCCGCACATGTGTTCCAATAAAGTTGCTTTAAAATAATCAGAGAAACAAGGGGAAATATTTTTAGGGGGTACGGGTAGAAGAAAAAAGTTTGACTAAGGCTTAATAATTTGGCTAATAGAGACACGGATAGATGCAATATGCTGTCTCTTCTACTTCCATACTGGTTTAAAAGTCTCCACACTGAGTCATTAAAAAAAAAAAAAAAAAAAAAAAAAAAAAAAGCCTTAACCTGTTGTCTCCAAACAGGTGCATAGCTTTGAACAAATGCTTTTCTTCATGTGGTGTTAAAGCAGGTGTCATTGGTTCTGAGTTTGATCTGGGTACACGTTCTTAAGTATGCCATGCCATTAAAGTGGGAATGAACAGCTCTG
The DNA here is from genome assembly GCF_000001635.26 of Mus musculus. Classification (NCBI taxonomy): domain Eukaryota; kingdom Metazoa; phylum Chordata; class Mammalia; order Rodentia; family Muridae; genus Mus; species Mus musculus. Next base: position 113,510,774 of record NC_000079.6, read on the forward strand.
GTCCCTCGCCTGCCATAAAACAATACCAAAATAAATGGCAGCCATTAGTCAGTGAGCACACAGAACCCTTCTCTAGGCTTCTCCTCACTACACTACTCTTCCTCCAGCTTCCTTTTTAATTAAGAAGAATTAAGCATTCATTTAGGACCCCAAGAACCATGGGTGCCACTCATCCTTGGCACATTCTTCACCATTCATCCTTGGCACCCCCTCCTGATTATCTCCTACAATAAGTCACTCTCCAGTTCTGCTGATTTTGCTTGGTTTCTGTCTTTGTCTGTCTGACCTTAGGTCTTGTTGAAGGTTCAGACCTCTACTTCCTAACAACAGAACTATTTATACTTAGGTTACCCTTATTTGAACCATGTAGTACATGTTGATGCAGCCACAAGATGGGTGTATTAATCTGTTCATAGTATGATAACAGGCAGGAACCAGTTCGCTCAAGATTCATCTTCTAATGACCTCCCAGGAGTCCATCTCTCAGTACCACCATCCGTGTGCTAAGTTTCAATAGAGGAATTTTAGAGGGACACCAGCATTCGAATCGTAGTAATGAGGAATGTGGCTGTCTCATTCACATGACTTCCTTGCTTGGGTTTTCAACCATTCTTGGTATTACCCTACAACCTTCAAGATGAAGACTTAGCCTCTAGGCTCAAAATACAGAGTCATATCCCATACTTCAACTGCTTCTTGTTTCCAGAATGTACTGGAATATATATATCTAGGATGAAAGGAATGTATATGTATGTACTGGTCCTCCCCATCCTCTAAACCAGTGCTCCTCAACTGACTCTTTACTCCAGTTCATCATGTGGTGGTGAACCCCACCCATAAAATTATTTCATTGCTACTTCACTGTACTGGCTAGTTTTGTGTCAACTTGACACAGCTGGAGTTACCACAGAGAAAGGAGCTTCACTTGAGGAAATGCCTCCATGAGATCCAGCTGTAAAGCATTTTCTCAATTAGTGATCAAGAGGGAAAGGCCCCTTGTGAGTGGGACCATCTCTGGACTGGCAGTCTTGGGTTCTATAAGAGAGCAGGCTGAGCAAGCCAGAGGAGGCAAGCTAGTAAAGAACATCCCTCCATGGCCTCTGCATCAGCTCCTGCTTCCTGACCTGCTTGAGTTCCAGGCCTGACTTCCTTTGGTGATGAACAGCAGTATGGAAGTGTAAGCCAAATAAACCCTTTCCTCCCCAACTTGCTTCTTGGTCATGATGTTTGTGCAGGAATAGAGACCTTGACTAAGACAAATTGGTACCAGCAGAGTGGGGTATTCCTGTGAATACCTGACCATGTTTTGGGGAGGACTGTGGAAGGACTTTGGAACTTTGGGCTTGAAGATCCATTCGTTGTTAAGAGCTCTGTCAGATGTTGTGTAGGAGCTTGGAAGATAATGTTGAGAACAGTGCAGAAGATGGAGGTCTGGTTTGTGAAATTTCAGAGGGAAAATTAAAGACTCTTTTCAGGGCCATTGCTGTTTTGATTGTGAAGATTCTGTGGTTCTGGTTAGCTGGGGCTGAAGAATCAGCCGTGATTAACAAGATACCAGAACTACTAAAGCAAAAACTTGGCATTACTGGGACTATTGATGCTGGTTAGCTGGAGCTAAGAAATTAGCGGTGATTAAGAAGAGACCAGCAGCATTGAGGTGACGTCTTCTGGGAAGTGTTTTCTGAAAGCACAAAGAGGCTGTGTTCCAGAGATAGCCAAGTTTGTACTCCTGCTGCAGTGGGACTTGGTAATATGTAAGGGTCACCCAGGTGGTACTGGTTTTGAAGGCATGAAGGGGTCACGAAGAGCAGCTGAGGCTCGACACTGTGAGAGGCCATGGAAGGCCATTGGTGAAGGTGCAGCCGCAGTTGCAATTGAAGGCCCAGGACTGAAGGGGTCATGCAGTGTTTTGGAGATGCCAGTACCATTAGATGACCACCAAGAGCAGCAGCAGCAGTGGAGTACAGGCATCTGGAGCCTAGAGGATGATGCGTGTGCTACAAAGGGCATGGCTGGAGAAGTGACCCAAGCCCTTGGAGGAGCCCAGAAGATTGTGAGTTGGATCCCAGACATTGGAAGGTTGGACATTGATTTTTGCTTTTGATTGTGACTGTGCCCTGATATTTTCCCTCTTGAAGGAAGAAACTATTTTAGTGGAGCCCACAGTTAAGAGACTTTTAATTGTAAAAAGACTTGGATTTTAAAAGAGATGATATTTTAAAGAGATTGAAATGTCAAGAATATGTAAAGACTGTGGGATATTTAAAGCTATTTAGACCTTGGGGATGAATAAGAACGTAAGGGTTGAGGCTTACTAGTGATGTGTTTGTGTGTCAAGTTGACAAGGGGTCAATTGTACTGGCTAGTTTTGTATCAACTTGACACAGCTGGAGTTACCACAGAGAAAGGAGCTTCACTTGAGGAAATGCCTCCATGAGATCCAGCTGTAAGGCATTTTCTCAATTCGTGATCAAGGGGGAAAGGCCCCTTGTGAATGGGACCATCTCTGGACTGGCAGTCTTGGGTTCTATAAGAGAGCAGGCTGAGCAAGCCAGAGGAGGCAAGCTAGTAAAGAACATCCCTCCATGGCCTCTGCATCAGCTCCTGCTTCCTGACCTGCTTGAGTTCCAGGCCTGACTTCCTTTGGTGATGAACAGCAGTATAGAAGTGTAAGCTGAATAAACCCTTTCCTCCCCAACTTGCCTCTTGGTCATGATGGTTGTGCAGGAATAGAGACCTTGACTAAGACATTCACAACTGTGGTTTTGCTACTATGATGAATCAAGTAAATATATGATATACAGAATGGCTGATATGTAGGACCCCAAAGGGATCAAAACCCACAGACTGAGAACTGCTGCTCTCTGAGGAGGCTGGGGCTTGAAGGGTCTCCCTTCCAAACGACACAGCATTCACTCTCAGGTGTAGACGGTAAAGAGCTGAAGTGCTCACTACTCAGAGACTTGGGTGATAAAGCCTGTGAAAATGTCTTAAGTGATTGCCAAAGGAGTGTGTATTAAGTAAAAGTCTGGGAATATGCTAATGAGGCCAACTTTTCCAACATTTATAATTTTTTTCACTTTTAAGAAGACTTTGCTATGTATTTTCTGTTAATAGCACTAAATCTGCAACTTCTAAACAGAAATAAATAAAATATAGGAGGAAATGATTAATTTGAAAAGAGAGAGAGAATTGCTGAACACCTGCATATCTCTCCACACAAAGTCCAAGCATTGCTTAAACATAATCGCTCAGATCAGGAGGTTAATGCGGGGGTCTCTGACTCACTCTCCATTCACAGGGGTCAGCGTACTGAGAACAAATGCCCTCTCTCTGATTGATAGAAGGGCACTGAATGTGCTGGCTGCAACATTCCTCCACAGACAGGAGCTCACACGTCCTCCTCTGCACCCCTACTATATGTCATGTGCAAGGCAGCCATTGGTGGAACTACTGTTAGGAGAAAGAAGGGGAGGGTGAAACTTGGATCCCCAGGCCATTAAGAGCTGTCATATTTCTACTGCACTAGGGTTCCATATCACTACCCCCAATTACCCTCCAGTTTCAGATGTCTCTCTCCATACTCTCTTCCTCTATCCTTCCCCCTACCCATGCCCACCAGCCCCAAGTCTACCCAAGAATATGTCCTAGTTCCCCTTCCTAGAGAGATTCACGAGTCCCCCTTAGAACCTCCATTGTTACTTAGCCTTTCTGGTATCTTGGGAGGCTCAGAGAGACTGAAGCAGCCATCATGGAGCCTGAACGGGTCTGCCCCAGGTCCTCTGCATACATGTTAAGTTTGTTAGCTTGGGTTTTTGTGGGACTTCTAACAGAGGGAATGGGGGTGTCTCTGACTCTTCTGCCTGCTCTTGGCACCCTTTTCCTCCTACTTGGCTGCCTTGCCCAGCCTTGATGTGGGGGTTTGCTCCTAGGCTTATTGTATTTTGTTATGTCATGTTCAGCTGATATCCCTGGGAGGCCTGCTCTTTTCTGAAGAGGAACGGAGGAGCTGATCTGGGGGGAGAAGGGAGGAAGGGAGGACTGTGAGGATCGGAGGGAGGGAAAACTGAGGTTCACATGTGTTGAAAAAAATGAAAGAAAAGAAAGAAAAAAATAGCTACACTGTCTCGTTGCTGCCTCAAAACTGTTAGACCTAACACTGGGTATTTACAAGGTAACTACTTAATAAACAAAAGTGTAAATTCACAGTAGTTCCGAGAACTGTACTGTTAAATATAATGAGTGTATTCGTTGAAGGCATAGTTTATAAACAAGCTGTGTGTCGGAACGTTCACAGCAGATGAGGCAAGCTCTGGCTCAGTGAATCAAGTCAGCAACTCCAGCCGATTGATGGATCGATGAAGCACTGATCTTGAGACCCCCCCCCCCCCTTAAAGGCATCTGGGGCAGAGGCTCCTCAGCCTTTTACAATTCTTCCAACCACCAGTCCCTGCCTGCAGGAGGAAGTAGCAAGCACAGTGTGGAGGCCTCACAGCAGGAGGCTGACTGGAAACAAGATGTGGTCTTGTTCTGTGTTTAGATTTCTGCTCCTGCTCAGGAAGGGCACTTCCTCTCGCTTTGGTTAGAGCCAAGTATCACATTCTGGATGGTGAGAATTGTGATCATCTCGGCACAGGAAAATGTGAACTGAAGAGCTTTTGGGACACGCATCTTAGCTGCAGGCAGGGACTGGGGACTGTGTTTGCTACAACGTTTTCTGCTGCGAGACCCAGTGGGAGTTGGAAACCTTTTTTGATTTCTGTGCGGTATGTTGTATTTGGCAAGACCCTCCCGTTAGGGCTGTTTGGGTGTTGAATAACTTTTTATGGTCTTTAGAAGAGAGTAAAATACTTAAAAGCTTCAAGCCTCTCCTTCTCCCCCTCCCTCCTCCACCCCCACCCCCCACTGTGGTTATCTCAGGACAAGAAGCAGCAGTGGGCACTGGCTGAGAATTGACAGAGCACAGGTTTGAAGCAAACATAGCCTTCGTCTGTTTCACTTCTATAAGGGTATTCACCAGCAGACTGTCTTCATCTATTGTAAAGAAGGAAAAAGTTAGTTCCTAGAAGAATATTGTACATTTCAAAAGAGCATCCAGGATGGGGAATAGAGATGAAGATCAAAGATGGAAGAGGTCCATACTCACATCCTCACACTCCAACAAGGAGCCAAGAATTTGAGGTTACATAGTAAGTTTGAGGCCAACCTGCAGTACCTAAGACCCTGTCTTAAACAGCTATAAAAACAACAAAAGACTATTAAAGTCATATCTCTTATAGAGAGTATCAAAATTTTGGCTTCTGTTTAAAACAATTTTTCTGTGCCCAACACTAGCAGAAACTAACACACACACAAACAAAACAAACAAACAAACAAACAAAAAACCCCAACTCCCAGTGTTTCAACATGCGCAGTTTGTTTATTCTCTCCTACATCTTAATTTGGCATTTTTGTTCAAGTACCAAATCCAGTAAGTGTTATTTAAATAGAAAGAGAAAAAAAAACACTAATAACTGCCAGAAAACCATTTCCCAGCCAGCTAGCCAAACCACAAGCATCCAAAGATATGATTTCATTTTTAATCACATAATGAGCCAAAGAATATCAAGTAGAAACATAAAAGAGAGAAAAAATTCATTTATCCTAAACCTCTGTCAAAGATTTCCAATATTGGGTTATTTGATGATAGTTGCTGATCAAGGATGGCATCAGAGCCTGCATAAGGTGCTAGCATCAATGAATGCTAGAACTGAGCATGCGCAATGACCACTCGAACTGAGCATGCGTAATGAACACTTGCCCGGAGCATGTGCTCTTTTGCTTCCGTCATCTGCAAAATGGATCCCCTGAGCCGGCCAGTGGTGGCGCATGCCTTTAATCCCAGCACTCGGGAGGCAGAGGCAGGCAGATTTCTGAGTTCGAGGCCAGCCTGGTCTACAAAAGTAAGTTCCAGGACAGCCAGGGTTATACAGAGAAACCCTGTCTCAAAAAAAAAAAATAAATAAATAAAATAAATCCCCTGAACTCAGACTAAAGAGCATGACAGAAGGCAAAGACACTGTGTTATGGCCTGTGTTCTAAGAAGCATCGAGTCTTAAAATATGCACATCAATCGTTTCTCGGCCTTTTGGCTAAGACCATCTGTAGAATATACACATCAGCTGGGAAGGCCAGCAAACTGTCTATAACGTGTGTGGGATGGTCTCTGTATTCCTAAAGCTGGGAGGGAAAACAGGAGAATCTATGTCTTAAGTGACGTCTTTCCAGCTAAGTTTTCTATCCATGCCCCGATCTAGGAGGAAATGAATAGACTTCTTTCATATCCTACACTACAATGCTGTTGTTTCCAAAACTCCTGAACATATCCCTTTAAAATGTGAAATATAATACAATACACTTATGCTTCCATTCCTTCCTGAAACTGAATTTTAAAGCAAGATTCTCTTCTTTTCCCTGCACTGAGCATAAAGGCTAAAAGATGGTTTACCTCACATATGTGAGTACTTTAACCTCATTCTTTTTAATCTGAAGAACTCAACTCACCTTTGTCATTCTAATGGGTGATCTGGTCCGTGGTTTAGTTTTAACAGAGTATATTTCCCCCTAGAATATAGCAGTGAGCAATTTTTAGATTTTAAAACTTTTGTTATTCTTGGACAGGGGTAGTGGTGCGGCCATGTCGTGATACAAGTGTGGCATTGGAGGACAATTTTGCAACGTGAAGTCTCTCCTCCCACACGTGCATAGGTTCCAAGGATCCATTTGAGTGGTCAGGTTTTTATGTCAAGCACTTTTAGCTGCTGAGCCATCTTGCCCATCAGCAATTTTATAAACAAAAGCCTAATTACATCAATACCAGTTTTTTTTTTTTTAAAACATTAATGAGCATGCAGATCACAGGGAGAGCTTCTGAAAGAACGGTTTCTCGTTTAGCTGCTCTGTGGAGGGGCTCCAGTGGCTTCCCTTCTAAAACGTTCCCACCCCAGTGCTCTTCGGTCTACAAACAGTGGCTTGGACGAGACAGGATGTAGCTGTGTCTCCAGAAACTTAAGTCAACTGATGGGCCCCGGAAGCTTTCCCAATTTATAAGCCGGACATAATCCAGGGATGATAAATTGCAAGCCTTGATTATTGACTGTTGGGAAGGCTCTTCCACGTCACCATGGGCTCAGGTTCCTCTGTTTTTCTGCTTTGCTATCCTGGATATGGTTTAACATCCCTAGACATCCTCCTGTCCCAGATGGTGGCTGTTATCATTTCCATATTGTAGTCAGCAACAGAGGAAGCACTTAGTTAAACAGGTATCTAGCTAAATCAATCCCTCCTAAAGGAACAGTCATGGGCTACCACCTAATAACCTCCAGTTACATCGCATTGTTTGACATTTAGTCATCTACCTAGAGGAAGAATGGGAAACCTGGCTTTTCCAGTTGGCAACGAGGGACTGAGGCTCACTTGGTAAACAATAAGGGCAGAAAAGAAACCAGGTAGACGTTTTAATGCTCTGTACTGTGACTCATGAGATAATCGTAGGTTCCCTACTAGTCAGACTTTGCCCTTTGGCCCATGCTCCACTCCAAAACTGCAGCAGCTGTCCTACCAAAGTGCAGGAGAGGCTAGCTGTCAGTGTAGCAAGTCTGTACAGCTGGCTTCCTCACTCTCCTCTTGACCGAAGCCATCAATCCTCTTGGTTCTAAAACTTGACAGCTAAGAGAACCAGTTCGTCCTATCTTGTTGCTGCTTTTTGAATGGCATACTTAGTATTGTTTGTATCATTGGTTGACATGAAAACCTGATCACTCGAATTGATCCTTGGAACCCATGTACTCATGGGAGGAGAGAACTCACGTTGCAAAATTGTCCTCCAATGCCACACACATGTATTATGGCATGGCCATACATCTACCCCCATCCAAGAATAACAAAATTTTAAAAATTTAAAAATTGCTCACTGCTATATTCTAAGGGGAAATATACTCTGTTAAAACTAAACCACGGACCAGATCACACATTAGAATAACAAAGGTGAGTTGAGTTCTTCAGATTAAAAAGAATGAAGTTAAAGTACTCAACAGCTAGGAAGACTGTACTGTCACACCGTGAGTCAAGATTCTACATCAAGGAGACTGCCGTAGCCCACAAATTATTGTCCCTGAGGTTATGGTTTGTAAGTGAGGAAATGAGTCCAAAAGTCTTCCTTTCTTGGTGCCAATCAGTTCACTCTCGAGCAGCGGTATCGCTATTCCAGGTAAAGAATCCAACCCAGCCCGTTGATCTGAGCATGAGCGGGTGGGTCTTTGCCCAGCACTTCCAGGGAACAGGAAGAGGACAAGAAGCAGTCCACACTGCTGAGATGGAGGCTTCTGGAGAGATAAAAAATTATAGCCCTGACTATGGCTCACAGGAGATGACAGAAAGCTCAGGCGAGATGCTCCCTGGCATCTCCTCCATAGATCTTGAGTTTAGAGGTAGAAGGTGGAGGATGTGCCAGTCTGAAACATTAGCCCAGAGCAAGGCAGTCATTAATGTCCTTATTTTTCATCTCAAGGAATTTATTCCTCCAAGATTTCCATCTAAAGTCACAAGGCAGCTTGCGTATGGTACACTTAGCCCTTCAATATAGTCAATCTTCATTACTAGGACTTCATTCCTTGAAAATAATTTGTATAAATTAACCTGATGTAGCTTGTTCTTAAATTGTGTGTGTGTGTGTGTACGTGTGTGTGTGTGTGTGTGTGTGTGTGTGTGTGCTGTTTGCATGTATGTCTCTGTACCACATGTATACCTAGTGCCTATGCAGGACAGAGGAGGGGATGAGACCCCCTGGAACTGGAGCCACAGAAGGGTATGTTTTGTCATGTGGGTGCTCGGAACCAAACCTGGGTCTTCTAGAACAGCCATAGTAATCACCAAGCCATCTCCCCAACCCCCCTTAAAGTAGCTTTTAGAAGCAAGGCAATATGATCTACCAGCATGAATCTAACTACCAGATTTTCCACATCACGAATTCATAACCACAAATATGCATTGTTAAGTATGAAAATAGATGAAGTGCTTTTAATATATATATTTATTACTGTTTTTCAACACTTACAGGTAGAGTTCTAGTCTATTTAATGTAGATTGATATTAAAACATGATTAAATTTTTACTTGAGCTAATATGACAAAAAGTAATCACTGAATACTAAAAATGTAATAACCATATTCTCTCTCTCTCTCTCTCTCTCTCCCTCTTTCTCTCTCTCGTTCTCTGGCAGGAGTATTGTTGGAATTGAATCAAGAGTCTTTTGCATGCAGGCTGAGCTATACCCCCATTCCCTGTTTTGTGAAAATATACTTTGAATATTGAAAAAAACAAACAAACCCTGTCTTTAAACTCACTGGGACTCCCTGCTCTATACTAACAGCAAAAATACTTCTGCAAAGTAGATTGGGGTTTGAGTATTAAGTTGAATCTAGAACTTGGCCTTTGTGTTTGACTCACCCCCCCACCACCACCAAAAAAATGTTGGCCTAGCAAGAGTATACATTGATGAGATGCAAAACATAATCCCAGCACTCAGGAGGAACAGGCAGGAGGATGGAGAGGTCAAGGCCAGCCTGAGGTACCTACAAAGACCCTGCTGAGTTTAGAAATCTAAAGGCAGGGGATAGCTGGCTTCCTTTAACCCCTGAAGTGGCTTGAATAAGCTTGGCCAAGGGAGTAGCACTACTATTAGGAGGTGTGGCCTTGTTGGAGGAAATGTGTCACAGTGTGAATGGGCAATGAGACCCTCCTCCTAATCATGAGAGAGTCAGTCTTTTCCTAGTGGCCTGCAGAGGAAGATTTAGAACTCTCAGCTCCTCCTGCACCATGCCTGCCATGCCCCTGTCGTGATGATAATTTACTGAACCTCTGAACCTGTAAGGCAGCCTCAATTAAAAGTTGTTCTTATAAGAGTTGCCTTGAACATGGTGTTTGTTCACAGCAGTAAAACCCTAACTAAGACAACCCTACAGACCTTAGCTTCACAAATGAGTTGCAGGTGCTTCATTCATTCAGAAGTTAGTTATTAAGCTTGTGTTATCTGCTAAGCTCTCTTCCAGATGTCTGGATTCAACAGCAAAGAAAGGGAACAAATATTTATACGTCTACTACTTATAATCTTTCTTATGACTTGGTAGGAGAAAAAAATGTTAACTCAACTTTCCCCATATGGTGTTTCTAGCTAACTCTCCAGTAGTCTTATTTTAAATAACTGAGGGTTACAGGACGCTGTTGCTAAACTATAGCATGCCATCATGCTATACCTTGCCCTTCTTGGTTTTTTTTTTTTTTTCATTTCTCTCTCAACAAACACCTGAATACCTACAATCACGTCAAATCTCATTCTTCTCCTAGAATGACCTTAGACATCATAAAAGGAAATTTACAGCCAAACACTGTTAATAATAGTTACAGCAGCAACAACAATAATAGGACAAAGGTAGCAAGTCTGTTGGCAGCTTATTAAAAACATTTGAGTTTTTGAAACTTGGTATCTCTCAGCTGTGTGGCAAACACATCTCCATGCACAGCATCTACTGGGCATGTTACAGCATCCGTGAGACTTGGGGGACAATGGAGATAGATGGAAATATGAAGCTTGGGCCACATGCTATGCTGTGATTGCTGGAATGGGGGACAACATCACTGTCTTGGACACAGAGGTCTCCATCTTTTGCTAGGATCTAAGTTTGACTAGCTTATGACCCTTTAGAAAAGGCAAAAATCACAGGCCATGTTTAGATCATTAAAGTTAACAAATTTACTCTTTAACTATTATTTGTATTGAAGTCTGTTAGAGATCACATGATGTTTTTATTACATTTTCCATCTTTCCCTGTCTTACCATCTGTCACTGAAGCTAGTCTACCTGACCCGTCCTCTGGCCTCCAATGTTGATGTTATCTGGAGATGTCTATATTATTAGAATGTTCCCTTTAAGAAATTTAGCACTAATAAAATATCTGAAAACTCACTCTTGCAACTTCAAGGGACATTTGGTGAAAATGAATTCTGACATGAACAACTATTCAATTATAGAAGAACTTTAAAGATGATATCTCATTTGTGATTAATGATTTAAAAAAAAACATGAGAAACTGAACTTTGAAAGGTGCCAATGGCTCTGTTTTATGTTCCTTTTTCAGGTTCAAAATTTTCAGAATTCTCATCTCAGTTCTCAGATGGGCAAGCACGTCCGTGATGGTTCTTTCTCTTAGATGGTCTGCTCCTATTCTCTTCCCAGTAGAACAACTGCTTATTTCTGAATGCTACATATCCACCGTTGCACACTGGATTCCAGGTGAATGTGTTGGTGAGAACCTTTGGTCGGGATGTAGATTTGGCTATTTTTTTTTCATTAGTCTACCTTCAATTGTAGGCTTAAGATAATATGTAATCTACCCACAGTCTATTCAGCCAGGACACAAGGGGACAGATGGTGCAGTGGCTAAAAAAGAACAGGGGCAGATTGGTTTGGAGCCCGTGTGTTTATGGAATAAAGTCTCATTCACTTACCCCTCTGTTCCCCGGGACAGTTGAGTTAATAGGTGTAGGGTGGGGGCTGGTGAGATGGCTCAGCAGGTAAGAGCACCCTACTGCTCTTCCGAAGGTCCTGAGTTCAAATCCCAGCAACCACATGGTGGCTCACAACCATCCCTAACGAGATCTGACGCCCTCTTCTGGTGTGTCTGAAGACAGCTACAGTGTACTTATGTATAATAAATAAATAAATCTTTTTAAAAAAAATAGGTGTAGGGTGTTTATTATACATGTTAGCAATTATTTCTACCAACTGAAAGTAGACTCCATCGTCTGTTTAAATTCATTCCCCTTAGGAATAAGTAAGTAGCAGGGTTTTTTTTTATTATTATTAATGCAATTTTGGGTGCATCATTGTCTGGATCTTAAATCTTCTCCAAAGGCTACATCTTGAAGGCTTGTTCCCCATCCCTAAGTACTGCCATGAGGTAGGAGAACCTGTAGGAAGTGTTTCTTGTTAAGAGAGAGTTAAATCGCTGTAAACCTGCCCTTGCAAGAGATATTAAGACCCTAGCCACCTCTTTTCTCTTTGTTTCCCATTACCACAAGGCGAATCATTTCTTCTACCACGTGCTCCTTATGCTATGCTGCCTCAGCACAGAACTAAAAGCCATGAAGCCAAAAGATGATGAATGGAAACCTCTGAAACCATGAACCAAGATAAGTCTTTCCTCCTCATAGCTTGACTTTATCAAGTATTTCTTCATGTGACCAAAAGCTTTTTAACACATGATAGAAGCCTACAAGTCAGGGTGGATTCTTGAGTGTAACTGATTCAGAAAGGCAGGTGGGTGAACCTATGAGTAGATAGGCAACAAAAATTGAACTCAGTGAGTTTTTGAGGAAGGGGACATAAAGTTTGGAGGGGGCTTGCGGACTGGATCTGGGAGGAGTTGTGTGGAGGAACAAAGGTAAGAATCAAAATACATTGTATGCAACATTGAAACGCTCAACATGTAATAAAAGAATACTATACTGAAAAAGAATTGTGGTTGAGAACAAAATCAGAAGGAGAAATGGGGGAGGCATTGATTGAGTGTGGTTTGGTGTACACTGTGTGCATGTGTCCTCGTTGCTTTGTCAAAATGCTTAGAGAAAAATATGATGAATGTTCAGTTTTGTGGTTTAATCAAGAGTTCCTCACCCCCACCCAACCCCTACTCCCACACACACACACACACACACACACACACACACACACACTGAAAGTTTTATTGCCAAACTTAACTTTTCACAACAAAATGTTCTATTGTTAAAATGGCTGTCCTAAGAAGACCTCACCAAACTGTCACGTGCCTAATTATCTTGCAGGCGAGCATTGTTTCAGTTTGAATGTTAACAAGTGAAAGCCCTTATCCGGTTCAGGGTGGCCTCTGAGTGTCACTGCTGGGGAAAAGGTGGTGGGAGGACTGGATGATCCTGAATGAGCCATCCTGGAAAACTTGAGAAGCTAAGTGGGGCAGTGGCTGGGTGTTCCTTAGGCCAGAAGTCGAGACGGCAAGAGGACTGAGTCAAGCAGCTAAGTCCCTAACTGCAGAGCTGGCATTTGGCTCAGTCAGTCAGGGGTGGATAGAAAGCTTCGTGCTTTCCTGTGACCGATAGATGGCTGCTGAACCAGAGGACTCATTCCTATGGGATGCAAGGGACAGCAACTCTTTCCTACCTGTGACATTCCAGGTGAGTTTCACCCTGAGAACTGTCACTAGGACTAGAAACATCGTCGTAAGGCCCAGAGTCAGATGAGAATGTGGCAGCCAGTGTTCAACCGTTGTTAAGAATATCTTCTAGTGGACAGCGAAGTGTTATGTGCAGTGTTCATAAACTGTTGAGTCAGCTGTGTCTGCCATTGACCAGATGGAGCCTGGGAGACAATCCCAAAAGCCAAACATGACATTCGGGAGGCTCACTAGGGAATATCTGTAAGGAGGTGGGAGAATCAGGGTTAATCTAGGGGCTGAGCCATAGCAACAGAGACCGCAATGCATCCCATATGTCAGCTCTCAAACAGGTAAGGATTTAAGTTTTCCACCCCCACACTTTGCACTTGGAACAATCCTTGGATATAAACTATCTGGAGGCAGGACATGACTTTGAGTGAAGTAGAGGTTTAGGGTAGGGGTGGGGCGAGAAGTGTGGGAGGAGCCACAGGTACTGAGTGCTACTTGTGTCACATTTTGGTTGGGGGGGGGGCCTGTCACAGTCAAAAAGGAACAGTAACTCACCACTGACCTTAGACCCAAAGGTAGCCACTCAATCCTGCAGGCTCTGTCTCGTCCAAATCAAGGAACCCTCTCTGTATTGCCCAGTTTTGACTCTACTTCACATTCCAGGACTAAAAATTCCTGAGATAACAGATGTAAAAAGTCCTTTTTGTAACTGGGATGGTACTATACCGTTAGTATTAACAGATCAACAATAATTAAGAATTACAACAGCCATATGCACCACTGTGTCTGGAAAACACGGTTTCCTTGATGTTATAAGTCACTTCTGGCTCCTACCATCTTCTCACTCCCTCTTCCATAAAGATCCTTGAGCCTTGGTCCTTGGTGTGTGTGTGTGTGTGTGTGTGTGTGGTGTGTGTGTGTGTGTGTGTGTGTGTGTGTGTGTGTGTGGTGTGTGTGTGTGTGTGTGTGTGTGTGTGTGTGTGTGTGTGTGTGATATGAATGTCCCACTTAGAACTGAGTACTCCCCAGTCTTTTATTCTCTGCACACTATGGGGTAATCTTTGGGTCAACTCTCATTTTACTGCTAGGAAAGAGATGTTCTGAAATTGGTACATTTCAAAGAGTCCTGTATCAGTCCCCCTAGCAGGCCCCTCTGATGTAGAGTCCATAGTTCCTTATATGTGTGGCTCGACTCACTTCTTGAGAGTTCAGCTAGGTTTCTAGAAACTCTATACAGAAGGGGACCTCCCCAGCTCCCTGTTCCTTTACTCACATTGCCTGGTGTGGTTTGTCCTTGTCAAACCTGCCAGGATGCACAGTCAAGTGGAGACTCAGGTCTGATTTCCATCCCCTGCTGGTGCCAACAATTCACTGTGGTCCATAAAAACTCCCCAGTTCCTTCGGAGGAAGCCAGTTATCTGCTAGACTTCCTCTGTTTTCCATGTTGGCATCTCTGCCAAGGACATTATTTTGTCTGGATCCACTGGCTGGACCTCTTTACATCTCAGGGAAGCCACACTAAGCATACCATGGCCCAAGTGCTGGAGGGGGAGCCAGAGTTTGAGCACAGGACCCCCACAAGAAAAAGGGGATCCAGGGATTGGGAACACATTAGATCAGTGGCCAGTATCTTTCTAAGACCAATAGCAATCTCTCAATCACTCTAGAAATCAGTCTTTTAGCAGGGGCAAGGACATGCCAGCCTCCTTAGAATCCCTATTTAATTCATTTCTATGCAGCAGAAAGATGGAAGGAAGGGGGCAAGAAGGATCTCTTTGTCAATGAGGTTCAATGTACAGTAGAATCTGTTCTGGGCCTATTCAGGCCATATAGTAGAGCTGAAATGTCCAGACAATAGCACTCGTAGACAATGAATGCCTCTTGGTCCATGTTCTGTTTTTACAGCTCAATGCCACAGACTAGGTGATTTATAAAGGATAAAGGCTTATTCAGCTCATGGTTCTAGAGACAGGGAATCTAGGGTCTAGGAGCTTTATCAGTGATGGTTTCCTTTGTACTGGGGACTGTGTAGAGTACTGATGGTGTGGGGCACTGCTTAAGAAGGACACACACAAGAAATAGAAAAAAAACCTCAATTATAACATTCATTCTCAAGCAAAGTCATTTGTTTTATATATATCTATATCTATTAACAAATTAATCCATTTGTGAGACCAAAACCCTCATAATCTAATTCTTGTCTTAAAATCCCCACTGGGTTGTTAGTACTGTAAGTCTCTCAGCACTCATATCGGGATAAAATTTCATCATGAGTTTTGGATACAACAAGTTTAAGCACAATGGCAATGGTTAATGTGGTTACTGTTCCAATTGCATGTGTAAATTAGTCATGCTTATTCTCTGGATCTCACATCTAGCTAGGGAATTCTTGCCAATAATTTTGTTTACAACTCAAATTCCTCTCATCTAAGATTCTATCTACCTCCTGACTTCCTTACAAAGACTGTCTTTAAGTTTGATCTTTAAGTTTGATTTTACAGATATCTTGTTACTGTTTTTTGTTTGTTTGTTTGTTTGTTTGTTTGTTTGTTTTGTTCTGTTTGTTTGTTTTTTTTGAGACAGGGTCTCATATAGCCCAGGCTATCCTAGAACTAGCCATTTAGTTGAAGAAGACTTTGAATTTCTGATCCTCCAGTGTCCACCTCCCAAATGTTGAGATTACAGGCAGCACCATCCGTCGCGTGCATCACCGTACCTGGTTTATGCAGTGGTGAGGATCAATACATGGCCTTGGGTATGCCAGAAAAACACTCCACTGAGCTACACGGCTACCCCAGCTCTTCTAGCGGATCCTTCAGCTGATGGTGATTGATTCTTAGATGTTTGCATGCGCTGACATCTCCCTAAACTCACCTGGACAAGCAGAAGGTCATTTCAATCTTGTGACATGTACCGTGTCAACCAGAATAGAGGCTTACCGATCAGAGGTACTCAGAAGAAGTCACTCCCTTTGTGAGAAGGAGCACAAGCTTGGTGGTGTGGGCTCCACCGCCTAGTATTTATTTATTGGCAGAAAGAAAGGTGAAAAGCAATTAACAGGTTATTGATTGTGGAGACTGGCTAAGGGAGTTCTAAGTGAAACAGCCACTGGAACAATATCCCGTCTCAGTGGTGTGAACTTTGACCGTTTCATAACAGATTATCCAGAAAGTCATCCTGGATTTGTTTTCCTATGCTAGGGCCGGATGCCCAACAAAGTCCCCATGAAACCCCCTTTACAGGAGATTTCTCAAGACTAAATAAAAGCGTGGCTTTTTAAATTCTCAAAAGAGGTCCAGCTGTTAGCTTTGGCTAGGGATAAACCCGGAGCTATCTCCAAAAGAGATAGCAAGAAGAGACAAACAATGATGTCATTTGAAATAGCCTTATTTTCATCAAAAGCTAAGTTCAGCTTTCCTTGGGGTGGGGACGTTTTGTTTTGCCTTAGATTTCTCAAAATAATTTTTGCCTTTGTAGGTGATAGAGTTCTTTGTCCATGATCACTGAATGTCTTAGAATCCAGACAATCAACATTGACTGCCCAGCAGCAAAAATGTAGTCTGAGCCCTGCTTCCTGTACTAAATGTGGCTGAGATGGTCTTCTCAGAGTCTATAAGGTCCTAAATTCAAGGATAAGTTAAAGGCTGAACTTTGCTTTCAGGAGAGTTGATAGATCCGTTGCAGAAATCGTCGGATTCTTTTTCCTGACAAGTGAGATACAGGCCATTTCTCAAAATGAGGCGCTCCAGAAAGACCCCCTTGAAGGTCATCTAAGACCTCGCCCTCTCTGCTCCCCTCTTCCCAAGGTACAGCAACAAACAGCTGATCCTCTTGCTAAGATGCAAAGCTGTCACATACAGGTTGTGCAAATTTGCCTTTGGAGGGAAAGGCAACCCAGCCTCTCCACCAATCTTCCCACATGGAGGAGGCTTTTGGGGACGTGGACCCCAGCCAAGTTGGGGCACATCTGTCAAGCCATCCACTTGCAGAGGCGATTCCTCATATGGATATCCCATGCTGCCTAGTGTCCTATGGATAAAAGATGAAGCAAATAGAACTTGAAGCCATTCTCTGCACTTCACTCTGGACTCTACTTCCCTGGGCTTCAGTGTTCTCTTTGTGTTATAATGTGAATATATACCTCAACGTCAGGCATTTCCTTAAGGATTAAGTAGAATAATACTTGTAAAATATTTAATACGATAAGAGTTTAATAATGTCAGCTCACTTGGTTTTGAAAGGCAGACTAATTTTCCATAACATGAGGGTCGCTCTCAGCTGGTAGTAATCTTGGGGCTATTCTGTCCTAGATCTCACTTTCATCAATTATCTCATTTGTACTAACGTTTTAGCTCTACTTTATGAGGGGAATGAAGTATTTAAAAACTCTTCAGAGAGGGCCAAATCTTCTGTAACTCAAATAACAAAGCAATATGTTCTTTACTGTGGAAAATATGTAATAAATCCTTAATCCATGATTTAAATGAATTATTCCCTGGCTTCCACAGGAAAGAGGTTCCTTAGTGGCAAAAGTAGCAGCCCACCAAATGACTCACAATCATGTCATGACTGATTGGAACATGAGTAGAGTCCAATTGCCCCTTGGTTTGTTAAATTACTCTAAATTATCCTGGTTGATTCTTTTGTCAGCTTGACACAAGCTAGTCATTTGGGAAGAAGGAACCTCAATTGAGAAAGACTCTCCCATCAGACTGACCTATTGGGAACCCAGTGGGGTATTTTCTTAATTAATAATAGATGCGGTGGTGCTGCCCCTAGGCAGATGGTCCTTGAATGTATAAGAAAACATGCCACGAGGAGCAAGTCAGTAGGTAGCACTCCTCCACAGCCTCTGTAATCAGGTCCCACATCGAGGTTTCTGCCTTGATTTCCTATCCTTGAATCACAGATTACAAGATGCAAGATGATGAAATAAGCCCTTTCCTCCCGTGGTTGCTTTTGGTCATGGTGCTCTATCACCATAGCAATAGATACCCAAACTAAGACATAAATGTAATCTGTCTCAACTATCTTTACATTCTTTTTTATTCTCTACACAAACAGCATCAAAATCCAAGAAAATGGAAATATGGAAGCTGGAATTTTAATTTGACTTTTAAATACACATCTAAAGAACCTCTTGCTCACCACCTTGTAAAGTCTGTTGCAGGATAGGAAGGTAGGAATTTATAGCCACAAATACATATGATGGCTTCCTGAGAGACAAGGGCCTCAAGGTACTAACTGAACAAACTTTTCCAAGAGCCAATATGCAAGTCTGGGTTTGGGGTGGCAAAAAAAAAAAAAACCAAAACTTTTAAGTGAGTTTTTGAGAGTAGTAGAATATGAAAATGTGCTCAAGCAAACCACCACCATTGAAGAAGCAATGGCTAAGCCCCAGGAGCTATGTTGGACACTATAGACTGAATGCTCCTCCAAGCTCAGAAAGTCTTCAGCGTAGGCAGATGTTCCCAGATGTGCTGAGGAAATCAACTCAGGGTACAGCAGCAAGTGACCAACTCAGGAGCAGACATAAACCCCATCTACTCATCCACCTAAGTAGATAGATAGCCATCAGAGCAAAGAGAAAACAGGGCGAGGCAAAGGGGCAAAGGACTATCGTGGAAGAGAGAGAATGAGGGTGGGAGGGTTGTGAACACGTTCTTTGCAACCTCCTCTGAGCTAGCTCTCTCTTTGTAACACCCTCTGAGCTAGCTCTGTCTGGTCAACACCACTTATCTCTTGTCTCCCCACAGAACTATTAGCTGTTAAATGCTTAGCTTAGGCTGCAATTTGTGAGGTATCTTGCTGTCACTCTGAAGGAGTGTGTGGCTCCCTGAGCAAGAAGACTGGACAGAGCCCAGCATGGGCACCTGCAGGAAAAGAACATGTTCAGACATATGCTTTCATTTTCCCAGAAGCAACTGATTGGAGGAGGGATTAGAGACCCAGGTACAGCCACTGTTATAGGCCAGGCTACATGTTGGTGACAGCCAGACGAAGGCAGTGATGTCTAAACAGAAAACAGGTAGAGAGAAGGCAAGAAACCATGATGAGTCCAAGTTGACAGGCAGTCCCTTAGCAAAGTGCTCATGAGTTCCTTTCCCTTGGAAGACCTTAAGGGAGGCACCAATTTTCCAATGTCATAATTCCACAGCAAACATAAAGATGACACGGTGTCCAGAAGAAGACACCGGCACATGTCCCTTCCATACTGCACATGAAATTCACCTCGGATTCAATGGCTAATACATGGCTGCTATTGATTCATTTGTTTGTTTATAGTTAGGCAACAGAACCCAGGGCTGTATTCACGTAAAACTCAAGCTAAATGCCCTTGGGGCTAGAGCCCAATTATAGCCACGTCCCTACTTTCTGTAAAGCCGACTTCAGGACCTCTAGCTTTGTACAACCATAAATGGGTCATAAGGTGTAGGAATCCAATTCGGACAGTGGTTTTGTCTTCTGCTTACCTCCTGACAGGGGGACTTCCCAGAAGAAGATCAAGAGGAACTCTTCTACCTGCTTTAGATTGTTAGATCCTATTACTACAAAAACCTTGCAGTTCCTGTGTGGACAAGGATGGTCTCTCTGATCAATGAAACAGGAAATTGAACAGCCTAAGAAGTAGCTGAAATATCCATGAATCTCTGGCCACAGCAGAATACATTTGCAGTTCAACGCTGAAACATTGGCCTTGAGGTTATGAAGAAAAAAAAATCTCTTCAAAATATCCCCCAAAGTAGTAAACTAAGAAACTTGAAGGGTCTGCATCGTTCTGGGTGCTCCAGGATATACAGAACTGTAGCCTGGGTTTCTGTTTCGTTCACTTCTGCTGGATCCATTTATCGTGCCTGGCTCATGGGAAAACAAGCCTCCGTGAAGTATTTGCTCCCTAAAAAGAGCAAGAGTTCAAGTAAGTCCCAAGGCTGTAGGATGCTAGCAACAGCCCACTGGAGCCCAAGTCGCTCCAAATGAATGATGAAGGGCCATAACACAGAGCAGTAGGCAATAACTTGAAAATCAAGAAACATGACAACTGTGGATGCTATTGCTGAGGACCACTGAGAACATGCTAGTCTATGTAGCTACTCTATACTATAGCATTTGATGGATAGAACCAACTAGAAGCTGGGTTTTTTATCTTTATGTTGGTTTGATTTAGAGAAATACTGAGTGCTATGTGTGGATTCGGTCAAGGTGTTTTCAGATTAACGGCCCCTCGGTGGGCTCCTGGCTGCCTGTGATCTTCTATGAGATTGTGGTCCTCTTTAGCCACTCTTCACAGTAAAGTGAGCACATTTCTAAAGATCTGCTTAATCATAACTCAGCTAAAAGGATCTTTCTGTGTTGTTCCTTTGCTAAGTAGTTAGTTCTGGTTGAATGTCGCAGGCATGGGGAGGAAGAAGGTTGCCTCTGAGGAGATATGGAGGAGCCAAGGCTCTGAAAGCCCCACCCAGGCTCAGGTTGGAGGGAACCCTACTGGCCTTTGCATGTTTCTCCTCCAAATCTTCTAAAGCTAAAAATGGGGTAATTTCTCCCCCTTAATTTGGATTTGTCCCTGCTTCCCCAGGGCATCAAAAGCTCACTGGTGGAAATATGACAGTATTTATCTGGCTTAAACTACTGATCACAGTCATGTTTTGGAAGTCTTAAGATGCCTCCCAGGATCCTTCTAAGCTCATGAGGAGCTCTTGGCTGTGTGATTGAGTGTGGGGACACCGGTGACACTCAGTGCACAAAGAGCACGAGCTTTTCTTGTCACCTTCCATGTGATCCTTTCCAGGTCCCTCCTTGTTACCTTAGTGACCTCCTTGTTACTTACTTAGTTGCCTCACTGCAGATCTGAGCTGGGCCACCTGTCCTTCCCTGCCTGCCCTTCTCAGAGCTATGCTGACCTCTTGCCCCAGACATGGCCTCAGTGAAGTATAGCCATGAGGAATGATGCTACAGCTGTCCATTACTGAGAGCCACACAAAGGCCCCTAGATGTTTCAATACCTCATCTCCACAGTGGATGGCATGTGTTCGAGGGTGTCTTGGGGAAAAAGGACCAATGCCCAAGAATTATACTCCATCTCCCTCAGATGTTGGCCTTTATCCTCCATCTAAGTTTGAGCCAAGAATTCTTCATGCCTTCTGGGTGACTCTTGTTGCCCAGCTGGCCACCAGACATAGCTGGAAACAAGGGTGTGTAACCTAGGCCTTGGTTTAGATTCCCCCAGGTCACCTATCAGGAAAGAATTCTTTAGATAGAAATGAAACAAGCCTGATACCATAATGTAAAACATAATATAGTGGAAGATGCAAAAGCAATGCTCTTATGTTTATGGATATCACTGACATTAACAAAGGAAACTTTGCATTGGCAATGGAATGTCAACAAACCGTGTTAGTCAGCTTTGCAGAACTATAACAAAATACCTGAAACACTCAGTTTTTGCAGAACTATAACAAAATACCTGAAATACTCAGCTTAAAAATAGAAAAGAGTTATTTTAGCTCATAGTGTCAGAGGCTTGTTTTGGTTCATGTGATCAACTGCCCCTGTTGCTGTGTCCCTGTGAGGCAAGTGCATCCTGACAGGGAGGACATTATGGGGCAACACGAGCCTCCTGGAGTCTGAAGAAGCAGAGAGAGAGAGAGAGAGAGAGAGAGAGAGAGAGAGAGAGAGAGAAGTCGCTGGATTCTCGACGTCTCTTTCAAGGGCATGCCCTCAATTTTCTAACTTGTAGAAGGTCCGGGCATGTAGAGTCCTCCACCTTCCAACAGTGTCACAGACTAGGGACTAAGACTTTAACACTAAATCATTTAGGGGGACATTCAAGATTCTAAGTATAGGGGCTGGAGAGACGGCTCAGTGGTTAAGAGCACTGACTGCTCTTCCGGAGGTTGTGAGTTCAAGTCCCAGCAACCACATGGTGGTACACAACCATCTGTAATGGGACCCCATGCCCTCTTCTGGTGTGTCTGAAGACAGATACGGTGTACTACACATATACATAAAATAAATAATTCTTTTCTTAAAGAAAGATTTTAATTGTAGCTGGAACTAGAGCATTGGTATGTATCTATTTATTCCTATCTCCTTCAAACATAGCTTAACTTCAAAATACTATAATATGCAGGCACCAAACAAATGGTAAAGCTGGTAAGGGTACCTGCTGCCAAGCCTGAGTTCAGTCCCTAAGCCCCACAAGATGGAAAGAATGAACCAACTCCTGGAAGTTCTTCTCTCTCTCTCTCTCTCTCTCTCTCTCTCTCTCTCTCTCTCTCTCTCCCTCTCCCTCTCTCCCTCCCTCCCTCTCCTTCTCTCTCTCCCTCCCTCCCTCTCCCTCTCTCTCTCCCTCCCTCTCTCTCCTTCTCTCTCTCCCCCTCTCTCTCTCCCTCCCTCTCCCTCTCTCTCTTTCTCTCTCTCTCTCCCTCCCTCCCTCTTTCTCTCTATTAAATACTTTAAAAACTAAATATTGCAGTTGCAATTAAGACTCTGATTATGAAATAAGATTCACCATATACAAGTTGTGTGAATATCCAGTCACTTATTTCCTTAGAACCTGTTTTCTCATTTGCAAATTTGGGTTCATGTAGAAGCTTACTTCCCTAATGACTGTCAACATTACATGAAATAATGCAGAGACGTGGTACCCTGGAGAGAGAACGAATCTGCTGGGCATCTAACCTTGTGCATATACAATGCGTGATTTCTCCATCTGCCATCCTAGCACTCCGGTGGCTGGAGCTAGAGAATCGCAAGTTATATGCATAAGTTATAACACCCTCCTACAAAAGATATTTATTTATATTTTGATACAGATGTTCAACAGTGCCTTCATACGCCCATCAGTTGATGGTGAAAGCATTTATATCAAAGCTGACTGCTATTTTAAACAAACTGGAATCAAATCTTGGTATGAGTGACATTTCTAGCTTTTCCCACTAGGACATAAATAGCCCAGATTCTCACGAATAGCATCAGTTTTTGAAGATAAACTTTTAGCTGTCTGTGCAGCCCAGAGCAGCCCCTCTCAAATCCTTCTGAGAATGCTCTGACTTGCCGCAGAACTAACCCACGCTGTGTTTGCTGTTCAAGCCAGATTATTACCAGGCAGTTGGAGGGGTCAAATTCCCACAGGCAATTTTCTATAAAAATCCCAAGTAATTGAAATGGGAGGAAGGTACCCAGTAAAAGTCAGGATGAATAATTTAGCACAGTAGCTGTCTACAGCCTCTGAGGTAACATGATTGAGGCATTTTATTAGAGGCCACCCTAAGCAGCTCCTGTCTCCCCAACCTCCTGGCTTCAGCCCACCCATCTCATTGGGAGGATGGCTTAATAAGAAGCCAGAGGGCTCAGTTCTTAACCCTTCTTGGATACCTGAACAGCCATTGAAGGTTCACATCTTTTTTTTCTCTCTCTCTCTTCTTCGTGAATAGTGGCGTTGTTCTTGATTTCTTCTTAATTGACCCCATTAAGTCACAGAATGACTGCTTGCTGATCTTTAACACAGGATGCTATGTCCCTTTCCCGCCACCATAGAACTATCCAGGGGTAGATTCATTTACTACGGATGAGAGCTAACTGCTATTTTAGAAACATAGGCTCAAGTCTCAGCTAAGAATGGCATTTAAAAATGTTTTCCCACGACTATGTCACTAGATCAAAATTTCCACAAATAAAATGCCTTCTAGGTCTACTTAGGACTAGCCACAAATGGTAGAAACCCAACTCCCTAGACTCAAACAAGAAACTGTGACTTTATCATGCTGGAAAGAACACAGTCACTCACCGCAATGAACGGAAGTCCAGGTTAGAGTCAAGTTCTCTGGATATGGTGTCTGTGAAGCAATGACCAAGGTCAGAGTCTGGGTCTCAGGGTCCCTGGAGACAGATAGGCAGAAATAAACATGCAATGACAGGAAGAGGAGGTTGGGTGAAATATTGCTGTAGCAATCACGTAAAATAAGGGGAACTTTTGGAAATTCTGTGGGCTACTCCAATTACCTCCATGCTGCAGTTATTTAAAGGGCTCATTAGTGGTATAAACCGTCCAGCCAACTCATACTATGGACTGAATTGTACAGCCTCTCTCCACATTCCAATGTGACTGTCTCGGGAGCGAGGACCTTGGAAAACATAATTTTAATTTAATGAGGTAATAAAAAAAAGTGAGTCTCCAATTCAGTATGACTAGATCACAGGGGTGTATGCTCATAGAGGGGTACCCCCTGCAGACACAGTAAGGACGGTAAACCAAACCTTCGACACCCAGGTCTTGTTCTTCTAAGTTCCAGAACTCTGAAAAAAAATTTCTATTTTTAGAGGCACACAGTTTGTGTTATTTTGTTATGTTTGCCCAAGATGGTAATACATTAACCTACTTCTAACTTTTTTAAAGACAGAGGTTCCCTGTGTGGCCCAGACTGGCCTAGAACTCACTATGCAGCACTGTGATACTGTCTCACAGCCTCTCAAGTGCTGGGGTTATAGGTGTGCACAGCTGTGCCAGGCTACCCCTTCTTCTCTACCTTTCCTTATCCTCTACCTCAGGACAGTTTTGGGGGTTTTGTTGTTATTGTTGTTTGTTTTTAAGAAGTAGGAGAGTTTAATGTTCACTTACAGTGTCAGGAGATATGGCCTACTATTGGGAAAGACATGGCTTCCAGCCTCTCCATGGTAAGAGAAGTGTGTAGCTGGGACACTTCACCTTATACCATTACAGAACAGAAAGCCTAAAATGGACAGGGAGTGGGGTTGGTTATAAAATCTCAAGGCTTGTGCCCAGTGATCCACTTTCTCTGGTGAGGTGTCACCTCTTCAAGGCCCCACAACTTTCCAAATAGAGCCATCTGTGTCAGGACCAAAGTGTTTAAGCACAGGGCCCTTAACAGGACATCTCACATTCCAACCATAACATTCCACTCCCCAGCCCCAGAGGCTCGAAGCTATCTTAAGATGCAAATACATTCAGTTCAACCTCCAAGGTCCACGCTCTTTAACAGAGTTGAAAATTCCACTGTGTCATTTGTTAAAAAACGTCCCATCACTTAAAAATTCCAGTGTGCCTTCTGATAGTCAAGACAATTTCTGAACTGTGAGCCCAATTTGAAGGGACATAGTCCCTTATGCAGGGGGAGGCATGGCAGCAGGCTGCTCCGTGGTGGCAGCAGTGTGCAGCTGGTACTCCTAGCCTCACATCTTGGCAGAAGGAGGAAGCAGTGGAACATGTCTGTTCTCATGTCAGATGTCTGGTCTTTGTTCTCCGACTGTCTGTCTGCATTGCTCTCTATCTGGAAGGATGAGCCATAGCAGTGGGTTACACACACACACACACACACACACACACACACACACACACACACACACACGCTTCCTTCTGGATTGATTTGGCCAGAAGAAAAGAGAAAATGCTATTGATATATTTATTCCCTTGACTCATTTCCCATAAAGCTGGCTGGGGCTGGGGCTGAAGTCCATTCTCTCTCTGGGCAGCTTCCATGTTAGTCTCTATTGATCCTGCACACCAGTTACTCGGTGACTACACCTTGGCCAACTCATCGACGGTGACAGCTGCTTCCCTGACCAAAAGTGCCTTACTCTATGAAACAGATGAAGCCAAATGAAGGAAAAATTTCTCTTCTGTTCTTTATCTAGAAAAACAGAAATCACAAGTGGGTTATACAAAGTCTATTGCACCCCAACACATAAAGCACTTGTCACATGAGAGTTGATTTAATTTTAATGGCTGACACTAAAAATCACCTACATAAACAACAGCATTACAGACAATTATATCACCTTTGGGGTGGCCTTTCATCTCTGCTTCCTCTTCATGTTTTCCTTGGAAGGTTTGAGGTCATTTGCCATCATGGCCCAATGAACTGATACTTGTCTGGGCCTGGGGCCTTTCACTATTCAGGGTTAGAGTGTGCACCATGATTGGCAGTGGGCCAACAAGTAGCAAATTAAGAGATGCATCACTCTTTCGACATTGGATTTGCATTCATTATGCGTTGCTTATAGAGGGAGTTATATAAAGTGTTATGTCCTTTGATAGCTACTAACATGCACGTCCTTTTACTTAATATCCTTGACACATCTTCTAAATTATAAGTGAGGGTGTTTCCTCTGATGTATGCCATCCCCGGAAGCTTCTGTATGGTGGTATGAATTGATCTCTTGGAGAAGCAGTGCAAATCCTAAACATTCAAGGTTCTCATTCCTGTTCCGAGTGACCTCCCTTCTCTCTAGACGCTTACACTCATCCACTCTATGCCAGAGGGAAACTGCCATTTATCCAATGCCCACTAGTACCACGTGTTTTGCATTATTTTATTTTCAACCTCGTGGGAAGAAGCAGTATTCATGATCGCATTTGAGTAGCCAGAGAAAGCAACTTGTCTCAGCAGGTGAAGCGGAACATGATGTGCCCAGTAAGAGGTAAAGAAGGTTTTAGAAATTTCCCCCCAAAAATTAGTCCAGCCAGCGGTCCTCCGCTGCTGCCTGCCACACTGCACTGAGTCTCTCCCATTGCTGTCTTCACCTGGATCCAGATGCTAACCCTAAAGTGCTACCCATAATCCTCCACTTCCCTATATGAGGTCTCTTACCTGCCATTTTCCCAACTGGGGTCACAGCTATTAACAGTAAAACAGAATGTGAACCAATGTCATCTGCGTTTTCCTGTGAGGTGTCACGGGCTAGTGTGTGGTAAACTTTTGTCTCCTAGACTAGAACTTTGGAGAGAGGGAACCCTATTTTTCCATGTCCCTGCGACTTCTGTCCCCAGAATCTTCGTGTGCACTGGACATCTTCAGGAAGCCAGTGACTGGGTGGAAGTATAAAAGAACTGGAGTCATGGCTGATTTTGCCTGTGAAGAAGTTCACTGCGACAAAATGACAAGGCACAGGTCAGGGAAGACACCCAGGGCCCAGCAGCCACTTGGCCCATCCACAGCTAGAGCCACTACAGTGTCCACATATGTGGTGGACAGATGGGAGAGAAAGAGACGTGGGGCAGCTTGAGGATTATGAAGAGAGAGGGAACTGGAGAATTAAGGGTGGAAAGGGACAGCCTGTTGTGAGTAGCCTGCCCTGCCACCTGAGGCCATACTATTCCTGAGGACCATGTCTGGGTCCATGATCATGCAGCAGCAGGAGTCTGGGTCAATGTCATTGCTCATATTACCACTAAAGACCATGTGGACATCCCTGGACTGGGTTGCCATGGGGGACCATGTTGATATCCAAAGGCTGTGACAAGCTGGCCCCACCCCTCACTGGGCTGTGGCACTCTGAAGAGCTGGTCCTACCTCTCACTAACTGCAACCCTCGGGAGAGCATACACTGCACCTCACCTGGGCAGCCCAGTAGACCTGGCCCTGGTGGTGGGAGCATGGCGGAGTGGGCCACAAGGATGTGAGCAAGGAAAAGCCTGCCCTGCCCCTTGCCAGCCGCAGCACTGAGTGAGCGAGCCAGGGTAGTACTGGAGAACTGACTTTGGTGGTGTGGGTACGGCAGGGCTGCTGGGCTGAGCAACTCAGCTACCACTCAAGCTAAGATCCAGGGTTGTGAGTTGGCCCACCCCCAACATCTACCTCATCTATGAATTGCTAGAGTGTGTGAAAGGGAACCTGCTGCAGGATCTCTGAGACACAGGGCAACAACAGGCTATCCAAGAGATGCTATGGCAGAAGTCAGAGGCCTCAAAGCAGACCAATGTCTCATTGCAATGAGCATTTGCAAGTAAAGATGTGTGGACAAAAGGGTGCACTGCGGGACGCATACACTACAGCTTCCACAACGAGATGTTTTTAGTGTTTGGTTTATTTTTTTATTTTCTTTCGGGGCGGGGGGGGGGGGTCCAAGGGTAGAGAGGGCTGATAAGATTGGGATTGGGATATGTGATGTTTTTCAAAGAAATATTTTCTAGAAAAACAACAAAAAGCCTGTTTTCCTTGCTATCCCCCACCCCCAAGGAACTGAATGGGAGATGTAAGAGCCACCAGTGACAAATGTATCTGCACTGGAGACTTCACATGGCTGTGTTCATCAGGCCTTTATGTGCTTCAGAGGAAAGCAGTTGTCTGGGTCAGGGATTCATCTGTGGGAAGGCTCAGAGCTGGAGGGTGGGAAGGAAGCCTGTGACCCTGTGAGTCCACTGATGAAGAACAGAAGTGACGTGCTGTGGTTTGTCCTTGCTGCTGAGCTTCTTAGAAGGGCGCTTTGGCAGGGTACTTTACTCTCTCTCATTCTAGGACTCCATATTTAGCTCTCAATATGAAGTATCATGTTAGTCTCTAAGGAACTTGGGAAATGGGGATTACTTACATCTGAGACTGAGCGATAAAAACCAGCACAATGTCACTTGAAGGGCCCTGGAAAGACTTCTACCAGAAAGCTATTAGATCGGCTCATCCCAGAACAGCAAGAGATCCCCATATTTCCTCTTGGGGCAGCCAAGGCCTGGCTAAATTCTTCATATGTTTTCTAGGAAAAAAAAAATGTGATGCTATATTTCCACAGGGTTTCCATGTTTCTGCAGTCAAAATGTGTTTTATAATCAGTATGAATAGTTACATAACAGCAGCCTTTTTACCTGCATCCCCTTCCCAATTAGATTGTTAATAACTAGCTGAAAATTCATTTAGAAAACTTGTCGACACCAAACAGACACCTGGGTCCCATAAGATCCAGTACCACTGTAAGAGGCCTGAATGTCACAAGGAGTTTGCATTTGACATGAACACTCCAAGTCAGAACAGATGGCACAGCTTCAGTTTCCACTGTCAGGAAATGAGGTCTTCATGGACATTCATGGTGTGGATTTATGGTTACGTTCTATGGAGACTGCTCATGTTGGCATATGCTCTGGGGAGTGACAGAACCCTGAGAACTGTGACAGTCATGGGTCATGTTTTCTGACTTCAGGAGTGCTATGTTCAATTCTCCAAAAGGCTGGCATTTCTACACTCAAAATCCATCTCATAGGTGCCTGCCACCTGTAGTGGTCCCAAAATACCCACTCTAGCCGGTCTCAAACTATGACTTGTGGCAGAGGTGGCACCCAAAATACCCACTCTAGATGGTCTCAAACTATGACTTGTGGCAGAGGTGGCATATGCAAATGACAGCCATGGAGGAATTATTAAGCCAAGACTCTTAAGTGTCTCTTCCGTGAAGATTTCTGTTTTAGTTTCATTTCTGATTACTGTGATAAAACCCCTGACAAAAGTGACTTAAGAGAGAAAGGGTTTATTTGTTTATTTGTTCCAGGGTACAGTCCATCATTGTGGGGAAGTCAGCACAGCAGAAACTTAAAGCAGCCAGGTACATTGCATCCATAGTCAAGAGCAGTGAGAAGTGAATCAATGCATACATACATACAAGGGCTCACTTCAATTTCTTCACTCTTATATACTTCAGGATTCTCTGCCTAGGACTGGTGGCACGCACAGTGGGCAATGTCTTCCCACATCAATTAAGATAATCAAGGTAACACCCTCTAGGCACACTCAAATTAAGTCTCCCTCCTGAGAGACTCTAGATTTGTCAAATTGACAGCACTAACCACCACAATCATGGTCCAGATATATCGCTCCTGGGTATATTTCCTAAGGGATCTAGGTCAGCATACCACAGAGATCCCTACATGTCTGTGTTTATTACATTATTCACATTAGCCAAGATATGGAATCAGCCCACCTACCAACAGATGAGAAGATAAAAAAAATGTGGTACACATATACAATGGGAGTATTATTCATCCATAAATAACAACAAAATTACATCATTTTCAAGAAGATAGAAAACATGGAGATCATTTATGTTAAGCAGCATAAGCAAGACTCAGAGAAACTGATGTCCCATGGTTTCTTTCATACATGCAATCTAGATTTTAAACAGAAAGACATGAAAATAGGAAGGGACTGTTTGAGAAATGGAAAGGAACCAGAAAGGAGGGGGCTGGAGTGAGAGAGTGATACAGAGGGGAGGAGTACGATCAAAATGTATCTTTGTGTCCATAAAAATGTCTTTAAAAATCCCAAGCTGATCAAAACACCCATGGAAGGAGTTACAGAGACAAAGTTTGGAGCTGAGACAAAAGGATGGACCATCTAGAGACTGCAATACCCGGGGATTCATCCCATAATCAGCCTCCAAACAATGACACCATTGCATACACTAGCAAGATTTTGCTGAAAGGACCCTGATATAGCTGTCTCTTGTGAGACTAGGCCAGGGCCTAGCAAGCACAGAAGTGGATGCTCACAGTCAGCTAGTGGATGGATCACAGGGCCCCCAATGGAGGAGCTAGAGAAAGTACCCAAGGAGCTAAAGGGATCTGCAACCCTATAGGTGGAACAACAATATGAACTAACCAATACCCCCTGGAGCTCGTGTCTCTAGCTGCATATGAATCAGAAGATGGCCTAGTCGGCCATCAGTGGAAAGAGAGGCCCATTGGTCGTGCAAACTTTATATGCCTCAATACAGGGGAACGCCAGGGCCAAGAAGTGGGAGTGGGTGGGTAGGGGAGTGGGTGGGGGAGGGTATGGGGGACTTTTGGGATAGCATTGGAAATGTAAATGAAGAAAATACCTAATTTTAAAAAATCCCAAGCTATTTTGTAGAATTAATATACCCTTAAAACGTACATAAAAATTAAATCAGAGGAATCAGAGGGCAACCACCAAGGGTTTTAGACTGAAGGATTCAAGCCATAGGTCAGGGAATGGTAATTGCTCTCTATGAGTCTAGAAAGTAACATAGTGGTGTGCTCCACTGGGGAGGCCAAGGCATTAGCTTTAAGACTACTAGAGGATGAGTCAATGGTAGGTGAGAGACATCACAAACCAGCCGAGATGCATTTACTTACAACATATCTCTCTTGGGGAAGCAATTGTAATCAAGAGGAGAGAAGCAAGCTGAGACTGAGAGACTTCTCCACACCCATAAAGCAAAAGAAGGTTATGGGACTATCATCAAGTAGAAGACAAAAGAAAGGCTGAAGCTGAAGGAGCAGATAGATACAGGATGGTTCCAAATAAGTCATCCATTTCATTCTGGATTAGAGGGTGGCCTGGAAATCCACCACAACAGCTGTTAATTCAACCATTGTTCTCCAAAGAAAAGACCAGACAATGTAGAAGAAGACTGAGTATCTGATAAGGCAGCTGCTGAAGTATTGAGATCAGTCTAGCAAGGGATTAGTTTTCCTCTATTAACGTTTGCCCACTCTACAATTTAGAATGCTAATGTGCCTGGGAGGTCAAGTTGTTCTACTGGGAGATAGATGAAGAGCTAACTAGTAAAGCAATTCTAATTAATATACTCTGATAATATACCAGAGTAACTGTATGCAAACGACTCCTTTGGATATTCTTCTATACATGCTTGAAAACATGTCCGAGAAAGAAACTATCAGAAGCTCTGTTCTTGGCCAAGACATAAGCAATGTTTGTAAATCCCATTCCATTGCCCTGTAGAGCATCCAACAGAACAGACTGTGACCCACCTGGAGGTCCTGCTGAATCGCTTGCTCAGGCTCTTCCTCGTTGCTTCCAGAACAAGGAAGCAACATATTCGGCCATGGTAAGCTATTCAATGTTTTCGCAATTCTCACTCTAGATGAAAGCTTATGTAAAGAGTTGGTACACACTAATACTATGTCACTGTAATGTGGCAATGTTTTAAAATAGTGGTGCTTGTTTCTTTTCTTTTTTCTTTTTTTCCCCTCGGTTTAATGGAAGTAGCCAACCTCTTGACATGTAAGTAGTTTGGCAGGATGCAGCAAACAATACCTTTGAGAGTCTTAGTCTTTTGAGAATTAATATCATCATAGAAATAATTCCTATCTTAAGAGATAGGAAGTATTTCAATAAAGGAAGAGAGATGTCTCCTAGGTGACCAGGGAACCAAAAGAGAAGGAATATTTATGAACAAATATGTGTCCGTTGCATTGATATGTAAACAGATATGTAATTGTTGCTGGTAAACTTCAAATTAATTAAGTGCAATTAAAACATCAATTCCTAGACAGGCACTGTGGCCAATGCCTTTAATCCCAGCACTTGGGAGGCAGAGGCAGGTGAGTTTCTGTGAAGCAGGCCTGATCTACATAGTGAGTTACAAGCTGGCCTGGTCTACATAGTAAAAGCCTGTCCCAAAAGGAAAATAAAGCTAAATTCCTCCATGGCAGTAGCCACAATTCAAGCACCCAATAGCCACATATGACTTCTGGTTACCATTTTGGATTGGTCTGCTACAGTGTGTTACTATAAAGACAATAAGTTCCAATGCACTGAGACTTCAGTAAGAGTTCACAGGCTATTAGTTACAGAAAAATGGGCTCCTCCCAACTTCCTTCAAGGCTCTCTTCTTTTAAGGACGGGGAATTTGCAGTTGAGCTGCCCAGTACATGAAGCACAGTGGCTCTGACCACTGGCTACTACTTTAATGGAAAACAATACGGACCCACACTGGTTGACTAGAGGACCTCCTTTAAAAGCCATAGGATTCAATAAGACTCAAGAGCTTTCATACAAGTTGGAGGACAGAAAGTAGACACCAATGGCTGAGTCTGAATTTCCCATTAGCTCAGAGGTGTCATTCAGATGAACTTAATACAGAAATGCCATTATCTTTGCACACTTGAATAGAAGGGAACTAAGATTAATATCTACTACACTCATGCAAGCATACATTGTGTGTTACATTCATAAATAAGTACAACTACAAACATTTACCAGTAATCTCTCCTTCTTCAATGTGTTTATTTCCACACCAATTTCATAGCAAGCAGGGGTTATTTAAACAGTGTAGACTATTTTCACATTCTAGTGAGCATTGGCCACTTGTGAACAGGTCACGGCCGTGGCTCCAGCTGAGGATACAGCTCGGTGGCTGGATGCTTACTTAGCATGCATGAGCTCTAGATGCACTGTCCAGCACTTGAAAGAAAAAAAAAAGTTGCATGGAGGAGAGAAAAGAAAACCTGGTTCAAAATATGAAGAGATAGTTTACCGAAGAAGACAAATAAACACACGAGGAAGTGTTCAACCCTACCAGTTATTGGAGGAAGACAGCTTAAACTGAGATGTTACACGTGGCCTCAGACAGACTGAAATAGAGACAGAACACAACCCAAATGCTGGTGAGAATACAGAGAAGCAAATCCCTCATCTGTCACCAGAAGGGACATGAGACAGTGCTGTCCTGGAAAACAGTGTTGTGATTTATTAAAAATACACGTATTTAAAAAGACACACTAGGCTAATTATATGGCTCTTCAGGTAAAGACACTCACTTACTGAGATCAGTCCTTGGGACCCACATGGTGGAAGGAGTGGGATGACTCTTCCAAGTAGTTCTGTGATTCCCCACACAATCAATCAATCCATCAACAAACAAACAAACAAGCAACAAATGTAATTTTTAAAAAGGCACAAAATAGGGTACATTCACTGTGAGATAGAGGACCTGTGCTCTTAGCTATTTATCTCTATGTGCTTCTAAAAACAACAACAACAAACTTCTTGAAGCTCTCAGCTGCTCTCATTGCAAAAGCTAAAAACTATAAAAGAAGAAAGAGCCTGTCGTTCCACAGGCAAATGGTTTAACATAGCATGGAATCCACTCAACAACTGATATGGAGCAGCTTAGATGACAGCTCAGGGAGCCAGGCTGCCTGCAGCCACCCTACTGAAGCAGGGCCCTCTCTCACATAAAGGCTCAAATGCCCATGCTTGGTGGTACCTCGTTCTCTCAGGAAGGAAGAGGAAGTCTTATTGCTCACATAATGAAGTTCTCAGCAGACAGCTGGGCAGGTTTCTCAAGCAAACCCCCAAATGGCTTGAAAGTTGGGAAAGGGGAATAACTTGGGAATTTTTTATTGTGGCTAGGGGATGGGGTCAGGGCTCATGTGGTTGAGGAAGGAGAACCTGGGCTTCCTCATCAGCTTCCCCACATAAGGACAAAAGGCAAAGAGAAAAGTGAGACTTCAAAGCTCTTAGCAAAATCAGACCATAGATCCGGGCTCTGCTGGCTCTAGTGAGCACAGTGGCTTTCCTAGGAAGGAGAAACTGTATGCATCCATTGGTGGAACACTTTGTAAGGACAAGGTTTTAGAGATGGAAGGCACATTTGTTAGCAGTTGCTATAGAACAGGGATTGGATGGGAGAGCAGTGCAGGGGGTGCTTGTGAATGGGCGACTTAAGATCCTCACTGTCGCCGGGCGTGGTGGCACTCACGTTTAATCCTAGCACTTGGGAGGCAGAGGCAGGCAGATTTCTGAGTTGGAGGCCAGCCTGGTCTACAAAGTGAGCTCCAGGACAGCCAGGGCTACATAGAGAAACCCTGTCTCAAAAAACCAAAAAGAAAATAAATAAAAAAGGAAACAAAGATCCTCACTGTCATCCTGTGATACACAAACCTACACAGTGACAACTGATCTAGAGCATAATACATGTACATGAACACACATATACACGGATGTCCAATTCAAATGGGGAATCTGAAAAAGATGCAGGGATCGCCACAAGGTCAGCGTCTTCCTTATAAATGATGCATGGTTTGAGTGAAAGCTTGGTAAAGAGTTTGGAAATGATGGAAATGATGATGCACAGCGGCTATCTCAGCTACCCAAGGGACTAAGGCTAGAGGATGGTCAAGTTAACACCACCACGCTGGGCAACTTAGTGTGAATCTGCATCAAGATGAAATTTACTAAAAGGGCTGTGGGTGTAGCTCTGTGGCGAGCATTGTATAGCGTGTGTGAGGCCTTGGCCTTTATCTCCAGCCCTATCTTTTTAAGTCACTGCCACAGTATTCCATCGCACGAACATACCACATTTACCGGTTCACGTGTTAATTAATAGACAGTGGTTTCTGCCTCCTAGCTACCCTGCCGAATGCTCCTGCCATAGACATCAGTGCACAGCTTCCAGTTGGAATCCCTGCTTTGGATCTTTTGGTTCTATTCCTGGAAATGCAGTGGCTGGAGCCTAATGTGGCTCTATGTTTAACTTGTTGAGAACACATCATATTGTCAGCATGGTGTAGGGAGGGGTAGTGGGGGTGTTTATTATCTATTTTTATTTGTGTATATGGGTATGTGTGTGAGTGTGGAAACACTGATGGAGGCATTCTTGGAGGAGAGAGACACTGGATCCCCTAGAGCTGGATTTACTTGTCGTTGTGGGCTGGGTTGGTGTGGTGGTTTGAATGAGAATGCCTCCACGGGTTCATAGACTAGAATACTAAGAGTGGCACTATTTGAAAAGATTAAGAGGTGCAGTCTTGTTGGAGGAAGTGTGTTACTAGGGGTGCTCTTTGAGTTTTCAATAAGCCCATTCCAAGCCCAAACTCACTCACTCACTCACTCACTCTCTCTCTCTCTCTCTCTCTCTCCCCCTGTTGCCTGCAGATCCAGTTGTAGAACTCTCAGCTACTTCCTCTAGCACCATGTATGCCTTCCTGCTGTCACATTCCCGTTCCCCACCGTGATGACAAAGAACCAAACCTCTGAAACTATAAGCAAGCCTCAATTAAATGTTTTCTTCTATTAAAATCTCCCTAGTCCTGGTGTGTCTTCAAAGCAATATAACACTGACAAACATAGCTGGGAACTGAACTCAGGTCCTCAGAAACTAGAGGAAGTACTCTTAACCCCTGAACCATCTCTTCAGCCATGCACAGTTCTCTTATGATGTGTTTGTTCCACTGGAATGGGACGTTCATGAGAAGATGCCACATATGCCTTTCCTGCCCCCAAATCCCCAGCACTTACAACAATATCAGGCCCCAAATAAAGACTCAAAAAGTTCTTAGGTGAAGAAATAAAGTAGGTCTTTGAGCATTGTTAATGTTCCTTCATTTTTATATTTTGTTTTCCTTAAATAGATTGTTAATTCCTGGAGGACAAAGGTCCCATTCACCTGTGCAAATCCAGCACTTGGCACATTTGAAGCACTCAGTTCTTCTACTGAAGAAACTCCCCCTCCTTTGTAGCTTGGTTCTTGGACTGAGCTTGGTGCTAACAATGTCCAGTAGGAGAGATAAAGGACTCTGGGTGGTTAGTAATCAAAGGAAAGGGCTTATGAAACCCACAGGACAGTTATAATCCCTCCTGGGCCTGTTTGTCTCTTTTCCTGTTGGTTTTGGGTGTCTAAAATTTTCTAGAATTAACACTGAAAGAAGGCTATCCAGCAGAAAATCTGCTATATTAATTACATCATCTTCCTCTGGGAGTTGAAATATGCTGTCTGGGTTTGAGTGGGGGAAAAATTGAATTTGTACCTTGAGTTCAGATAAATTATAAATTCGAATTTCTCATGTCTACTTAAAATTTCAGATCAGTAGTCCTTGGGTTAGAATGTGATTTTTAAATGATTGCCAAACTGCACTGAATCTAATGGTTGGGATTATATATACCTCATAATAATGTTTCTCACCCTATCTAATACATGATAAATAATATACACATTATTTATTGATTAAACAAAGTAGTAATTGGTGGCTGAGGATGGAGAACAGATAAAACATGCCCAATGGTACCTGACACAGTTTCCATGACTTTTCTCTCTATTAGTTTCCTTTAACAATTTGGGAACCATTCCTTTTAATACTATTTCAGCTAGCAAGGTTTGAAGCAAGGTGAATGAGAGGAATCTCCTAGAATTCTAACATAGGCAAGGACCCAAAGCTGCCAGACCACATGCAGACTGACACCTGTCACTCACTTTTCTAGCAACCCTCACCATCCTCCAGCCTCTACACAGCTCCAGCTGCCACATTCGGCTACCTGTACAATCTCCAAATAGGCAGCCTTTCTTCCTCAATGTTTGATTACAGAACCCAATCTCTCTTAAATTCTACATTTCTTACATTTAGAAGCTTTTAAAGACTTAATCACACCCGGGACTATGCCTTACATGATAACCATCCGTATATAGCAATGATTTATGCAGGGACTTTCCTTGGTTAGGAAATCCTATCTGACCTCTGGGTGTGACAAGGCTGTGTGAGAGTTCTGCCTATCAAAAAGAAACTCTGGTTTTGGAAATTTCGCAAACAGATCAACAGAAAGAATAGAGAATTGTGGGAAATTCAAGACAGGCTTTCAAGCCACATCCCCAAATCATCAAATCCTCGGCTTATGATGTAATTTTTTTTAAAAAGCTTCCAATTTTTCTCAGTCACATGATATTCTTATTTCCTCATGGAGTAGAGCATGTGAATAAGAACTGAGAGAAGAAGTGAGCCAACACAATGTAGAGCAGTGTGGTAGAGGAGGCGACACGAGTGAAGAAGAGTCAAAGGGAGAGAGGGAAACTAACTCAGGAGAAACGTCGACTGACCTCCCTTCTTCCCCAGTCCATGAAGATTGTACCCCAACCCACCACTATCTTTTCACACTACTGCTGGGTACCAGTTGTCCTGGAGCAAAGTTAATTTAATGTGAAAGTCAGGAAAAGTGACCAGAACTCTCCTGTGCAGGCTGGGCTACTCCATGTGCCAGCATCCAAATAGGTTATAGTCTCAGGAATGGGACAGAAACACCTCCTGGGATGTCATAAAGAAATTGATAAAACCATTCTCATGTTTTCTCACAGCTAGAGTCTGGCAACTATTCAGGCCCCAGAGTGCAATGTGAAGAGCATCAGACACAGGATGCCAAAATTCATATGTGTTGAGTGTATGTATAACCAGAGAAGTAAGTAGATAGATGAATGGATGGATGAATGGAAAATGGATAGTCAGAAGTAGATCGGCCAGTGTGGCGATATGCTGGTAACTGTTTAATGTCCAACTCTTCACAATCAAGTCTTGAGTTGCAATGGTTGTCACTGATATCATTTTCATGGTATGCATAGTCCCACCATGGCCTGTTTCAAGCTATTGCTCAATGCAGATACAGCACCTGCTGCAGCACACCCGAGAGACATGGGATGGGTGAGTGAACGTTAGTTACCTTTCTGTTGCTGCCATACAACACCATGACCAAATTTGACTTATGAAAGAAAACATTTATTTTGGCTTACAGTTTAAGAGAAATGAGAGGCCATCATGGCAGGGAGGCCTGGCAGCAAGTGACTGGCACGGCAAAGGGAGCAGGAAGTCGAGAGAGAACCGGACATGGAACAAAGCTACTCTCAAAGCTCACACCCACTGGCACACTTTGGCCAGGAAGGCCACACCTCCTGTTGTGGTTTGACTAGGTATGGCCCCCATAGACTTATGTGTGTGAATGTTTGGCTTGTAGGAATGGCACCATTAAGAGGTGTGACCTTGTTAGAGTATGTGTGGCTTTGTTGGAAAAAGTGTGTCACTATTGGTGAGGGCTTTGAGGTCTTCTCATAGACACTCAAGCTCCAGCCAGTGAAAAACATAATCTCTCCTGGCTCCCTGTGGATCGCGATGTAGATCTTTCAGCTCCATCACCAAAACATGTCTGCCTGGATGCTGCCATGCTTCCCACCATAATGATAATGGACTAAACCTCTGAAACTGTAAGCCATCCCCAATTAAATAGTTACCTCTATAAGAGTTGCCGTGGGCATGATGCCTCTTCACAGCAATAAAAACCTAACTAACACACTTCCTAAACCTTCCTAAATTGTACCACCAACTGAGGATCAAGTGTTCAAATATCTGAGTCTATGGGGGACATTTATTATTCAAATCACCATGGATGGATGGATGGATGGATGGATGGATGGATGGATGGATGGATGGATGGATCTACTCACCTGCATCTAAGCTAGGAACCTCCTGGTCACTGGCCCCAGTCACTCACTAATACCCCAGTACACACTGCCCAGAAATTAATAGAGGGAAGGCTGAAGAGAGGGCACTTCACTTCTTTGTTCTTGAGCCATGCCTTTAATAGTTGAACAGGCTCGCACTGAGTAAAGGAGCTCTTTACTGGTCACTGTCCTCAAGTAGATACCTATAGCAATCAAACTAGCTAAGCAGGCCAGCCCTGAGCCAAATGAACTCGCAATTTCCTCCTACTTTCTTCCTCTTCTAGGTCCCTTTCCTCTGCCAGGGTTGCTCTTTTCCTGCCCTCAGGCTACTTCAGTAAAGGTACAAAAAATCTGCCCCCCCCCCCCAAAGAAGACGTCACCACTAAGCCATCCATGGGGTAGTGAAATTACATTTAAAAGATTTGTCTTATTTTCAATTATGGGCATATGTGCATGTCTATGTGTGGGTATGTGCACACAAATACAGGTGCCTGCAGACCAGAGGAACTGGGTCCTGTAGGGCGGGAGTTCTAAGCAGTGGTGAGCTGCCCAATGTGAATGCTGAAAACTTAAGTCAGGTCTCCTAAGTGAACACTAAGCATCCCTCCAGCCCCATCATAAGAGGCACCTTATAGAGAGTGAATGATTTTTATCCTCTATTTCACAGGTATTTGAATTTAGTGGGGTGGGACAGAAAAAGGCAAGATGCTGGAATGGCTGGCTCCCATAACAGTGCTACTGGCACCGCTGACATGAGAAGGGACTTCTTTCCATCTGATGGTTGTCATTCGATCTGACTATAGAGTCAGTCTAGTACTAGGATAAGATATGAGAGGCAGGAAAGGGAGGGAGGCTTGGACCTCTGGGGACTGCTATCATGACACAACATCCTTAAGTAAAACCCTGTCTGTATTTGTTGTTGGGATCCTTGCTAGTAAAGTAGACAAGTGAAAGGGTAGAAACCATTCAAGAGAACCAGAGGGCCTGCTGCAGTATTTTTGTCGTTTTGGGCTTTGTTTTGTTTTATGAGATAGAGTCACTAATATCCTGTGCTGGCCCTGGACTTGCTAAGTAGCCCAATTTCTCCACATCCCCAGCCCTGAGACTATAGGCATGTACCACCACACCTACTTTATGATTTTCTTATTAGAAATCAAACCCAGGGCTTCAGATCAAATCCATGTAAGCACTCTATTAACTGAACTACACCCCACAGCCCCAACGTCTATTGTGTTTTCTGGAATGGAAAACCAAGCTGATAACATCCACTTCAGAGGGAAAACAGACGCCTGTGGCTGTGAGTAACTCCATTCTTCTGGGTTAAGTCACAATCCTTTCCCCCATCTGCTCTTCTTCTAAGACGATCTGAGTGTGCCCCAGCTCTTCTATGCACATTCTGTGGTTTGTTTTCACAATTTTGTGTCCCGAGCAGGCAGGGTGGGACACACTCTGCTGGGTAAAGCCCTGTCTCACTACAGAGAACAATTCCCTCTAGACAGACGCAAGTACTGCGGTGCTTCCTGTCTCCCACCCACTGTCCATCCCAGCCTGAGTACCAGCCCCTCATGCCAGTGGTTAGCCTGGCAGCCTCTTGCTGCCTGCTTCATGAGCCAATATATATATATTTTTTTGCTTGCTTCAAGCTGCCTTGTAGAATTTGTTATTGAATTTGCTGTGATCTCAGTACCATGTGCTGCCAACAAATACAAGACAGGGATAAATATTTCACTGGCATAAAGTTGGCTCGTAGCTCAGCCTACGTCATTAAGTTTCAGCCAGAGCTTTTATTATGACTGTTTAGTTCCCAAAGGTAGCTAATTTGCCAAGTTGAAGAACTGACCCACTTATCTTCAGGAGTTAAGAAGACGTAATTCTTCGAGACACCCTTAAGTACCCAACTGGGTTGTACCCCCAAAATAATCTTGATTTCAAAGAAGCCCAGGAGAGTGGCCAGTCTGCTTGTGGATCTCTTCTGCATTTCAGGCTTTTCTTTCCCAATCATCAAAATAAGAGAGAACACTGTTTGTGTCTTGTATGCTGTCATAGATCTTGATAGATCGTGAAATAGTGGTGTTAAATGATGTAAAGCAACAGATAGTATAGAAAAATGTGATTTTACAGTGACTAGGCAGGAGTTAAAAGCAGGATATTGGAAACCCTATGACAGAATGGAGCCAAGGTGTTGAGCAAGGGTTTAGATACATCTGTATTCAAAAACTACCAGGGAGGGACCGACTTATGGACTCCTTGTCCCATTTACTGTCTTCCTCTATTGGAATTAATCAACTGTAA
This sequence comes from Mus musculus, assembly GCF_000001635.26. Classification (NCBI taxonomy): domain Eukaryota; kingdom Metazoa; phylum Chordata; class Mammalia; order Rodentia; family Muridae; genus Mus; species Mus musculus. Next base: position 113,552,047 of record NC_000079.6, read on the forward strand.
CTTGTGCATGAGTAGACTTTCCAATTATAAGGTGAATTAGGATAAAGAGGTAAGACCATTTACACATTTGGAGATTAGTTGGAAGGACCCACAGAGTTTGGCCCATAGAATTGTATTCTAACCTAAATAGTATTGATTAAAGTTAACCATGGTTAGCTTTTATGTTTTAAAAAAAATTCAAGTTTCAGGAAATCCTTAAATCCAAGTTGCAAACAGACCCTTTAAAGTCTTATTGTGATTTCTTTGCACTGCAACCTCCTGGGTCAGTGAAGGACAATCTCTTCTGTACTGACTAAAAGAACAAAGCATTGATGGTATAAAGTGAATTATAATTCTAGCAACCAAAATCCTTCCCTGAGCAAATTGAAGGTTGAATTGTTAACTGCTCACAAATTAACTTGGCCATCTTTTATTGACTGAGCTCTCTATGGTCATTTTACCAATGAAATTGGCTCTTGGTCCAAGTTGGCCAACGACTAAGGACCAGGATTCAGGGAAGATGTGTGTACAAGACAGAGCAGGTTGTTCATTAACTAAGTGAAGGGAGTTGACTTGTCCACCTCCATGTGGGTAGCTCTGTCTTCTCTTATCCTGCTGAGGACAGTCTAGCAAGGTGAAGACAGCTCAGACAGGAGGGGAAAGGTATACTCTTTAGTTTTAAAGGCTAAAACTGGGGGGATCCAATAGAATCAGAGGAAGGTTCTCAACTGTTTTAGTCATTAGAGTTGCCATGCTTCTAACTAGAGCCTACACAGACACTCACACACCCAAGTCACAGATTTGGGCATCAACAGACAGAATCCATGAGAATGTGTTGCTGCTAGCTCATTGAATTTCTTAGCATACACATAGGAGAAGCTGACCAGAAAAGACCAGGTCTATTGGACCTCAAAAGAACATAGTAGTCACTGTGATTTATTTCTAAACTTGAAGGTGTTGGGCCTTCTTGAGATCTGGGCTTTAAGTGTTTGTCTTAGTAACTGTTCTGTTGCTGAACTGAAACACCATGACCAAGGTAGCCTATAGAAGAAGTGTTTGATTGGGGGCTTGTTTACAATTTCAGAGGGTGATTCCATTACCAACATGGTGGGAAGCATGGTGGCAGGTAGCAGGCATGGTGCTAATGGATGTGTGTGTGTGTGTGTGTGAGAGAGAGAGAGAGAGAGAGAGAGAGAGAGAGAGAGAGAGAGAGAGGGAGAGAGAGAGAGAGACTGGGACTGTGGGACTGGCATGTGCTTTTGAAACTTCAAATCAAAGCCCACCCCCAGTGGCCCTCCTCCAGTAAGGTTATATACCTCCTAATCCTCCCAAAATTCCTGTTCAAAACACCTTGTCCTACTCTCTGACCCCCCCCCCCCATAGGCTTGTAGCCATAGCATAATGCAAAATGCATTCAGTCCAACTTGAAGAGTCCCCATAGTCTATCACAGTCTCAACCCTGTTCCAAAGTCCAAAGTCATTTCTGAGACTCAAGGTAATGTCTTGATCCTCTGTAGAATTGAACAGCAGATCACATATGCCCAGCACACAGTAGCAGAGAATATGCATTGCCATTCCAAAAGAGAGGGAATGGACTGGAACAAAGGAAGACTGAAAGCCAGCAGGTCAACTCCAAACTCCATATCGCTATGCTTGAGGATAAAGGGCTTATTAAATGGCTCCTCCTGTCTTCCACTCCCTCCAGCTTTGCTGACTACCACACACTTCCTCTTCTTCATAGGCCGATTCACCCTGTTTGCAGCTCTCCTTGGCAGGTATCCCAAGGCTTTGGCATCTCGAACATCTTGGGGGTTCTGTTGCAATCCAGGCTGCACTTTCATAGCCTCATGCAATGGCTTTTCCAGGACTCCATGCAGGGACTCCCTTGTCACACCCCTGGCCTTAGCCTCCTCCTTAACAGCAGAGGAAGTTTCCACAAACTCTTAGTGTCTGTGTCTTTCTTGATAAAGCTAGATCGTTTCTTTTGTTGAATAAGCTTTGCTTTTCACAAGTTGGAAGCTTAGCTAGGAGGGGTCTTACCCTAAGGGCACACCTCCCTTTATTCCATTTAAGGCAATGAAATTCCTCAAATTCTTATTTATGGAATAAGAAAATTCCTTAAATTCTCATCTCTTTGAGGAAAGTCTTGGCTCCAACATGACATTCCCTGATGTTCTTTTTCTTCTCGAACTGTACACACTGTATTTCTTTCTTGCCCACTTGCTCCTTTTTCTTGTAGGTCTGTGTAAGAATGACCATTAATAGCCACAAGACACAGTCAATACTAGGTTGTCTTAAAATCTCCTCTGTCATCGACGTCAGTCCAAAACTCTGCATCTTAGCCTCTGGAAGAATTAGCTGAGCATGAGAATCTTTAGATGAAACAGACTGTGATGGTTTGAATGAGAATGGCCCCCAGAGGCTCAGTATTTGAATGTTTGTTCCCCAGTGGGCAGACTGTTTGAGAAGGATTAGGAGGTGTGGTCTTACTGGAGGAGGTGATTACTCTTCAGGGGTTTCCATACTACTCGTTCTGTATGCCAAGAAAGTGCCTATATCCCTTCAACAAGGTCCCACTGAGGTGAAGGCATCATTTGGGAAAGGAAGGTGTCTAGAGTCATGAAGGGCAGTGGGCCCACAGCTGGCAGGTAGTAAAGTGGCCACGTTCAAGTGCACCACAGGTGCACCAGTAACTGCTAAATATGAAGAAAATTGGAGAGAGCACTGTGATAATGGACATTTGCCGAATGCTGATGGGACTATCGCTCAGGTAACTTGGAGTTTAAGCTGTAGATCTTCATGATCTTCTTTTTCATGGCACTTCATGCATTTGCAAAGCACGGATACCCTGACAAGATGAGAGCTAACATCAGTGGCATTGTCCAGGGAGAACCTATGGTCTTGGAAGTTGTACGGTACTTGACAGGTGTATACACCCCACTCGTAAGTGATAATGGTTATTAAAGAATGGGCATCAATATTTTTACTTTCAATTTATTAGTATTAGTTTTCCAATAGTTTTAAAGTGATTAGAATATTTTTTAAAAACATGTTTGAACACAACTACTTAAAAAACATAATTTTTATGCATTGCCTTTGGCCTGGAGGCAATGTGAAAAATCTCCTTCCAGATACTTACTGTGCTGTGCAATAGAAACATCTGAGAGCTTCTGCCCCTGGCCACTGGCACCAGAAACCAAGTTTTCCTTGATCTTCCTGCCCAGCTTCACTAGAGGACAGCTTTCTTGCAATCCTCCCCTGTTTTTATGAAAATAGACAAGGAACAGGGCACTCTCCCTTTTACAGATACAACCTAGGAGATGGACTCATCACATCTGTTCACAATCCAGTGGCCAGAATGTCGCCAGATGGCCACGCATAACTGCAAGGGAGCCATGGGAGTTCATACTGTGTCCTCAATGGCAACATGCCCAGAAAATTCTTGAGGGAATTGTGAGTGTGTACAAAGTGGGAGAGTGGAGAGAGGGTCAACTTGTAGCCCTACCACAGGCCATAGGAAAAACCAGCAATGACTTCCATTGCTTACTTGCATTTGGTATTGTGGGCAAAAATACAGTGATCCCTGCTTGAACTGAAAAATAGCAGCAGGCTCTGAGAGCAACAATGGCTCTAATTCAGTGGGTTCAGTTAGGAGCAGGAATGTTGGCAAACCCAACAAGAAGGGCATGTAGGATACAGCACATGGGGTTGGGTACCACATAGCAATGGAACATGAAGGGTTTTGGTTTTGCTTTGTTTCTTGCCTTTCAAGACTTGTTGACAGTTTCCAGCCTACAGAAGATAAAAATATTAATTTACCCTGGAGCATAGCCTTTTGTTCTGGCTAAATGTTATTCCCAATTGCAGAGTGAAGAAAATAATAAATTAATAGATTGTCTCTCTTCAACTTGGCCAGGGCTTATCTATTTATATGCTACTGGCATGTCTACTTAACCACTTGTTTATATGCCAAAGTTTTTTAAAAGTAAAGATTCAGAATTGTTGGAAAATATTGAGGGAACTAGGGAACCTGTCTTAGTTAGGGTTTCTATTGCTGTGAAGAAACACCATGGCCATGCAATATTGAAATTAATCCCAGTTCTACCTCCTAGACCCATGCTCCCAGAAATGAGACTCAGACTGAAAATATACTTACAGATACCTTGGCCATATTGCTAGGCTCTTCTCTGACTAGATCATAACTTAAGATAATCCATTTATTTTAACCTACATTCTGCCATGTGGCTGGTTAGCTGTGCCCGGATAGTCTGCTATCTCAGGTCCATCTCCTCACATCTTCCTGGTGAATCTTCTGCCTGGATCTATCCCAGAATCCATCCTCTCTCCCAGATGTCCCCTCTATGTCCTGCCTAAGCCGTAGGCCATGGGCTTTTTAACTGACAGGTGATGCATCCATTCAAACACAAGACAATTCTCTCTACAATGCAACTCTTATAAAGGAAAACATTTAATTCAGACTGGCTTATAGTTTTAGAGATTTAGTCCACGGTGGGAAGCAAGGTGGCATTCAGGCAGACATGGTGCTGGAGAAGGAACTAAGAGTTCAACATCTGGATTGGCAGGCAGCAAGAAGAAACATTAAGCCACTAGATCTGGTTTGAGATTTTGAGATCTCAAAGCCCACATCCAGTGACACACTTCCTCCAACAAAGCCACACCTACTCCATCAAGACCACATTTCCCAATAGTGCTACTTCCTATGAACCCATTGAGCCATTTTCATTCAAACTACCACAGTATGCAAAACAAAAGAGAATGCCAAGAAGGGTAAGAGTGTTCAGATGCAGTTTACTCTGAGAGTCAAGACTGGCTAGGCCTTTGGCTTGCCTACTTCACCAGAAATTGGAAAGCCAAGGGGGCATCCTATCAACCTAGGAGTTTTCAACTCTACGGTCTCAGGATGACAGTAAGGGAATATCTCTCCAGAAGCCGAGAGATTAGAAGCTTGTCACTAAACTTACAGAAACCTCATCTTTTCCCTCAGCAAGTATCCCTTTGTAGGACAAGTGGACCATGCCACCACACAGAAGAACTGGTAAGGTTGAGCAGACTCAGAACCCTGGGAATCTCAGAACAGTGGGCATGGAGCCAGATCCCCGGAAAACTACCTGACCTGATACACGTAACCATGACACCCCCTGAAAGGACCATGACAATAGATCACATAGCATAGAAACTGTAGTTCTCCATGCCAACGAGGTATCTAGATATCTAGATAGTCTCTGAGTGATCAGCCAATGAGCTTCTCTTCTTGGGCATTCATTTCCACAAAAGATATTTAATCCTTGGTTCACCCTAAATAAGGTGTATACATTCACATTCGCCATCAAATAAAAAACAGTTTGAACAAGGAAGGACTCTCTCCTTCATCAAGGATTGCTATGGAGGAGGGAAAGGGAGGCCATCGCTCAGAACCAAACCTGATCTGCCCCCAACCCAGGCTCAGCCTTCCCCTTCCTGCCTGGCATGTAGATGTCCTGAAGAGATGAGGGGAACCCTCAGATCTGAGGACACCCATTTCCAACTCCCAGCAGTACCCAAGCGGTGTCTGGATACACAGGAGATGGAGAACCACCATGGTATGTGTCTCAGACTCTGCCTTTTCTCACTTGGGAAACACAGTCTCTTACAGACTGTGCTCTGCCTCCCCTGAGTGGCTTACCAGTGGTGCTCAGGCACCCCAGCAGTGAGGCAGACATGCAGCCTGGCACCCTTCCTCTACTGTGTGTGATGTGTTCACATCTTACCAGTCTGGCCTCATCCCTCTGTATCATATTGTCTCTACTGTCTTGTATTACCTGACTTCAAGGCTGGTTTCCCAAAGAGGTGACGAGGACAAGGTATGTCCTGAGGAGGACTGCCTCTGTCCCTTATTTCCCCAGAGCACCATCATACAAGACGTTACAGTGAAAGAGAGACATTTAAAACCTGGCATTGTATTTGGGGTCATTGCCAGATACCATTAGAAAGGAAGATGCATGCCTTTAATCCCAGCACTTGGGAGGCAGAGGCTGGCAGATTTCTGAATTCGAGGCCAGCCTGGTCTACAGAGTAAGTTCCAGGACAGCCAGGGCTATACAGAGAAACCCTGTCTCAAAAAAACCAAAAGGAAAAAAAAAAAAAAGAAAGAAAGAAAGAAAAAGAAAGGATGGAAGAGCAAATAAAGATGTGTACCCCCCCCCAGTTCCCCATCCTGCTTCCTGTCTTTTTTTTTTTTTAAGATTTATTTATTATTATACATAAGTACACTGTAGCTGTCTTCAGACACTCCAGAAGAGGGAGTCAGATCTCGTTATGGATGGTTGTGAGCCACCATGTGGTTGCTGGGATTTGAACTCCAGACCTTTGGAAGAGCAGTCGGGTGCTCTTACCCACTGAGCCATCTCACCAGCCCCTGCTTCCTGTCTTGATCTTCATTTTTCTCCGAGAAAGAGAACATCAGACAGGTCAGCCTTCAGAAGACTCATCTTCTCCCAACCTCCCTTAGACCTTAGGCACACATCTGTATGCGACAGGGGACTGTGGCCAGTGCAGCATGAGCAGCAGGCAGGAGGAGCATCTGGCCCACCAGCTGCTCCATTAGAAGCTTCCTTGTGGTTTCTGTGGTGGTTTGAATAGGTTTGATCCCCATACATTCATGCGTTTCAATGATTGGCCTTGGGGAGAGACACTATAAGGAGGCTTGGCTTTATTGGAGGAAGAGGTGTGGCCTTGTTGGAGGAAGTATGTCACTGGGTAGGCGGGCTTTAAAGGCTCCTGTGTTCAAGCTCCACCCAGTGTGAAGTCAGAGCCTTCTCCTGGCTGCCTGATGAATCCCGCCATGATGATAATGGACTGAACCTCTGGAACTGTAAGCCAACTATGATGAAATGTTTTCATCTCTTTTTTTATTTTTTTTATTTTTTTTATTTTTTTATTTTTTTTGGTTTTTCGAGACAGGGTTTCTCTGTATAGCCCTGGCTGTCCTGGAACTCACTTTGTAGATCAGGCTGGCCTCGAACTCGGAAATCCGCCTGCCTCTGCCTCCCAAGTGCTGGGATTAAAGGCGTGTGCCACCACGCCCAGCTTTTTTTTTTTTTTTTTTTTTTTGAATGTTTTCATTTCTAAGAGTTGCCTTGCCCATGTTGTCCCGGCACAAGAATGAAACCCTTCCGAAGGCAGTTTCCCTACCTGTGCTTCTGCTCCACCGCCACCTCACTGCATGGGTCACTCAGCCTCCTTTTTTTCTACCAAGTCCACATAAATCAGGCAAGACAGTCTTCAAGGCATCTAGTTCCTGGGAAACCCTTGCTCTTCATCCACCTTCTCAAAAGCCAGGGAGTCAAACCAATTGTAGAGCATTCAACATACCCTACCAACCCACTCACTGTGCTATAGAACAACACAGGTCTCTTGATACACTGTTGATCCATCGAGCCACCCAAGCAGAGGTAGGGAGTTCATTAGATGTGCAAATGACAATGTTATTTTTTGTCTTTCTTTTTACATTTTATCCACTGAGCAAATAGCACAGGCTTCAGGCACATGATCCAAGGTATATGTTGGCCCGAAAAATTCAGTCTAGAATAACACCAAAGCATTCCTCGGGGCTCCCCATGACAGGCCTTCAAACACTTACCAGCTTTGGTCTTCTCCCAAGACCACCCATCCGTGTGAGGCCGGGCTCTTTGTCTCCATCGTCCTGGTGGTTGGTGTTGGAGCAGGCACACACCTCCCCGTTTGAAAGCTGAGCAACATCTTGCCAAAATGCTGCACTCTCAAAATGCTGCTACTGCTACTCTCCAACGCACAGAGAGGAGAGCCAAGCCCCTTTCTCTGCTTTTACTTCTGACTTCACAGCCATTCCATGTCTTTGGCAAATAGAAACCAGAACTGTTACGAGAACGCTGATGGCCACGCCCCAGCTACATGAAGCCCTGTTAAAATCACTGCATCCGATTATATTTTAGCTGAAGTGTCCTCCCTATCCATCTTAAACACATTAGGATGACACACAGACTGATGGCCCCTCTTGATGCAAGATAAACCTAAACAGTTCATGGAAGCATTCTCTAAAAATGACCAGAACTACTGTGGCCTTGAGTCCAGGGCTCTGCTTCCCATCTCTGATGAATTAGCAGCAGCAGCAGCAGGTCTTGGCAGCAGCACTAAGGTAGACTGGAGCACCCAGCAAGGACCAAAGACCTGAAACTTGACCCTTGAAGTAAACTCCAGAATCTCCATCACAGAAGGTTTATAGGGAAGGAACAGGATTGAGGGCCTTCTAATCCCAGATCCTAAGCTTTCAAGTAGCACATTCAAAGAAATTACATTCCTTGCATAACTGACTGAGCTCCTAGGATCTACAGTTCTATATAAATTATTTTATTTAGCCAACAAATCCCGGGAAGTTAAGTAATATTTTGATTCCCATTTTATACACTTGGAAAGTTATGCTCTGATAAAAATACTTGTCTAATCCTGCCCACAGAAAGCAAGCCCTGAACTCAGAATTGCTGACCCAAAAGCCCACGCCTGCTTCTTGTGCCATGGCTGTTTGTGGTGGCTCTTTTTGTTGCTGTTGTTTCTGCTGTGCTGTTGTGGTTTGCTTTGGTTTGGTTTTTGTGAGACAGGATTTCTTTGTGTAATCATAGCTGTCCTGGAATTCACTCAGTAGAAAGACTGGCCTTGAATTTAGAGATCCACCTGCCTCTGCCTCCTGAGTGCTAGCATTAAAAGCCTGTTCCACCACCACCACCTAGCTCTTTTGTCTCTCTTTTTTAATTTAATTTTATTTTTTTTCTGAGACAGGGTTTCTCTGTGTAGCCCTGGCTGTCCTGGAGCTTACTTTGTAGACCAGGCTGGCCTCAAACTCAGAAATTTGTCTGCCTCTGCCTCCCAAGTGCTGGGATTAAAGGCGTATGCCACCACTGCCCAGGCTCTTTTGTCTCTTTTAACATATGAGGAATTTCATCTTGGCACAGCTTTTTTACATGGTAACCAGTGAATTGTGCCAACCCTGCAGTAAAACAAAGGCCAGAGGTGGATCCGGTTCCTAAAATGAGCATCCAAGTCGCTACACAATGCCGTCCTGGTCCTGTGGGGGTTTATCAAGCTCTCATCGATATGCTCAGCCTCTGGGACACTCACAAAAAGACAATCAGGGAACCCACTTTCTAAAATATGTCACCATCGTCTGACAAACACGTAATGGCGAGCCATGCCAGGCGGTGCAAAATGAGGGATAAATGACACAGAACTGTGGCACTTTCCTGTGGCTGTAATAAAACACAGTGACCAAGGCAACTTAGAGTAAAAGGAGTTTCTTTTGGCTTGTGGTACCTGAGGGTTAGAGTCTCGGACAGCAGGCAGGCAGGCACAGCGGCCAGAGCAGGAAGCTAAGTGCTTTCACCTCAAGCGCAGAGAGAGAAGAGAGTGCCAACCAGAAGTGGGGAGAGCTATGTGATCCCACAGCCCACCTCCCCACCCCCCAGTGACATACTTCCTCCATCAAGGCCTAGTCCTCACCAAATAGCACCACCAACTAGGGACCTAGTGTTGAAATTCCCATGCCTGTGGGGGACATTTCTCACTCACACCACGACAGGTGCTGGCTATAGCCATCATAGGAGTGAGGAGCAGGAGGATGTGGGTTGGGCCCACACAGCAAATGCTTTATGAAGGAACAGGTTTGATTCTGTCCAAACTCTCAAGGACGAGGGGGATAATGAAGAGACGACATACTTACGAAACCCTTCCTGTGTTATTAGACGCGTTCTCACGACCGGCCAGGAAAGACGCAACAAACCAGAATCTTCTGCGGCAAAGCTTTATTGCTTACATCTTCAGGAGCCAGAGTGCAAGAGAGCAAGCCCGCAAATGGCGAAACCCCATCCCTTTTTAAGGAGAATTATCCTCCACCTAGGATGTATTACTCCCTGATTGGCTGCAGCCCATCGGCCCAGTTGTCATCACGGGAAAGGCAGAACACATGGTGGGAAAACTGCCCCTGCATGTGTGCAGACTATGTTTACCACTTAGAACACAGCTGTCAGTGCCATCTTATAATGGCAAATGTGAGGGCGGCTCCTCACAGATCCCCCTTTTCTTTTAATAAGAGCAATAGGCCACCCATATTAATGAGAGTGGAGATAGAGGTCAAATCCCCAGTGTGCAGGTAAAGGAGCCATGTACAGGATTAGCTCTTAGGCTCACAGGCTTTTACCCAGAGCAACCCTGACCTGCTCCCGTGTCGTTTTGCCTGGGGGAAGGGAACTAGGACACTGAACCTTCATGAAAGATGACATGTCTCCCTAGAATAGGCTCATATATGCCGCAGAGCCTTTCTACTGCAGTGCTTAGCCTTGCAACTCTCTCGGGCTGCTGAAGCACACTCACTCTATCCCGTGCAATGAGACTAGCCTCATGGGATATAAGAGCTGAGTGGCCAGCGACCTATTGCCTAAGCATAGATAACTATATATCAGGGGAAGCACCATGTTCTAGTCCTGCAAGCGCCTGGGCAATAACCACCTTGTCTCTCCTAGTTTGGGCCTTAAGCTTACAGACCAACCAAAGAAGCAACACTAATCCACAGCGAAGTGTATCTCCAAATAATCTCACCCCCATCCATTCTTTAAAGAAGGAAAATGCTGAGGAGATCCAATTGGGTAATCCTTTGATCAGGGACAGGTCCAAGCGCTTGGAGTTGACCTGAATGATGGCAAGTCTCAATTCCCGAAGGGTCTGTTCAAATTCAGCCATCCAATTCTGTAACATATACTGAAAAAGACTTTTTGACAAATTAGCTGCCCTAGTAAATTTAACATACTGAATGGAAATAACACACAATCCCGGAAACTTTTGTTCACATCCCTGCTGAGTTATTTGTCATAATACATCTAGTTGTATCTGGACAAGATCTATGAGTTGATTAACCAGCATGAGACCTCTCTGTACTGGGCCAAATAAGTTCATTTGCTCATTAATGGCTCTAAGGTCATGGAGCAGTCTCCACTTTCCTGACTTTTTCTTAATTACAAAAATTGGAGTATTCCAAGGTGAGGTAGAGGGTTCAATATGGCCTAATTTTAATTGTTCCTCTACCAGTTGAATCACAGCTTCTAGTTTTTCAGAGGATAGGTGCCATTGAGGAACCCACACTGGGTCCCCTGTTTTCCATGGTATGGGTCGTGCTGCCCCAATGGCCGCTATGGAAAACCCAGACCCTGTCTGTCTTGGTTTCCATTAGGTAAGATAGGCTCTATCCTTCCCTGTTCTTGATGTCCTAACCCTTTTCCTTCTTTATAACCCATCTTTGCCATGATATTTTTTGCTTTAGTTGAATACCCTCCCGATGGGGCGTTTTCATTGGACAAAATAAGGCCCAAATGCTGCATAATATCCCTTCCCCAGAGGTTAACCGGGAGTGGGAGCACATAAGGTATGAATTTCCCTTGCTGCCCTTCAGAGGATTCCCACGTCAAGGCAACGGAGCTTATAGTGGGACATGATTGATAACCTAGGCCCTGTAATGAATGAGATGACTCTGTGGTGGGCCATGCTTTGGGCCACCAATGTGTAGAGATTATACTTTTATCTGCTCCGGTATCAAGGATGCCTTCAAACTTTTTTCCGTTGATCTTAAGGCGGAGCTTAGGTCTATCATTCAAAGATACAACCAAATAGGCAGAATCATTTCCTGAGGAGCCCATTTTCTTTATCTCAGGTCCTGCAAATTTCTCCCTGGTATTATCAGGGAGGAGCAGCAGCTGAGCTATCCTATCTCCTTTACTAATAGAAAAAACGCCCTTAGGGCTTGAGCACAGGACCTGTATTTCAGGGGAATGTTGACAATCCATAACTCCAGGGTGGACTACTAAGCCCTGCAAGGTGAGTGAACCTCGGCCGAGAATAAGGCCCATGGTTCCCGGGGGCAAGGATGGTATAGGCTCCACTGGCACCGGCTGAATACTCATTTGAGGCATTAATAGGAAGTCGGAGGCGGCACGCAGGTCCACCCTTGTGGGTCTTCCTGGGTCGCCTCTCTGACTGCTTCCTGGGTCCTGACAAACCGGTTCCCATATCTTTGAGGGCCCTGGGACCGAGGGCCCGATGACCCGTTTTTTGGCACATAAGCTGATTGACTATCAGGTGGGGGAAGGACTCTGCCCTTTATATCCCTCACAGAGCGACACTGGTCAGCTCTATGATAACCCTTACCACACTTAGAGCAAAGAGTGAGAGTCCCTCCCTGTTTATCTGGAGCTCTGCAATCTTTCTTAAAATGCCCAGGCTTTCCGCAGTTAAAACATGTCCTCTGATTATTTCTGCCCATGGAGCGTTTTTGGGATTGAAGGATGGCAGCCGCTAAGCCTGCATTGGTGAGAGGTCCCCCAAGCTCCCGACAAACCCTGAGCCAGTCTTGTAAGCCTTTGTTCTTTCTTGGGGCTATGGCCGCTCGGCACTCCTTTGTGGCTTGCTCATAGATTAGCTGTTTTATCAGAGGCGCAGCTTGCTCTGACTCTCCAAAAATACGCTCTGCTGCCTCTGTCATTCTGGCCACAAAATCTGAGAAGGATTCCTGTGCACCTTGAGTAATCTTGGTCAACTGCCCACTTGCCTCTCCCTTCTTAGGTAGTGCTTTCCATGCCTTAACAGCAGCAGCTGAGATCTGAGCATATGCTCCCCAATGATAATTTGTCTGGTTAGCAGCGTGTTGTCCCTGACCTGTAAGTAATTCAAAAGTCCACGTTCTCTGATCCCCTTTCATGGTGGCATTGGCCCTTGCCTGCGTCTGGCAGGAGTCCTGCCACAAGGCTTTCCACTCAAGATACATTCCCATACTGGGGGCTACAGCTTTTACTACCGTCTGCCAATCACCAGGAGTCATAGCGTGATTCGCAAGCCTTTCCACTTGTGCTATAGTGAAATTAGCACTGACTCCATAGTTACGGACCGACTCGGCAAGCTCTTTAATCTGTATATACGCTACCGGAGCGTGGACACGCCCACCCTCGGCTCCTTCAAAGACCGGAAATGCCTGTTGTATTTTCCTTTGTTCCTCCTTTGGAATGAACGAGTCTGTGCATTGCCTCTCTGTCCATTGCCTCTCTGCGCAGGGCTGATGCACTACGCAGGGCGGGGGCTCAGCATAGGGTGGAGGTGCACTATGACCTTGAAGCCGACTGCCAAGAGGCCAAGCAGCAAGCTGGCCTTTGCCAGCCACTTTTGGCTTTTTCCTTGACCGATTAGCTCGCATTTTATCTGGCTGGCACTTTTCTCTCTCATAACGAGCTGTTTCCTTCTCCAAGTCTGTTTCTTCAGAGAAGCTAAATTTTTTATCTGATTCAGAGCTACTAAGAACTAGCTCCTTAAACTCATCTAGTGATGGGTATAGGCTCCTTCTCCTAGAAACCTCCGCTGATTGATCTTTTTTCTTTTCCCTTTTCCCTCTTTTTCTTCTAATCTCTCTCCAGGTATTCCTACCTGACCTTAACTTTTCCTCAGGTTCAAGACCCTTGGAAAGGCCTGTATACTTATTTTGTGCACCATATTTCCTCTTTGTTCCTACTCTCTCTCCCCGCTTTACTTCTGATAGCTTGTCCTGAATTTCCTCTAGAATCCGCCCTGCCTTAACCACTTGATAACATGTGAAAAGGAACAAAAGGGCTTTTAACACTAGAAAAAGTTCAAGGCCAAACATACCTTATAAAGCTATTTTCCACTTTACTTCTGATAGACTGTCTTGAATTTCCTTAGAAAGTTCAAGGCCAGGCTTACCTCGTAAAGCTATACTCACTGGTACTCTCGTTCCCCAGCTGAAAAGTTCTGAATTCATGCAGTTGAATCCTTCTTAACAGTCTGCTTTACGGGAACCTTTATTACCGCGACCCGCAGTTCTGGTTCTGGAATGAGGGATCTTCCTTGCGCCAGTCCCGAGTTTTTTCTCGTCCCGGGTTTCGGCACCAATTGTTATTAGACGCGTTCTCACGACCGGCCAGGAAAGACGCAACAAACCAGAATCTTCTGCGGCAAAGCTTTATTGCTTACATCTTCAGGAGCCAGAGTGCAAGAGAGCAAGCCCGCAAATGGCGAAACCCCATCCCTTTTTAAGGAGAATTATCCTCCACCTAGGATGTATTACTCCCTGATTGGCTGCAGCCCATCGGCCCAGTTGTCATCACGGGAAAGGCAGAACACATGGTGGGAAAACTGCCCCTGCATGTGTGCAGACTATGTTTACCACTTAGAACACAGCTGTCAGTGCCATCTTATAATGGCAAATGTGAGGGCGGCTCCTCACATTCCTGAAATGAAATTACTGGGGTTGGCTGATTTCTTTTAAAGCCAGTGATAATGAGTTATTTGTTGAGCTTTCCTTTTTCTTTTCTTTTCTTTTCTTTTCTTTTCTTTTCTTTTCTTTTCTTTTCTTTCCTTTCCTTTTCTTTTCTTTTTTTTCCCACATTCCAAACAGACTCTATATTTAGACAAAAATTACATAAACAGAAAACATTTTCAAAACATGTTGTCACTGAACGCATCCCCAGGCAAAGCTCGGGGGATTTCCCATGGTTTCCAGTTTGTGCTCCAGCAGGGTCAGAGTTCCTTTAGGATGCAGTCAGCCATCTATCACCATCTGAGAGGTAGCTAGAAATCTAAGAGAGGAAAAAGGATCCAGACGCAGGGCTCTAACGAGAGCAAACCAGAACCTTTCGCCTTTCCACTGAGTTTTACCTGTATATGACAAAGCCACTTCTAGGCGTGCTCTTCGTGGAGAACTGGGCCAGGATAAAGAGACATACTCTGATGTCCAACCTGAATATGTTGGTGCTCTGGTCCCCAAATGATACTCTGCAAAGGGCTGGTGGTAACCACTCAGAGCTAGCTCAGTGTGATGAGTGTGTGCCAAATGGAGACACATCGCAGATGCACCTGTGTCTGTCCCCCCAACACCCCTGTGTCTGTCCCCCCAACACAGCGAGTTTTAGCACAGCTGGACGGAAACACCCCCTGGAGATGAGACCTTTATTTTTCAAAATTGCAACCATTAGCTGAGCAGACATTGGGGTCAAGAAAACAGCTCCCTTTCTAACTGCGAGGCTTTGGATAAGGAGCATCAGTTTGGGAAGGCTCCATCTGCACAGGCGATCCAGGAAGCCACAAGCTGCCAACTTGCCTTGCTAGCCATTGCTCTGCTGCCTGTTGGTTAGTGCTAAGTTCTAAGTTCCAGAACTCAAACGAAGGGGGGAGAAGGGAAACTCATGAGTGGGGGTGGGGGGGGGGGAAGGGGGGAGGAACAAGTCAAAGAGATATCAGACACCCAGACTCACTCCCAAGTGAAATAGGCACGGATATGTATATGTATATGTATATGAATATGAATATTATGTATATGTATATTGTGTATATATATATATATATAGTCACATTTTAAAGAATTCCCTTTCATCAGTATGTTGCTTTGGAATATTTAGCTTCAGAGCAATAACAACCCCAGCTAAATTCCTAAAATACTCATTCCCTTCCTGGACAATCGTGTCCTAACTTGGCCTGCCACCACTGCTAATGTCTTCCTTTCTCTGATTGTTCCCACACAGTGAAACCAAATTAATCTTCCCAAATATAGTTTGGCACACAACGATATTTATAAAGGATTTGTTCACTTACCCCTGACTCAGAATGAACACAGGGGACGGATGTGCAATTCAGTGGTGCACCACAGCTCGGCCAGATGGACTCTTCAGTCTGGTTTTCCTCAAGGCCCTCCCTTCCCTCACCTTTTGCTGTTTTACTCCTCTCAGTCTTTTTAAAACCAAGTCGCCCTCAGCATCAGCATCCAGTCTGGCTTCCTCCAGCAGACTCTCCTATAGCATTACCTTTTCCTGGGAAGCCCCCAAGCCAGCCCTAGCTTCACATTCTTTACTGCTGTTCTACATGGGTTTCGTCAACATGACAGTGCTAGTTATGTGAGAAGATGAATCTCAGCTGAGGAATTACCTCTGTCTGTAGGAACATTTTTTAATGTATTTGTTTGTTGTTGATTTTTGAAAACAGGTGTATCTGTAGAACAGCCTTGGATGCCCTGGAACTCAAGTTATAGACCAGGCTGTCCTCGAATCCACAGAGATCCACCAGCCTATGTTTTAATCCCAAAGATAGGATTAAAGGCTTTGACCACTATGCCCAGCTCAAGGTGTTTTCTTGATTAATGATTGATGTGGGAGAGCCCAGCCCAGTAGAAGTGGTGTCACCCTGCACAGGTGGTCCTGGGGTCTATAAGGAAGCGAAGTGAGCAAGCCACAAGGAGCAAGCAAGTAAGCAGCATCCTTCCGTGAGCTTTGCTTCGGTCCCTGCCTCCAGGTTCCCGCCCCTGGCTGAGGTCTTGCTCGGACTTCCCTCAGTGATGGACTATTGCCTGGAAGTGTGAGCTGAAATAAGCCCTTTCCTCTCCGAATTGCTTTCAGTTGTGGTTTATGGTTTTATCACAGAAATGGAAACCAAGCTAAGACAACCACTGTCAGTGCTTCTTCAAAAGATCCCCCCAGAACAGAGGTGAAATGATCTAAACTATCTAAACATGTGAGGTTTGTTTGTTTGTTTAATTTACCCAAGAAATAGTCCAAGTTTCCCATCCTGGGCAGAAACACCTCTGGAGGACAGAGCCTGGCTGTCAGACCGCTCCTCGTTCTTTTTGAACTTATCTTTGACAGATTAATACTCAGGGTGTTTTCAATGCAAGTCTTTAGGGAAAGCAATAAAAAAGATGCCCTATTTTCCAATTCTTTGTTTGTAACCTGTGCACAAATCTCCTTATGTCTACTTGCAGAGGACCCCTGCAGATGATAGAGAAACAAGTTGAAATCTTTTCACAATTTCAAAGTAAAGGGCATACATGAGTATTATCAGCACATATAAAAAGAAAAAAATATGAATATATGTGTGTAGTATGTGAATATATGTATGTGTATGTGTGGTATGTGTGTGTATGTATATATATATATATATATATATATATATTCATTTCTAGTCTAGCTAAATAGAAGGTATATGTTTTAAGTGGCCATCAAATTACTAAACTAATTAAAGATCAGAACAGCCTGGGGTTATGGAACTCAGAAAAATGCAAGTAAAAGATCAAACTGTTAAAAGAAAGCGCCTAACAAAAACAAAACAAAATAATAATAATAGTAATAATAATAAACAAACCAGAGAAGGGGGAGGAATCACTTCTTTTGGAAAAGCTCAAAAAGGCACCATCAACACACAGTTTTCAAGGTATTCTGCTAAATGCCACAAGCCGACAAGAGCACCTAAGCTATAACATACGCTGGAGCAGGGGAGGGGAGGTGACAGTGGCTGGTGTTTGCTGTAGGCTTTCACAAAGCTGCTCTGTAACTGCGTTTTACAAGCCCCATCAGGCATGGGCCTCAGAATTCCTTCTCCTTTTTGCTCAAAACTCTTACTCTGCTTCACCACTGTAACCTTTGCCGGGCAGTATGGATCCACTGGGGCTTTTTGTGAAAGGCAAACACCAATTTTATTCCTCAGCAAAATAGCTTTCTTTCCTTTGGTTCTTACTCTGAGAAACCAACCTTTGTTTTTCACAAAAACAAGTTCCTTGAAAAGGGAGAAGATGCATTTTACTGTCAAAGCCTCCCAGGACCTTGCCAGGAGCGTCCTTTTCAGAAGCCAGCCTCCACAATGGCAGGTGTGGCTGGGCTGACTCAGAAAAGCCTCCTGCGGGTCCCTTATTCAACATTCTCACTTTCTAGATCCTTATCTTCCCTTCAGCTGGCCAACTGAAAACCAAGTAAAGCAGAGACCAGATACAAAGATTGGGGGGGGGGGGGCACTATCTTGGCTTAACTTGGCTAAAACTCATCTGGCTCTATCTCAGGCAATGTTAGAAGTTGCAGAAAATATATGAACATGCTGAACTCTACCAGTGCACCAGTCACCAGCAGGAAAAGTTGGCCTTAACAGGTTTCCCTGAAATTCTGTCTCCTATGGCATCTCACTTCTGAAGGAGTTTTATACCATTTTTTCTTTTCCTTTTTTTTTTTTTTTTTTTAAATTTCTGGTTTTTCCAGACAGGGAATCCTTGTGTAACCCTGACTGTCCTGAAACACGCGCTGTCAGCCAGGGTGGCCTCCAAATCAGAGATCAGCATGCATCTATCTCCCAGGTGCTGGGATTAAGGTGCTACCAAGCCTGGCTTAGCCCCAGTTTCTTATCTTAATCTCCTACCGGTATCATGGTCTCAGCTCTATCTCTTTATCTTTGTCTTTTCTACGTTTTCCACTGGTCCTTCTCAAACCATGCCATACAGGAAACATGAACGAGGGATATTCAGGCCCCAGAGTAAACAAACTGCTTCATTTCAGAATAGTGTATATATACTGTAGGCAGGGGGGCTTCATTTCAGAATAGCGTATATATACTGTAGGCAGGGGGCTTCATTTCAGACTAGTGTATATATACTGTAGGTGGGGGGAGAGGGTTAACATTTTCCTTAATAGCATTTAAGCATTTTATATATTATTATAAACACTAATATTTTGTGAAATAAAATGTAACACATACATATATATGAGAGGATGTGACAGATAAATTACAGATCAGGTCTTGCTGGCGAAAGTCCAGTTTTAGGGTCTGGGGAGATGGCTCAGTGGCTAAAGCTCTTGCCTGGCAAGTGTTAAAAACCAGAGTTCAGGTCCACAGAGACCATTTAAATGCCAGGTGGGCATGGCAGCCTCAGAAGGCAGGGACAGAGGAGTCCCAGAGCAGGCTGGCTAACAAGACTAGCTATATCTGCAAGCTCTGGTTTTGATTGAGAGACTTCACCAATGAACAAAGTGGACGAACATTAAGGATGTTCCAAACCCTTGGTTTCCACACAAAAGTGTTCCCACACACAGGCAAACATGCATGCACACCATACAGACACACACACACACACACAGCATGCATGCATGCACACACACATGCATAACATATACACACAGAGAGAAAGAATAGACAGACAGACATACTAGAATAGAAAAACAAAGCAAAAGCAGTCAGTTTGAGCTATACTCCAGAGCTACAGCTAACTACATCTCTGGTAATGGACTTCAGTGTAGAATTTGGGAAGCATGCATTTACTGCTGAGGACTGTAGCCAGGTTTTGGTGATTAAGGGTCAAGAGTAACTTAAACAACAACAAAGGAGAAGCTAGCCAGTTGACTACTGTTGATTGACATCGGAGCCTATCATTGTGAGATGCCTTCAGCCATTTCTTCATATTCCTATGTATCAGAAAATAGTTGCTGTAACTCCAGATCTCAAGTCTGTGTTCCAGGTAAATGGAGGAGGAGGAGGAGGAGGAGGAGGAGGAGGAGGAGGAGGAGGAGGAGGAGGAGGAAGGAAGGAAGGAAGGAAGGAAGGAAGGAAGGAAGGAAGGAAGGAAGGAAGGAAGGAAGGAAGGAAAAGAAGAAGAAGAGGAGGAGGAGGAGGAGGAGGAAGAAAAGTCATCTTATTACTCTCATATATTACAGTTTTATTAGGCAAAGTGCAAGCCTTGTTTGCCCCCAGGGTACCAGTCATTAGTTCTCATAGCTGGTACCTGGTCACCTCTAGGGAAAAGGAGGAGATTTTCAAAAGTAAGTCAATCACCCAGGGCTGAGCCAATAGCCTTCATTCTCCCCCATAGCACCCACCTCTACTCCTGCCAGCATCTCCGCCTTAAAAAAAAAAAAAAAAAATACCAGAGTCCTGCTAACAAAAGGAAAGGACTAGATTCTGGGAAAAGACTATGACACTACCCTTCCTGTTTGCCAGTTTTATTTTTTGCTTAACCTTACAGCTGACACATAGTAGGGACCCAGTAAAAAAAAATTGCTTGTCATTTGTTGGGGAGCAAAGCTGGGCATGGTGCAGGAGTAGTGCACACAGTCTCCAGGAAGCTAAGAAGCCCCACTCAGTCTCTAGGAAGGGTCCTCCCACCCTGTGGGAAACAAGCATCAGAATGCTCCTGCCCATTCAAGCTTAGAGCTAGCTCAGAGAATGGCCAAGGCTGCTCTCCATCAGATGCAAAACCCATTTCCAATCACCCCAGAGAAAGGGCAAGTCTCAGAGAAGTCTTGGACCCAAGTTTCCCCATTCCCAGAAAGCATGAAACTCTCCACGGGTCTGACAGTTAGCCTTCATTAGCACGTATTCATACGGAAAGGGGAACTGAGAACGCCCTTTAACCACATTCTCAGCAGTTGTCTAGACAGTTATTTTGGAGCAGGTAATAATCCTTTGTAAATGGCCAAAGCCGGGCCCATGTCGCTTAGATCCAAGCTTGGCCAAAGCCGGGCCCACGTCGCTTAGATCCAAGCTCACTGTATTTTTCCTACAGACACTTTTATAGTGGCAGCAGAGTGAAGAGCTTGCAGACTGCTCTGACTTTCCCACCCAAGGGACTGGGAGGGGCTCCATGGTTCTTCTCCAGGGCTGCCTCTTCCCCTCCTTCTGCATAGAAAAGGCACAAATGGGGCCAAGGAGAGAGAGGGAGACTTGCCCCAGAGAAGGGAAAACCAGGGGGCCTCATCCAACTCAAAAAAACAATAAGAACATTAGGAGAAGCCCAAGACACACAAGGCCTGTACCACAGGAGTGTGTTTCTGAGTCATTTATTAACACTTGGAAAAGAGGCTTGGACATTTAAAACTCTGGGGTTTGGTTTGGTTTTGTGTGTGTGTGTGTGTGTGTGTGTGTGTGTGTGTGTGTGTGTGTGTGTAGCTGGAAGGATTATATCTATAAAGCATAGATTTTAATTTTTTTAATACTATGACCCCATGTATTTAAAATGGTTGACCATTCTAAGGCATTCTCCTTCAAGCTAAAGTTTTTACGTTCTCTGGAAGTCCCTTAAGCAAGAAGTCTGTGGGACGTGATGGACGTTTCTTTAAATCCTTAATACCTTGAGTGTTTAGAATCTTTTCCTACAGCACTTCCAGGTGATTGGCTTTTGTGTTGTCTGGTGACAGGTTGGCCAATAGTTACTGAAGGCAAACTCTACAGCTGTGCTCAACCCTGTGGAGGAAAGACTGAGGGACTCTGGGAAATTGTGAGCCTTCCATGCCTCTGCAGAGATGATAATGTCTCATGCTAATCACAGATCTCTCAGGTCTATCTGAAACTACTTCAGAGGGGTCAGTCTGTGGTCACTTGGCTTCTGTAGTTGGGCATGTCATGGGACATATAGGGGTGTGTGTGGTGGTTGGCTGTTCGTGTCATGATAGGAGGCAGAATGTGAGCTGGAAGGGGCTAGAGATAAGGACTCCCCCAAGGACTCCCCACCAGTGAGTGACCTTGCCTCCTCCAGCCAGTTCACACCTGTCAAAGTTCCCAGAGCCTCCTAAAAGAGTGCCACCAGCTGGAGACTGACATTCATGCCCAGTCCATAATGACTCGTTACTACTTTGATCAATATAATGGCAGAGGCAAACCTTATGACATACGAGGTTAGGTCATACATGGCATTGCACAAGTTTGAGCTTGTTCACTGGGACACCCATGTCTAGAGCCTTGAACCACCATGTAAGTCCAACTACCCTTTAGGCAACTAGGTTAGGAAGAAACCACAGAGGAGAAGCTATATGAAGCCACCATAGCCAACAGCTGCAAATGAACCCAGGAATCTAAGCACCAACCCCCAGTTGTCTCCAGATCTTGAACACTGCAGTCATCCCCAGCCATTTTTCCCCTAGATGAGACCCCAGACCTCATGGAGTGATTTTTGTACCATGCCCCCTTTCTTTGTCTCATCTTATGCATGGGATTCACATGGTGAAAGAAACCGTCGCTCTATCACCGTTCTAAGTTGAAGGCTGGTTTTGCGTGGAAATAGATAATGGATTGAAATTTGACCAGCGTCATGAACGGCACAGTTACATTTTGAAAAGTACAGATGTGTATGCATGCACAGGAACAGTCAGGCAGTGAGCAGGGAATGCTGGGTACGTGAGGCAAAGTTAGAGGTCTCCTTTATATCTTCCTCCGTTTTTTGAACTTCTTACAGCGAGTTCATACTGCTTAAGTAAGTAAGAAATAGAAGCCATGTGAAGGAGGTCACACTGAAATATGATGATTGTGATTCCAGCTGCAAGCAACAGAGGTCCTCTAATGATGGCCGTGACCTGGTTGAAAAGGAGGTGGTCCGGGCTCACCGCCATTCCTCTGGACATGGAACTGGGCAGTGCCAACACGGGGTAGAGAGACGTTAGAAAAGGCAACGAAGGAGTTAGGGGTGACCTCCAGAGGGCATCTTTTCCGTGGCAGGGCAAGATCTAGTATGTGTATCTCTCTGCGTGGTTAAGGGAGGCCCCCTGCGACACAGGGCCAGGTGTGTGAGCTCTGACGTCATCCGGTGACTAGTAAAGAAGTGTGTCACAGAGCACGTCTGTTTCCTCCAGATGCAGTCCTGCCAAGAACATAGGTACAAACCTCAGAATGACAGAGGCGGCCTTGGCCTCACGTTAGAAGCAGAGGGAAATCAGGGACACGTGAAGAGGGCACAACCGAAGGGATCAAACCTGGTGGCTTTTGCAGGAAAAAAAAAACTGTGTTTGAATGAGGCCAAGGCTGAGTCCAGCATTCTAGGCATGGTTTCTACAGAGGCTTTGAAAGCAAATAGAGCATCAGTGAGGGGGGCCCTCGTTAGGCAGGGTAGACATTCCCAGCCATGTGGCCAGAGCTTCCTCTGTAGTGGTAGCTGCCCACTTCTGCAGAACATTCTAGAGCAGAAGCCCAGGCACACGGGGCACTGGGAAGATGGCAGAAGACCCAGAGACCAGGCAGGAAGGGGGTGTGCCAGTCCTCAGAGCCATATTGAGAGGAGTTTAGAGCTTTCTGAGTGTCTTCTGGGGCACAAGTCTCTCCAGTTCTAAAACTCTTCTCTCAGTCAAGTCTGCTGAGTAGACTCCCTGCTTTTTAGAAGTGTGCTTTGTATCCGGGCCTCACTTTTATATGGCTGTCAGATGAATAGGTGGAACCATAATTCCCTCCAGTCAAAGCCTGCATCTCCCCATCACAGAATAAAGCATCAATTCTTGAGCACCAAAGCATAGGCCATGCCTGGTGCAGATCTCTCTGCGTCCCCTTTATGCAGGCTCACCCGCTTTCCTGTCTTCATGTTGCAAATCTCACCAGCCTTTTGTGGGCCAGAAAAAATACCTGACTCTTAACATATGTCATGTTGATTCTCATATCCAGTTCTTGAGGTTCTTAGCAGACCTTTCTTCACACACATACACACACATATACACATACTCACATGCACAGATGCACATAAACACATATGCACACACAAACATGCTTATACATGCACATACACACAGACATACATACATATATATATATATGTATGTATGTCTCTGTGTGTGTAACATGGCATGTAAACACACATGCACAGACATGTAAACACACATGCACACACATATACACATAGAGACATAACACATACACACACCCAGAAGTTATGTAGCAAGGATTGGTTGTGACTGCACAGGTTTGATAACCCTAACAAAAGCATGATTCATGCAGATGCCGTCCCAATTCCCAGGAATGATGAGAACAAGAGAAGCCGACTGTGGCTGAGTGGCAGCAGGTGCTGTGCAGTGTCACCAGTGATCTCCAATGGCCTCTGAGGCCAAGACTAGACGGAAAGCCCTTCCAGGAAGTGGAGAGGGCTGTGGAACATGTCTAGGTCGGTAGCAAAATCAGGTGGGGAGGAGAAGGCAGATGCTGACCAACACCACATCTTTCCTCCCTCCACACCAAGTCACTAGCTGGGTTCTGGGGGGGGGATGGGAGCCTCCATTTTCAGGCATCTCTCTACCAAGGTGTGTGTGTGTGTGGTCCTCTATGGAAAGTGAACAAATATGCCAATTCCTGCCTTACCCCTAAGACAATGCACATGCGTTTCACAATCTCCCCTTCCCAGGAACCTGGTCCTTAACTTCAATCTTCAAAAGGAGAGAGAGCACCTGTGACAGAGGAGGAGGAAGCCTGGATGCCTGAGTGACCACATGGAACAGAAGGGAGCAGCCAATCTACCCCGAACCATTCGTGTTTGTTGGTTAATTTTAATAATAATTGTACCATGTATTGGGTGAGTAGCGATTCGGACAGACATAGATTGTACGTGGAGAAAGTTGATCCCTGCTGTGCCTGACCCTAACTTCCCACCCCACTGCTGACCAATCCAAGTCCCTACAGTTTCATATGTAACCATTTTCAAAACAGATTTATACAGTTTTAGATACACAGGGTGATGTATCTTTAAAGCATGTTGTAGAATATTAGCATGGACATTTTTGGTATAAAATTATATGCTTTTCTTTTTAAAAATATTGTTTTTATAGTATTCCAAGTCTTGCATGTAGCTTCATTTCACCACCAAATACTGCAAAATTACAAAGAACATTGAAATAGGCACCATTTATAACTATATTTATTCTAGCAATTCTTGCTTTTAGCAAAATAGCTTAGAGAAATATCCATGCAAATGTGCAAGGGGTTTGTAAATTTAAATTATGTGTTGACATTTGAAGCAAAACAAACTGATAAGTTCTGAATTTCTATTCCTATAAACAGTATATAACTTTATACTCAGAGCTGTCAAAACTCTCAGTGAGTAGTGTGTGTATGTTACATATGTTTGCATGTATAGACACAGGTACACTGCCCTGCGTGTGTATGTGTGGAAGTCAATGGCTGATGTCTAAATGGCTTTTTTTTATTGCTCAGCATCAGATTTTGAGACAAGATCTCTCTCCCTGAACTTGGAGCTTCCCATTTCAGTGAGGCTTGGTGGCCAGTGAGCCCCCACATCTACTGTGTACCCCTCAGCACTGGGGTACCGGGGTATCCTAAACCTTACGTGGTGCTGAGGAGCCAAACTTGGGTCTTTACACATTCACAGAACACATCATTGAGCTATCTTCTGCATTCTGTATCCAGTCTTTTGACACTGAGACATGACTGTCATCCACAAATATGTTAGATGGTGTGGTTGCTAGTGTTAATTGCTGCTTTGATAGAATCTAGACTCACTTGGAAGACAGGTCCCTAGGCATGCATGTGGGGACTTATCTATATTGTTTAAATGAAGTTGGAAGACTCACCCCATTTACTGATTGACTGTAGGAAAGCTGGAATCAATTTCATCATAGTTATTTTCCCCATCACATCTGTTATCTCCCAAAACCAGTTTCAGAACACTATAGAATGATTATTAAATATAGTGACCATATTATTCTGTGTGAAAATATGATTTCAAAGTAGTGAGATCTACTTGCCCGATATATTTTTGCACATTTCCATATTACACCAACATATTTTTTCAGCTGGCAATGACTAGTCTTCTTATCAAAGCACACTATTCAGTTTTCAGCACATAAACACAATGTTGAGCTCTGAGGATGAAAGCATATATGCCTCTTCTGGAGTTGAACTATTTCGTTATGCCTCTACATATGGCAGTGCTGCAGCCATACAAAGTAGAGTTTCTGAGCAGCCAGTCTTCTAAGTAAAAGATAAGAAGTCTCTCTATAGTCAAAATGCCTAAAACAAAATAAATGTTAATTCATTGCTGCAGTCTTACATAGAACTTCTTTGATCTAAAATGGTCTTTGTGTTTCCCACATTAATTGTAAAAGCTTAAAAGGCTATCAGAACAATGTGTATAGACCGTTTGTATCAAAGGAGCCACCTAGCCACATGTGTGCTTCTATGTACACAGAGCATGTCTACTGACAACCCAGAGCCATAGTAGAGGAACTTGGAGGATACAGGTCAGGAAGAAGCCTACTTTCCACCATGTACTGTTTCATGTTTGGAATTTCCTATCATATGAAGATATTGCCCTGATCATCTTGAAGACCTGGAGGATACTGAGAATCAATACTCCTTAGTGCCTCCCAATAGTATGAGGGAGTTGGGAACTTTTAAACTCCCAAGTGCAATGTAAGTTGAGAGTTCTACTTGACATGGTAGCCTTTAAGCCTTCTCTGTGTTTTCTCTTCTGGATAGACTTCTAGAAGAATTACTGCATGTGGGGCAGAATGATGGCTCCCCCCAAGTGGCCCCCCAAATTGTGATTCCTGTGATCATGCTGTGTTACGGAGCGAGAGGGAGTTAGGTTGCATGGATTTAAGGTTGCAAGGCAACTGAGTTTGAAATGTGGCGTTCATCCTGTGTTACCCAAGAAGACCAAACAGAATCACCAAGGAGCTTAAAAAAAAAAAAGTCAGGAGAGTCAAGATGAGAGGCACTTCACCAGCCCTGGCTTTGAAGATGGAAGGCGGCCGTGCGCCCAGCTGGAAACTGGAAGGAGATTAATTTGCCAGGATCCTGCAGTATGAATGCAGCCCTACCAACACCTTCATTCTAGTCCAGTAAGACCCAGTCCTGACTCGGACCTCTAAAACTAGGAAGCAATATGTGTAGGATGTTTTAAGTCACTAAGCATGCAGTAATTTGCTACAACGGTAAGTAAAAGCTAATATTCTGTATCAAAAAATTACTCATCTCTACAAGTACAAATATGACAAAACTTAAGCATCCAGTAATAACTGAATAGAAAGTGATCAATGTCACATTTATATGAGTAAATCAGATGCTTGATTTTTTTTAAATTTGTAGAATTTGTTGATGAGAAAACTTAAAAACCAAACATGCATGTAAATTAGACATACAAAATCACACACACATATATAATGTGTGTACGAATATGAATACACACACACACATATATATATTCTGCTAAGCAATCAGATTTAGCATCAGAAAAGATGAATAACTCAAGCTATTCAAAGAGAAAGGGTAATATAAAACATCAAATCCACACAGGATCATGGGAAAATGTTGGACGACTCTAGGGTTCTCTACCTGGACAAAAAGATAGAAGGTCAAGTAGAGTCACCAGCCTGAGGACATATACCACACAAGGAATAGAGACGAGGTGTCTCCCCCGGCCAACACCCTGTCCCCCAATCACCCTCCTAGTCACAAGAATCTAAGTCTGTCTCCACGTTTGTAACATATTTCAAAGAAAACTCAAGGGAATCCAGCCACTGTGGAGAACAAAGGCTCTGAGGTTAGACTACCGACTTTAAACCCACTGCTTGCTCGATTCTTCCTATTCTGACCTTCTGTAAATAACCTCGTTCTTAGTACGCAACAGCAGAGAGCGACATGCTCCCCTCCTCTAGGGTGAGGACTGAACGAGATTTGAAAACCGTTAGTACATCTATAAAGTGAACATCGATGACATTCTGTTGCATTAAAGAGCACTCCGTCAAGACTTGACAATAAGATGACACCCCAAAACCTCTGGGGCACAAAAGGAAACATTTGTGATAATTAACGGGGTGGTGACTATCAGTCTTCAGTGAGTTTTGTCAGTCAGCTTGACTCTGGAGTGGTGTCACCTAAACACGATATTCGTAAAGATTATTAGTAACTACCTCAGCCCTCTCTCCATGATGGCCACAGTTTACAGCTTGCTCCTCTCAGTCTTGTGAATTTCCCTCAAGGAATCTGACAGTTCCTTAATCAATATCCAGTTTCCTTCTGGAATGGGCAGCTGCTGGATTCTGGTGGCAAAGTGGGAATAAAGTGGGAATACAGTGGGAACACCACCGTTTTCATTGTTCCTTCCTGTACAGGGTGATCAGCTTCAGAGTGTCGCATAGTGACAGAGTTTATAATGACCACGGCCCTTTTCAACCCATTGTAAAACTTCTATACTGTCTGTTAGGCCTTGTTTAAGTCAGCAAATTTGTGGATCAGAAATACATCCCTCAGCAAATGGCAATAGTGCCGACTGGATTTCAGCAGCGTTTGTTTTACCAAACTATTGTTTGGGGTTTTTTTGTTTTGTTTTGTTTTTTAGGTTTTTTTTTTTTTTTTTTTTTTTTTTTGTTCCTCCCCCAGAGAGAAGAAAGCCAACCAAACTCATGACCTTTCAGGGTCATAAGCATAAACCTCAATAGGAAGTTATTGTACTTCCATTCTCAGCGTAAAGGATGTAAGGCCATTAATTTAGTGAGCACTGGAGATAAGAATCAAGCAGGAAATGACTTCTTATATGATGTCATCCAGGCCCCTGGAGGAGGAGAAGCAGGTGGGGCATGTCCTTTGTGTGATCTCTCACAGATCCGCCCTAGCCTTCCGAGCAGAAGAGCCGATAGTGTAGATAGTATAATTACAAATCACCTTGATACCAGTTGCCCTATTGTGTCACTGTCGTTCTTAAAGGACTAACACTGCCAGCAAGAAGGGCAGGGAGAAAGGGAAGAAAGAGAGGAGGAAGGAAGAACTCTTCTTAGTAACATAGACTTGTAGATGCTGGATATTTCCAAGGCTTTTATATTCTGAGTTAATATGCTTGTGGTGGTTTGTGGTTGTATGGGAGGGGGAAGTCTTTTTGTGTTTTGGTCGGGTTTTTGTCGTTTTGAAACAGGTCTTACAATATAGCCCAGACTGGATTGAAAGCCACAGTCCCCCATCCTCCTACCTCAGCCTCGTGACTACTGAGGTCAGACACGTGTGAATTACTGTGCCCCACTCTGGGAATCATCTTTTTATTATTGTTGTTCTTAAGACAAGGTCCATTAATCCCAGGCTGGACTCAAACTCACTGTGTAGCCAAGAGTGTCCTTGGACTCCTGACCCTCCCTCCGATCTCTTACCTCTTACGTACCTGGGTTACAGGCTCCCACCAACAGGACCAGCTCGATTTTAATATGGCTCTTTCTGGCTTAGAGAGTATGAAGGGTGATACTCCGTGTAAATCAGTTGGGCGCCTTTAGTTATTAAGCACGAGAACACAGGAGAAAAATAAAATGGGTTCAAATTCTAGTTTATGGCTGGACAGTTATGGAGCCTTCTTCATCTGCCAAATAGACTAGTTAATATCTAACTGGAAAGGTTTGGGTAAGTACTACCCAGGCAAGGAACAGATGGGTCGTCACTCAAGAACTTGCAGTAACTTCCTCCCAGGACTGCTTAGAAAAGAGCATTTTGACGGGTTTTTAAAGGTGGTATAGGGCTGGAGAGATGGCTCAGTGGTTAATAGCACTGGTTAATAGCACTGGCTGCTCTTCCAGAGGTCCTGAGTTCAAATCCCAGCAACCACATGGTGGCTCACAATCATCCATAATGAGATCTGATGCCCTCTTCTGGTGTGTCTGAAAACAGCTACCGTGTACTTACATGTAATAAAGAAATCTTTAAGAGAAAAATAAAAGGCGGTATTCACGACAATTTTACTTTCTCAGTCCTCGTTGAGTCTGTAGCTAAGTAACATTAAGCGAGTTAACACTGCTTTGCTGCTTGCAAAATTAAAACCCTAAAGATCTCTGCCCATCCACCATTTGTTCCTATTCTTCTGTCGTCTACCCCGGCAACTATGATCTTACTTTCTGTGCCTATGGAT
This sequence comes from Mus musculus, assembly GCF_000001635.26. Lineage (NCBI taxonomy): Eukaryota > Metazoa > Chordata > Mammalia > Rodentia > Muridae > Mus > Mus musculus. The sequence goes on from NC_000079.6 coordinate 113,581,499, forward strand.
TTGACAGTTCCAGGCACCTTATGCTACCTGCTGAAACGGTGTGATTGGCTTATTTCAGATAGTCTATTGTTGAGATTACCCTTTGAAAATTGATAAACATTTGTTCTCAAGCGAAAGCTTGGGTCACTATGCTTTCTATTGCATAATTGTCTGGCTATTTACCTAAAAGCAGACATGTCCAGAATAGAGGTGTCCAAAATAGAAATGCCCAGAATAAAGGTGGTCCATTGTAATAGGACAGTACACAGTTGCAACGGATGGATTTTATTCAAATATAATCATCAACTGTCAATTATTTGCTGTGTACTGGCATTTGTATCTTAGCCCCTTTAATGATTTGTAAGTTCCTAGAAATTGAAGAATGTCTGGTATTTATAAGTTGTATGTTAAAAATGAATGCACAAGTCAATAAATCAATGGATTCAAATCCTAGGATGTATTCTTAGCTAAACAAATTATCATAAGTATTCCCTAATCCTTGATTCTGTACATCACTGACTGCTGGTTCTCAGATCATGTGAACTTGTATGAATGTTAACCTAAGCAGAATACAGTCCTTTGAAAGGCAAACACAGTTAGCTTTTGGATCCTGGGTACATCTGTGCTACATCAGCTTTTAGGGAAATAGACATGTCAAATTTTATTAGTTTTCATATTCTGCAGTACTAAATTACTTTCAACTGTAAAACTGACAATAAATTAATGCACTAAAATGTTCAGGCTGGAGGGTGACAGGCCTGGGACTTGCTTGTATGGGTGACAGAACTCTAGACCACCATGAAGGCAAATAAACTATGCAAATCTTCCACGATTCTGCAAGTTCATGTCTAGTTAACTTATTTTACAGAGATCATCATACAAACATTCAAAGATAGATGATATGGTAAACTGAATAAAGCTGCCTCCAAAGATGTTTACATCTTAAATCTGAGAACCTGTAACTCTGTTACATTCATGGCAAGAGGCAACAGAGGCTGCATATGCCATAAAGGTTACCTTACTAAGTAAGAGTCGCCTAGATTTACCTGCTGGGCCCCGTGTAGCCTCAAGGGCCTTCTAAATGGGAACAAGGATGACAGAGGGGTCATGCCAGAGTGATTCAAAATAGGAGAGACTCAGTCAGTGTGAACTGTCAAGATGAAAGAGACCTGGAGCCAGGAAATGAAGTCATCATCATGACTCTAGAAAAGACAGGAAAAGAGCCTCCCTTTTTGTAGTCTCCAAAGAAAAGGGCAATCCTGTTGACACCTTGACCTCCATGCCATCTGTTTTGGGCTTGTGAAATCCAGAATGATAAAGTAATGCATGTCTGATGGTTTAAGTGATTGAGTTTGTGATGGTTTGTTATAGCAACAGCAGGCAACTAATGTACTGAGTAACGGGGTGCACTGAAGCACCCTCTGTCACCACCACCACCACCACCACCACCACCACCAACTGTGATTTTCTATCATTCTAACAAGGACTTGGAGCTAGCCGTTTTATAAGGAAGCAGTTTTTAGAGAATGAATGTTCAAGTTTAGACCACCCCATCTGTTCAGCTGCCTGGGAAGGACTGCTGCTAACAGGCATCACAATGGCAGGTACGTGTGTTGAGGAGATCACATGTGAGATGAGCAGCCAGAGAAAGAGTTAGAGCCAGGCTCTTTCTTTTCCTAACAACTGCTATCATGAAAATCAGATGCTCCCAAGAACGACAGTATGCATCTTCAGAGATGGTACCCATCTTCTGCTAGGCCTCATCTCTTACAGGTACCACCAGCTACAATACCACCAGAGTGAGGAGTGAGCCTCCAGTATACTTAAGTCACATCTGAGTCACAGCAGATGCTTGGAACACCCATCTGAAGGAGTTTGGTAAAGCACTGTGCTGTGACAATGGATGCTAAGGGCTGTGTACTTTGCCCAAGAGAGGGGGGTGATGTTTCTTGCCAACCAATTTGAACCAGAAGGGAGGGAGAGGAAGATGGCCACTGAGCTTTTAAGTCACTCTGCTTGGAACTACGTGGCAATTAAAACCTAACAGTGAAAAGGGTCATTACCCACTCTTTATTCCATAAATCAATATGCTGGCCAACCTGTTAAACACTAGAAAAGAAGCAAAATAAAGGAGAGGGGGGGAAGTCGGGAAGAGATTATATGAAGTATGACAAATATCCAAGGGGCGGGACACCTAACCAAGTAAGGCTAGGAAGACAGGACAGGGATAGCTGCCAATGGGAGGTAATGCCCAAACCCATTCCAAAAGGAGGAGCAGGATCTATCCAGACAAAGAGGACTTGGGAGGGCAGAACAACAGAGGAAATGGCTTACAAAAGGCCAGCTGGCATGAGGTCCAGTGTGGCGAGATGGGTGGGGTAGCACAAGGAGACCAGGAAGTTCTACAAAACTGCATGAAGGACCTGTACATAATTAACTTCCCGACCCTTAGTCCTCCACCTTTGTAATAGGAGACACACAGACCCTCCCATTGTGGGAAAGCTAAGAGACTTTTCCAATGTCTTGAGTCCTAAAAAAAAAAAGATGATCCAACTTCTAGAAATCTCTGTCTTCCTGGCCATGTCTACTCTCCCCAGTCCCTGCTTCCCAGGTGGGCTGAGGCCGCTTCTCGAATGCATTAAAGAATGAGAAACATTTCATGATGCATTGAAATCATTCACAGTTAGCAAATCACCACCTTTCACCCATGCACACAAACTGTAATACAGGATTGTGCTACTCAAAACAGATTATAGACTGGACCACATTAACTCACAGTGCGCTCCAGGCCTTGGGTCCTGGTAATGGAACAAAGATTTAAGTTTATATAATGAATGTTTTTCTTCTTCTAATCCAACTTCTTCTAATTCTAACTTGTGGGTCGTTCCTCCTTGAGGGTTGCATATCAGATACCCGGCATTGCTTATTTACATTCTAATTCATAACAGTAACAAACTTACAGCTATGAAGTAGCAAGGAAATACTCTTATACCTAGAGATCACCACAACACGAGGAACTGAATGAAAGGGTCGCAGCCTTAGGGAAGCTGAGGTAGGGGTTCGTTCTGATGCTTTGATAGGGAATCTGCATGTGACCAATGAAGGTCCTGCTCCCCAATTGGTTTTTGATCAATCAATGAAGATGTTAGTGGCCAATGACCGGGCGGAAGAGGTGGGACTTCCAGATTCCTGCAGGCAAGCTAGTAGAGCGGAGGAGGAGAGGTTTTGTCATGTTTCAGAGGAGAAGAGAGCCAGCAGCCATGTAAGATCTTGGGGAGAGTAGCCATAGGCTGCTTCCCAGACTGGGCCTTGGGTAGCAGACAGGAAATTAGAAACACAACTAAGCTGAGGGCAGATTTAGAGGTGTTGAGCTGGGTATGAAGGTAAGAGCATGTTAGTAAGTGTGTGTGTGTGTGTGTGTGTGTGTGTGTGTGTGTGTGTGTGTGTGTGTGTGTTTCATTCTAGGATCCAAGGGAAGTAAGGCTGTGGATGGTAACGTGGTCTACCCAGAGCATAAAGTAGAAATCAATAGAAACTACTTGCTACAGTTGAGAACCACTGTTCTAATCTCTCCCCTGACTGACTCTCCATACGTCCTCACCCTGAGAGAATTTCTGAGCTGTAGTCTAGTTTGTGGAGCCTGGCCCTACCCATATTTATTTGAGGAAAGTGACATTGTATTCAGAATTATTTGGGAGCTTTTGGCAGCACACTGAAGCCTGAGCCCACCTCAAGACACAGCCTTGATTGGTTTAGGCATCACAACTGTTTTGTAAAAGGCCCTTTACTATTTGTAATTATGTATATATGCATGTGTGCCTGTGCACATGTGTGTACATGCCTGAACACTTCAGATCCTCCTGGAGCTGGAGTTACAGGTAGTTGTGAGCCATCCAATGTGGGTGCTAGGAAATGAACTTAGGTCCTCTGCAAAACCAAGCAGTGTGCCATCTTAACCATCTTGAGCCATCTCTCCAGCCCAATAGAATAACATTTTTAATTTAAAGGTCCTTGGGTGATGTTGTCATTAAACTTGGTTCCAAAATGACCATATCCAAAAGAAAAAGAATCTGTGGTTTTGCTAGCTCATTTGCAGATAAGTAATGGAGAGAAAAAAAAAAACAAAAAACAAACAAACAAAAAAAAAAAACAAAAACAAAAACAAAAAAACAAAAGAAGAACCAAAAGTACTAAGAGAGGTACAAGAAGCCTCACATGGCAGTTTGGAGGTGTGGCAGCCTGGTAGGCAAGCAAACAGCTAAAGCCCCATGCTACAGAAAGCTAGGAAAATGACTGTCCTGGGCAGTGGGAAGGAATCCAAGAGCACCCTCAGACTGTCCAATTTGGCTAACTCAAGACCAGGCAGTTACAAAGTCTCCAGGGTCAATGAACAGACCTGGAGTAGAGATCCCAGGGATAGACGGAACTTGGCGTCTATGACAAGTAGGCAGACTCGATTGATCCCAGAGGCAAGGTTCTCAGAAAACTCAAGAAAAACTGAAAATAGATGTGGCACTCAGAGACTTGGAAGGCAGTTTTCTAGGTCAGGATATTATACCTGAAGATGGTAGCGACAGTGAAGTGGTCCATAGGATAACCCTCCCAGCTACCTTATGAAGGCAGTACATAGGAGAGCCTATCTAACAATAGTGAATCAACAATTCACTGAGCAAGGCAGTCAACAGACTACAAATACATCAACAATCAAAAGCAGGCGGTCGCCAGTGATAGATGCTAAGAAGACACAGGTACATACTCTGGGGATATGCTGTCCTGGCCTAGGGTCTCAACCCAGCTGTCCTGAGCATCCTCTGCCAGTCTTGGCATAGGCCACGCCCACATTGGAGGATGCAAAGCTTTCTGTAGGTCTCCCTGCCTTTCTTCACCGGCTCAGTGGCCATTGTTCAGGTCCCACAAAGCAAATTGTAACCTTTTCCACTGAACTCTGCAAGGATCTCCATCGCACTGAGAGAAATTCACAGCATTCCCTGACAGCTATGGCCCTCTCTGCCCTTTCCTCCTCCTCTAGGCTAATCTCCCACTCAACCCTGCAAGACTACCTACTCCACCTCACCCACCCTTCCTCATATAGCCACACAGATCCCTGTGCCCTGCTGTCCTTCAACCATGCTAGGCATGGTCCTGGCTCAGGACCTTTGCTTCTGCTCTATATGCTCTGCAACATTCTGTCTTTGGTTATCCATGTGGCTCTCTCTAAAACCCTTCAAGTCGTAAGTCCCGTCCTGACCAGCTCATAGCAAAACCATCCCTCACTGCTCATCCTCCATCTCTTCCCACTTCATGTTTTCCCTGGAACACTTGCTCTCTTCCAAATATTACTATTTCTTTCACTAATGAACTTATTCCCGGTCTCCGTATACTAGGATGTACAGTCTGGTGAGTTTTATCACTGCTGTAGCCCCAATTATGTGGAATGAATGAAGCACGCCATCACCTCATGTCCAGGACATCTCTACCATGTAGATGGCTGCCTTCATGAGCTTTTGGAACTAATTTACTTCAGTGTGTGGTTCACTGGGGTAAATGTCCTTGAAGAAATGATGGCTTCCCAAAGGGCTTCAGACTCACCAGAGAGCATGCTGGTCTGAAGTCTGCTTCACTGGAGTGTTTACAGTAAGTAAAAGAAACAACATGGCAAGTGACTTTTTCCTGGTGCATATGGGTATCTCTCCAGCAGCTCTGACGATGCCGCGTTTCCCTGGGCCCCCAACTCAAAGGCTTCCCTCCCTCCCGATTCCCAAAGCCCTTTCCCTGTACTGCACAGCAGCAGCTTAGCAGTGGAGGGTTTGACAGTCAAAACCCAACAGCCAGCCATTCATGAATGGCTCAGAAGGGTGTGATGTGTGGGGGTTGGGGAGGGGGGAGGGATCTGTCACTCTGCAGGGCCACAAATCTGCATCGGCAGGCTGGTGCACAGAGGCAGTGCCCTGCTGCACAAAGCGTCTCTGTGGCCGCTCGCTCTGCAGCCAGCCGGCCCACCATTCTCCTGGAAGCTGAACAGAGGCCTGTCTTTGTGAACGATGGCCCTCACAGGAAGGCGACTGTGTGTGCTGGCAGGGCTGGTGCACAGGGCTCAAATGTCTCCATTTCATTTGTTTCTTAAAGTGCCATTTAGTATCATTCACCAACCTGGGGAGTCACTCGCGGGTTTTCGTGATTAAGGCTGCCTGTGTCTGCATTTGCTGGCTCTTTGTACAGCTGGGATCTTGGGGAAGTAGAAGACAGGGACAGGGAAGAAACAGACAACAACAGCACGACTTCCCCGCCACCTTGCATAGGATTGCCTAGGTAACAAGAGATTTAGAACGCTTTGGTGACTGTGGGGTCAGGGGACCTGTAGTCACATTCCAGCGCTGCCTCTTTCTAGATCTGTTATTTTCTATCTTCCTTGCTCACCAAATTGAGGAGATTCCTGTAGATAAAGCATGGTTGTGATGGCAGAATGGAGAATCATGCCCATAGTAGACTCCACATATAAATGGTGAGAGAAAGAGGTTCTGTTCCTGGATCCACAGGTAACTCTTTGCTAAATGTCATCATGACAGTAACAAGAAGGTAGAGAGAGAGGGGGCCAGGCACTGAGAAGAGAGCCTTAGATTCACAAGGATTCACAGATCAGGAGCCAGGAGGGATTTTGATCAGCAAGACAAATGGATAGCTCACAGTACACAAAACAAGAGTCCGTGGCCTGGTCACACTTGTCCTTACGGTCCATGGTCCAGTTATTCCAAATGTAGTGGGTCTCAACAAGGGGTAACACAGTGAATAGATTCGTTTCAAGGTCCCAAAGGCATTGGGCTGTAGCCCCATCCACCTCTCTGACATCCCTCTTAAATTTTGCTGGTCCCTTGGTTAATTTCAAATTTTATCTCCAGCTCTGTTTGTTTGAAATTCCAGAGATAACCATTCATCCACAAAAGCTCCAGCAGAGATTTCAATGAACAGCCACCCCTCTCTTTGCCCCAAATCTTCAGCCCCCAAAGCAAACAACATAACCTTGTTACCAGTCTGGGGGTATGTATGAAACAATCCACACACATATAAGCATTTGTTTTATTCATTGGAGCAGCATGTGGGATACTGCTCTGTCTCTTATTTCATTGGATTTTCTCTGGAAATTCTAAACTCACATATAGATTTCTTATTTATTTGAGACTTCATTATGTAGGCCCTATGGTGCTATGTAGAACAAGCTAGCAGAATTCTGAGCCGTCTTCCGCTCTTTCTTCTTGCCTAGAGCTATAGGACAACTTCCTAGAAACACTGGCACTCAGCTCTTAGAAAGCTCAGGGATTGGGAGTGGTACCAAAGGATGAAGCCTGAGCTGGAATCCCAAGCCCCATCATCCATTCAGCGCATCTGAGAGTGATAGGAGTCAGGTTTGCAGGATTCAGGAGGCTGGGCTGGGCTCTGGGGAGTGGGATGCTGGAGGAAGGTTTGGTCCTGTGCCTGTCCACACAGGGCAGAAGAAAGGCAGGACCGAACAGGAACATCATGCCTGCTTGGGACCCTACTGGGGATTCCTTCATTTTTCTGTGGCACTGTTGCCACCATGGTTCTCATTTTCCAAATCTTTCCTGTCACTTTGTCCCCTATAATTAGGGAACTTTGCTTTACCCTCTCTTCCCATCCTTGAGCTCAGGGTTCATTTGCCATTCAACTGTTGCCTTGTCTTTGTCGAGGAGTCACTATATCCTATTAAAAAATAGGAGAGCTAGATCAGAAAAGCCCAGGAGTGCAGAGCCATCAGACATCGCAGCACGTGGTTGTCACTTACGAAGCCCCAGATGAAGGATTGTCCAAATGAGTTATGAAAATAACTCAATGTCTTGAGCACACACTGTTTTGTTCTGAGTCACATTCACAGCTGGGCACACGAAGCCCTTATAGGCTGCAGGTTATTCACATACACTCGCAGCTCAAGGTCGTGTGACACTCATTACCTGATTCTGGAATCAATGATCGCTTCTAATATCTGTTAGAGAAGACAATTGTAAAATGGCTAAGGACTTTCCATGGTGGTCTGCATCAATAGGTCCCCAGTGTCGTAAACTCTAAGGAGGTCTACCGCATAACACAAGACAAAGATGGGTCAGCCAACTGCCTGAGGTCATACGAGGTATGAAGCAGCTTGGGGTGGACCCAGGCCTCTGGCTCCAAAGCGTCATTTTTCTGATGTGCTGGCTCAGCTTGCAGAGAGGCCTGCCAACCCAGCAAACTCTGAGGGCCTGAGAGTCATTTCCTGGAGTGTATGAAAACGGGAAGCACAGGGAAAATATGACTTCAGCCTCAGAGTCCATTTCTCAACGGGCTAACAAAGTCACAAGGCAATAGAACACTCTCTTGAGTGTTTCAAGCCCCCCTGAACGTAACTTCATGAGGACAATCAGTCTTGCCCTCAGTACATGACTCAAATACTTTACCAGTAAGGATGGACTAAGACAAGACAGCCACGGGCTTTTGAGATGACTCATTGGATAAGAGTACCGACTGCTCTTCCAAAGGTCCTGAGTTCAAATCCCAGCAACCACATGGTGGCTCACAACCATCCATAACGAGATCTGATACCCTCTTCTGGAGTGTCTGAAGACAGCTACAGTGTATTTATATATAATAAATATGTCTTAAAAAAAAAAAAAGACAAGACAGCCACTATCATGTTTGAGAGCTCTAGGGCTACCACAAGAATGATGGTGTAGGGACATTAAGGGACCAGGGCCTTTTGCGAACTTGTGACCTCCAGGGCTGTGGCCACAAACCAATCCTGATTGACTTCCCTCCACCTCAGAGGCCTGGGGTAGGGCCAAAAGGCTTCCATTGTGGGGGTTTTCCTGGGTTCCTGTCCAGAGCATTGGCACAGCAACAGCAGCAGCCTCCCGTGCTCTTAGTAACCAGAACATTAACACTGGAGAACAGTCCGTTGCTCCCATGTGTGACCAGTAGCATTTGTCAGAGCTACACCCTGACCATCTGGGATCAAACATCTTACCACACTCAACCATGGTCATTCTTACGTCACAAGTTACTGGTATGGGGAGGGAGCTAGGTAGCATCAATAAGCTCTGACAAACTTCCCAGTCTGTCAGGACTTCAGTCACTTCTTCCTATTAAGACAAAGCTGTTCCACACACGCTCGTACTCCCAGCAGAACAGGCGCAAAGCAAATTTTAGATGTGTCTTCTACACCTTTATGTCACAGCCAAAGGATGCGAGGGTTCCCATATACCCAGTATCAGGGGTCTTAGAGAATGTCCAAAAGCGGCCATATGTCACCCAATGGAACCAGGTAAGATTAAGAGGCTTCGGCCAGATTCCAGAATGAGCGTCAGCAGTGGCACCCCTTAGTTTGTGTGATCTCTGGGAAAAGACACAAGACCTCACTGGGGCTTTAACACTCACAGCAATGGGAATGGACAGACTCCTCCTCAGCGGCTCGTGTGGACCACAGGATGCAGTTCCTGGTGAGAGGGGCCAAGCACTTCCTGTCTTCCCATGCAGGTCCTTTGAGAAAGGAAGGCTAGCGGGGCTGAGGGAGAGCGGGAAGGCAGAATTGCAATGATGAACAGGGATCACCTCAGAAAACTCCAAAGGGAACAAAGGAAATCCCCAGGGACTGTGGCCCCTTGTGGGATGGCCCAGGTCCCTTGCAAGTTGTTTCTTGGGTTCAGCAGATTTGAGTTTGGCCCTTTCTCATAACCATTGCAGACAGTTTGTAAGGATTTTACTCCAACACCTACTGTGTGTTTGGGGTTGGATCCAAGTTAACCACCATCTGAAGGATCTCAGTTTACCGACATAAATGCCCAGGAAGACCGCCTGGATGGTGCATGGCTTGACATTCAGCGTCCCATGGACGACACAAGTGGCCAGTTCTGCTGAAAGCCGACTACTGTCTTTCAGCGTCTCTGTGTCTCATGTTAGAGAACGCTTCCTTGGTGAAAGAAGAAAACACATCACCCTACTGAAGCCGAGGATGAAGCAACCCTTGTTTATTTTTGGAAAGATAAATTTGTCTGATCCGCACTACTCATAACATTGTGAAGGAAGTAAGCAATCGTCAACAATGCCCTGTGTGACGAACCCTCTGTTAGTCAAAGACAACGCTGAAAGAGAACAAGCAGATAATGCCTGGGCCATGAAAGGCTCAGACAGAGGATTTGATTGAGAGAGGGAATCAAGCTCCCAGGGGAGGAAATGTCTAGATGGAGGAACTTAGTGGATACTGGCACGGGAAGGGTTACATACAAATGTTACATGTTCGACTTGACAAACTGGAACTTCTTTCAGGTTGTTAGTTATGAGAACAGCCGCAAAATGTAAGACGGTTACAACCCAGCATTTGAGAGCCTGCTGTATTGTTAGCAGTAAATGCAAGCCAGTGTAGCAGAGAAGTCTGGGAAAAGCACTCCTGCACTGTTCAAGCCAAAGGGCTCTGATTGATGCTTCACTTTCCAATGTGTTTCTCCATTCGGGGTGTGACTGTGCCTTCAGATACAGCCACCTAGAAAACTATGCATGACTGTCAAACCAGTCTCACTGCACCATGGCTACCGCCCATAAACAACTCCCTGCCTGCAATTAAAATAGTTAAGACCAGGCTCATCAGGGCCACCCTCCCACCCTCGTGGTATACATAATTCCATACCAAAACTACAAGTTCTAGAAATAAAAGACAAGCGATGGCTTGGAGGGTGTGATAGTTTATTTAAAAAACAGAAACAACAAAATAAAACAACAACAGTAACAAATAAAACGGTGCCACACCGATCGTGTGACCAGAATACGTACGTAATGGCTTTTCTCTTGGGTATTAACATTGCAGTATGCTTAGATACTGAAATGCTTCAATAGGACCAAGAACGTTAGAGAGTAAGGATCTTGGATGAAAATGGACACTAGTAAGCCTGGTGCATTAACCCACAGAATTCACGTCAAGTCCCACGAGCCGGTGAGATGATGCTGTGTGGTTAGGGAGGACAAACGCTATCTCAGCAGGAGGCAGCATCAGCTTTCCACTTCTCTGGACTTTAATCTTAGTTTATGATTTAAGCTATGTCCACCCTGGCTAAAGCACAATCAGACACCTCAGGTGATGGATGTCCTTGCTACTATTGCACAAGTTTAGTAATTTTATTAAAAGAAAAAAAAAATCAAACCACCATCAAAACAAAGAGGCAAATAAATGGGACGCTCAAATCATCTGAAACGCAGAGAGCTTGCTTCTTCAACACCAATTCAAACTTAAATGCTATCATTGTAACCTCCAAAATTCTGGAATAAAATTAATTTTTAAATATATATGCGTTTTCTTTATCTCGCTGTACTTTGCAATCCAAGAGAGGAAGTTGCTTTTTAAGAGAGCATGGCTTTTGGCGGCAGTCCCACGTGCCTGTAGTAAAGACAGCGCCACAGGATGCCACGTCCGCCTCAGAGTTCTGAAGCACAAGGATTTGACCAGAGGTCAAAATGATCATCATCCGTTCTTAAAATGTCAACCCATATGTGATTTCTTTGTAGAGAGTGAATGTGCTGTGAAGTAATTATCCCACTCGCCTTTCCTTGCTTGACCCTTCTGCAAGCTGACCCTTTCGGATAACTGTGGCTCACCCCCTCTGAGCCTGGCCTCTGTACCCCCACGTTACCATGTCAGGACCAGGGTTTCCGGGGTGGTGGAAGTAGTTCACAGGGACAGCAGATGCAGGGACCTCAGCCTTCAGTGACAGCTCTTACATCTGTAAACTCAAGAATCACATTATTTAGCTCAGCAACTACAAAAAACAGTTGAGATTTGGGCATTTCACACCAGAACCTCTTTGTGCTTTTTAGATGAAGCCTGCATGTAAATCTTTTTGGTATTTGTCAGTCATTTGCAGCTCCCTTCTAATAATAAAAGGCGATATTCAAAATAATTTTAAGGTTAAATGTTCTGAGGGGGGCTTTATCAATACTTAGTTTTTAAAAACAGTATAAATCAGTATTTTTTTTTTCTTTCAGTACTGGAATAGTAGAAATTATTTCTGGTCCCTCCTTAAATCAACCAACAGCACTTCTCATCGCGTACAACACTGAAATTTACAGACATCCCTGAAATTTTTTTTGATTAAGTAAACGAGTGAATCACAGTGGAGTCTCATTCAGTTAACAGTGTAGATCCATTTGAAACCGAAACAAAAAGCTGAACATTAAAATTTCAAGCTATAAAAGAAAAAAGAAAAAAGAAAAAGGAAGACAGGAGACCCTCCCCCAAACTAAGATGGAGTGCGTTGTCACCCACTGTTTCTGTTCTTTATCCCCGATCGGATTCCTCCTTCTCCACGTGCTCAGGGCACTGCCGAAATCCTCAGGCCCAATCCGTGCGACCCTTGAGTCGAGGCCGTGAACTACAGATGTGAGGGAATATGGCACACTGCCTTCTCCCCTACGAGACTTCACATCCAGAGACGGCAGAAGCGTCTCCTGCCTCTGTAACTGCCAGCATCTTACCAGGCGATGCTTCCTGTGCAAAGTGATGGCCACTGGTTCTCCCACCACCCCCAGAAATGGGAGCTTGTCATCGGCTTGTCACCAACATGCCCGCCCTTTGCTCTTTCCATCAGAAACGTTGGGGGCTCGAACCCAGGTGGGACAGAAAGGAAAACAAGCGGACTAAAGGCACAAAGTCGCATAGCTGCTCCGGTTGGAGTTTGTAAACAGAGAATAGGTTGGATTTAGGTAGTCTCGATCTCTGAGACTAAAAAGGCATCCACAGCAGGCTTTTATCCAGCCAGCTTCTTTGAGACTCTTCATGGGTTTTGAGGTCTACAAAGTATACACTAATATACCCATACTTCAAAAAGCAATAAGGCAAATAGTATAATCATTATCCAAAAGTTACAATGGTAGTGTAGGCATACATAGTATAATTTAGTTACAAAGTGTGGTACTGTTTCTGCTACATAGCCATATTAACTGCTTCTTTCCTACATAATTATATATCCAGCCGGTTTCGGCTGAACACAAAGCCGTCCTTGTACCACCTAGAGTTGGCAACAGCTCTGAGAAGGCAGGTTTTGTTCTGCTGTGGAAATTATCGTTCAACTGAAAACAAGAGCGCGGTCCCATGTGCAGTCATTAGACGCTGTCGTATTTGTGAAGCGCCTCTTCCAACTTCTGGGTCACTTTTTGGAAAAATATTATTTGTTGTTGTAAAAAATGTTGCATCTGTGATTTAAAGTCTCTTACTCTAATTTGATGGAAGTGATGAATCTCGGCCAACGTGGCGAAGGAAATAGTGTTACAGCGGTCTTGAATGCCGTCAGCTTTTTGGACCTCCATCTTCCCTTCTTCCACGTGTCGCCTACTCTCCTTTACTTTGGTAAGAGCTCCTGTGGTCAAAGACAACAATTAATTAAAATACATACACACACACACACACACACACACACACACACACATGCACAAATCCCAATGACATAGCTAAGTAACAGGAACTTGGGTACCGTCAGTATTTGCCTAAACTTTTTCAGCAGCCTTTGGAATTCAAAATGGTGACTGTAAATACCAATTTATAAAGCAGCCTGACCAGCGCTCCAACCAATGTTCCATGCTGACCAAGCCTCTGTACTTAACAAAAAGGTACAAAAATTTGTCCTAAAGATAAACCCCCAAACCATACTTTTCGTTTTTACAGTGCTTAAGACTATTATACCCCTGCATATTAAGAGAATCATTATAATACCTTATAAAGGCTGAGTCCCCTTTCCTGAGGAAAAGAAATGTCACCACAGTGCTACTGTATAAGGTCAGAGCCGTCTCTGAAGCCTGTCAATACCAACTCAAGCTGGAAATCAAACGATGGTGGGGGAAGGGAGGGTGTCTGGGTAGTGTTGCCAGGGTACAATGAAGCTGTCAGGGCACCCAAGTTCATGCCAGGTTTACCCAGAGCCCGAGCCTACATGATGTGCCTGACAGCAGCGGGGGGATGGGGAGGGGGTAACGGATGCCTAGTCTGGCAGCAGCATCGTCTGGGAGACTTGCGTGGGTTTTAAGTTTGCTCTAATGACTGCTTCAGAAGGTCACCAAGGGTACCACAGCTTCTTATCTAGTACTGCTGGGCAGGGTGGGATCGGTCATTTTGGCAGGGGCCACACAAGAGGTGACTCTCCCTCCGAAGCACATGCCACACGGAAGGCAGAGGAGGCAGGACATGAAAGTATCTACTGGCTTCAGGGCTGAACAAGGTTGACGCTCACATGGTCTGAGCACATTTCAGCAGTTTTAGAATGGAGATGTCAAAGGCATCTAGAACTCATACAACTTAAGCAATCTAAAAGGCAGAGACTAGAGAACGTGGAAGCCAGGAGGGTGACCCAGCAGTCTGTGAGTGCAATGTCGAGGAGAAACCTATTCAGTTATGAGCTTGCGTTTACCCGGAGCTCACCTTGTCTCTAATTACCCTCAAATCTGAAAATTAAGAGAGCAAACCAGTATTCAACTAAGGCTAAATAAACAGTGTGCTTTTCAAAATGCTATGTTAGTACTTTTTGTAGAAAATGCAGGCTCACCTCACATATGCCACACTCTTCTACCACTGCGCTCTGGGGTGGCCCCGCCCTGCTTCACACTATCCAGAGTGGAAGTGAAAACCCGCCAACAGCAGATTTTACCAAGAGAAATGCACGTCTGTGGAGGAACGTACATACCACACATTTTTCATGAGCTCTTTCTAAATGAGATCTTTCACTGAGATGGGCAGAGTCCCAGAGCAGCAGGGCACAGCCCAGCAGGGGCAGACATCCGTGCGGGCATCATTCCACCCTGTCACTGAGAAAGATGCTTTGCTAGGCAGAGAGGCGGCAAGGATCCCCCTGAAGCAACTCATGGTTTCAAGACTGCCCCTTACCCCTGCTCAGCTAAGGAAGTATGACACCTTCAACCTTTCTCCTAGCCTGACAGCATCAGTGAAGTTTTAGCATGTGCCTGCTCTGTATCGTTGCTTGTGTGTTTTGAGACAGGGTCTTACTGTAAACTCCTAGCTGGCCTGGAACTCCCTTTGTAGACTGGGGGAAGGGGGAGAGGAAACCCACAGAGAAAGGTCTGCCTCTACCTCCTGAGTGCGGAATTAAAGATGTGCACCGTGCCTGGCCCTGCCTGCTTCATGGTAAAAAGACCCCTCCCAGCCGCATGCAGTTTTGTAATACAGTGAGTGTCTCTGTTACGTTTGTGCAGGCTTCCCATGTATGTACAGATATAAAAAATGAAAAGACCGGGAACTCAGAGAGGCAACACTCTAGAGAAAAAAAAAATCTCAAAAGACTCCCAAAGATAAAAAAAAATCCACGTTTTAAAATGACATGGAGGGAAGAGGGGAGGCCTTTGTGATTTGACTGTGTGCTTCTGGAGACCATAGTCCAGGACGCAAACACAAGAGATGAGCTCTACCACTGACCACCGAGCCATGTGTGCTCCCCATGGCTGCACAGTGCACGCCCTGCTCAGGTGCCTGTGCAGTATATAACATTTGTCTCACTGCGGTGTTCTGGCTCCCAGCCGTCAAGAGAGCTCAGGAGTGAAACATGGCCCAGGAGCGGGTGAATGTCCTCTAAGCTAAAGGATAAGGAACTCTGAACAGACAGAATTGCCAAGGCTTCCAAGTGTGAGTGTTTGTTCAAGGGGCCAAGAAAAAAATTCAGGACTGAGTGTTCTTCCACCTGTGACTCTGTTAGGTAAACAGTACAGAGCGGTTATTTTTACAACCCATGTAATGGCCTTAACGCAGTTAAGGAATACCGATGGCAAGCAAACCTAACGGGTTTAACATGCTGACTCTGCAGAACAGGTAAAATCTAACACGCGTACTCTAGCCCCAACCCTCTGTGAGCTCACCAGGGGACCATGTGGCAGGCAAGCACACTCAGGACTGGCACACCAGCCAGACTCAGTGACACAATACTACAAAGCTCAGAATTCTGAATGGGAGCCAGATGTGCCTTCCCAAAGGTACCACAAGTATGTCATGACAGAAAATGCCCCACAGGCTAGCTTCACTACGGTTGCTCAAAGGGTCAGCAAGATGCCATGTGTTGTGATAAGGGTAGTGGGGATATAGGAAGGAGATAAATTAAGGGATCATTGTCAAAAACAGCCCCGGTATAGGCTAGGCACCATGCACACTGCTCCTGCCCTTGCTACAGCTTACAGCAGATATTACTACTCCTACTTGAACAAGGGAAATGGAGAGCTGCTCCCTACGTGAACCTGAGAGTCACCCAGGTAACCCCGTAGTAAGAGGTGGGGTCTGAATGTGTACCTGATTTCAGAGCAAATACCCTGACTCAGCAGAAAAGGAGCGAGTGCCTGGACAGGCAAGCAGGGACGGTGGGCAGAGGGGAGCCCGTCCTGCCTACAGGTCAGCCAATGTTGCTCCCTTCTGGCTGCAGACTGCTGGTGTGCTCACACAGGCTTGTGTGGTGTACACGGTGTGTGCTGCGCTCACACATCCATGCACACATACGTGTATGTCGAGGGAGGATGGATATCAAGGATGTATGTGAGTGTGGTGTCCTATTTTATCATTCTCTACCTTATTCCCTTATAACATTATCTCACTGAACTTGGAGCAAGACCAGAGTTAGCAGGCGCGGTGACCTTGCTGGCTCCTCTCTTCCCAGAGTACTGGGATCCCCGGCAGCTGAAGCCGTACCCAGCTTTGTGAAACAGATGCTGAGATCCAAACTCAGATCCTGGCGCTCGGCTCCTGCTCAGCTCTTACACAAAGAGCCACCCCTCCAGCCCCTGACATTTTCAAACGCGTAATTCAAAAGGTACTCTGAATGTATACAGGAAACTATTTGTTTATGTGTGACACTTTCCTTTTACTGACCTAATTCAACTTACTAACTGAACCTGTAAAACCTTTTATACTTTAAGATGTATGGTTTTCTTATCTTAAATATTGAAAAGGTACACACTACGGTATTCGAAAGTCTAAACACAAACTCAAATATGGGAGGGAGTTTATGTTTTTCTTTTCTTTTTTTTCCTCCATCTACTTAGATGCTTCAGAAGTTGACACAGATTGTCAGACTCCAACCCTAAATATTACTACACAGTTGCTTCGGGAATGTATGGGTTCATTTGATGGGCAAACGGTAACATTCTGCAAAGACAACTCAGGGCTGTAAAAGGACAGGACTGAGGGAAGAATGAGCGCCAGGAGCCAGTTCCACTTGGATCCCAGGTGACCCACTTACTTCAAGTTTGCTGGCATACTGGGTCAAGTCTGCCACAGAGAGATGAGCAGGAGACATGTCCATGAAACATGTGGCCCCCGTGCAAGGGCTCAAATCATTTTTGAGGTAACAAGGCACACACACCTGAAATAGGTGAGACCAGGTAAACAGTATGTGGAGGTGTGAACGTGCACTCACACCGGCAAGAGCTGTGTTCTGAGGTGGATCGCACATCCCAGGCCTCTGGCCCACACAGTAAGACCCTGCCTCAAACTGTACCACTGGCTCTGTCGCTCGGGGTGTAGCGCAGTCTCTTTAAATGATGCCTTTTAAATGAAACGTCGCTTGGCTCCTCCCAGAACTACTTGTCAAAAGAAAGCAAGATGATTAAAGACAAAACAAACTGACAGAATTATACTGAGAAATAAAATGGAAGACAACCACAAGCATTCTACAGCTCAGCTTCAGTGTGGGACCTGCAGCCTGGCCTGCCTACAAAGTCCAGAGTCACAATTCAGGGGCTTCTACATCTGAAGCAACATATAGGTTGTTTTTTTTTTTTTTTTCCTTAAAAAGTAATTTTTTTGGTACAAGAAAGCTATTAAAATGTTGTGTTTTATAACCTCTACCAGATAGACAGGTAGCTGGAGTGTTTTCCTTTCTATGACCAAGATTAAATATTACCAGTTACTTTCCTAATCCAGACTGGGAGTAAGTAGAGCACTGAGAAACGCGTACTTCAGGGGTGCGTGAACACAGGAAAGGGAAACACGACTACTTTTATGGTCCCAGAGTGCCCAACCTGCACTCACTGAGCAGAGCAAACACATTTTCCTGACCGCCGAAGTGAACTACCAGGGTTACTGGGCTAGGACTTGGGTTCTGTTCGGTTGCTCATTCCCGAAGCTGATGGTTCTCGAGCTGGGAACTCTGAGCAGCCCTTTACATCATCTCGTGTTTAACATGGTAAATATCAAAATAAAAGCAGCTTGCAAAATTTTCCAGCAAATCTAATATGTAAAGAGACCCAGAGAGGAAAAGTGGGCGGAGTCAGATTAATGCCAATGCTGGCTTGCTCCTTCTCTGAAAAGGGCTGTACTTTGAATGGCTTCAGGGACAACTGCAGAGGTGCACACTGCAGCCTGCTGTCACAGGAAGGCAGACCTGAAGCTGTCTCCAACCCAGGAGGCCGGTAAAATGAAAGCTAAAAACCCTGCCCAGAACAGAACAGCAAAGGGGCCACACATTTCCATCAGCGAATCGACGGGGGAAACAGGCGAAGGTTTCAGAGGCTCTGCTCCTTAAGTGGCTCCTTTAGGAGGGACCGGGTCCCTCCCA